>NC_137878.1:9705716-10313216 GCF_963924005.1 Protomyctophum bolini
TTCATGTCCTGACAGATGAGATACAGGTTTAGCGCGTCGTCACACTCTCTGTAGCTAACAATTTGTTCACAAAGTGCACACCTACCCCCTAATTGCTCCCGATGAGCAGGTTGTGCCTGACACACAGACACCAGTAAAACACCCTGAGGGCGAGAAGCGAACGCACGCATCCGCCTGGGCGACAGCAGACTGCTGGGCGAGCGCTGGCGCTTTGCCACGGGGGGGGGGGGGTCAGATCAACATATGGAATGAATTTCATACTGGCCAAATGGCCATATATGGAGCGTGTCTTGAGTGTACAGGTTTTGATTAGGTCGGATCAACATAAGGAATGTCAGAACAGGTCAGCTCCATATATATATGGAGATCTAAGGGTGTCAGCGGGGGACAGTGTCTTCAGTGTACAGGATTTGATGAGGGCCCAGGTAGGGCTTTATAGGGCCTTAAGTTGAGGCCTGTTGTCGACTGTTGAGAACTCTAGTTTTCGTCGGCGGGCCGAGCGCGGGTGCACTGATAACTTTGGGGCAGGTATATGCCGTGCTGCGAGGTCCCTTTTTCGTTCCCGTGTCTTTGGCACTATTTCAATGCATTTCTGCATAGACGATACCATTCTGGACTTTGGGTTAAAAGTTCTCTGCAATAATAGTAATCCTGCAGTATTTTGTCACAAGCCAGAAATGTATATGAAAGTACCGAACAGCAAAAATCGTGTGCTGCTGTTTTTGCTTGTAAAATGTGTTTGGCAACACACAATCTTTCTCAAATGTCAGAAATACATATATACCCAACATCTGAAACAAGTATTGGTGCCTTAGTTTACTCGTATGTGAATTTAGATCAGGAAATGTAGCAAATTTGTTCAAGAAAGGCAAGCGCTTCAACGTAAGTGATTGGCAACCCGGCACAATGAAACATACACATAGTAAATTTAGCCAAAAGCTTATGTTCCATACATTAAAAAAAAAGTCACAACCTATACTGTGTAATGAAAGGTAGAAAAGAAAAGCAAGCCCACCTTGGCCCAAAATGGCTGAAAATATATCAAAATGTTACCACACCCCCCTAAATTGGAATAATGCAAACAATGGATAAGACTACGAATAAAAGCAAGTACCACAGAGTGTCACAGCATCTGACATTTGTATTTGAATATATATTCTTTCACAGTGAAAGTTTTCTAACTCAAATATTTGCTTCGGGGGAGGTGGGGGGGGAAGTCCCTGGAAAAAAAACATATTTTCAGATGGTGGTCGGTGGCCAATTACATATAATTCCTTGACATGAAATAGTGTCACTGACATTCAGAAAACTCATGATTTTTTTTAGAAGACATTAGCAGGAATCTGGTCTCAGTCCTAAATGGGTTAGAGATAGTGATGGTGAGATTTGTGAGGAGCACATTTTGAGTCATCATGACAACATCAAACACTCAAAATGCAAGGAAACCTTTTTTTGCTACTTATGAGAGGTGGTTAGATGGTATAACGGAAAGGCATGGCCAACAGTTTAGGGGCGTCCTCCTCTCTCCCCCTCCAGACTCCCTAATGATAATCTGATGGAACATGCTAACGGAT
The DNA here is from genome assembly GCF_963924005.1 of Protomyctophum bolini. NCBI lineage: Eukaryota > Metazoa > Chordata > Actinopteri > Myctophiformes > Myctophidae > Protomyctophum > Protomyctophum bolini. The sequence continues at coordinate 9,707,291 of NC_137878.1, forward strand.
ATATGCAGATGATGTCTTTAGTTTAGCGAAACCACATGGTTCATAATCCCACTATTTGTTCTGTAATTATTTAGCGTGCTTCTTTTTTTTTTTACACTCTCAGAAATACCTCCTGCGATTTTGCTGCGCGTGCAAACACATTTCCTGTATAGAATTAGAAAGAAATTACGACATTGTCCATATTTAATCTTTCTAGGTCATCTATCCTAACTTTGAGGCCGTTCAGCTGGTTGTGACGGGGTCTACATGTAGCTGGTTACACATGTATACAAATAAACAGGCCCAACGGCCATGAACAACATTAGTTTGCCTCTTCTAACAAAAATGTAAGTTACTGTCGCGCGTGCCAATTGCCATTGTCATTCTCTTGCATTATATCGTACTTGTATTATTTATTTACTTATCTTTCCACCTCTGAGGAAACTCCGGTAAGGCTGGCACAGTGTCGGTATATAGGCCAATCGGAGGCAGGCGGGGCGTTTGCCACGCCTATGCTCGGACGTAGAAAAGATATACGTGCTGTTGTGACAGGGTCAGCTATACATGTAGCTTAACTTGCCCAACACTGTAGATAACCATGACTCTTAGCTAATATAGGCCTATAAATTAAATTTAATTGACCTGGTGCTTACTCCACTATTAGGTGCAGGTATTCCAGGGTATATGTGTGTGACATCATCGTCCAAACCCGGACGTTATGCAGGAACGCATATACTGAGTGGCCAAAAAAACGTCTTCCTGCAGGCCTTGACGGCTCATACATCCAAACAGAAAAGGCAATCATATCATGCTTTAGCTATTGAAAAATAGCAGATCTACAAGCTCGTATAGCTATAGAGCTTGTATAGGTCTGCTATTTTTTAAAAAATCGAAGAACGACATTTTTAGAATCTGATCTCGGGTCAGAATGTGTTATTCAGACCAGTGTGTGTGTGTCCAGTGGAAACCTCGTATGAATCTGATCTCAGGTCAGAATGGGGTTAATCAGACCAGTGTGTATCCAGTGGAAACCTCGTATGAATCTGATCTCAGGTCAGAATGGGGATAGAGAGACTTTTGAAAGAGGGGATCGGTCCTCCTCGGTTCCGTGTGTCCAGAGATGAAGTGGAGCCGCTGCTCCCTGTTGCACGGCTGAATCCACGTCTTTGTCTGATGCCAGACAATGTGCTTCCACTCAGCGCTTTGATTTCGTCGACTTGATACTGTGACGAGAAAATGTTCGACTATACCACTTTTTAAAACTAAGCTTTGATGACTATGATGATGATGATGATGAGATGAGATATACTTTGTTTAAATCCGCCGAGGGGGAAATTGAGACGTTATTATTACAGCAGCATGATGTGACACATAAGTAAACTAACGAAAGACTACTGGACAAACGACAGACGCAAGGTGGACAAGAACACAGTCGACCTGCGGGGCCATCATAGGACAGCATGCATGACTAAAACTAAGGCTAAATATAGTAACAATTTACTAGTCGACAAATAAAAACTTAGACTTAACATGTTGGCAAGTGACTCGTGGACAAGGGATCCGGTGTAAGTAAAAACACAAGTCATTTTACTACTTGGTGGCATGCTGAAAATAGCGCGTTGTGAGCATGTATAGATCGGCCATTTTCAGCAAGCGTAAAAATCGAAAAAACACACTTTAGTCGACAGAATCAACCGTAGATTCAGTCGACTGAAATCTTAAGATATTTAGTCGACTAAAGCTATAGACGAACACACTTGCAACATTCCAGGTGACGAAAAAAACGAATTTTCATTCCAAAGACTATATATATATGACTAAAACTAAAATAAAAAGAAATTGCTGCCAAAAACAACACTGTTTCCACTCTGCAGGGGGAGAGAGAGGGAGAGAGAGAGGCAGGCGGGTCAAGGGAAAAACCCTTGCGCAGCACACAGGAGAAGCACGTGCAGCAGCACTCTGGGAATGTTTTAGATATCCTCCTCGAAACGGCTCCGCATGCACCAGGAAAAAAGAAAAAAGAAGAGAAGGCCAACCTCTGTGCTCTCATACATACTGGAGGGGGGGGGGGGGGGGGGGGGGGACTGACATAAGCAAACACACACATACAGTACAATACAGTGCACAGACTAGTGCGCACACAGACAGACGCATGCTGGCACACACACACACACACACGCGGGGTAGACACATTTGCATTCGCGCACGTGCGCGCACACAATGCACAGTGCCAGTGCGGGCCTTATTTGGTATTTCCTGTGTATAACCCCTTCCACCACCAACACCAGTTTGTGCGGCGGACTAGCAGTAGCCCCCCCCCCCACCTCCCCCCGCACACACACACACACACACACACACACACACACACACACACACACCTCTTACTTCAATACTCCTCAGTCTATATTAAGTATCGATGGCCGTTTTGGCAATCGTCCAGGTGGGGAAAAGGGGGACTGCTGTGTGTGTGTGTGTGTGTGTGTGTGCGCGTGTGGTTGTATACGCACACATGCACGTGCGTGCACGCTGCGGCATCTGGATATTAAAGTCTTGCCTGTACCAGCAGCGGCTGGAGAGGAAGGGGGGGGGGGGGGGAGAAGAAAAAAATGACAGCATGTATCAGGAATTTTCCAGCTAATGATGTGCGGATGTGGTGGTGCTGGTGGGAGAGAGAGAGAGAGAGAGAGAGAGAGAGAGCCACTGACTGAGGCCGTCTTTGTTTGGCTCGCCCAGCAGGGCCCCACCACGGCGCATTCCTGTACGCTGTGCATACTTTGGCAACTGTTGTTGTGCCCCCCCCCCCCCCCCCCCCCCCTCTCTCTCTTTTTACTGTATACAGTTAGCAGCACGCCGCTCATGCACTTTTCCTCACGACGCTATAGCTAGCCTCTCGCCGTGTCCTCTCTCTCTCTCTCTCTCTCTCTCTCTCTGTCTCATCCATGTGCTCTCTCTTTCGTTCCTTGTATATGCCTGGTGCCTTGTATATAGTTTTAGTTTAGTTCATATTTTAGTCGACTATACATCTACGGTTTATTCAGTCGACTAAAATGTATTTTGGCGGCGCCTCGATGCCGTCGTATAATGGCAGATTTTTACACTTGCTGAAAATTGCCGGTCTATACACATGCTCGCGACGCGTCGTGCTATGAAACCAAAGTGTAAAATGACTTGTCTTTTTACTTCTACTGTCTTTGTCCGCCACCAAGTTCCAATATATTTATAGTTTTACTCGTCATAGCTTATAGTTTTCGTTTAGTTTTAGTGGCAGAACATCGTTTTTAGTCGACGAAAACCAACACGGCGCCACCTCTCTCTCTCTCTCTCTCTCTCTTTGCTCTCCACACTGCGCCCCTCCCTTTCTCCTATTTAAACAAATAAAGACAACACGTGGTATAGAAGTGAAATAATAATGGTGTTTACAACATGGCTGACTGCTGGTGCTCTGAAACGGGGGGCCTCTCTGGGGGGGAGACGGGGACACAACGTCGTTGCCTCGACTCCTCCGAGCGCATAGTTTCACTTGCTCCTCATTCATTTGCTCCTCAACATCCGCTCCGGTCTCTCCGTTACTGTACTCCCCACTGTACTCAAGGCTGCCTTTGATGCCACGATGAAGAAGCCCCTTTTACTGTTTTCTGGTGGAGATTTGGTTTAGGACACTCTTTTTTTTTTTTTTTAAACCCCATGTAGGACTGGAGCGCATCTATACTCTTTAGAGTTTAATCACTTTAACCATTATTTGTAACTTTAGCTGTTTGGAAGAAATAGCAGATCTACAAGCTCGTATTAGCGCGGCACTCTGTGCCACACAGTTTTCTGAAAAACGTATGTTTCTGTCAGTGGTGTTCAACCTTTTTCATGTCAAGGACCCCCAGAATTATCTGTATTTGGCCGCGGACCCCCCATCTGAAAATTTGATCATACCTCGACCACAAATAAACACACCGTATACTACTATGTGCATGTGGGGCAGTGGCGGTGGTGGCTCAGGGGTATAATAGAGTGACCGGATGGCAACCACCACAAGGTTCCCATAGTTCCATCCCACCACCAGGGCTCCCCCATAGAGTTGGTGTCAAAGTGTCCTTGAGCAAGACACGACTGAACCCCTAATTGCTCCTGGTGTGCAGGGTCGGTGCCTTGCATGCGTTCCTCCCCCGCCATCGGCGTGTGCGTGAATGGGTGAATGTAACGCACAATCTTTTTCCGGATGCTGCAGCATGGAGGGTCACACGGAACCTGGAGGGTCCCCGTCCCCATCGTCCCACCGTCCAGGGGGTCCGCATGCAGGGAGCTCTTCTGGGGAGGAGGAGGAGGAAGAGGGGGGGGGGGTCGGCCATTTCCTCCCTCTCTGGTGAAGCGAAGCGGGGGAAAGAAAGCGAAGCGAAGAGGAGGGAGGGAGGGAGGAGGAGGAGGAGGAGGAGGAGGAGAGATGCTCTCAGCAGAAAGGAATGCACAGAATGTTGTCCTTTAATCTGGAGTCTCACTTGTTCAACCAATCTCTCTCTCTCTCTCTCTCTCTCTCTCTCTCTCCCAGACTTCCTTTATCTCTATGTGACCTCCTCCTGGCTCTGTGTTACCAGGCGGAAAGGGAAGGGGCGGGGCGGAGGGGGGGGGGGGGGGTCAGATATACAGACAGATGGAGAGAGACGGACTGACAGACAGACAGACAAGCTTCCTCACTTACACTGCAAAATCCTGAGTGTTGTTTTAACTCGGAGCTGATGTGCCGTGCGTGCGTGTGCGTGTGTTGCTCAGCCTGTATAGAAGACATTGAGAAAGACAGGACGGAAAGGAAGGAAGGAAGGGAGGGAGGGGAGTAGGGGACCGATAATGCCTGATTTACACGCGTAGTTGCGCGCCGGTGTCACGCACCCCAAAATTGCAGATCTACAAGCTCACGACGCGTCGCACCGTGGCTGCGTCGTGGGCTTTAAGAGCTGCTGTTGTCTATAGTGCGCAACACCGGCGTGCAACTATGTCTAAGTCACCCTTAATGCGAAGCAGAGAGAGAGAACGAGAACGAGAAGGGTGAGAAAGTGTGAGACGAAGGGAGAGGGAAACAAAGAATGCAAACGTGAAAAGAGAGAGAGAGAGAGAGAGAATGTCCCTTTTTTCTTTTTGCAGCAGTCAGTCCGTCTTTTTGCTTGAGTCACTTAAGTCAATAGTGTTGTAAAATCACGTGTGTTTGGGGTCATGTTCTCCTCACGGTTAACAGCTTTGAACTATTTAAGTTTCACAGACTCTGGACCGGTTTATATATACAGACATTGGGTTGCGTGCGTGCGTGCGGGAATATACAAAGTCTCTATACTGCAAGTTCCGACCCACTGTATGTGTTTTACAGGCATGGACATGCACTTGCACGCACGCACACACACACACCACAAGGATGACATGGCATCAGAGGTATTTTAGGAAGGGATCGTTCTGGTCTTTGAAGGGTGTAGAGAGGAAGTTTTGCCGGGTGGAAATGAAGCCCATGTCTGACAGTAGCCCGTTTGTGCCGAAATGAAAACAATGATCATCCCCAAAAGGTCTACATGAAATTATAGGAAAGGCACGGGACCAAGACGTGATGCTGGTGTTGCCCTAGTGCCCTAGGGGTTCCCAAAGGTGGGCTCCGGGGACCCCTAGGGGTCCTTTCGAGAGTTCCATAGCTAAATGATAATTATAGGAACCATTAATGGACCCTTAGTGGTCTGTAACTCAGAGAGTGTACAAATGGAACCATTTATACACTCTCTGAGTTAAATTGACCCTAACCGATGACACTGGTGGTGTATTGACTAGGCCTGGCCTTCTCACCTCACCTTATATCGGTCTAAACTAAATGAAGAGAAAACACTGCCAACGCTCACACTATCCCCCCCCCCCCCCCCCTCTCGGTATGGGTATTTCTATGAATTACCCGAAAACCCACATACAGGCTGCTTACCGACACTAAGCCGAAGCATTTATTTTTGCATGGCAACAACACTTATATCATTGACTCTGTGTGTGTGTGGGTGTGTATGTGTGTGTGGTTTATGCCTGTGCTTGCATGCTTAGTATGTGTGCACACGTCTGTCTGTGCACAGTTGCTGACTGTGTGCGTGCGTGTGTGCGTGTGTGTGGCCAGGTCAAATAAACCACGTTCTAGATCTGTGGTTCTTCCTAGAAGGCTGCATGGTGTGCGCATGCAGACTAGTGCAGAAATGCAGCAGGGTGGCTTTTTTTAAAGTCCTGAAGTGACATGCGTGGGTGCAGGACACCGCCGCCAAGACACCTGACTGAGTCATATCTCGCATAATATGCATATATATATGCAGCCACACACTTAAGCATACTGAAACTTATCCTGGCCTGGAAAATGTAAATGAAGAGTTTACATAGTACACATAGTGCATGCATAAACTTTCCTTAATGATTATATCTGGTTTCAGTATTTATTTATGATGTATTTTCTCTATTATTAAGGACATAGTAGCGGTATATTTGTATTGGTGGGGGTTGCGAGGCTTGGCCAAAGCATTTTCGCGAGTCCCCATGCAGCCAAAAACGTTGAGAACCCCTGCCTGAACTAGACATTCATCCTACATTGCAGTGTTGACTTTGTCGACTAATACTATGACAAGAAAAGACGTCCCATATAAGCAAAAGGCACAAGTCATTTTACAAGCTTGTAGATCTGCTATTTTCAGCGACTGTAAAATCGGCCATTACGACGGCATGCAAGGCCCGCCAAAATACATTTCAGTCGACTGAATCAACTGTAGATTTAGTCGACTTAAATCTCATGATATTTAGTCGGCGACAAATCTTATGATATTTAGTCGACTAAAACTAGACCAACACCAAAACATCCCAGGTGACTAAAATGGTGACAAACTAAATAAACTACTCAAGAGACTATGACTAAAACTAAAATCTAAATTTGCTGCCAAAGTCAACACTGCTACGTTGAACCTTGACTTGTCACGGGTGTGCAAAAATGAGGAAGGAAGCTTAAAAGAGAGGAAGGCGATGGATGACTCAATTGTAGGCTTTCCGAAGTGAAAAAGCACCAGAGACATTTTGTTACTCAACCAATGTTTTCATTCATCGTTTACTGCAAGTTTGCGCGTTTGGAAAAAAAAAACTGTGAATGGCTCTTGCAGCACCATCTGGTGGTTGGCTCAGAGCGCATTTAAATGGCGGGACGCCTTTTTAGTTTGAAAGCCGATTTTTGGCTGGAAACGGAAGTAAAGATCCGCTATGTAACATTGTCATTTAATCCACCAAAAACACTTTTTTTTGTAAGCGAGATACTATATCGTTTAGACTCTGAAACTTCTCTAAACTTTAGAGAAATCAGACACAAATCAAGCTGTCTTTTGTCCAAAAAGAAGAATCCGAGATATTACCGTTTATAAAATAGTATTTTTGGGGGTCCTTGACATGAAAATGTTTGAGAACGACAGGTTTTTCAGAAAACTGTCAGGATTTAGAAGACATTTGTAGAATCGTCCTCGGGTCTAAATGGGTTAACCCATTCTGAACGGGAACCCGTTTTGGTGTTGGCATCATGTTATGCTTTAGCTATTGAAAAATAGCAGATCTACAAGCCACCGATTTTTTGAATCTGATCTCAGGTCAGAATGGGTTAATCAGACCAGCGTGTGTCCAGTGGAAACCTCGTATGAATCTGATCTCGGGTCAGAATGGGTTAACTACAACAGGCCATGTTTGTCTCCTATCTAGTCCACGTGGCTCTATACCGACACCTCTCGACCAATTGCACCCAGCTTCCTCCCCGATTCCACTGAAGCAGGAAGAACCAGGCTAAAAGTAGGCTCCACATCTGCAAAATGGAGGCCTCTCTTCCTCTAAAAATAGTGCGACTGAAGAAACATGACCACATTTCTTCTCGTCAAGCTTCTCGGTTAACTCGACTGAGGATTTTTTTTCAGCTCGGAAATAATCTATTTGATCCATGGTCAGATAATGAGTTTAGCTACGCTGTCCGGGGATTTCCCCTCTCTAGCTACGATTCAAGTAATTCTATTAACTATAAGGAATGAGATTATGAATATGTCGATTCTCTTCTTTTTTTTTTAATGTCAGTTTAACTTCAAAGCAACTTCTTTCGCCAAGCCGGGGGAATTTCCCCCAGAGGTACCGGAGCGCATTAGGCTGTTCCACATTCACTGTTAATTTGTGTTTAAAACTAAAAGACCTAATAATTTGTTTGATTGACCCTCTGACGACCTTCTATGAATTCCTCTCAACACTATACTGTTCATGCAAGCATGCAAAGGCACACTGGTTGCTGACACATTTAAAAGAAAAATCAGACCTGTGTGTGTGTGTGTGTGTGTGTGTGTGTGTGTGTGTGTGTGTGTGTGTGTGTGTGTGTGTGTGTGTGTGTGTGTGTGTGTGTGTGTGTGTGTGTGTGTGTGTGTGTGTGTGTGTGTGTGTGTGTGTGTGTGTGTGTGTGTGTGTGTGTGTGTGTGTGTGTGTGGGGCGCAACAGTGACACTTGGTACGATATTTACATACATACATAAAGAGGGGCACACATTGCTGTGTATAGGAGCGGCTAGCACCACTAAAACAAACAACTCGTAGTCATTTGTGCCGCACGCAAAACAATCCAAGTAGACCTAATTAAGATATCGCCGTGATGCCACACGCTTTCGAAACTTGTTGCTTACAAACATTAGCCCCAGACTGTAAGATAGTGATAGCAGTTAGTACCGAGGTGGGGGGGGGAGCGGAGCTGCCGCAGCAGCAGCCAAAAGCTCTTGGAAAAATCTGGAGTTAAGAAAAGCACCTGGAACCATTCCACACTCCTGCTAGGGGTCACTGAGTTTCGTCTGGAGGCTTTCCCTACTGTAGCTGTGAACAGTACTGCTACTCTCCTGCAGGCTAACACTATGCGCACGCACACGCACGCACACGCACGCACACACCTCTTAGCTCCCAGGAGTACAAGGACAAATTTGGAAACTGAGGAAAGAAACGGGTATAGTGTGGCGTTAGCGGGCTCCAAAATGGCCGTTGTTTTACCTCGATTAGTTCAGCTGCTTATCTGGAGGTTACCTGGAGAAAGAAATAGTTTTATTTTTATTTTTGTATTAAGAGTTGTTTGGTATTTGGTATCTGACACCGGAAGTAATGTAGCCTATACTAATGATCCTTTTGTCTAATTGGTATGATGTTTATAGGGCTTGGTTTACGTTACTGCATTGTCATTGGCACTACAGCACATAAATGTGTGACCGCGCACGCTCACGCATCGCACGCATGCACACGCACACACTCTGTGGTCTATAGAAGGTCCCTGGTGGCTTGCTATGGAAAGACTGTGTGATGTAGGTAGGTAAACCAAAACAGGAGCAGCGAGACCTGCCCTGCCAGATATGATTTCATGTCTTATGTAACCTGGCTGTAGACGGGGACAGAGAGAAGCATTGGTCCTGTGTGCGTGCGTGCGTGTGTGCGTGCGTGCGTGCGTGCGTGCGTGCGTGCGTGCACACGCAAGTAACTGCATGCCAGAGCTGTCACCACCTTCCGTACGCCGGCCTGATTTATACTATGTAAAGTATGTATACATTTATACCCGGTATAAATCCGGCTAAAATCGTACGGCGGAAGCTCGAATTGACCTGTAATGTATCGGTAGATGGCGCTAAGTGCCATGGGTTCATGTCCTTTTTTATTTACTTTGTAATGCCCATAGAGGAATTTTAGATCGCCTGTGTTTTTGAAAAACAAACAAATCATCAAAAGAATCGACTGACTGAGAGAAAACGCTAATGTCACTGCTGCTGAATTAGTTAGATTTCCACTGGAAACACACTGTATCATAATATGAGCGACTGACTGTCGTAAAAGCGATACAGAAGACACCTCCCCGACAATATCGCAGAGACATTTTGTTTATTTTTGGACCACAACGCTTACACTAGTATATGAGACGATTTTAAGATGACAGCCCCATGTTGTTCTCCATAGAGAGAAACCTCCGTGAACCAGGTGATGAGCAGCGAGTGACGTCAGGACTTTCAGCGCTCTATTTGACTCGTGTGTGTGTGTGTGTGTGTGTGTGTGTGTGTGTCCAGGTGGTAACGCTGTGGTACCGAGCACCAGAGGTGCTGCTCCAGTCCAGCTACGCCACCCCAGTGGACCTGTGGAGCGTGGGGTGCATCTTCGCCGAGATGTTCAGGAGAAGGTGAGAGAGAGACGCCCCGCCCGCCGGAGAGCAGTTTGCCCCGGTGGAGAGAAAGGAACTAAACGTTTTTAAAGTAATTTTGTACAGTGAAGTTCCCAAACTTTGTCATGTCAAGGACCCACCAAGTCATTGTTAGCCCGAGGACAACCCTTTTGAAAAGGCCATGCCAGAGAGACCCCCATAAGAGAAGGTTTGTACGGCTCTAGCAGTGATTCTCAACCTGTTTAATGGACTGCGGACCCTCAGTTTGACATGCAATATTCTACGGACCCCCATTTAATGGCATTTCTATCTCTGAGACCCTGACTCTGTTAATGTAATGATTTTTCTAGAATAGTGCCGCGCGCTACGAGCTTGTATAGATCATGAAACCAAATGAAAGAGCTTGTAGATCATGAAACCAAATGGACCCATAAAAATCTTCTCTTATGGGGGTTCCTTGGCATTATATTTTCAAATGGGGGTCCGCAGGCTAATAATGACTATCATTTTTGTGGGTCCTTGACATGAAAAAGTTGGGGGAACCACTGGTATGAACGATTAGTCTCCAACTCATGGTGACACCTGGCACACGGAACACAAGCGGTGTCTTTTCGGTTGGCTTATCAAACGCTTCCAGTGATGGCACGTTGCCTGCTGTGGTTGTAAACTGCTAATGCAAGTCATTCAGTTTGTCGGTGCAGTCGGTATTTGCCAGTTTGTGGCGCTAACGTACTCTGGAGAGAGAAGCTAATAACGGACTGCTTTCCCTGAGAACAACTTCGCCTGCTCCTCTGTGAAGCAAATGCGAATTCTTTTTTGTTTTTAGGTCATTTGTGAGGCATTTCATCTTCTGTGATGTGTGACGTTGTATATATTTTTTATTTTATTGCAAACTTGAATGAATGGCGTTTAACCCATTCTGAACGGGAACCCATTTTGGTGTTAGCATCATGTTATGCTTTAGCTATTGAGAAATAGCAGATCTACAAGCTCATAGCGCGCCACCGAGTGGCGCGCTACGAGCTTGTAGGTCTGCTATTTTTGAAAAATCAAAGAACGACTGACATTTTTTAAATCTGATCTCAGGTCAGAATGGGTTGATCAGACCAGTGTGTGTCCAGTGGAAACCTCGTATGAATCTGATCTCAGGTCAGAATGGGTTAAGGCAAATTAGCTATAGCGTGCTACAGTAGCAGTGGCGTTGCTGAAAAACTAGATAAGCACAGCATTTTATTGAGGTGGGGCTGGATGCCAATGGGGGCAGCAATGCCAGTCATTTATGTTTCCTTCCCCAACCGTCCACAGTCACACACAAGCACACGGTCATAAAGTCTTGCGATACTAGACCACAGATGAAGGAGTGTGTGCGTGCGTGCGTGCGTGCGTGCGTGCGTGTGTGTGCGTGTGTGTGTGTGTGTGTGTGTGTGTGTGTGTGTGTGTGTGTGTGTGTGTGTGTGTGTGTGTGTGTGTGTGTGTGTGTGTGTGTGTGTGCGTGCGTGTGCATGCTACATCCTCCCGGGGCTTCTTCTTACCCCTGTGTATCTGTACCACTGTTTGCACTAAACCTAGTGCAGAGTAGACCCCCGTTTTTATATGCGTTAGGACAGTGACCATCAATATATTTTATTTTTGTCCCTAAAAATGCTGTTCGTTTAACTTGAGTGTACACACCTGGAACCAAATGGACCTGTAAAGGTTACTGGTCCACTTCTGTTCTGTGTGTCTATACACTTCTGGAGGTACAGGTCTGTATGTATCGACTGGAGAATGTCACCTCAACTATATTTAGCCTCTTGTTCTCTCCAGGCCTGATGTGTGCAGCCAGCCTCTCTCTCTCTCTCTCTCTCTCTGACTCTCTCCCCCTCTCTCTTTTTCATTGTGCATGTTTCAATGGAAAGAGTCGTGGTCAGTGCCAATATCCACTCTGCCAGTACTTCGCTAACAACAAAGTGTGACACACACACACACACACACACACACACACGACCAATAACCTCTTCCAGGTTTTAGGTCCAGAGACTTATGGAGGGAGCATGAAAAAGACATATGATCCATTCATTCACTGGAAAAATCCATTTTGACCATTGTGGCTGTTAACCCTGGCATAGGGTTGAGTGTGTGTGGGGGGGGGGGGGCGCGTGATGGTGGAGCTGTCGTCATCTTGTGACAGAGCAAAGATTTTAGTTAAAAACGTTGACTCTGAAATGATCTACTGCATATTCAAAGATTTGCGCCACATTTTCACGATTTAAAAAAAAAAGTGCCGTGCTACGAGCTTGTAGATCTGCTAATTTGCAATAGCTAAAGTATAACATAATGAGACAAACTGCCATCTTTGAGACCTTTTATAAAAGTCTAAACTCACGCTAAGAAAGTGAATATATCCCACAACGATGCACAACCTAGAATGAAGATATGGCACAAATATGGACGGCTATCACTTCCGGGGGCAGGCGGAGGTGACCCGTTCTTGTAAGCTCATAGCACGGATTTCTTTGGCACTATGGCGCCACATTCTGGCCTATAGGGGAAGCACACATGGTTGTGTTAAGTCTCAGACAAAGCCAAATCATGACGATAAACACAAGCCGATCAAATAATTAGAAAGAAGAAAAAGAACACATTATTTAATCGGCCCACGACGTCGTGTTTAGCGTCCTGATTTGTCACCATCCGAGTTGGATTTTGACCAAAGCTTATACACGTCTATGGGAAAAATGAATGGGGAATTCTCTTCTGGGCCTGTTGTTGTCGTCATGAAAGGGTGGCGGGACTGCGACGCTATAGGCTTAGGAGTACATGTGGAGCTGGTGGAGTAGCCCTATTGTACACAATTAATTTAGCATAACTTCCCTTTTCCTACTTTGTGTGTGTGTGTGTGTGTGTGTGTGTGTGTGTGTGTGCGCTAGTGCTGCCAACGAATATTCTATATCCGAATATAGATTCGAATCAAAAAAAATAATTAATAACCGAATATATAAAATTAAGGTTCGAATTAAAAATAATAATAAAATTTTTATTTTTATTTATTATTATTATTAGTTTTCGGTGCCATGGGTAAGCGTTGTGACTTGTGAGCTTGTAGATTAGTTATATTTGCCATGCGACACGCCGACAACGGCATACATTGAAGAATAAATCAGCAGCCTCGCACATTTCCTAAACACAGACTATACAGCGCAGCGCAGCGCAGTACCGATTGGCTGCCTCGTCTCCAGCCACGTTGCCTCAGAATTCTTTAGGGTCACTAATTTGAGCATAACAGCGAAGCGCAGGCGCTAGCCAGCTAAAAAGTTTCATAACGTCGGCAGCAGACCCACAGTCCACAGATAATAATAATGCAGCAGAATTAACACTGCCTCCGTGCCTCGTTTTGAGGCACGGAGGCTGTGTGGTAGGATTGCTCATTTAAGAATTTTTTTTTACTGGAGAAGGGAGAATGTATGCGTTCCGTTCCATCTCAGTTTTCAGCAACACCAATGCGCGGAGAGAGAGAGTTGCGCCAGCAATGCGATCTTAAATGTTATGTCTCAGGTTGTATTGGTGTAAATATAATTATTAAAAAAAACGATTGGCTCGAATTGAAATCCGAAATCCGAATGGCTCGAATTGTTCGAATCCACGTGGGTTTTTAAAACGAATATCCGAATCCAATTTTTGGACAATTACGGCAGCCCTAGTGTGCGCGCATCTAATGTCTCTATTAACACGGTGCAGCCATCTGAGGTGAATAACCTCACCTTGTCTTGACCTGTGTGTGTGTGTGTGTGTGTGTGTGTGTGTGTGTGTGTGTGTGTGTGTGTGTGTGTGTGTGTGTGTGTGTGTTTTCACAACCTGGCGCCTGTCCGACAGTGCCTGGGGCAGAAGGCGAGGCAGGGAGGGCCCTTTGATGCCCGTGAACAGAGCTGCACCATTCTCTCTCTGTCTCTCTCTATCTCTCTGTCTCTCTATCTATCTCTCTCTGTCTCTGTCTCTCCTGCAGGTGATTAAGATGGCTTTTAAAAGGCCACCTGTTGAAGATTAAAAGCCACCTGGGAGAAGCAGTAAGAGAAAGGGAAAGAGAGAGAGAGAGAGAGCTGTTCAGTAAAGGTTCTGGTCTGTTAGATGTTCAGCCACACAAAAACTCCCCACTATAGCGGGTGAGTCGATGACTGGAAAATGTCATCTCGTACGTATAACGTACGGCAGGTGAAGTTAAATATCCAGCAGCGTAGCATACAGTACACACACGCATTTCATATTCCGCTGGTTAGAAGCTGAGAGAGAGAGCTGCTCTTTGAAGAACTCTGTTCAGTTTGTCTGTCATCTTCTCGCGGTTTAAGACCTATTCACCCCGTGTCACCTCACCGTCTTTGTGTTTGTGAATTCCATCCAACCATTTTGTGCCCAGAGAGAGAGAGAGAGAGAGAGATTTCTCTTAACTTGCCGGCACCTTTCATCACCAAACTTGTCATTGCGAGAAATCCCCCCCCCCCCCCCCCCCCCTTTTGTCTGCTCTCAATGAACATCTAACTGTAACAAGTACAGCTGGGATAGCCTTTCATCAAAAAAGGAATTTGAGCAAATAGCATGCAAGTCTGCATCTGCGCGGCCGGGGATGGATGGCTGGATGGCTGGATGGATGGATGGATGGATGGATGCAGGCGCGCTGAGTCAGTCACGGATCAAGTGAATGAAAGAGGCAGAGCTTTGTTGACATTCCTCCCCGACGGAGAAAGGTTTGGACGTGTTGTGTTAATGCGCGAGGCGAGGCCCACACATCCGTGTTGACTTTCTCACAGTGCCGAGCTCGATTGATAAAAGCCTCCGCAAAAGACGCACGTTTAAACCCATTAATCTGCATCTTGTGTGTCACCTTTTTTAGCTTTTAACCCCTTTGACGACTTTGGCTGTTGAAAGATATAGCGGATCTATACAAGCTCATATAGCGCGGAATTCTTTGAATATGTATTCTTTCACAGCGAACGTTTTATATATTTTTTAACTATCTTTAACTCTTTGCTTCTGGGGGAGGTCCCTGGAACAACATATTATCAAATAGTTTGAGAACCACTGATATAGAAACACAGGTTTATCGGGAAAACTGTCATGATTTTAGAAAACATTTTGTAGAATCTGGTCTCAGTCCTAAATGGGTTAAAGTTAAACCCTCTATACTTAGTAAAAAACGAACCTGAGTTACAACTATGCTTGTTATGCTCTTCTTCAAAATGGACCCTGGATCCTGGGTCAGGATTTCAGCATCTCTGAGGCTCTCTGGAGAGAGAAATTAACATTTGTTGTAGAATTTTGCTGTCTGATAATCTCACACGCACACATTTCAATAGATGTACAAAGTGAAAGTCTTCACGGTGCACGCGTGTGCGCATGCGTGCGATGGGCATAAAGAAACGAGCACCCCCTACCGTACATGTATACACACACACACACACGCACGCACGCACACAAACCGCTCACCACCGCTGCAGACTGACCGTCTCTCACACACACACGCAGAAACACACAAAAACAGATACAGTAAACGCATGCACACACAAGCATCACGCAAACACTCAACATGCATACACATTCTGTTTCCCTAAGAGATGGACACACACTCACGTGCAAACACTTACACACACACACGCACGCACGCACGCGCGCGCACACACACATTCCAGAGGTTGTCTTGCTGGAATGTGGGACAGAGCAGTGTTGGCACCAAGAGAGCGTGACTCAGCTGCCTGTCCCAGCCGCGTGCGTGCGCGTGTGTGTGCGTGCGTGTGTGTGTGTGTGTGTGTGTGTGTGAGAGATATGCAAGCAGAACATCATATTCATATATTTAGGTTACCAGTGGAATTTTAACTGTGTGTGTGTGTGTGTGTGTGTGTGTGTGTGTGTGTGTGTGTGTGTGTGTGTGTGTGTGTGTGTGTGTGTGTGTGTGTGTGTGTGTGTGTGTGTGTGTGTGTGTGTGTGTGTGTGTGTGTGTGTGTGTGTGTGTGTGTGTGTGTGCGCATGCATGCACATCTGTGTGTGTCTGAGAGCGTGCATGTGCGCCACTCACAGCTGTATGCATGCCAGTGGCCAGCTCTATGCGAATCCAGTTATCCTCTCCAACCAACAAACCACTCCAGGTTTAAAAATGGACCTCTTGGAATTATCTGCCTTACTTGTTTTGGCATGATGACTTTACTGTAGGTGATGTTCTTTTTTTTCCTGTTCTCTTACACAAGGCTCAGAACTGGTTTGGTCTGATCTTTTAAAAGCTTTAAAACCTCAGCTATGTGTTTCACCCAGAAGGAAATGCACATGTGGTCCTGTTTCTAAGTGGTCCTGTTTCTATGGCAGATAAAGAAATGATGCGTTTGGGCAAAGAATGGCAGTGAAAGAAGCCTAATCTTTCTATGTTATTAACCCATTTTGACCCGAGCTCAGATTCGAAAAAATACTTCTATATCCGGACAGTTGTCTGAAAAAGCTATGTTTCTATGTCAGTCGTTTTTCGCTATTAATTTCAATGGAAGTTGCTCAGTGGCGTTTTGAAGCACCTGGAAGACGATTATAACTCAATGGAAGTACAATTATAACTCAATGGCTCGAGCGAGCGGAAGTTTAGCCTAGACCCTCAAATTTGAGTTCCGGGGGCTGACGCACATGAACGTCCGTCCACCTCCATGAAAGTGCTGCAGTTCCACATTTCACCAGTAGGTATAGTGGCAGCTTCAGCGTTGGATATAACCTTAAAAAAATACAAAACTCATGAGACTCCATCTTTAATGTGGTAGTGGTTAGTGGTAGAGCATGGTAGAGCGAGTGGTAGAGCGAGCTTGTAGAGAGTGGTAGAAGTTGGTAGAGTGTGGCAGATATGGTACAAACATATCTACATTCACTGGGAAAGAATATATATTCAAAGATTTGCGCCACATTTTCAGCTAAAGTTTAAAATAATGTGGTTAAACGCTAAGGCGACACAGATTCCCGTCCCAAATAGGTTAAAGTAAAGCCTGTACACTTGATTGATATTCTCTCACTATAATCTTAGTCTTTGCATTTCAAGAAATCAAAACGTAACATTTTGAGTGCACACACAGAGCTATCCGGAAACTTTCAAAACTCTCCAGCATTTGAGAGTAATTGCTGTCACGGTAAAAATGTGCAAAATGCCCCCGCGTGAGTAATCTCCAAGTGTCTGGGCCTGTAGGAAAGTGTGGGCGTCGAACTATGTAAAGCTTCCAACAAAGTGGGGAAATGCAGGGAGCTAGCTGTTGACTCCAGTTAAGCCTACCCTACATCTATTGGGCATTGATGTCGAATAAGTACATGCATGCCAACTCTCTCGCACACGCACACACACACACACACACACACACACACACACACACATTGGGGCTCTGTTTAGTCCATGCTAAATCCCTTTTTTGAGTGCTGCAACCACTCCAAGGAACAGCAATGTCCGTGTTCACCTACAGTATGTGTGTGCCTATGTATGTGTTGGTTCATGAGCACCAGTATGACTACCGTACCAGTAGGGGCGCTGTTGTGCCAGAAACAGAGAGAGAGATAGTATTAGTGCTGCACTGTGAGAGAGAGAGAGAGAGAGAGAGAGAGAGAGAGGAGAGGAGGTGGGGGGGGAGGGGAGTTGCACCACTCAGTTCACACGGGTGTGATTTTTTTTTTTTTACTATTTTGAAAACCCTTTTTGAATAGTTAAAATAGCCAATCTACAAGCTCACAACGTGTCGATCTATTCAAAAATGTTTTTCAAAATAGTAAAAAAAAAAGGCAAAGTTTAGGGATAAGGGATTTAGCATGGACGAAAAATAGGGCCCTGTATGTGCACATATGCTGCATTACATTGACGTCCAGGGTTCTGGTTAAATTTGCACGGAGGTGCTGAGACGCACGGGCGAAGTCGGCTTCTACAAACCAAATGTCACTGGCCGGTATAGGTTTGTGCTTGAAGAAAGCCCTCCTTTGACAGCAATATATGTCGTTTCGGTGGAGTTGTGGGAAGAAGGTTCCCATACTTGACTTTATTTCATTTTTTCTCACTCTTAGAATAATCCAAGTGCTCTTTCACAGGACTCTCTCCCTCCCACTTTCCTAGAGAGAGAGACACACACACACACACACATGCACTAAACACAGAAAGTGCACGTGTGCACACAGCTAAAGCAGGCACACATGCAGTGGTGGGAAAAGTACTCGAATGTTTTACTTAAGTAAAAGTATAAACACTCAAATGTAAGCACGTGACGTCATGAACGTCCGTCCGTCCACCACCATTGAAGTGCTGCAGTTCCACATTTGGCCAGTAGGTAGTGGCATCTTCAACGTTGGATATAGCCTTACTGGAGGCTTACAGTGCTACTGTAGTCATACAGTATTAAAGTGCTGTGATTAATTTTTCCCCCCCAACCTAAAACACGATCATCAGGTGTTTTTCTCTATATAGATATTATAGGAGTCCATTTGGTTACCAACTCTACATAATTTTAATAGCTGCGGGGACCACCTGGAACCCTCTCAAGGACCACTGGTTGAAAACCACTGCCATACTGTACATGAATGAATGAATGATACATGTTACAGTTACATGATGACACAGTGCCATAACACTTACGATCTGTTTTCTTCCCCTCCCCACCAGACCGCTGTTTCGTGGAAACTCCGACGTTGATCAGCTTGGCAAGATCTTTGAGTGAGTACTTTTATAATGCATTTCCTCTAATATGCATGTATAATATTTTTCAGTTCAAGCCTAAGGGCCTCCAGTATGCTATGCATTAGACTAGTACGGACCCCCCCATTTGATATCAATTAAGATTTCTGGGACCCCAGTCTTTTTTGCAACTGAATGGCTGGAAAATGGAAATGAAAAGAGTTTACATATAGTACACATAGAGTACATGCATACATTTCCTTAATGATTATACATGTATCTGATTTCAGTATTCATTAATGATATTTCCTCTTATCATTAACCCATTTTGGGGCGGGAACCCCTTTTGGTGTTTGCATTATGTTATGCTTTATAGCTATTGAAAAATAGCAGATCTACAGCAGACCTACAAGCTACGAGCTCGTAGGTCTGCTATTTTTGAAAAATCGAAGAACGACTGACCACAGAAACATAGCTTTTTCAGAAAACTGTCAGGATGTAGAAGACTTTTTTTTTTTTTAGAATCTGATCTCAGGTCAAAATGGTTATTTTTTTGCAGTCAGTTTGTGTTGGGTTGTGGGTCGCGATACAAGCATTTCCCGGGGGTCCCCAGCCAAAAGCGTTGCTATAGGGGGTGGCAGTTGTACCCAAAATGACACCCTGCATCATCCCAACACCACAGTGCCGTCGGAGTACCTACGGCAGAGGACTGGCCCCAGGAAGTGGCCCTGCCTCAGAGTGCCTTCGCCCCCAGGCCCCCGAAGCCAATAGAGGACTTGGTTCCAGACATGGACGACCAGGCCAAGTCTCTTCTACTGGTAGGTATATCAGCCGAGCCTTTCCATCCGTTGCAGAGAGCGTTGGACGGGGCAAGGGTGCTGAAATCCCGTAAGAGGGCACTTTTTGGACAAAAAATAGCAGATCTACAAGCTCTCAACGCGCGGTGGCAGCAAAGTGCAGCTCTAACCACGCTAGGTGGCAGCAAAGTGCAGCTCTAACCTTTTTGCCAGGCGATCCGGGTGATTTTTCCCATCATGTTCGCAGCCTGCTGAGGGGGACCACCGCCGTAAGCATCGGCTATCGATAGCATTAGCTCACGCCGTTTATCTTTCGCCCCGAGAAACGCCTCACATGTCGGGAGCGATGCGAGACAACCGCACGTGACATCGCCACTTCGGGTGGATGGCGATCACCGCGGACACTAGCACTCGTATTTCCAGAGTTATAAGGCGTCGAAAATCCTGTGGAAAGATATGGCAGAGCCTCTTATATTTGAGGCCTGTGCACGCCTTATAGTCATTTATTTTTTTTAGGTAACTCCTCCTTAATTTGAATTTGAGACACCACATGACCGTGATCCCTACTGCTCACGGCACAGGGACTGGTTTTTATTTAAACCCGTGTTCTCCTGCACAAAGTATGCCAAGAACGCGGGATTCCGTTTTTTAATCTCCACACCCCCCGCCTGTGCCAGCACATGATAATCTGTCGTTCTTTAATCTCATTTAATCCAGTAATTAAAAAAATATTTTTAAAATATTTATTCTTTTTTTTATTTTTGCTTTAAATCACATGGTAGAAACACCTACTGTACGTCCCAATCCTGCGCGCACGCAGCACTTAACCCATTCTGAACGGGAACCCATTTTGGTGTTGGCATCATGTTATGCTTTAGCTATTGAAAAATACCAGATCTACAAGCTCACAGGTGGCGCGCTACGAGCTTGTAGGTCTGCTATTTTTGAAAAATCGAAGAACGACAGTGACGGTTTTAGAATCTGATCTCAGGTCAGAATGGGTTAATCAGACCAGTGTGTGTGTGTGTCCAGTGGAAACCTCGTATGAATCTGATCTCAGGTCAGAATGGGTTAATAGTGCTTTTTCTCCTCAAAATGAGACAAACTACGATCTCTGAGACCTTTTATAAAAAAAGTCTAAACTTTGGTCGCGCTAAGAAAGTGAATCCATCGCGCGTCGACGCACACACAGCCTAGAATGAAAATGTGGCTCAAATATGGAGGGATCTCACTTTCCGGGGACGGGCGGGGAAGTGACCCGTCTTGTAAGCATTATATGAAGCAGATTTCTCTTATAGCACTATAGCGCCACGCACTGGGGAGATGACGCGTTACATTTTGTCCCCCTTCTTCTCAGCAATTCCTGGCCTTCAACCCATCCCGGAGGATATCGGCCTTCGCTGCGCTGAGCCACCCCTACTTCCACAGTGTGGACAGCCACAGCAGGAGTGTGTATGCCGCTCAACCCATCCCCAGCAGCAAGCCCGCTATGGAGGAGAGGGCTGCCTGACCCATCTCCCCTCTTCGCAAACCCACAGTACCCCCAGAGAGAGAGAGAGAGAAGCCACATTCCAATACCCAAAGTCTTGGCCACTCACTCGCTAACTCACGCTCGGGTCACTCCAGCGTGGCAGTGTTACGGTGAAATTGGGTGACCTGCTGAAATATGTGGCAATCGTGTAGATGTAGACCATCACATAATAATGTCAGTGTCCGAATGTGAATTGTCGCAGTTTGTTCATTAGCAAGAGTTCACCCTGGTGGTATTTGGGGCCACTTATTTAAACTAAGACTTCCATGCAAGTTGTGTGAAGTCCACAAGATGGTCACATATTTTGGCAGGTCACCAATTTCACCATAATTTGCCATGCTGGAGTATTCTAGTCTGAGTGAGCGAATGGCCGAGATTTGGGGTATTGGAAATTGCCTGTAGAGAGAGAGAGAGAGAGAGAGAGAGAGGAAATACAAAGACGGACCACCCCCTCTCCCCAAGAAAATGCACAAAAGCTATCATCCTACATGAATGAACTGATGGATTGTAATTGCTGCTTTTTATTCCTTTTTTTTTTTTTTTCTTCTTTTTTTTTTATTATGTTGGTGATCAATTTACTTTGTAAACATCAATGCAAGGACACCTGGATCTCAAGTTGCCTGGTATAGTGGTGCATGAATGGACTCCGGAGGTCATGAAACAGAGGCCTTCTTGTGACCAGTGTTCAGCCCAGCGAGAGCCTCCTTGGCTGGGTGGCAAGGAGACCAGTAGACCGCATGGCTCTCACCACCAGGATGTGTGCCCCACTGTGTAGTGTACCAACACAACACATGGTGTGTGCGTCGATACACACTGTCATGTACACACATCTAGTGCATGCACTAACATAAGCGCGCACTTACACATGTGCACACACACACACACACACACACACACTGAAACTGCGACAGGCGCCACTGCCAGCCACACACACTGCCATATCATCACTTATCATTCCAGTACCCATATTGTGTTATTACTGCCACCTTAAGGTTGTCATGAGTAATTGCAGACCAGTAGCGGGATTCTAATGGTTTTTGCAGTTTTAGTAGACATTAATGGAGTCATGTTGTCTAAACAGGAAAGACTAAGAGACCTTGATGAAAAGACAACACGACTTGTAGAATAACTTTTATTGCTCTCTCTCGGTGCTCATCATTTTCTTATATGTTGGTCAGATATGTGTGTGTTTTATTGACGTTACGTAACTGCAAATACTCTTCATCCCATAAAGCTATGCTTATAGCCTCGAGCCTCGAAGCATGGAGGAAAGACAAACAAAATAAGAATCACCAGCACTATTCAAGAGCAAAGAGATATGTTGCTGTTGATCTGTATTTAATTTTTAAAGTTATTGACATGCCGTATATATATGCTTATTTTCATTTTGGCGTTACTTATTTTGAAAGATTCTGTTGTGATTCTTTTTTTTCTTTCTCCCGCTGTGCAAGTCTTTTTTTAACAGATTACCGGGGAGGTTTGAAAATCTAAGGAATGTACAAAGGATAGCCATTGGTACTGTGCAGTATGTCGTACTAAAGTACAAGCTGTAATGATAATTAGCTCAAAGTTGGACATGTCCATGAGTTGTTAAAGGGATATTTCACTTAAGAAAAACTAAAAAAAAGAACTTCTGGTCATTTTATCGTCTACTCAGGCTTATGTGAACACCCCGGACAGTTTTTAAGTTGCTTGATTCAAGATATTTGATATACATTTTAGCTGCCCCGCCCCCTTCCTATACAAACCCATTATAACTTCAAACTCCATTGCCTGAGTAGACAATAAAAATGACCATAAGGTTTTTTTGACGTGAAATATCCCTTTGAGTATGTCGTAGTGACGGATAGAGGTATAGGGTAGTAATGGTCGGCGGGATGTTGTAGGAAAATGTGTAAAGAAAATATTGAAGCAATGCCGTTGGCTCTTGTTCTACCTGAAAGGGAAGATTGCCGATGCATTTCAATGGGAACGGGAACGGGGGTTTGCTGCCATTTGCGTATTCCTGCAAAAAGACACCACATTCCCATTGAAATGCATCGGCAGAATCCGCCCTCATGTGTAGAATATAAGTGCGGTGTGACCGTGCCCTAAGCATCGAATTTGTCCTTCCTTTGGCTTGAGAATGACTATGGTATACCGGTAGTACTTTTTCAGTTTTATTTTTCTTTATTTTTTTTGCAGTGATGTCCAACCTATATTCAAATATTCATTCTTTGTTTTTCTTTTTCTTTTTTCCTTTTTTTTTTTTTAAAGACAAACAAGCTAACATGAGTTGTATTTTTGTATGTAAAGTTTCACAGGACGGTAACAATACATAACACTGGTTTACTTCTACAGGTATAGTGCTGCTAGCACACAGACTCACACACACACACACACACACAAACTCAAACTCAGATACATTCTCAGGTTCATGGTTCGGACGTCCGAAAACCTCTTGGGACGCCCGTTTGCACATCCGGGTTACTAATTGACCGCATCATGACTTCACGGTCTCTCCAGGGATCAATCATGCCATTGATCATAATGTACTGTCGTATATAAATCTACTTATATAAATGTTACTGAGAAATCATTACTGTCTGTCGATAACTGCCTGTACGGTCTGTGTTATTGTGCCATGTATTGTAAGCAGCAAGGGGAAATGCAGGCCTGGAGAAAGGTCTTCATGACCCCCCCCCCCCCCCCCCACAGAAGAAATGGTTATCAATCATTAGGCAAACGTACACGGAATAGTCACTGAAGGGTTTACTTTACATTGTCGGGGTATTATGGTTCAAATTGCATGAGTTTGGGGACCACAATAAACACATGCAACTTTTAGTATCGGTTTGTTAATTTTGCACTTTGAAGACAGCGTTTCAATCGCTACACCCACCTCCACACACACACACGCACATGCACGCACGCACACACGGTTGTCAGTAGCCAGATTGAAATCAAACCAAATGACATACAGGTGCGTATATAAACAACAAAATGTTTTTGTGTTAACTCAATATAGCCTATGATTAAATTACAATCATGACAAAAGAATTAAGAGACTGTTAAACTTGATTAACTTCTGAGAGCTGTTATATGCCCCCGGGTTTAAACATCTCAAGTGAAAACATGTTTTCCAATGTTGGTATTCAAGAATTGTGTATATAAATATACTATTTGTATTGTAATTTTCAAGTTGCAATACCGGATACTCTCCGAATGATCTACATTTTTCGATCTGGCTGTTGAACCTTGAAAAAAATGATCACCAACACCCTCCAAAAAACGTAACTGTTATAACTGCCAGAGATAACTCATCGAGGCCCCTCCATTCCTCCACCCCCACCCCAGCATCATTGGCACGGTTTGCGGTTGCACTGCCTGCAACCTCTCGATTTCTACCACTGACTGTTATCACAATTTACAATTTAGGCATTTAGCAGATGCTCTTAATCCAGAGTGATTTACAGTAAGCAGGGTCAACTCAACGTGGGGTAATGCATGATCGTATGCATATAGAAATAGACAAATAGTCATCTGGGATCATAGGTAAACCAATCACCTTATCAGTCTAAACGATATAATAAAACCAGTAAGACTGGTGCATGCATCCGCCTGGGTGTTGGGTGACGCTGGCGCTTTGGAATGTTTGGTCAGATCAACATATGGAATTAATTATGTACTGGCCATATATGTAGCGTGTAATGCCAGGTCTACAAATGAATCTCTGCATGACATGCTATCTAAATTACATTTTTTGCCTTTGCATATTAAGCAAGATTATCAAGGCTATAGGACAAGTGCTACTAGTCTACGGCGAAAGATTTGGGAGTGCAGTTCTGACTGCAATCGGGAATTTGTTCCACAGTTTGGGAGTCAGAAGGGAGAAGAGAATTAATTCAAATGGTATCACAAGTACAAGGCATTTGACATTGTTACTGAGGCCTATACACAGTACATAATGGAAAATAATATGGGGGGAAAAGGATCTGTCTGCATCAAGCCTTCACACATTAATAATTTGTATTCCTATTAATATATTAACGGTATCAAGAAGAGGGGCAAAGATTATTACTTGTATGTCGGGGTAAGAATGGTGGTCCCTTAGTGGCTCTTGATGGTGACATAATAACTAAGGTACGTTTCAAGGTTGGTATAAGGTCAATAACGCGTCTAAAGGATTTAGAACAGCAGTTGTAATAGACCTTAGTTAGTAGCAGTATTTGCGCGCTCTGCTTTGCGCACAAGTAGTCCATGTATATGGCCTACTTGTGCACAAGTTGGCACCTTGACAGAGTGCATTTTGTTCAGATAAGTGCTAAATAGCTCTATATTCTGTTTCTGATAATCAAACTGTTTATAGAGCGTTTGTTCAGTAACAGCAGGGGTCTCTCCAGCAGTCCAGCTCTTTAGTACAGGCTTTCATTAGAGAAATTATATTGAATCCCCATTCCTCATAATCCAATGTCCGCAGGATATTATTACTCAACGAAGCTAGAGTTCCAACTAAGGTTATAATCATGGAGTTCTCTGGGTGTATATGGAGAAGATGGAAATGAAAATTCACGATGGATTTAAGCAATATTTCACCAAAGGGTGTTCTTTATCGTCATTAATGCACGCCCGCGGTGCCACAGGAACTCGCCCCCAGGAGTGCATTAATGACGATAAAGAACACCCTTGAGCAACAGATAGTTACCCTTAAAACTAAGATAATCACTGGGTGAGATCTGGGTGAAAAGCACGATGTTTTGATTAGGCTAGGTGTTCCAATATCGTGGTTTAAGCACGTTTAGAAAGCTGTTTCAACCAATCAGATTGCTTCCTCAAAACGACCTGTTGTATAAGATTGTATAAGATTAATGACTTTGAGAATGTATTTATAAAGAAGGAACCATTCTTCACAGTGTCACTGTTTTTATCCCACGATTTTGTAAAGAAATGATGAGTCCAAGCTGCTTCTTTTCACCTGACAGGAGAGAGTTTCCCCGGCGGGAACATGCTGACTCAACACAGTGACATCTATTTATTTCTTCCTGTCACTGTCAGCCAACATTATCACCAGCCTAATGAAGATATTCAAGGTGTCCAGGTAAATACCGATGCTCTCGTTGATGGGGTCAAACTCCTGGGCCCCTCTGAGGGGGTAGCTCTCTGCTCTCTGGACCACCTTCTGCATGTCGTACAGGAGGAAAGCGCTGAACAGCAGCAGACCCCCGTAGAGGGCCACCGAGTGGACCCCGGCTCCAAGCACCGAGGTGGGGGGCAGGAACAGCGTTCCGAGGCTGGAGGTGAAGACCACTCCGAAGCCGACGGCCAGGGGCCCGCCCATGTAGAGGAACTTCTCGCTGGGCGCGCACATGGCCACGGCGGAGAGGCCACCCACGACGCCCGCCGTGCACCACGCGGCCCTCAACATCAGGGGTCCTCCCAGGAGGGTGAGGGGGGCGATGATGGCGCCCAACACCCCCGCGTGCAACGCCCAGGCGAGGTGTTTGGCCGTCGGACTCTCCTCGTACGAAATGGACATGACCAAGGCGCCGGCCCCGAGCGAGACTGCGAGCGAGGTTCCTATCGCCAGCCAGGAGCCGCTCATCATGAGGCCCATGAGGGCCGGGGTTCTGCTCACCGCCACCGCCGATAAGGCCGTCATTCCGAGGCTGCCGGAGAAGTACATGAAGGTGGAGCGCAGTCTGTCCCTGACGTGCTGGGGCCAGATCACCGCCTTCTCGATGGCGCCGATCTCGTTGGACATGCCCAGTCCGTAGTAGCACAGAGCGCCGAGGCCCACGGCCGCGCCCCCGGCCACCATCATTCTGCCCATGCTGTCCACTTTAATGGCAACGTCTGTGGCTGGCTCCGACGCCGCGTCTTTGAGCCTGGCCTTTGTGGCATAACCCCGACGAGGCTTCGGCAGAGGTGGACAAGCCTTTAGGGTGGAACCTCTCGTGCCACCGTGTGTCACCACGGTGCGCAACCCAGTCACCACTGGGAGACTCCGCAGAAATGTCAGCTTTGTTGCCATAAACATGGTTAATGGTTGATGACCCGTCACTCACGAGAGCAAGCTCACCTTTTGCAGTGGAAGTGCTGTGAGTTGAGTCAGAGTGAGCTATACTGTGTGTCCCTTTTATGACTGTAGAATGCACAGGATATCTCCATATCTGTCTACATTATGTCCCTTTTATGCCCATATATGGAGGTCGCTGATGACCTCAATATGATGTCATATCATAATACTGACTCGCTATGTCGGCTCCTTACATAAGGCCGAGGTCTCAACCTTTGACCTTGACAAACCTAGGCCGGTGGCATAGTGGTTTGTTTATGGTCCCGTGTGGGTTTGGCCGACGTCTGTGACGCAGCCCTGGGATTGGGTCTCTTGTTTCATTCACACTTTTTATAATTCAGCTTTACTGTGGGCACATGCTGGAATGTTTTACTTTGAAAAGTGGGAAATGTTCAAATCCTCATAGTAGTTCATTGCTGGACATAACTTGAAGTCAGTGTATTATAAATAATGAACAAAGAATTACTGTTGTGTTGGTGTTGATTTTATTATTATTATTATTTTTCGGGGCTGGGTTTTGTCACCATCTGTGCCTTATTTTTGGCATCACAAACTTAAATTTAAAAAGATCTACAATTCAAGTTCAACAAAGACGTTGTAGACGTTTCAACAGATCTCTCTGCCCCCACGGACGTCCATACGACGTCCAACAGACCTCTCTGTAACCACGAACCCAAAACGTTCATATACGACGTCCTGAGCGCATAATCAACGGACGTCCATACGACGTCCATACGACGTCCAACAGACCTGTAACCAACCACCTGCACCAACCGTCCCCGCGGCGGCCAAGTCGCCGACCCAGCCAGGCGTCCATACGACGTCCATACAACGTCGTCGATACGACCTGACGGTCAGACTCCGTCAGTTGCAAAAAGACGCTGAGCCTCCTCTGTTCGGCTCTTCGCAAAAACACATGGGATGAGGTGAAAATGAACTAGATAAACTATTAATTAATTAAAGTATTCAATGACATTCTGTGGATTTTTTGTCTGCAGGTATTAAAGGGATAATTCAGAATTTTAACTTAAGCAATAAGCTGTATGAAATACTTGCCATTATAGTGGTTGCAACTGTATTAATTGATTGCCGTGGTGGGAGTTCTGCTCTGGTTTTGGTGAAATATTAGCTACCGGTAAGTATAGTTCCGGTCATTTTGTGGGGGGCACTGGGGTCACACAAAAGAAAACTAGCATCATTTGTATTGTTGACCTATTTCTAAAATATTAGTGCAACTTTTTCATGTCTATATCACCACGCCCAAAAATAGTTCCACGTGATAGAGGGGTCAAAGTTGAACGAAAGTTGAGCTAATATTTTAGAAATAGGTCAACAATACAAATGCAGGTAGCATATTACTCCGCTAGGTGGCAGACCTGCGTCTCCTAAATTCCTGCAGAAATTCTGCATTAAAAAGTGTTGCCATGTCCGATTATTATAAGCGACTTTGGGCCTTTTTTCTCAGTAAAGTTGCTTGTAAATATTTGTAGTTTCCTAACGTCGTTTACATTAAACCAATGATTCTCACACATTTCCTTGTCAAGGACCCCCAGATTTATGGACCCTAGTGCCTGCCCTACATCTAAAAAATATGTTGTGCCAGCCAGGAACCCCCCATACAAGATTCGTGCTGTTAAAATGTTTTTGTTTTTGTTTTATTCAACATTTTGTCACATTTTATTTTCCATGATTGTTTTGAATATGCGACGCGTTGTGAGCTTCAAGAGCTTGTAGATCTGCATCTGCTATTTTCAAATAGATTTTTTTGGGCTCGTTTTCATGGACATGGTTGCTTATTTCTCTCACAGAATCTGGTATAACACTTACTGAAGCTGCGCCGCTGCAACTGTGCAACAACAGGGCATGAATTGAACACAAACAAATGTGGCTATGTTAGCGTTAGCAATATAACGCTAATTGGCGTGATATTTTTATTGAGAAATAATTCGACATGGGGAAGAGAGACAACAGAGTGGTACGTAGTGTGGCAGATATTCCTTTTAAACAGTAAGAAACGTATAAAGCCCGAAACAGAATGGTACGTTAGCTGTGAAAGCGCTCTTAGCCAGCGAGTTATAAGTTAGCGTTAGCTTAGCTTATATCTACGCTTTAGCTCCGAGATGAGGTTCCGTGTCAGGATATCCCTGCATCGGGCGAAACCACCCCCTTTCAGCAGTATCGTTTACAAAAAGTGAAGGCATCCGAACCGAGCTACAGATGATAAACTTAGGACAGGAACATAACATTTTAAGTCGGATGTGAAACAACTGCTTACAAAGCGGTTGTTTGTCAGCCAGCACCATGCAGTACTGCGCATGCGGACGGGGGCTTGACGACTAGACTATTTACTTTTTTATTTAAAGCCTGATTTCAGCAGTTGTTTCACCCCCGAGTTAAAATTGTACGCGCCTGTCCCAATTGTATCATCTGCAGATCGGTTCTGATACCTTTACTTTTTGAAAACGATACTGTGAAAATGTTTTTTCGTCACTGTTTTCGGGCGTCTCAACCCCATTTCTACCCGTTAGCGTTAGCTAGCTAGGTAACCCGAGTAGTAAAGGCCTTTGTGGCACTTTCTGGCAGTTTATCGTTTAAAGTCGTGCGTTGAATCAATAGTTTGTCTTCTGCTATAAAAAAAATAAAAATAATGGCTCCTACGTGAATGTGTAGGTATACTTTTTTGTTGTTGCAATGTTTTTTATGTACGTCGCAGGCAATTCAGACTTACTTTTAATGCATCTTGAGCTACATGGAGCGAGCTCTTTAACTAGCGATGCTATAAATAGAGCAAGGTTAGCTTTTTCTTATTTGTAAACCGAAACCGATTTTCATTTTATGTTCATGTTTATGTTATCTAGTCTTGGCATTGGAGAGAGAGGCCCTTTTTATCTGGTTCGGGCCAGGGTCCACAGTATTTGCGCAAGCAGCTGCAGCAGTAGTAGTAGCATGCTGGAATCTTATGTTAACTTATCCATATACATTTGGCCTAGCCTAAGATTTAGATTTTTCATTGAGTACCATTATTTATTTGGCAATTGATCCACGGACCAACATTTCATGAGATTTAGCCTCTCAGACCCAAAACTAAAGAATATTTTGTACACAATTGCATGCTGTTGGCAAACGTTGATCAAAATAACAATTATTCTACATGCTTTAATTATGTAGACTTTACTAATGCAGATGTTTAACACTAGCAATGTAAATCTTGAGAGGGTAAAATGAAACCAAATGGACCTGTATGGGACGGTTCATTTGGTTTCCTTTTTTCACTCAAGAGTTAAAGATCTATACCAACTCCATAATTTACCTGGGGACCACCTGGAACCCCCTCAAGGACCACTGGTTGAAAACCACTGATTTAGACTCTCGTAGATGTATGTTATCGATTTGATCAAATGCATCTAGGAGAGTCTAAATCTTGGGCTACATTTGGCCCCGACCTTCCTATCGTGTACTCGCAGGGGTGCCCAAAAAGTAGATCGCGATCTACCAGTAGATCACAAAGGCTCTGCAGGTAGATCACATGACATGCCCCTAAAGAATATTACATTTAAATATAAAAACAACTTTTGACATCTGCCTCTTGAATTAAGTTGACTTGATTGACATAAAAAAGTGCCTGTCAGCTCAAACCCATAATGCAATACTTTGTTTTCAAGAGTGTTGAACGACCTATTCCATGTCTCCCCTTTCCCATTCCAAGTGCTTTTGTCTTAAATATAATGCCAGCGTCACGCTATTCCAAAGCCATTTTCAGCAATGGTATTATAATGTTTTCAGTGAGTAGATCTTGTTGAGCTAGCTGTTCATTTTGAAAGTAGCTCTCATGTCAAAAAAGAGCGGGCACCCCTGCGGCCACTGTACTGCATCTCATACATCACTTTAATTAAAAAAAATGCCCACACGATAGAGTAATGCCTTAATGCTTAACATCATGCCTCTTTGTGTGGTTCAGTCTTATGTCAATCCAATCGCTGCTGCAAGGGCCAGAGGACCCCCAGCGAACTCTGGACCATCTATTCAGGATTACCTCAGTAGACCTCGGCCAACATGGTGAGTAATATATACACAGGCACAGCATTAACCCATTCTGACCTGAGATCAGATTCATAAGGGGTTTCCACTGGACACACACTGGTCTGATTAACCCATTCTGACCTGAGATCAGATTCTAAAAATGTCAGTCTTCCTTCGATTTTTCAAAAATAGCAGACCTACAAGCTCGTAGCGCGCCACTCGGTGGCGTGCTATGAGCTTGTAGATCTGCTATTTTTCAATAGCTAAAGCACGACATGATGCCAACACCAAAATGGGTTCCCGTTCAGAATGGGTTAATACTACTTATGACTGCCCTCCTCCCCCCTCCAGTTGCCATTTCAGATCATTATAACGTTTGTAATAATGCACTTACCATTTTGTGCCGAATAAGACTACTCTGATTATAAGACGTCTCCCATTTTTCAAGACTCATTTGCGGAAAAGGAACATTGAATGTCAAATAGTCTAGCCCCGATTTTTATAATACGACACAGTTTTTTAGGATATTTCCTTTGGGGAAAAAATGTAGTCTTATATTCAGCACAATACAGTACTCGGTAAGCCGCTTGAACGGCACTGTGCTTTTTTATATGTATAAATGGTGCATCTATATAGCGCCTTTTATCCAAGGCGCTTTACATAGATTGTGCATTACATTCACACACACACATTCATACACCGATGACAGGGGAAACCATGCAAGGCACCAACCAGCACATCGGGAGCAATTAGAGGTTCAGGGCTGTATTTTGCATGTCTTAAGTACCAGGTCTTATTACTTAACTTGAGTAAACTAAAGACCTGGAGGCGTGATCAATGCTCTTTGGCCACTCAGAATAGCCAAATGGCATTGATCACGCCTCCAGGTCTTTAGTTTACTCAAGTTAAGTAATAAGACCTGGTACTTAAGACACGCAAAATACAGCCCTCAGTGTCTTGCTCAAGGACACTTCGACACTAACTAACTTCGACACTAACTCTGGGGTCAAATACAGATAATTCTGGGGGTCCTTATCCTGAAAAGGGTTGAGTACCACTGACATAGAAACATAGGTTTTTCAGAAAGCTTTTTAGATTTCTAAGACACTTTTTTCCTTAATCGTCCTCAGGTCTAAATGGGTTAAGTACCGCTACAACTGTGCAGATGGAGGGGGGATGACAGCTAACTGTTAGTTACTGTAAATGGTGAGGTGTAATGAATTTACCCAGATGGATATTAACACTGTAGCATTTCATAATCCAGTTTGCTTTGGGGAAAACCCACTGAATTGCTTAGTTATGTAGCTTTGCAGCCAACTACTTCAGCCGAATAACAAGCAACTCGGAAACGGTTGGTCCGATTTGTGGTGTGAAAATGTCATGAACAAACGTGCATCGGGCAATACCGAAGGTCAGGAGGCGTTGTTTGTTCCCACACAATGCAATGCCTCTTGGGTAACTGCTAGATCTGAGCTCCATAGTTTTGCTTCATGTTGGAAAGCTTAAACATGCCACTCCATTTGTGAACTCCGTTTCCTGAGCCACTTTTCAGAACAGTTATAGTTGGTAATGTAGAGTGTACAATTGGAAAATAATAAAATATAAAGTGCATAAGTTTCTGTTTTTACTCGGTATGAATGATTACAGTATCCTTCTCTCTACTCTAAATACATTTTCTACAGCTAATGCTGGCGTCCCCCTATGACGGCCTTCCCAGCTCTATAATGTATTGAATGCGACAATAAAAACGTTTCATTGTATCCCTGGATTCCTAGGATGGAATGATGGACTTGTGTTCCTGTGTTATGTATACCAGTGGTTCCCAAACCTTTTCATGTCAAGGACCCCCTAATTGACACTAATTAGCACCGCGGACCCCCGTTTGAAAATGCATGCCAGGGTAGGGACCCCCATAAGACAAGACTTTTACGGCTCTAGCAGTGATTCTCAACACGTTTAATTCAAGGACCCCCAGTTTGACATGCATTAGGCTACGGACCCCCATTTAATGGCATTTCTATCTCTGAGACCCCAACTTAAATCAATGTTTATTTAACTCTTGAGTGTACAAATGGACCCGTTCCATTTGGTTCCAAACTATCATTTAGCTGGCGACCCCCTTGTAACTCCCTGGGGGTCCCCGGACCCCACTTTGGGAACCACTGACATATACCAAGTCTTTCTTTTTTGTAAAATGAACTATGCATTATATAGGTAATCTCAAATGGATATTGTGCCCATTTGAGTCGGCAGTAGAAATGTAATATTAACTGCTTATATTTCTTACACAAAAGCAAAACACAAGACAAGAAACATTTCTGCAGAATGCATATTATTCTAGCTAAATGTTTCACTTCTTCTCTCTCCAGGGAGGAGGTCAAGGAGCAGCTGGAGAAGAAGAAGAAAGGCTCCAGAGCTCTGGCTGAATTTGAGGACAAGATGAACGAGGTACATCTCTCTCTCTCCTGAACAGCAGATATTTGCCCTAAAACAGAAGTAGACATTCCCACCCCTTGATAGCAGTGTTAATTTAGTTATAGTCTTTGGAATAAAACTTCATGTAGTATATTTTAGTCATCTAAAATGTTTTAGTGTATCATATGATTTTAGTCTATTAAATCGCTTTAGTCGACAAAAGCATTTTTGCGGGTCTTAATGGTATCGTAATTTTACACTTGCTGAAAATAGCACATCTACAAGCTTGTAGATATGCTATTTTCAGCATGCAGCCAAGTATAACATGACTTGTCTTTTAGTTCTACTGGATCTCTTCTCCACTAGTCCCTCCCTGACATTTTAGTCTCGTTTTTATTTGTTGACAAAATTGTCAATATATTTAGTCATAGTCATCATGGCTTAGTTTTAAAAGGTAGTCGACGCACATTTATCGCCATAGTTTTAGTCAATTAAATCAACACTACTTGACGGATGGAGGGAAATGCAGTTCTCATTGTGTTCATAATTATTGTCCAGTTGTGAAACATACTTGTACTGTTTTTCTCAGAGATGGAGGAAAGAGCTGGCTAAAAACCGAGTGAAGCGGTTAGGCGATGTCGACAAGGCAATAGAGAAGGAGAAAAAGGCAAAGGAGAAAGAGATAAAGACTGCCGAAAAAGAGAAGGAGAAAGCGGAGAAGAAGGAGAAAAAGGCAAAGGAGAAGGAGACAAAGACTGCCGAAAAAGAGAAGGAGAAAGAGGAGAAGAAGGAGAAAAAAGAGGTAGGTTTCTTCCCCGGCCGTACAAATATGTATCGGATTGAATTTGTGAAGATGTCCCTGCTTTTCTGACCCTTTTGGTTTTGTTTGTGTCTTAGAAGAAGAAGAAAGAGAAGAAGAAATCAAGCAGGGTGAGGAAAGCTCTCCCGTATTTTGATGTCTGAATGCCTCCCTACGTCAGTGGTTTTCAACCCTTTGCATATCAAGACCACCATTTGATGACATTTAGCCTCTCAGACCCCAACACTATATAAGATGCTATTGTTGGATAAGGTTTAGTTTTTGTCCACTATCCATGCTGCATTCTCTAAATTAAGTCATGCAGATGTTTAACAATAATGTAACTTAAGCGTAAAATGAAACCATTATACGCTCTCAAAAGTTAAACCTCTATGATGGTCCATTTGGTTACCAACTCTCCATCATTTAGCTGGGGACCACCAGGAACCTCCTCGAGGACCACTGGTGGTCCCCGGACCACTGGTTGAAAACCACTGCCCCGTGTCATACACCCTTAGCTAGGTCAGTGGATGGCAATCAAGTCTAACGAGCTCTGCTTTGGTTATGTTTTGGTCAAGCATTCTTCATCTTCCTCCTCTTCATCGAGTTCTGATTCTTCCAGCAGTTCCGCCTCCGAGTCTGACGACGAGGTGAGTCGAGTCAGCGAGTCCTTTCTTAACCCCCATTGAGACCCCAATGTCTTCTACATTTTCTGAAGAACGTATGTTGTTTCTGTGTCAGCGGTTCTCAAACCACTTCATGCCAACGACCCCCAAAATGATATGTATTTGGCCGCCGACCCCCATCCGACAATATTTTGTTCCACGGACGCCCAGAAGCAAATATTTGAGTTAAAAACGTTTGCTGTGAAAGAATATATATTCATAGATTTGCACACGTTTTTACGATTTTAAAATAAAAAAGTTCTACAAGCTCGAGCTTGTAGATCTGCTATTTTTCAACGGCTCAAGTTTTAAGATAATGGTTAAAAGCTAAGGCGACACAAATGCATTCCACGTATTAAATGGTCTACCTGAGGCTGATTCTACAAATGTCTTCTAAATGAGTAGCTGCTCAAACGTTTCATGCCAGGGACCCCCAGAAGAGCAGATTTGAACTTGGATAGATCTGCTATTGAATAGTCAACCAAAAATAAAAAAATATATACGGATGCTTTCCCGGGGTTATGAATGAATGAAACTTTATTGACAGCCGTAGCCAGTAGATGACAAACGACAATTAAAAACATACAACACAGTTACTAATAAATATGGATTGACATCGAGTTAATATTGTATTGATATGTCAGTTAATGTTTGAATTGCTGAAGCATGGCTGCATTAAACCTTTGTTATGTTTTATTTCTCTCCCCCCCCCCCCCCAAAAAAATACTTTTAAGAGAATGGAAATACTGTCTATTTTAAGGAAGAACCCATCACTCCAACACCACAGAATAGACTAATGGATGAATGAATTGCATGTATTTCCTTTTTAACAGGACGAGAAGAAAAGTGTGAAGAAGAAGAGGAAACGGAAGAAGTCTTCAGCCAGGAGGGCGTCCGACGGCTCGGCAGCCGAATCCGACCCGGACGGCAAGGTTGGCTCGGGGTTCTGCCATGATAATGTCCATTCAAACTGCACGTTCTGAAATCATTCTCGGGTCAAAATGCAATCGTGGTATTTACCTACATGAAGGTTTTTGCCGAACAAAAATATATACGATGATGAAGAAAGGCAGTCTGGGGCTGTAGCTCCCAGAATAAATTGTATGTAAGCGTTTCTCAACCCGTGTGGGTTGTCCCTGTCGGCACCTGATGAAGTCCTGCGGACGTATTTCCGTCTTGAGGACTTCATATGGGCCACCTGCAAAAAAAATAAGAGGGTTTGGGGGGTGTATGTTTGTATGCCACAGTGTGAATGAGACAAAGTCATCAATACGCAGCATATACTTGCTACTAGTCAAGTGATCTCCAACGTCCAATTGGATTGTCTGTCCTGATGAAGGTCTAATCGACCGAAACGTTGACCTAATAAAGAGCAACATTTTGGCAAGTGTCTGACACTGTGTTTCTTTGTTTTTCAAAGATATCCTTTTTAATATATGCTCCATCTCTGCATCGGCCTTTTGCTAAAAAAAACTTCCAAAGTTGTCACAATGACAGCCTCCAGATAGTGTGGACAGGAGGGTATGGAACCAATTGAGGAATCGGTTAGAGGTGGTAAATGACATTTTGGATTCAAAGTAATTGGGTGATTAGAGACTGAAAGAGGTCGCAGGGATTTGTTATTGAGCTCCCAAAACATGGATGATCACCTCAATCGGAGCTTCAATTCTGATGGAAAAAAAAACGCCGCTATTATCGTCGCTAAATAGTGTTGACAGAGGAAAAGAATCAACGGGGAAGCAAACCGTTGCCGGGCGATGGAGACGCCAAGAAGCTTATTCTTTTTTAGATCTGCTATTTTTCAACAGCTAAAGTATAACATAATGCTTAAAACACCAAAAGGGGTTCCCGTGCAGAATGGGTAAAAAATAAAAAACTGCTTGCATGCGTCCATGTCATTCTAAATGCTTCCATATCAGTTTGGGGGTCCATGTCATTCTAATTGCTGCTTTGTCTTTTTTTTTCTGTCTTCTCTTTATCCAAGAAGAAGAAAAAAAGACCCAGGGAGGAAGGAGACAAAGAAAAGGTACATCTTCATTTTATCAACATTGTAGGCCTTTCACTTCTGTAAATTTTACTTCAGGATATCTGAATTACTGCGACCACCAGGCTCTGTGCAATAAGCGTTGTTTTGACCAGAAATATCGCCTGGGAGGGGGATTTGGAGACTGTTGTTACTGTGAAAGTGAGGTCTAGCCAAGACTAAAGTAACTGAAAGCGTGCATGCACGTGCAATCAAGTTGGCGCAGCCCAGTGTCTAAGCTAACAGATAGCCATCCGAAGCTAATGTGAGTACCGGTAGCCTTTTTACTAGATCGGATCAAACACGTTTTATACAACTGAATAAACGTAGCTGACGTATTTTGGAGGCGGCGCTTCCCGACAAATAACGCAGGCTAGGTTTTCTTTGGCGGGGAAACGGTTCATTTCAGCACAACACAAGCCTAAATCATTCGAAAGGAATCCCACTTAATAAATACACCAAAGCAATTTATACTTGCGCAAACATCTGCTTTTCTTAAACAAATATCTCTGTTCCGTCTACCTTCTCTTCCCCTTTCCACATAGGGCTGCTTGTTCTTTAGTTCCTTTAGTCCCGTCTACCTCTCTTCTCTTCTCGTCAACGATCGGTTTTGATATCACTAAATCTCCGTCCTTTTATTAATCTCCGTCCTGAGCGCTGGGCGTTAATATTTGATAGGACGGGGAACTCCGTTTATCAGGGTGTTAACAAGGGTCAGTTATATCAGTCATAATAACTTTTGTCGTTCTCATGTTTGCCACAGGATGAAAAAAGCCGCCGGAGGAAGAGGAAGGCAGAGCGAAGCCATAAAGACTCGTCCTCGGAGTCCTCGGCTGATTCTGAAGAGGAGGAAGGAGTAAGTATATCGATGCATACAGCAACAGATTAGACTTTAATGATCCCTGGAGGGATTTTCTGGTGTCACCACCAACGGCAGTCGGCAGCAGTAAGGGTGAAACGCAGGAGTCTGCACCCTCCGGTGTGAGAGTAAAAGTCAAGAACCAAACCAAACAAAAGCAGGGTTTACTCTTTTTCTATTTTTTCGGAATCCCCCTTTGCCTCTTTTTCAGTCCCCTGCCAATTGGACGAGGGACATTTGGTGAGATGGTGATTAAAAAAAACTGAACTGATGTTCTGTAACGCAAAGCTAAAACAAGTTACTAAAAACACAAGTAACCAGCTGCTCACAGGAGGTAAAAAGATATACGGTAATAAAAAATATTCTCGCACGGATCAAACGGGACCAAGACAAAACAACAGACCATCCGGGCACTCCAGAGTAAAAAGACCAACAGCCTTTATTTAATTAAAAGTCAACTGCCAACATGTTTCGACCAGAGGTCTTCATCTGGGCGAATCGCCTTTTTGAAACACCTTTCATGGTCGCAACTTGTTGGGAGTTGCCTTTTTAACGTTTTAATTCAATAAAGGCTGTTTCTCTTTTTACTCGAGTGCCCGAATCGTTTGAACTTTGAAAAGTGTCATGTATCCCTTGACACTGGGATATTGTATTTCTTACGGTTTGCAAAATTGTCCGCTAATGCAGAATTTTCCGATACAGTTGAAAATCCCCTTACATTTACATTTTCAAATAGTTTTATGAAAGGGTTCTGTTCACACGATGGCAAACACGCGCACACAAGTACATTTTGGTGGGCGCGTTGGTTCATGCAGTTACTTTATGGTATAACTAGACCAATTGGCAAGATATCTATTTCCATTGTGTGCTTGAATAGAAACGGATAATCTAAAAATAGCCTTCTCATTGACTTGCAAGTACCTTACATAAATGAACGCAAACAATTGGATTTTCATTTTTTTATAAACTGCAATGGAGCAAGATATCTTGCCAAATTGACTCCTTAGATCAAGGTACTATGCATTGCAAGATAACTACGCTGCTACCAAAAGTGTTCTTTTGCTTAAAACAATTTTTTGTGCCAGGTATGTTTGAACGGGAGGGAGTATGTCTAGGTGATTTGCAGTAGCTATATGCCATTTCCACTAAATGCATTTCCTTGTATGGTTTGCACCGCCATTAACCTGGCTGAGATTCGTTGCAGAATAGCTATGTATGCAAGAATACTTCTTGTATATTAGACCATTTTTAGCAAAACCTAATGCATATCAGTTAATTTAAACCGAGCTAACTTGCATAGTTGTCTTTATGTTGGGAACTATTTATTTCTTATTCTTTGTCTTGCAACAAACATATAACAAATATATGCAAAGATATCACACAAGATAATGTCCAGAAATACTGCATGTGCTCTGTTGGCGAGCAAGTGTTGCAACAAGTTAAAGATGGTTAACCTGGCAGTTGGGTCATTTTTTTCTCTATGGTGGCTTTATGGCAGTCTAACTATTTTGTGGTTTCTCATTTCTACTTTTTCACCTAACCAGGTTGAAGCCAAGAAGAAAAAGAGAAGTAGTGAAGAGAAGGACAGAATTACAGTAAGTACATTACGTCAATGACGGTTATTGGACACAATGCATCAGTTTGGCAGGGCAGCGCGCCGGGGCGGGGTTCAGTCAAATGGCCATAAGGGATTTATTGATTCATTACGTCAATAGCCATAAGGGGGTTGATAACATTGTACTGTGGAGTTGGCATGTTGTCCCCTAGGGCAGTGGTTCCCAAACCTTTTCATGTCAGGGAGCCCCAAATTGACACTAATCAGCCCGCAGACCCCCATTTGAAGAGATATGCCAGAGACCCCCCATAAGAGAAGATATTTACGGCTCTAGCAGTGATTCTCAACCCGTTTAATTTCAAGGACCCCCAGTTTGACATGCATTAATCATTTAATGGCATTTCTATCTCTGGGACCCCCTATTTATATATACTAGCCCTTACCCGTTGTGAGATATTCCCCCCCCCCCCCCCCCCTTGTGGCCGTGGGGGGTACTGCGCCCTGCGTGCGTTTTTGCTTTTTTAATTCACTAATAAATTAATTATGAATCATTAATGTGTCAAATCGAAAAAAGGGCTCCATATTATTATGGTCAATGCCTGTGTGAAAAGGTGGGAGTGATTGGTGCAGGCAGTGAGGAGCTATGGCAGTCACAGTGACACACAGACATTGAATTATAGTATGATGATATTATAAAATCAATGTTAGTTTAACTCTTGAGAGTGTACAAATGCATTTGTAACTCAGAGTCTCAGAGTTACAAACAGTAACTGTTTGTTTATTATTAAGGGTCCATTTGGTTCCTAACTATCCTTTAGCTG
Source organism: Protomyctophum bolini (assembly GCF_963924005.1). NCBI lineage: Eukaryota > Metazoa > Chordata > Actinopteri > Myctophiformes > Myctophidae > Protomyctophum > Protomyctophum bolini. Next base: position 9,747,627 of record NC_137878.1, read on the forward strand.
GGGACCCCCTGGAACTCCCTCAATTACCCCACTTTGGGAACCAGTGCCCTAGGGTAGGTACCCTCACAAAAACATGCAGTAATCCTGGTCTCTAAACTACCTCTCCCTGTTCAGCCTGATGGAGGGGAAAGGAACTGGTCGGAATAACGTGTTCCTTCCATGCGCTACGTCCAACCGGGGAAACACCCCCCCCCCCCGTCGGGTGAAAAGAAGCAACTTGGACTCCTCATGCATAGAAGGAAGCATGAGGTCAATCCATCACACTTCACATTGTGGAAAGGCCTGTTAATGTTTTGCACCTCTTCCTACCTCCCAACAGGACAAATCGAAAAAGAAGCGTAAAAAGAAGCATAAGAAGCACGGGAGGAAGAAGAAGAGGAAGACGGCCGCGGCGGCGTCTCAGTCTGCCTCCGATGATATCGAATGAATGCCTAATTTATACCCTGTTGCGCGGCGGCCGCGTCACTCCACACCAATGATCCAACTGAGAGTTTAGATCTCCACCGGAATAGTTCAACGTTATTCTCATCGAGCCACACTTCACTCGATGAAGTGTGAATTTGCCCTGCCAACGGCAGCTTCACACCTCAGTCTTCATGTCGGTTCACTAGTTAGGTTTGGCTTTGGTTGGTTGTAATGTTTTTTTTTGCCCTCTCCACATCCAACTTTGGTGACATCAGCAGAGTAAAGAGGCCAACAGATTTCTAAACCTGGTGATATCGGCCGAGTAAAGAGGCCAACAGATTTCTAAACCTGGTGATATCGGCCGAGTAAAGAGGCCAACAGATTTCTAAACCTGGTGATATCGGCCGAGTAAAGAGGCCAACAGATTTCTAAACCTGGTGATATCGGCCGAGTAAAGAGGCCAACAGATTTCTAAACCTGCGTTCCTCCTAGACGAAGGATGGTGGTGGGGAACAGTAAAGACTAGCTTTGGGGTTAAGGGCCCTTTAAAGTGGCAAATCAAAAATTTTCTTTTTTTTTTGTTAGTTAGATTGTATTTTAAGGTCAGTTACAGGGACCGATTACATTTTCAAATCAGTCCTTGTTTGACCCGACATTTGTGGATCTTATCTACTTGGGCTACTTTTAATAATTCACAGTGTGAGTTAATTCCTCATTTACCAGAGCGGGGCAATGCTGTCGGGTTGTGGAACAGATTTAGCCAATACAAGAGCCCATTGTGCTCCCTGCAGATAATCTTCTATTTTATGTTTTATTGAGTCCTGTTCCACCTTTGTAATGCTGGCCCTCTCGGAGTCGAGGGATAATTTATAGTCTACTACTTCATTGCACAACCCTTTTGACAAGTGTCGCTTAACACAAATGATGCATTTCCAACTGAAAAGAAACAAGGAAAATGTGTCGTTCTTCTCGAGTTGTGCAGTAAAGTACCAATTCGCCTTTACTGTCTGCTTTATGCCCAGACCCCTCCGACCTCTAACGCTGAGGTCGGTTGGACAGTGAGGCCGTTATGCTAGTGCCTGTGTCATGCATGTACACCTGATGATGACCTCTCTCTTTGTCTTGCCAGCCTCATATTGAAGTTGGGCTTGTCATGAAAAAAATGTTTATTACGTGGTCAAAATTCGTACCTGGGGGAATATAGTTCCCTTTCCATTAGATGTGATGAGTTTGACAGCAGTGTAAAATGTATACAGTAAACGATGACTATTCATTAAAGTGTTATTGTTTTAGACTTGACAACTTTTTTATTTAGTTGGCACAGACGTTTTATCACCTTGGATTAATTTATATCTTAAATTCACTGTTTTATCGTGTCAGTTAGAGTCGTACTAGACCAGTGGTTCTCAACCAGTGGTCCGGAGACCAAATGGACCCTTATAGATCTTTAACTCTCGAGAGCATTATATGAAACCAAAATGGACCCATGCACTGTGCAGCTTCATTTGGTTTCATTTTACGCTGTCGAGTTACATTATTGTTAAACATCTGCATTGCTTAATTTAGAAGAAGTCATTGTTATTTTGATCGTTTGCCTGTTGTCTCCTATGCTGCCACATCAATACAGCATGGAAATGTAGACAAAAATCTTATCCAACGAGGACAGAATATTCTTTAGTTTTGGGTCTCGGAGGCTAAATCTCATCAAATGGTGGTCAGCGGCTCAAATACCAAAAGATATAATGGGCCTTGATATATGAAATGGGTTGAAAACCACTGTTCTAGACAAGTTAAACAGCAATTGGTACCACCACAACTCCATTACATTGATAACTGGAATGTTCCCCTCTAGTTCCACAGATTCATACGGAATGCTGTAATTCATTTTAGACTTTGTTTAATGGTATTTTCATTCTTAAATTCCATTCTCTCGGGTTTTGATTTAAAGAAGTTTAAACGCAAACTAAAACAAACCTGTTAAGTTTTCTCGTCCCACGGCTTTAAAATGGTCTTAAATGTCATCATTTGAAATAAAAATATAATTGTCCAGTGCTGCACTGTGCTGTGTTCCAGCTGTCCGTGAACATGGTAGCCTACCTAGGTGTGCATGCGCTTTTCTACGGGGCCCACAGAAGTTCACTTCATCTAGACATTTACTGTAATTTATATATAAATAAATCAAGGTGATTTATTTGCATTAAGTTATACAGTTGTAAAAAACAGGTAGTGTAGTATGCCCTCTCAATTCAAATAAAGGAACTAGAAATAAATCGAGGCGATTACCGGTTAGTTATACAGTGGTAAATAAACTATTTACAACTGTAGGCTACCTCATACGGTCCTGGTTCATGCTGGATGGGGTGGGATCAGGCTTTGTAGCTCTATATAATTCGGTTGCCTTTGGTGGAGACTGACTGCTTTGTACTCATCCAGACATCTGAGAACACCTATGCACACGGACACCGTACACAGCCATACAAGGTAAGTACAAATTCTGCCAAGAAAATCCAAAGGTTGTTCTCTGCGGCTGTAATTACAATCGGGAGGACGGATTAACCCCCACGAGCCAATGATGTTTAGCGTGCGAAATGTTCTGTTTTTGTTTCTTTTTAAACTTTGTCTTTTTGAGCTAAATTTAACACGATCAACGGCCAATGAAGGCCCTCATGACCAGGAGCCCTTGCCAGGGTCTCAAACCCAGAACTGTGGTCCAGTTTCCCCAAAGGGCCCCCGAGAGCCAAGGGCCTCTGAGCCCTGGCCCCAACGTAAACGTTTCATCATACAATTACCTGTAGCTAAAATAATAAATCACGTGGTTCAACACGTACAGAATAATTATTTTTCTGTGTAAATGAAAATCATGTAACCGATCGCCAGTGTGAAAACTCCAGTGCCGTTTAATGTGTAGTGCTGTAGGCTACTCATTTGTGAGAATTGTCAAAAATGAAGAGGATGTGTATTGGGCCAGGCCTACTGTTTGGCAGGAAGGATAATGGTCATTGATAATGCATATCTTAGTTTGTTTTATTCTCTTTAGATGTGGACGTGTGCTGCACTGTTGCTGATGGCAGCTGGATTTTCTCAGGGTTACATCTGCCCTGATGGAAGTCGCTGCTCGAATACCCAAACCTGCTGTGCATCCAACAAGACTCCTGGGTTTGCCTGTTGCTCTTATTCCAATGTAAGTCAACAACAGAATGTGCACCAAAATAAGACAAATAGCTGGAAAATAATCGAATGCCACATGTTTTGAAAATGTAGGGCCTACATTTTCAAAACATGTGGCATTCGATTATTTTCCAGTAATAGCCTACATTGTAGGCTATTACCAATTACTACATTGTAGGCTATTACTAGCCTACGTTGTAGGCTATTACTACTAAAAATCACACCTGTGTGAAGTGAGGGCCGCTCTTATCATCGTACATCAAGGCGTAAAATAGACTATTTTCGTCCATGCTAAACCCATTATCCCTAAACTACTTTGCCTTTTTTACTGTTTTGAAAATCATTTTTGAAAATAGCCAATCTACAAGCTCACAAAGATGGCTTCCAATTTGCATTGTAACTTTTCAGGACTAGAAAGCCTGCAGTTTCTAGTGGTCCTTTAATGAAAAGCGTTATGGCCCATATGTGTGAATATTTTCCTGTATGCGCAACTGTTTGTTTATTTTCCCCCAGGCTGTGTGCTGTGCTGACAAGGTCCACTGCTGCCCTAATGGCAAGATCTGCAACGCTGCCACAGTCACGTGTGAAGGGTTTGGTGGACAGGACAGCTTTCCAATGCTGAAGAAGGTGGAGTCACAGGAGCCAAGTTCTTCTCAGTCCCTCCAAACGGTTCACCTACTGGGGAGAGGTTCTGAAACCAGGCCCGAGCACAGCCAGGAGCTGGAGATGACCCTGCGCGAGGAGACGGTCCAACCATCCAAGACTGAAGCTATGCCGTGTGACAGCAGGTGGTCCTGTAATGACGGCTTTACCTGCTGCTTCACACAGTTGGGCAAATGGTGGTGTTGCCCCTACAACCCTGTACGTTAAGTTGTGATTTATTGAGCACAGCATTAAACCACAAAAGTCATTCATCACTAATATGTACTATTTTGTTATAGAGGCTAAATGGTGAATGGAAAGGTGCATTTATATAGCGCTTTAGATAAATTGTGCACTACATTCACCCATTCACACACCGATGGCGGAGGACAGTGGTTCCCAAAGTGGGGTCCGGGGACCCCCATGGGGTACTTGAGGGAGTTCCAGGGGGGACCCATAGCTAGATGATAATTTGTAACCAAATGGACCCTTATGGGTCCGTAACTCTCAGTTAAATTAGCATTGATTTTACAATATAAATTGGGGGTCCCAGAGATAGAAATGCTATTAAATGGGGGCCCGTAGACTAATGCATGTCAAACTTGAAATTAAACTGGTTGAAATGGAACTGGGAACATCACAGGCACAGCTCCCATCCGGCTACTCTACTGAGCTACTGCCGCGCCCAATAAGAAACCAAAACCATTTGTATTCAATCTAAGCAAATCATTGTCTATTAAGAAGTTTGCTAACATTCTATATTATATTATTTATTTATTTATTCTTTCCCACTAGCCCTTACCCGTTGTGAGATATTTGCCCCCCTCTTGTGGCCGTGGGGGGGTACTGCGCCCGGTGCGTTTTTAATTCACTAATAAATCTTGCATCCTTTGGTATTCTTCTCCTGATAAACTACACGGTTTGCACACATCTCACCATGCACAACGGCGACAGGTAGCCTGTCCACACATGAACCGCTACTTTGCATTCATATTCATGTCATATTGACAGTACAATACCCATTTTTGCATTTTTTAATCCACTAATAAATTCATTATAAATCATTAATGTGTCAAATTGGAAAAGGGGCTCCATTAAGACCTCCATATAATTATGGTCCATGCCTGTGTGAAAAGTGGGAGTGATTGGGCCAGCCAATGTTGAGATAAAGCGCTGTCAGGGACATTCAGACATTCGCTGAATTTTAGTATGATTTATAATTGTTATTGTTGCAATTGTATGTGTATTCTGTATTGTATAAAGTTGCAAACAATAGGATGTATACTAGGCTGCTACTACTGTCCGTATTGATGGAACAGAAAAATCATTAGCTAAATATTTAATTATTTAATGAGTGCGATTTATTTTCAACTTGATTGATTGATTACTTTATTGGCAGAAATGTCATCAGTACAGGGTGCAGTCAAACAGAAATGTAATCAGTACAGGGTACAGTCAAACAGAAATGTCATCAGTACAGGGTGCAGTCAAACAGAAATGTCATCAGTACAGGGTACAGTCAAACAGAAATGTCATCAGTACAGGGTGCAGTCAAACAGAAATGTCATCAGTACAGGGTACAGTCAAACACACGTCCAAAAGGGATTACTGAAAAAAAGTCCTTCCATCCAGGTCCTGGGTATTCAATTCATAATCATGATGTGAAAAATAACGACAAAATTCAAATCATCATAAAGGTAAAAAAAAAAAACATATGTACGTGTTGGGGAACAAAGAAGGGGGTTTTATAACTGCATGAATATTAGGTTTTTGTGAACTATCAGCTGACCACTTTGCTTCTTGTTGTCCTTCTCAGAGTAAATGCTGTTTGGATGGCAGCCGTTGCTGTCCTTATGGCTATGACTGTGGCAAGACCACATGTGTGAAACAGGGCTTGCGCTACCCCTTTGCCCCGCGGCGGGCCCTGGCCTCCGTCCCAGCCAACGACATCTCCAAGTGGGAGAACCAAGTGTATGAACAGGTAAGCATAAAGGACACGCATTTTCACTGTGGTTATGGAGCCTTTTGTCATAAATTAAGGTTTGTGACTTTTCACAGCCAGGATAAGCAAGTTTTAAAGTATTCAACTTAAAACACTTCTGATCCTTATATCCTCTACAGCAGGGGGTTTTCAACAGGTGGTCCATGGACCACTGGTGGTCTGTGAAGGTATTGCACGTGGTCCCTGAGCTTAGAAATGTAGGATTTGTTGATTAAAAAACTAAAATCCTGTGAACAGTGAACTGAATGACCTGGGGACCTATTATGACTGTCCTTAAGTTGGAGGTCAAGAAATGCAACAGAAAAAGGGAGTTAGAATAGAAGAAGTGCACCGGATTGTCTGGTTGAGTCATTATTAGGAAATTATTTGGTCCCCAGGTTGATTCTAAGGCAGGGTGGTGGTCCCCAGGTTGATTCTAAGTCAGGGTGGTGGTCCCCAGGTTGATTCTAAGGCAGGGTGGTGGTGGTCCCTCGTTCACAATCATTTGAAAACCACTCCTCCACACCACAGTACTAGGTGGGTTGCTGGCAACCGACATGTACATAATACTGTAAATTGTAATATCATCATGTGTGATTCTTTATGCTATGGAATGAATATTAAAGCCTGATCTGTATTTATTCATTTATTTCAGATCTAGTGCTCTTCTGTGACTCTGAAGACAGTCCATGCACCAGCTGTGTGTCCCAATGCTGTCCCACGGTGGTTTGTCATCATGCAAGACAACCAAAAAATGTGAATATTACAGTATCACATTTGGTCTCTATTAGGAATATTACAGTATCACATTTGGTCTAGACTATTAGGCACCAAATACTTGTTTTCAGGCTGACAAGCATTTCTATTTGATTCAACTTAAATACACTGATTTCACAATACCTCATCATGTGTCTTTGTCACAAGTTATTGTTTCATAGTTCTTTAAATGAGGAAGCTTGAGAGACTATGGGACTTTTTAATAGTAGTCTGTGATCTACAGTATTTCTACATTAATCTTACCTAAAGGACGACTTCACCACTTTTCAACCTATCATATAATTGGTCCTCATTTGTTCACCTCAGAGGAAAGCCTGCAGGTCTCTGTTTCAAAAGTCTGTGTGATCCTGTCAGGAGTGGAGGATATCGTTACGCCATGTTGTAGTATTGTTTTGTAGTCGACAGGCAGCCTGTCAGCCTTGTTTTGTAGCCTGTCGACTACAAAACAATACTACAACATGACGTAACGATGTAATCCGCTCCCGACAGGATCATATACCCTAAATGAAATAGTGCCAAGGCTAGTGTCTCATAGGAGGGCTGTGGGCAGTTCAGAAATCCGTCCACCAAGTGACACCATAGGTAGGCAGTTTAATTTTTTTTATATAGATTATATAGATTTATTATCGTGAGAACGATGGCTGCCATTATCACATTGCAACAGATCAGTATTAGAAAGCCTGCCGTTTCTATATTAGCTTGGATTATTGAGGACCAATTATATGAAGATAGGTTTAAAAGTGTTCACTTCCGGTTCACTTCGGCCAGTTAACGTCTGCAAAAGTTCCCACCATGCATCGTGGGGGTCAAGGGTCATGGTACCATAGCCGTCCGTGGTGGAGAGGGGAGGGAGGGTGTGAGGAAGAGGACAGGCTCTCTGCACACGTCCATAGGGGACATTTTCTCACACAAGATGAACACAAAGTTTTACTTCTGTTTTTTTTAAAGTGAAAGGGCAAACCCTCCAGTATAAAAAGGAGTGATATAATAGGTTACATGGGACATTTGGTGCTTAACTCATGACAACTAATCCAACTCAAACCAACAACCAGACACAATTACGGTAAGGCACAAAATTAATGACTCTTTGAGTTACTGTAGACATGTTATTTAAAACTAATAATGTTGGCATTGATAACTACCTCGTTTTTTTGTGTCTGGCTATATTCTTTATAAGTTAAACCTGATTCTGATGATCAATTCCATAGTGTTTGTTGAGTAACAGCGGTCTCCATGTCTCTCCAGCTCTTTAATAAACAGAAAATACTTAAGAGGGTGAATAGACCGACTGTTTGGCACGAAGGATAACGGTAATTAATAATGCATGTATCTTTGAATGTTTTTTTTTACCATTCTCTTCATTAGATGTGGACGTGTGCTGCACTGTTGCTGATGGCAGCTGGATTTTCTCAGGGTTACATCTGCCCTGATGGAGGTCGCTGCTCGGATAGCGAAACCTGCTGTCTGTCCCAGACTCCTGGGAAGTTTGCCTGTTGCCCTTATTCCAATGTAAGTCAACAACAGCACCGCTAGTGGGCATCACAATTACACTCAGCTGGTCAGCTGGACAATAATTGTTTGCTGTAATAGACAGGAAATGAATGTCACATGTTTTGAAGATGTAGGCTATTTGAAAAATGAGGATCTGAAAGGGAATCTGAAAGTATATTTAGAAATGTTACTACACCACATGTTCCCACACCTTTCAACATTGAAAGTGCTTTATAAATGTAAAACAAAACGGATGTGAATCTGTGTTTAATTACATTGTGAGTGTGAATGGAGCTGCTACACAAAAGGTAAGCAAAAGTGGCAAACTAAATCAACGGACTTGTCGCTTGGGGTGCAAGAGGTCCTTGGTTCAGACCCCAAAATGTTACATCCCAGACAGTGGACCTGGGTGCTGCAAGTGCATCATTGCACAAACACTGAATGAGTCTCAGAACTCTATAATTATGCTGCTGTGTAACCCCAGCCTCAGTATAACTAGGTATCGGTCTGCTTTTTGGAAGCACTGGTATATGTTTACTGTAAAACTGCTGTTTTTATGCGATAGGGGTGTTCCTGTTTGTATGTAGTATTTTATGTTGTCTGTTTTTAACTGGAGCATGAATAAATAAAGTTGATTATGGCCCATGTGTGAATAATAGCAAGTATGTGTCATTGCAATGAGTCTTCCTGTATGCACAATAATGTTTGTATTATTGCCTATTGTTTATTTTTCCCCAGGCTGTGTGCTGTGCTGACAAGGTCCACTGCTGCCCTAATGGCAAGATCTGCAACGCTGCCACAGTCACGTGTGAAGGGTTTGGACAGGACAGCTTTCCCATGCTGAAGAAGGTGGAGTCACAGGAGCCAAGTTCTTCTCAGTCCCTCCAAACGGTTCACCTACTGGGGAGAGGTTCTGAAACCAGGCCCGAGCACAGCCAGGAGCTGGAGATGACCCTGCGCGAGGAGACGGTCCAACCATCCAAGACTGAAGCTATGCCGTGTGACAGCAGGTGGTCCTGTAATGACGGCTTTACCTGCTGCTTCACACAGTTGGGCAAATGGTGGTGTTGCCCCTACAACCCTGTACGTTAAGTTATGATTTATTGAGCACAGCATTAAACCACGGAAGTCAATGTCATTCATCGCTTTTTGTGAACTATCAGCTGACCACTTTGCTTCTTGTTGTCCTTCTCAGAGTAAATGCTGTTTGGATGGCAGCCATTGCTGTCCTTATGGCTATGACTGTGGCAAGACCACATGTGTGAAACGGGGCTTGCGCTACCCCTTTGCCCCACGGCGGGCCCTGGCCTCCGTCCCAGCCAACGACATCTCCAAGTGGGAGAACCAATGAACAGGAGGTATAAGCATACATTTTCACTGTGGTTATGGGGCCTTTTGTCCTAAATTAAGGTTTGTGACTTTTCACAGCAAGGATAAGCAAGTTTAAAGTATTCAACTTAAAACACTTGATCAGGGGTTTTCAACAGGTGAAGGTATATTGCATGTGGTCCCTGAGCTTAGAAATGTAGGATTTGTTGATTTGGAGAAAAAATAACAATGCAGTGAACAGTGAAGCAGTGAACAGTGAACAGTGAACTGAATGACCTAAAAATTCAACAGAAAAGTTAGAATAGAAGAAGTGCACCGGATTGTCTGGTTGAGTCATTTTTATTAGGAAATTATTAGTAGTCAGTGGACCATTGGTTGAGAAACAGTGGTACACATGGGATGCATAGCAAGTGTTACAAAACCACCAATCTTAGCCCATATCCCCTACCCAACAACAGTGGTCCCCAGGTTGATTCTAAGTCAGGGTGGTGGTGCCTCGTTCACAATCAGTTGAAAACCACTGCTCCACAGTTCTAGGTGGGTTGCTGGCAACCGACATGTTGTACATAATATATTGTAACATCATCATGTGTGATGCTTTATGGAATGAATATTAAACCCTGATCTGTATTTATTCATTTATTTCAGATCTAGTGTTCTTCTGTGACTCTGAAGACAGTCCATGCACCAGCTGTGTGTCCCAATGCTGTCCCACGGTGGTTTGTCATCATGCAAGACAACCAAAAAATGAGAATATTACAGTATCACATTTGGTCTCTATTAGGCACCAAATACTTGTTTTCAGGCTGACAAGCATTTCTATTTGCTTCTTCAACTTAAATAAACTGATTTCACAATACCTCATAATGTGTCTTTGTCACAAGTTATTGTTTCATAATTCTTTAAATGAGGAAGCTTGAGAGACTATGGGACTTTTTAATAGTGGTCTGTGATCTACAGTATTTCTTCATTAATCTTACCTAAAGGACGACTTCACCACTTTTCAGCCTATCTTCATATAATTGGTCCTCATTGGTTCAATGGTGGTATTTTATCATGAACATTATTGAGGACCATTTATATGAAGATAGGTTGAAAAGTGGTGAAGTCGTCCTTTAATGCTTGACGGATGTCTCACCAAAAAAAAAAAAGAATGAATGCAGAAAACTAAATAAGCGTATACCGTGTTGTTTTACTCAGTAGTCTACTGAAAGTATTGAGCCTATAATGCCTATAGTTGGCACCTTCATAGAGGCAAATAAGGTGGTGAACCAGTGATCCTTGAGGGGGTTCCAGGTGGTTTTGATTGATTGATTGAAGTATTTATTTACTAACAGTTTGCAGAATTACAGTACATTTCAAGCACAACTAAACTTTTAACTGTGGGACAACACCATAAAGCATTACACTTGTTTACAATAGGGTCCACCCTTTTCAATTAATTTAGCTGGTCCCCAGATAAATGATGGCAAGTTGGTATAACCAAATGGATCCTTAAATCTTGAGAGTGTTAAATGAAACCCAATGGTTTCAGGGGCCACGTCAGGGGCCCCCGGGGGACCACAGGCACACAGTTGCTCCAATCATCACCAAATATGGCACAAATGGGGAATTGGGGGATTCAGCACCACCGCCGATGGACAGCGACAGCAGGCCATGCATGGTGTGACCTAGCTCTGGTCCATAGCCTTACTGCTTCTATGATTCTGCCCTGCAGTAAGGCTATGCTACTTTCGTTTTTAAATCTCACATGGAAATCAGACCAGCCTCTCCTCTTTAGCGTAAATAAAAAATAATGTTTTTAGCATAGCCTTCCTGCAGGGCCTATAGGAAATCACTGTGTATTAGGACGTTGCTAACAATGAAGTACGTATGTAGCCTATACTGGTATAACAGAAACATCATTTGTTAAATATCGAACAAACGTTTCGGCTATATCCAGCCTTCATCAGTGTGACACTGATGAAGGCATTAAATAAAACACTGTTGCCTTGTTAAATTGAATGCTTCATCAAATGGAATGAACAGATTTCACAATAACTCATGTGTCTTTGTCACAAGTTGTTTCATAATTCTTTAAATGAGGAAGCTGTGATCTATACAGTATTTCTTAATACTAGACGATTTTCTCACAAAAAAACAAAATAACGCAGAAATATAAGAAATGTACTCTGGCTGTTCTTTTACTCAGTAGCCTTGTAGGCACCAAGGCTCAAGTATTGAGCCTATAGTCACCACATTTGCACCACATTATCACCGTTATCCATCTGGATAACGGTGTTATCAGAGTTCCTCTGAATAAAGGTGTTAATAACATTGTGATAAAACAGTAGGCTATATGTATAAGAGAGGCAGTATAGACCCAGGAGGAATCAAAACGTATCATGTCTTGTGATGTGTGAACATGCAGTGTAGGTATTCTGCAGGGTATATGAACAGAATGTTCTCACAAAGTGAACACAACGTTTTACTTCTGTTTTCTGAAAAGCGAAAGGGAATCCCCTCCGGTATAAAAGGAGTGCTGGCCGGATACATGGGACACTTCAAATTTGCTGGTGCTTTTATGACAGCTAAACCAACTCAAACCAACAACCGGGCACAATTAAGGTAAGGCATGAAATGAATGACACATTGACTCACTGTAGACTTGTTATTAAGTTAACTAACTAAGTAATGGATTTTGTGTCTACAGTTTTTTGTTGAAAGGTTAAAGCTCTATTTACCGATGATTATTTCTACAGTGTTTGTTCAGTAAGGTCAGCCTCCATGTCTCTCCAGCTCTTTAATATACATATTAAATACTTTTTCATTTTGGGTTGCCAATTTCAACCAATCAGGAGAGAATATATACCCATTCACTAGCTTGAGTTTTTATAGTATTCCAGTTCCAATTTTTTTTTTTTTAATATATGTTTATTGGTACCAGTTCCAATTTTGTCTGTTCACTTATTTGTGTCCTCACGTCCAATTTCAGTTTCTCCTATATCATGTATGACAGTGGTTCCCATGTCACGGACCCCCAAATTGACACTTTATTAGCCCAAGGACCCCCCATTTAAAAGACATATGCCAGGGACCCTCATAAGAGAATATTTTTACGGCTCTAGCAGTGATTCTCAACCCGCTTAATTTCAAGGACACCCTGTTTCACATGCATTAGTCTACGGACCCCCATTTAATGGTATTTAATCTATTTATATCTCTGCAGACTCCCAATTTATATTGTAAAATCGTTGTAAATTTAACTCTGAAGTGTACTAACGGGTCCATTTGGTTCCATCATGGGTCCAAATTGGATTCCAAACTATCATTTAGCTGCATGGGGACCCCCATGGGGCCCATGGAGACTCACTGCCAATCCAGCAATCAAGGCTGAGTGGCTGGCAGCTTGCTCACTGCACACAGGTGTGGGAGGCTACAAATAGGACTAGCTGCACTCAGTGTCCAGCTCTTAGTAAACAGAGCTGGAAGATAGAATTGAGAGTAAAAGTAGCCTATGACGAGTCTTCTTTGTTGTTGTATAATGGCGGCTATCCCCTCTGTTTCTTCTTCTTCTCGTGAATCTTTTGTATACATTTAGGACTGCAAGACCAGATTCCACAAAATCTCTTCTAAATAATCACAGTTTTCTGAAAAACCTGTTTCTATAACAGTGGTTTTCAAACTATTTCACGTCAAGGACCCCAACAATTATAATGTAATTGACCCCTATCTGAAAATAGGTTGTTCCAGGGACCTCCTCAGAAGCAAAGATTTGAGTTTGAGAATTATACAAACTTTGCCCTAGCATCTGTATAATTACTCAACAACACATACTCTGTCTAGATGTGGAGGAGGCTCATCTGCAGCTTGGTGCTTCTGGGTGCAGCAGGGTGGGGTTTGGTGTCCTGCTCTGTCACATGTCCTGACGGGAAGCAATGCGCCGTCAATCACGCCACGTGTTGTGCGACCGAGCATGGATACGAATGTTGCCATTACCCAAATGTGAGTCAAGGCTTGTCACAACAACAACCATAAAACGCATGATATATTCATTCAGGCAATGAAAAATGTAACTGTGTGTGTGTGTGTGTGTGTGTGTGTGTGTGTGTGTGTGTGTGTGTGTGTGTGTGTGTGTGTGTGTGTGTGTGTGTGTGTGTGTGTGTGTGTGTGTGTGTGTGTGTGCTCGCATGTCCGTCCCCGTATAAGGCAGTGTGTTGCTCCGACAAGGCCCACTGCTGTCCATCAGGTTTCCGCTGCGACATCACCGCTCAGTCGTGTGAGAGAGTCGCTCAGCCGTGGGTGAGTGCACCGATGCTGAAGAAGGTGGCTGCCCTCCCCGCCGTCGCTGCACTTCAACACCTGCAGGGACCTGACAGCAACCTGGTGCAACGCCGGCCTGCAGAGGTGGAGGAGGAGAGCTCGGTATAATATAGTGCAATCCTATATACTTCAAGTGAAAACCAGTGATCTGTCATCACATACAACCGGGAACCATGAGCAGAGGAAGGCAGGAAGAGCATGGAGTCTAGTGAGCTTAAGTAGCCTGCCCAATTAGTCAGCTGACTGCCGCATCGGCAAATGACGTGTGAGACTTGTACACACGTATACTCCCACATAGTAATGCAGCATGTTAACCCCTTGAGCATAGCATGGGCCTTTGAGCATGGCAAGAACCTCCCTTGAGGTTGACTGACTGAACTGACTCCGCGTGCTGCGTTTGATTAGTTAGTGAAGCGACACCGTCATACTTCAAAGTATAAATTGGGTTTCATGACTGGTCTACTTCCCCTTTTGAATGGACTCATATAGCCTACTCAGGAAATACACCTATATTTTCTATATTTGTAGAGTTCGCATATAAACACTGCTTTTCAGTGCACAGTTCAGTGGGGAACTGCAGACGGTGTAGGAGTCAATTTCCTACACTGTGAGTTACAAATGGGTAAATTAACACTGATGGTTTTATTGTAGGCCTATATAATCAATACAGGTGCCAAAATCACTCCACTTCTACAAACTGGGTTGTTCTTACTTGATGGCTGATAATCTCACAGACATTTCACCTACTATTATTTGTTATTTGTTATTATTAAAAACAGACATGGTAGGGCAAATGCGTTGCAAATGAGTTTTTGTATAATTTGAAAACAACAAAAAAACCTGATAGTATCCAAACATCAAGGTTCAAGGTTGGACTTTATTGTTACATCTTGTGTACATGGTACATAAAAGTAAAACTTATTTTCGTTTGGCTTCCTTACAGACAATGCAGCGGCATAGATAGAATTAAGTGCAGTGTTTGTACATTTGGATGCACGTACATGTGCTCATATACTGTAACTTTGTGGCCAAACCAAAGACAGCAGCATATATTACACTGATATACGATAACAATGTCTATTTCGCAGAAACCTTTGACAGCTCTAACAAAGTCCAGTGCCCTTGAGCTCGGAGTCATACGCTGTGACAACAGCTTCTACTGCCCCGCAGGGAACACATGCTGCAACTCACCTACGGGCCAATGGGTCTGCTGTCCCTACCCACTGGTAAGACTCCAATGGTTCTGGGCTCCGCTGATGGGCAGTATGGTGGAAAGTAACTATAGTGCATTTACTTAAGTACTGGACCTTTTTTTTTTTTTTACTTCTACTCCACTACGTCTCAGAGCCAACGTTTTTTTTTTAACTTTTACTCCACTAGAATTTTTTGAAAACGTTAGTTACTATAGTAGATTTTCATTTTGATTAGAAAACATACATTAACCACTTCAACCCCATATACATTTCGGCCATTTGAAAATCACCCAACCGTTCCCGGGACCACAATAGAGGTCTAGTCTCGGGACCGATTGAAGTGTACTTGGATATACGGATTGCTCATCGCTGCAATGGGAAAGCATTGAATAGCCTACAGTTGAATGAAGTGTATAGCCTACTTGGGTGCGGAAGAATCAAGGCCAGAATGTTTTCAGTCAGACCACGTGATGTACAGTATCAGCAATGATATTTCCGGGGCGTGTCATGATGGGACATTATTGGCCTATTGGCTTATGCCTTCCTCCAATAGAGATGGCATTCAACATGCATTAGCCTATTCATAATGTGGTACATGTACGTACATATGACTGAATGAGGAACTGTGTCAATTTCCAGGCGATGTGCTGCGCAGATGGTGGGCACTGCTGCCAGTATGGGTACACCTGCGATGCAACCAGCTTGAACTGTAGGAAGGGGTGGTACTCTCAGAGCTCCTCGGGACCGAAGGAAGACGCACAGCAAAACTGAGAACGTCTCATTAATACTTTTATGCTGACATTGTCATGAATATATATTTTTCTGTTCCTCCAATAAAAATGTAAATGTTATGTCTAGGCTATACTGTGGATAATTACTGTACTGGAATATGACTGAAACTGAATGTGATAAAAGTAGTGCGGGTGCCGGTGGCAACATGTTTCATTGGTCAAAGAGAATTTAACAGGGATATATGACCCACTATAACTGACTGTTGAAGAAGAGAAACACTGAGGAAACAAGGCTGGTGTTTTGTATATGTCTGGTATACAGGCAGGCATGTTGCGCGTAATTGTAGAACGCAGGGCATTCACTGTGAAGAGTGCGGACACCACAAACAGTTTGCATATCCACGGATATCCCAAGCCGTGCATATCCACGGATATCCCAAGCCGACAGTTTTAAAATCAGCCTCATTGTGGCGCTACAACAGGCCAAGTTGCGTCTCACACACACACACACACACACACACACACACACACGCACGCACGCACGCACGCACGCACGCACGCACGCACACACTACACACTACTAATTTGCCAAACATCACACACTCTCCTATCCTCCTGGTGGAGAGCCTTTACTTGCGTTTGTTCTTGTGTTTTTGGGTCACTCACAACTCACACTTGTTTCCATTGTGATCCTTTGTGCTCAATTCATCATCATCATCATCATCATCATCATGACATAGAGTGGGCTACAAAAACACAAAAAAACAAACACTCAAAGCAATATAAGATATATTACAGAAAAAGTGGGTCGGAGGGCAATAGGCCAGTCAATTTAAGATTTGGCCCCAAAAAATTGATGGATTGAACATTTTTGGATCATGGTAAATCCAGTGGTTGAAAGTTGGGGCACAATTAAAAACCTATAAAGGCAAATATTTCTAATTGTAATTATGTTTCAAGTAGCATGTGCCGTGTCAAACTATAGGGGTTATTGTCTCCACCAGGCCGAAGGCATGGAAAGAGTGTAGCCTATGTTTTGCACCCCGTCCGTGTCCGTCCGTCCGTCCGACGGTAAGTGGTGGTAATTAAGGGAACACTGTTCCCCTGAACAGCTCAACGGTCAACACAATTCCCACCCCACATTTGCACTCTTTCCCCACTGGATGGCGCAACGAATCCAATAACCTGACACGCAGCCATTTATGTTTAATTTAAAATACTGTAGAAAAGAAAAGAAAAGAAAAGAAAAGAAAAGAAAAGAAAGGAAAGGAAAAGTCTACTGCTGTCGTACAGGGGTGCTTGTGGTCCAGTGTAGGCCTACCCCATTAGTCCTGTAACAGCTTTTGATTGATTAATTGATTGATTGATTGATTGATTGATTAAAAACAAATATGGGTACATTCTCCTTACTACAGCACCATAGGCGGAATGCCCTAAACCCCCTCCCTCAAAAAATGTAGACCACTTCTTACATCTTTTAAAAGGCCCAACGGAGAGGAAATTATATCTTCCCCCTTAAACAGGTGATCATCGCCCCCTTCCTAGTTCCAGAGTTTTATTTTTAACAGAAATGATAATAGATTTTTTTGTTTTGTTTGTTCAATGTGTGTCCCTGGCTGCCTGTAGCCTTGGTCCCAGCCTTACTCAAGCCTTACTACTCGGACCCAGGAGTCAGGACTGGGTCCGAGCATGGAACGGAACACCAAGTGTCACTGTCTATTGCGCGCGCGCGTGCACACGCACGCACACACACACACACACACACACACACACACACACACACACACACACACACGTACAGTACAAGTACGCTAAGTGCTACAGTAAAGCACCACACTCAGTTCAGACAGGTCTGATTTTTTTCTTTCTTCTTGATTTTTTTTTTTTTTTTTAATAATTAAAATGTTTATTTATTTTTCAAAATAGCACAGAATACAAGTTCGGCACAAATCCTCCCCGCCTCTCTGAGTGTCTGTGCTCCATGTCTGTAAGTACATGATAGCCATCACGGCTATAGTAGGAAGGGAAGAAGGGCAGCTCCACTGTGCTCAGGGGCTCAGGACTCCTCTCAATCCTCTGGACCGTCTGACTGAAGACTGACTCGCAGCACAGTGGCAGCACAGCACTGTTCATCCCATTCCCGTCAGCAGGACAGGAGCTCAGACACGCGGGGGGCAGACAGACCGTGTTGTTGTTCACCTCGCGGGGGAACAACGAACGAACGATCGGAATATGATGGTCCTGAAGATCCGGGACCAGGTAACTACAACTGGAGAGAGATACCACTCGTAATAGTTAACGTATAAAGTTCAGTCGGCGTGTCACACTCTGTGTTAGCTGAGCCGACTAGCTAAAACGCTTGCTACGCAAACTAGCGAGTAGTATGTATGGAGCCCACTGTTGCTCAGTAACAGTTGTATTCTGTTATAGTAGGGCTAGTCCGAATGCTACCAAGTAACTGTTTTTTTAGTAAAGATTAGTTCGTCGTATCTATTAGATTGTTTCAATTGAAGAACTGGGAATGCTATTTTACCCCTTTTTTAACGCCACATATACGCGTAAAACCCTCTACCTAGATGTTGTGTGTACTGTATGTTGTTGTTCTGTTGGTCAAGTTAGTTAGTGGTGGTTATTGGTTTACCCACTCAGTGGCAGTAGTGCCACTGCTAGTGCTAGGTATGTATAGCCTTCACTAATGGATCTTGTTAATGGATTGTTATTGTTATGTTGTCTGTGGAGTCTATTGTTTATGTGGTGACTGGTGGTGATGCCTTATGTTATGGCTTGACAGTAGTAGGCTATAGCCTGTGCAGTCCAAATTATGGTAATATTTGTGTGGTGGTGTAGACATGTAGTTATAAAAAAAACAGGAGTGGGAAAAAGTACTCAAATATTTTACTTAAGTAAAAGTATAAATGTTGCAATGTAGATGTACTCCGGACCTTGACGTATTTAAAATGTACTCAAGTAAAAGTACACATACGGTATCGGCATCAAAATATACTTAAAGTACTACAAATCTACACGCTCACAATAATGTGAGCTTGTAGATCCGCTATTTTCAAATGGCTGAAATGTATATGGGTTGGAATGGTTAATGTTTGTTTTCTAATCAAAAAGTAATTAGTACGTTTTTTTAATAATTGTAGTGGAGTAAAAGTACACATTTTGGCTCTGAGATGTAGTGGAGTAGAAGTAAAAGTATTTGGAAATACTCAAGCAAACTACAAATACCTCAAAAGTGTAATTAAATACAGTACTTAAGTACATGTACTTAGTTACTTTCCACCTAAGTAATTTGAACTCTTGTTGTGCAATTAGAAAGATGATGTACTGCCATAATGCATTTAAATTAGAAAATTAGTTAAACTTTTGGGGCCAACTAAAAAAATTGATTAGCCTTGTGTAACAGTGTGGCTCAAGCTGTACTTTGCCTTGGCTGCCAGCAACTTATAGCACATGCCAAACATTTTCTGAGTAGGAGATTTGGACAGTCACCTGTTGCTGAAGTGAACGAAAGCCTGTCTGGAATTACCGTCTTGGCCTGGCAAGCTCCCAGGCTGAGCCCAATAATAATGGAAAATAAACAGAAAAGAGAGTAAATCAAACAAACTTCAAATACAAAAACATATTACACAACCCCCCCCCCCCCCCATCTCAAAATATGATGTTCTAGTAGAACCCCAGAAGAAAATATTTGAGTTAAAAAAAAACGTTTGCTCTGAAAGAATATATATATTCAAATATTTGCGCCACATTTTCAAGATATTTGAAAAAATAGCAGCACTCGGTGCCGCGCTACAAGCTTGTAGATCTGCTATTTTTCAATAGCTAAAGTATAACGTAATCCTTTAAACACCAAAAGGGGTTCCCGTCCTGAATGGGTTTTAATGACATAGCAACGCCTTGTTGTCAGTGTGACATTTGAGTAGACTGGACTGTGGCTCACGTTTTCTGCACTTACAAAATATATTTAGCGTCTCATGGTTCTTGGGCAATGTGCCATTATATTTTTAATTTGGAAAATGTCAATATTGCATCACAATTCAGGGTTGCCCACCTGCCCAGCCTGGTAAATAAAACTTTCTGGTCGGGTGGAGTTTGCTTTCAGGTTGCCTGACCGGGCAAGTGCTTGTTTGAGAAGGGACGCTATACTGTCCAATATGACAACACGAGATATCTGTCTAAAGGCCTGAGCGTGGCCAGAGCGCTCTGTCTGCTGGTCTGTGGAATGTAAAATGCTTCCTATACTTTGGTCCGACATACCATTGGTCCGATCGACTACCTAGTACCTACCCCAAACCCTCACCCTAACCGCAAGCACGGGGCAGCACACCTAAACCTAACCCCAACCCTCTCCCGAACCAATGATATGTCGGACCAAAGTATGCCTCCCATGTAAAATAAGAGCATTGTATACGTATAATGTGCTGTTTTCACTGTTGCTATACTTAAAAATCACACCCGTGTGAAGTGAGGGGCGCTCCTCTTATCATCATACATCATAATGCATAATGTCATTCCGGCCAATTAGAAATTTGCGTCCTCACCTTCGTCTTCAATGTTTGTGTTTACGCAAAAACTCAAAGCTGGCCATTCATTGTCAAATGCATTTAATGTTTGTGTTAGGACAATGTTTGTGTTGGGACAATGACGTAAAACTGGCCATTCATTATCAATGACATTTAATGTTTGTGTTAGGACAATGTTTGTGTGTTTGTGCGCCCCTCAAAAATATAAAATGACAAGTTTGAACTCATAGTCATTCATAGCTAGGTATTTGGCATTTTTTAGCGCACAGCCCAGAAAGTAAAAATAAAAAGTTAAATTGAATGGTGGTAATTCAATTTTATAATGGACAATTGACTTTTCGGCAAGTGGGCATGACCTTTGGGCAACTAGAACATGACCTGTACTTGCCCGAGGGGCAAGTGCCTCTGAGACCTTACTAGTCGACAACCCCTGACAATATTGAAATGTTTTTGTGTTTTGCAGCGCAAGTTGCGCAACATAAAGGAAATTATTTCACCATAATCAAATTCTGTCTTGGCACACTCGTCATGTCTCTGGAATGAAATGGAAAGATTGACAATAGTTTGATTAAGTCAAAACTAAATGTCTGTCTGTCTCTCTCTCTCTCTTACTTTGACATTTTTTAGTCGGTGCTTCTCACTGTGTGGTCTAAAGCTGGTTGCTGGTTTGACATCTCTCGCACTCCCACACACCAGTTATTGCGTGCAGTGGTGTTTTGGTCGTAGTACCACAGCATGTGACGGGTCCATTTGGTTCCATTTGTACACTCTCTGAGTTAAATTAAAATTGGTGGTCTCAGAGATAGAAATTCCATTAAATAGGCCGGGGACCGTAGCCTAATTCAGGTCAAACCTGGGCGTCCTGGAAATTAAAGTGGTTGAGAATCACTGCTAGAATATGGGGGTCCCTGGCATATCTTTTCAAATGGGTGGGGTCCACCGTCCACGGTCAATTTGGGGGTCTTTCACATGAAAACGTTTGGGAACCACTGAAGTAATCGATGTTATTTGGGATGCATGGATTTGCTTCGGACATGGTTTACCTGGCTGGCATCCTCCTACATAGCATCTTTTCGGCACTACACACTGTCGTCTCTGCTCTATAGCGCCCTACCCAGAGCCATAGAGTGACTTCGGCCCTCTCTATAGGCTCTGGGTCTATATACCTACGTGACTATTACCGTGTTTTTGTTGACTAGTAGTAGTGTTCTTTCTCGGCACCATGACGTTCCCACGCGTTAAGTTTCTCTGGATAAAGAGCGTCTGCTAAATGCCTTAATTGTAAATTGTAAATTGAACCGATGGACCGCGAGAGAGAAGAGGACAAGCGGAAACAGTGAGGCATTGTCGGCGAACGCCGCTCAGACCTCTCCTCCTTGGGTTACACTGGGTCTAAACGTGGACAGGGGAGACACTGTCCGTGTAGCCCATTTAGACCTGAGGACGCGTCCGTGTCGCCGTTATATCTTCAACTTTAGCCGTTGAAAAATGTGTGCTATTTTTGAAAAATCGTGAAAATGTGTGCAAATCTTTGAATATATATTCTTTCACAGTGAACAGTTTTTTAACTCGGCTTGGGTCTGCGGCCAAATACAGATAATTCTGACAGTAAATACCACTGAAATTTAGACCCATTTAGAGTTAGACCTTACTACAAACAGACATTTGTAGGTCTAAATGGGATAGAGTTCAGCCAAACTGGGTCAGTGATGGTGCAAGGCCTCTGGCCTGGCCTGTCCTGTCCTGGCCTGGCCTGGCCTGGCCTGGCCTGTCCTGGCCTGGCCTGGCCTGGCCTGTCCTGTCCTGGCCTGTCCTGGCCTGTCCTGGCCTGTCCTGGCCTGTCCTGGCCTGGCCTGTCCTGGCCTGGCCTGGCCTGACCACTCTTCCGGCCAGGCGGCAGGCAACGGAAAGGGTGTTTGAGATTAGATCCCCCCCCCTCTCCATTCTCTATTGTTCTCTCCATTTGCCTTGCTGACAGAGAACCAGACAAAGAAAGAGACCAAAAATAGCCAGGACACTGTCACTGATGCAGGCTGGTTGAGCCAGGGTTAGTCTTGATCATGGGACAGAATTTCTCTCTCTTGGCAGTTATTGCTGCCAGTGGGGGACAGATAGTACTCCATCTGGCCTCTAGAGGGCGTGCTGTAGCTTAGTTTGTAGAATACCTGGTCTGTGGACTGGAGAGAGAGAAAAGGATTGCGATTCAATTCAAAGGAGCTTTATTGGCACGAGGAAACATACATTGCCAGAGCAAGTGTCAAAACTCAAAATACAATAAAAACAGTTGAAAATGGGTAAAGTATATACAGTTGGAGGGGGTGGTACAGCATTTTGTCACATTGCATCGTTGTATACATGTTATTCAGGGTATAAAACAAATAGCAGCTTTTTTTGCAGTCACTTTGGGACAAATAGCAGCATTTTGTCTCGTAATGGTATACGAAAAACAGCCTCGGATTGCACACCCATCCACATATTAACTGGATAAGAACGCACAAGATCAGACAGGCAGAGTGCACTGTAATGCTGAGTGGGTGTGTGTGTGTGTGTGTGTGTGTGTGTGTGTGTGTGTGTGTGTGGGTGTGTCAGGGGAATGTCAGATGCATCCATAGTGCACACATCAGCAGTGTCCAAGCCTGGTATCTGAAAGCCAAACCTGTAAACAGCTCTCTCTGTGTGTGTGTGTGTGTGTGTGTGTGTGTGTGTGTGTGTGTGTACTGCATGACTCGTCTGTCTGTCGTCCCCTCCCTCCCTCCCTCCCTCCCTCCCTCCCTCAGTGTGTGGTAAGGACACATGAGTTCTGCTAGCCCTGAAACATGATTGGAATGATGGTTGGATATTAGCACTGCCTGCGTTCAATAAAAAGGATTTCTGCGTTGCATTCACCCATTAGTTTGTATTGGCACAGTGCAGTCAGTGTGCCTATATATATATCGAACGCACCCAGTGTGCAATAACACCTCCCAGCCGACAGGGGCGTGTAAAAAAAAAACAAACGGAGAACCTGGTGATCCGATATATATTTTTTAAAATTAACAATACGGAATGCATGTGCTAATTGGCACCTGAGGCGAGCACTTTCATATTTGAAATCTGAGCGTTTATGTACACGTTTGCTAAGGAAATGTAGTAGTCCCAAAGAACAGCCCTGAGTCGCGCCATGACGCTCGTGAAGTACGAGCGTCATGTGAACCATGGCTAGAGTGCTGTATGTTACTTAGGGTGCGTTCGGAATTGCGCCCTGAACGCACTGGTGTGCTCTCGTTTATACAGTGCACTACTGCACTCGGTGCGTTGTCGTTCGAAAATCCAGTGCGCTGCGCACCGGGTGTGCCGAGTGTCCGCACTGAGCGACCCTACCCTGAAGCTGGGGTTGTCCGGTGTGAATGCGTCACAGTTCGTAAAAAAGGCACACTGAACGCACTCTGTGACGTCACCGCCCACCACACTCAACAAACTGACCACATTCCCGGTGCGCATTTCCGAACGCACCCTTAGACATGTTACGTAGTACGTACCTCCCTCATTTGACAAAAACATGAGCGTTTATGAAATGCACTGCACATGGCAAAACCAAACGATCATAATATATTGCCAAATCGTTTATTTTTCTTGTCTTGTTCGCATAGTATACTAATAGTCAACATAAAATAGATACGTATGTAATTAAGCTGCATCCAGTTAAATATCTCTGCTGTCGGGAGGAAACCTCATAACTCCAAAATGTTCCTTTTTCAGGAAATGAAAAATATACATTTTGTTCAGGAAATTAAGAAAACAAAGCAATACAGCCTCATCACAGTTGGTGTTGTAACTTTATATATTGTCAATTACGTCCATGAGAGAGGGGTTGAGGTGGTGGAGTTAGTTGCTTTAGCAGACATTTTGAGTGTCCAATGGAGTTGAGGTTATGTCCAAACTTAAAGCACTTTTTACTACTTTCTATTGGTTCAACATGTTCGAAACAACACACAGGCGTTCAATAGCACTGATTTATGACAAAAAAAATATATCAAAAACCTAAAAAATAGAGTTACGAGGTGTCCTCCCGACGGCCAACCAATTATGATACATCCAGGTCAATTTCATTCTCAGTGGAATGTTTACCGTTGGTTGTTTGTTTGTTGGTCGGCATGCCTAGTTTCTGCTGAGCTTCTCCGGAGCCATCGAGCGTTGTGTGTTGCGTCAGCATCCGCGGCAGGGAACGTTCGCTTCGTAAATCAAATTAATCAATGACAGGTGCTCCGCTCACTGCGTTGCATTCGACGGCTGCATCGATCCAACCTCCACTCAGATCTAGTGCATTCAAATAGATGTGAGGGCAGATCTACAAGCTCATAGCGCGGCACTCGGTTCCACGCTATGAGCTTGTAGATCTGCCCTCACTTGTAGGTCTGCTATTTTTGAGAAAACATGAAAATGTAGACCGTGCAAGTCTTTGAATATATATCAGAGCGTCTTTAACTCAAATCTTTGCTTCCGGAGGGTCCCCGGAACAACATATTTTCAGATGGGGAGGGGGGGGGGGGGTCGGCAGTCAATTACATATATCTTTGGGGGTCCTTGACATGAAAATGTATGAGAACGACTGACGTGTATGAGAAAACTGTCAGGAGTTAGAAGACATTTGTAGAATCGTCTCAATGGGTCAGAAAGCGGCATTTTAAAATGTTCATACAAGAAATGGCTTCCGTTTGTGATTTTTTCCCCCCCTAAAGCTACCCTTTTAAAACCCATTTAGACCTGAGGCCGATTCTACAAATGTTTTCTTCACACTTTTGTGGAAAAAAACGATGGTCAGTCATTCTCAAACATTTTCATGTCAAGGACCCCCAAAAATTATATGTAATTGGCCGCCGACCCCCAATATGTTGTTCCAGGGACCCCCCCTCCCAGAAGCAAAGATTTGAGTTAAAAACGTTCGCTTTGAAAGAATATATATTCAAAGATTTGCGCCACATTTTTCAGTAATAATAATAATAATCTTTATTGTCCCGAAGGATATTCATCTTCACAGATCTACAAGCTCAGGCGGTGTAGCATGATACATGTTCGGGTCAAAAGGGTAACTCCAGGTGACCTGGATTAGACCTCAACGGGAGAGCGGCTACAGCGGTATATAATATTGTAAGTCAGTGGTTCCTCAAACTTGTTCATGTCAAGGACCCCCACATTGACACTAATTAGCCCGCGGACCCCCATTTGAAAATATATGACGGGGGACCCCCCCATAAGAGAAGATTTATACGGCTCTAGCAGTGATTCTCAACCCTGTTTAATTGCAAGGACCTGCAGTTTGACATGCATTAGTCTACGGACGGGCCCCCATTTAATGGCATTTCTATCTCTGAGGCCCCAATTTATATTGGGTTATTTTAACTCGGAGTGTACACATGGACCAGTTAAAGTCTATTTCGGGTCCATTTGGTTCCATTTGTACACTCAGAGTTACAGACAGACCACAGAGTTGGACCTGGTCCATTTGGTTCCAAGCTATCATTTAGCTGGGGACCCCCTGGAACTCCCTCAATGACCCCTAGGGGTCCCCAGACCCCACTTTGGGAACCACCGTTGTAAGTAACCTGATAGATTTTTTTGCACAGCCATATTTTTGCACATCATGGTTGAACATTTTAGATTTGTTTCCCAATTCTGCTGAGCTGGCCACTCAGCCAACTAGATTGCAGCCACCATGTATGGTGAATCATGATGGGTATAGGGCTATAGGCCAAGTGTAATGGACATTTTAAAGCATATTAAATCAAGTGTTATGTTTTTAGAGTGCCATGTAGAGAAGTGCAAAGTTTGATTGAATGCTTAATTTTACCTGTTCCATTTGGGCTGGACCTTATAGTCAGGATGGCAAACGGTTTGTTTGTTTGTTGCAGTTTGCTATGTCACTAAATTATAACTGCTTTAACTCTGGTACGTTGCTGCTATACATTAAGATAGGGTGGATTATCAAGCCATGGCAAGTTTGCAATTCTGTCTTGAGTCGTTGTTGTAGTGCGTTCCTTAACTATAAACTGCGTCTTGGGATGCAAAATGCACCCAATTTTAATCTCCGAGTCTGCATAGCTGTTAGTTTTTGTAAACTGAACAGCCGCTTTGGCTGGTAAACCAAAGAGTTTTGGAGTTATGGGAGATGGCGAAGAAGAGACAAGGACGAGATGTTGGGGTTAACTTGACGTGGTCGTAAAAGTGGCCGGTTGAGCACATGTGCAAGTGTTTGACAGACGGTGTGTGGACAAGCTGGATTCTATTACACACAGTGGTTCCTGTTCATAAGGTCAGACCAAAAGGTCCTGTGAAACCCTGCATAACATGCTGTCCACATGGGTTTAGGGTCAGTGTACTGTGTGTGTGTGTGTGTGTGTGTGTGTGTGTGTGTGTGTGCACTGTGTGGCAGTGAGAGGAATGCGCACGCGTCTCATTGTATTGATGAAATGAAACATGGTGCACTTTACTGCACTGTAGCAGCCTGTGTTTATGTTTTTCCTCACTGCTGTAGAAACGCTAGCTCAGCACCAACGCTGGTATTTTAAGCCCAGCTTGTCTCCTGTAAAAAAAAGCATGCACGCCAGTGTTGATATTGACAGCAAAATTTAGTTTTTAGTCATAGTCTCTTGAATAGTTTTCATTTAGTTTGTCACCTGGAATGTTTTAGTGTTAGTCTAGTTTGAAATGGCTGATCTACAAGCCCACAACGCCTCACGCTGTGAGCTTGTAGGTAGATCTTCTATTTTCAGCATGCAACCGAGTGTAAAATGACTTGTGCTGGATCAATGGTCCCTTCCTAACATTTTAGTCTACTTTTTATTTGTTGACGAAAAGGTCAATATATATTTAGTCTTGGCTTTAGTCAACACCGCTTAGTTTTCATCTGGTTTCCATTTAGTTTTCGTCAGTGTAAAAAGGTATAGTTTTGTCATAGTATTGGTCGAGGAAATCAACACTGATGTCGCAGTCGCACACATACACACAGTATGTAGTATTTCGGGGTTCCAGTCACTTGTCACACATTTCCATTTCAAAAGTTGTCGCACCGGACCGTCTTATTCCGAAGGCCCACGGGACCCAACATGACACAGCAGTGGTGCAGGTCTAATTAGAGACTGGTGGTTCTTATGATTCAAATGTGCCCAGCTTGAATCTTAAATAGTGCGTTAGCTTTGCTCAATGCTCAGTCACTGGTTTGTTGGTATAGCTGGCCATGGTACTACTTAACCCATTCTGAACTGAGATCAGATTAAAAAAATGTCTGTTTGAAAATGACAGTTTTCTGAAAAAGTCAGTCGTTCTTCGATTTTTCAAAAATAGCAGACCTACAAGCTCGTAGCGCGCCACTCGGTGATATGCCTGTCACATACAGATGGATACATATAATATGCGCATCACATACAGATACATACTGTATATGCACATCACAGACAGACGGATACATATAGTGAGTGAGTGGCGCATGCTTTTCCAAATTTGCATCATATCAATATCTTTTTGAGCTAAGTGTACATTAGAGAGTCAACTTGAAAGGGCAGGAAAATATATAAAGGGCTGTATATATAATATAATTTATAAACGACAGGCTCATTAAAGTCTCAATTCAGTAGGCCTACTTTCTCTGGGTTCATGGGGTTATGCGGCTTGGCTTGGCCAGATTGCTTCTCTTAGGAGCGGTCTTGAATATGAAAAGAGACCGACGCGCGCACACACACACACACACACACACACACACACACACACACACACACACACACTGCTCTTGTTAGCTAGCCTTGCATTCTCCAACAAAGGCAGTGTGTTCTAGTTTCATAATGAGGCGATGAGGACATTTTGAAGCCACACCACCAATAAACCAAATGGGATACCGAGTACTGTCACACACGCGCACTGTGCACATACGTGCACATGCGAACACACTCGGATCTGGCATTCATTTCGGTCTTTCTTGTTAACTTTTGGGAATAATGAGAGCCTCTTCTACTTCAGCAGTAGCTTTGTGAGTTCCCAGACACTCATTTGGCTCAATTGGTCGGATGGCATCACAACAAACTATAGAGTAGCACGCACCACCAGCGTGGGTTGTGCAACTCCTTGTATGGAATGGCTTTTTAAATCCCATTCAGGACGGGAAGTTCGGGAACCCCTTTTTGGTGTTTTTTAAGGATTATGTTATAATACCTTAACTATTGAAAATTAGCAGATCTACAAGCTCGCTACCAGCTTGTAGATCTATTTTTGAACATTTTTGAAAATGTGGTGCAAATCCTTGAATATATATTATTTCACAGCGAACGTTTTTTTACTCAAATCTTTGCTTCCCAGAACAGATAATTCTGGGGGTCCTTGACATGAAAACGGTTGAGCAGCACTGACTGAAACAGAAAACCTTTTCCCCCCCGAATCGGCCTCTGGTCTAAATGGGTTAAATCGTTCTCAGTGTAACATTTAACCCTATACAGTCGGCTTCCTGGAATCTATTCACCTCTTGACTTTTCCAAACATCTTTTTGAGTGGTGCTATAGAGCCACTCCTATACGCAGCAATGTGTGTCCCTCTGTCTGTATGTAGGCCTATTTGTCTAAGCACGGAAATATGTGTCGCTGTTGCGCAGCCTCACGCATGCACGCACACGCGTGCACACGCACGCGCAATTCTTTATTGGGGAGGCCTGATGTGTGTGTGTGTGTGTGTGTGTGTGTGCGTTGCAGACACATTAGCTACCTGGCTGCCTGCAGTTAATCTTTCACTCTATCCCCTCCCTTGCTGTGTGTGTGTCTCTCTCTCTCTCTCTCTCTCTCTCTCTCTCTCTCTCTCTCTCAATCTCTCTCTCTCTGCTCCTCCTCCTATCCCTCCCTCCTCTGTCTGTCCTCTCCCTCTCGCTCTGAATGAGCTGGTTTCAGCAGCCTAGATGAAAAGAACATGCACACACACACACACACACACACACACACACACACACACACACAGCTTTGTCAACGCTAATCAGCCTCTGAGTGTTCCTCCCTCTGTATGTGCGTGCCTGTGTGAGCTCTCCGATCGTGTCCGAGAGGCGCGCGCGTCTGTCTATCTGTCTGTGCGCGCGCGTGCTTGCTTAGCTGCAGCGCAGGCATAGCGACTAGCGAGGATACGGAGCTTCCTGTTTGCTGCTAGGCAGCCGCGCCGCTCATTCTGCCGCATGCATGCATGCCGCTCGCATATACTGCCACCATTAACGCAAAGGAATCCCCTGCTGCTGCCGCCGTGCCAGAGAGAGCGTGTGCTCCTTCCAAGAGGAGAGAGAAGAGAAGAGATCGGTTGACACGTAACCACAGCAACGACCGACCGGGGACGGAACCTGCTCTTTCCAGCCAGGATCGTATAGCTCTTAACACGAGCAAAAGAATGCTGTTTTTCTGAACGGAACGGAATGTATTCTTCTCTGAGGTTTTATTGCCCGCTGCGGCGTTCCTGAATTGCGCACATATGTGAGGGGGGGGGGGGAGGGAGAGAGTGCAGTGTGTTTGTTGCGTGCGTGCGTGCGTGTGTATGCATGCGCATGTGCGCGGGGAGGAGGAGGAGGAGAGCGATCGGTTCCGTGGTGTGGTGCGCGGCGACGGCGGCGGCGCCTTGTTTTTCCTTTTGCCCCGATGCGGTCGGAGCGGGCGAGCCGTGTGTGCATCGTGGTGCTGGAGGAGGTGGAGGAGGACGAGCCCTCTTCATCACCGCCGCCACCGCCAGCCCTCCCTCGCCCCCCCGGCTCCTCTCCTCCACCGTCGGACCACAGGTCGCCTCACGCCTCTCGCAGGGCCGGCGCTCAGGAAGACAAGGTGAGGAGGAGGAGGAGGAGGAGGAGGAGGACGGGCCCCCATGGTCGACCTGTATAGGTTCTCTCTCTCTCTCTCCGTCCCATCTGGATTATAGATGGGGCTTGAAGATAAATCTGTCACTGTGTCCGCTTGAGTTTATCGAGACAGTGTTTTCCCGGGGCGTTATTATATGTTTGAAGTACCTTTTTGGACTGGACCAGAACACAGCCTTTCTCTAAAGCATGCCTTAAGGGGACATTACAGCGCTATTATGAAGGACATAACAAGCTACTCTGTTGGCCGGTTTAGCTAGTGACTGTTCACCAAAAAAACAAAATACAGACGGATGACCTGTGACCCAGTGAATATAGATAGCGCCGACATAATCGCCACTTATTAGCCTCGTCCTATACGAGATGACGGGCCTCTTTTGTAATAGAAGCGGTCCCCCAGCATGGCCTCTCACATCGTCCCAATAACAATGACGTATTGTGTGAGAGGTGTGCGAACGCAATTCCCCTGCCCACAGAAATATGATGATGAGGCTTTTCATCAACTGAAAAAAGAAGACGCTTCTCTTTGAAGTGTACACCAAGGCAGGGGGGCGGGGGTGGAGGTGGGGTGGCAGTATTAGAGAGAAGATGGGGCAGCTCTGATGACAGGATCAGAGCTGTCGGTTCATGTCTAGTCCTCCTAGTCTGCACACCTGCAGTTCAGTGCAGTACCTCCATTGGTAAATAAAGCTGAGATCCGGAACTTTTACATTTAAAAAAGGAACTAAACATTATTTCAACCAAACTGCACGGTGGAGTACTATATTTCTATATGACTATCACATCTGTAGTGGTCTTCCTACTCTTCCATTGAGAGTCCCTTTTAGACCAGTAGGTATAGGACGGTGGTTGAGGTTCCCCAGCTTTTCAGGTCGACACCCAAAAGGTGTTTTTGCCCCGGGGACCCAAACTAGTGAAAATAACAGATCTATAAGCTTGCAACGAGTCCCTTCGCAATGTGGTGCGAGCTTGTAGATCTGTTTGTTCGTTTAAAAAAAAGAAAAAGATTACATTATTTTACACTTGGACACTTTGGCGTCCAAGTGTCCTTGAGCAAGACTCCCGAAGTGCAGGTATAGGTTGGTTCTCCATTTAAGTCCAGTTGTACAGCCATAAGCTCAGTCTCGAGTGTGCAGTAGATGTTTGGCCACTCATGCAGGGCTATATAGGACCTAAAAATGAACCCACGGATTGCAGCTTTAATGAAATAGGCTGTAGGCATTAGGCAGATACCAACATGCCTCTCTGCTCTACTTATATTTAAGTGCTTTGTGATTGGACAGGACAGAACAGGGGTATAGCTAATAGGGCCGCTATGCTATCTGCAAGATATGATGGGACGACAACGTAGCAGAATTGAATGTAGAACTTGTATATTATCTAACATCACCAAAGAAGGAGTCGCATCAATATAAAAGGTCGAAGCATAGAAGTGACAAATCTAAATGCAGCATTAGGATATGGAGCGACTGGATGACATCTCTCTGTCCAGTAGTAAGTTGAAGGGTGTACACTGTACACTACAGTATGTGTGCATTATGGAGAGCTGCGCTGGATGTCGTCTTTCTAGAACGTCGTTTCTACATGGTGTGGCTTTTCCGTTTCATTGACGTGTTCATAAATGCAACTTAATGTTATCAGTTGTCACCAAATTTCCCCTGCTTGCATCAATTGTGGATGTGTGCCTCTCTTTAGTTTCACACACACACACACACACACACACACAGCTTTGTGTTATCCTACATCCATCCATCCCAAATTGCCGAGGTTGACAGGGGCATTATCCCGCTTATTGCACGGCTACTTAATACATAGATTAATACGTTGACCCAGAATGAGGTATTTCCTTGCTCACGGTAATGAAAGTGTCGCGCTGGCTGCATTCTGAACAGAAGGAAGGAAGTTGATCAAATCATACCATAATTCACTCAATGTCTGTCTTGAGTGAGTGAAAGAGTGTCTGTCTGAAACACTGTGGTAGCGCCTCAATGCCTGCACCTATCGCTCCGACCTTTCGCACAGGCATTGACCATAATATTACGGAGGTCTTAACAAAGCCCCTTTTTTCACTCAAGTATTTCAAGTATTCTTCTCTCGGAAAACGCTGGAGCTATACAGTTACAAGACTTGGAGGGGAGGTTCATGATAATTATTAAAACTAGACATGTACGTGCCCGTCGGGCCACCGGCATACTTGAGAACGATGCAACTTTGGAACCTGGAGATCTCTGTTGTATCTGAAGAGGGCAAACTGACTTGACTGTGAAAAGTGGACTGGTCAAGTAATCAATTGTCAGGTGTGGCGTTGCCATGGCAATCAATTGGCTGAGGCAGAGGCTGGAAATTGCACAGGTGATTGGATTTAGGCTGATTAGGCCCACTGGCAGAGCCCGAGCAGAGCCGACTGACTCGATACCGGGCACTGACTGCACTCCCTGCGGTGGTGTGGAACGCGTGTGTAGGATTAATGTAATAATTAATTACATCAGTCGGCCTCATGGTGGCGCTATAACAGCCCACTTTACATTTCACCTTAGCCGTAGGTCGGAAAATCACAATTTCATTTGCCCTGGATTCCTTGGCTCGTGATGACTCCCCATATAGGCCAAGGGCCAGGATAGACTTTCCGTGATTCCGTCATTTAGACTTTTCTTCGAAACATACTTTTTGCTCTTCTATACCTACAGCTTTTGTGCAAATCTCACGAAAAACTGTATACGCATGATCTCTGGACCTATCCGATTAAAACACCACAGGCATAATTTTCATAGTCTCGTTCGGCTGTATCGTTTGGCTGTAATCGGCGTCCAAAATTTGTGGGAGCTGGGGCCGGTTTTATAAATCACCAACGGAATGTCCAATCCACCCCAAATTTCATTCACATGTCAAGGGTGATTTAATCAACGGTGAACCCAAAGCAATTCCATTGTCATCCATAAGGCGCAAATTGTGAATTTTCTTGTAAAAACATGCTTTTTGGCTGATAAATCCGCAGACAGGACAATTCCTTCCAAAAAAATCAGTAATGTGATCTATTACATCGCATTACCCACACTGTACATCATTTGGTGTTCATATATTCAGCAGGTGCTCCGAGGCTTTGATTAGGCTGTTATAGAACGGAGCGGGCTGTTATCATATCAGAGAAATAACACACCGCTGAACTCAGCGATTGACCAATCGGAATCAAGCATTCAACCAAGCCGTGTAATAATAAGGTCACTTGTACAGGTCATCTTCTACTAGACCGAAAAGTAAATCGTCCAACGTAAAATGATAGCTAAAATTACCGTTTGAAATGTAATACTTTTTTGTAACTTTCTGGGGCTGTGCGATTAAACAAAATCATAACCTCCATTTTTATATACCAAATACTACTATGAATATGACTAATGGGCTCAGTGATCACGCAGCAGTTGAAACAGCACATTATAACTAAGTAAACAGTGCTTTAATTTAGCATTTCTACAGACCAGAAGACAATATTCAGGGTGTCTATCAGATATCTCGTGTTGTGTTTATAGACGGTTGCCCTTCTCAAACGATCAGTGAACCTGAAATCCACCTGCCCGAAAGTTTTATTTACCTGGGTAACCCTTAGTGTCGACAGCGACGCCTGCCAAAACATATTAAGATCTCTTTATATCTTTCAAGACCTTTTGACTGGAATGTCTCTCCCTATACCAACTTTTACTACTCTTACATTAGCGGCTGGTTTCACACCTGCTGGCAACACGAGCTCGCAGGCATACCTCTATACACCCCACACACACACACACACACACACACACACTGATATTACTGTGTGTGTGTGTTAGAATCTCTGTTTTACAATGATAAAACGTGCATAGGAATGTGACTTGGCAGGTACCTCTCAACACAGATGATTCTCTTAACGGATACGAACCAAGGCCAAATATAAACCTTTGTAAGACAATACAACACACGACTACAAAGCCTGTGTCTGGTCAATTCGTATCGTCCACTATGTACAGTAGTGTACATTTGCAAGACACTACAGCTGCGCCTCTCATAAACGCTAGCCAATTGGCGCCACTGTGGCCACGTCACATTCTTGGCTTATGGTACTTACGTGGGAATGTCTAATTACGGCGTTTGTTATGTTAATGTTACGTGCCACACACACACACACACACACACACACACACACAACTTAAACAGCTGTTGTTTTGTTTCTGTAGCCGTCTCTGCTGAGAGCCATCTTCAACGTGGACACCGATGAAGTCCGCAACCTCATATTCCAGAAAGAGGATGTCAACATACAGGTACAATCACACCCCTCTTCACTAGTTCTTAACTCATTTGCCACCCATATCGCCTTTTCACGCCTTTTTAACCCATTTAGACCTGAGGACGATTCTACAAATGCCCTCTAAATCCTGACAGTTTTCTGAAAACCCTATGTTTCTATGTCAGTCGTTCTCAAAACATTTTCATGTCGAGGACCCCAATGATAAGGAAAAAGATACACTGATTATCTGCTCGGTACATGAGTTAATTCTTTAATGAAGGCAACGTTTCTTCGTCGACCTTCCTCGGGCATCAAGTCAGGGTAAGGACTCCCAAAGATATATCCTTTTGGCCGTTGACCCCCACTACAAATATGTTGTTCCAGGGACCTCCCCCCCCAGAAGCAAAGATTTGAGTTAAAATATATTCAAAGATTTGCACCACATTTTCACGAGTTTTCAAAAATAGCAGATCTACAAGCTCATAGGTGCCGTGCTATGAGCTTGTAGATCTTCTATTTTTCCAATAGCTAAAGTACAACATAACGCTTAAAACACCAAAAGGGGTTCCCGCCCTGACTGGGTTAATATAAATAGATTAACGGTCCTGTATGCGGCGCGCTCATAACACTCCAGTTCGGGTGTGATGGAAAATAAAAATGTAAATCCCGGCTGGCTTAATGCTGTCTATGGGGACGCAGATTTTACAATCATAATATCTCGGATTCTTCTTTTTGGGTCAAAACAGTCTTGATTTGCGGCTCATTGCTCTAAACGATATGATCCAAAAAGTTATGTTTTGGGTGGATTAAAATAAATGACAATCGCGGGACTTGTTATACATAGCTGGGATGTCTACTGCCCGATTCTCTGTTTCTGAGTGAATTAAACAGCTTTCAGAATAAGATGCTTTGCCTATTAAATGACTGGATGGCACTCTGAGCCAACCACCAGATGGGAGGAAATGAGGGAAATGAGCTATCACACGAAAAGATGAAATTACATACCTAGGTTCCATCCTGGAGGCAAATCATTCCGGTGATAAAATGGCCACCAAGGTAATCAAACAATTCAACCAAAGAACAAGATTCCTATACAGGATCTCCTCACTGGTCAACAAAAACACCTTGAAGTCCCTAACAGGAGCCGTCGTACAAGGTTTCTTCGACTATGCATGCACATCCTGGTACCACAGCACCTCAAAGGCCCTTAAAATAAGGCTCCAGACTTCCCAAAACAAACTGGTCAGAATACTACTTGGCCTCACTCCCACCTCACCCCTGCCCACTTTGACAGGCTGGGATGGTTTAGGGTTGACGACAGAGTACGACAGAGACATGGGTCTGGTCCACAAGATTCGCTACACCACCAAGTTACCCATGTACCTGTCTAAATACTTCCTTAATGTCAACGAAGTACACACAAAGTTCAACAGTTCAACAACCCAGATTCGGCACGAACAAGGGACTAAATTAATTTCGCTCCTATGCCACAAAAATGTGGAACGCCCTACCATGTCATTAAGACATGCAAATCCCTTAACTCCTTCAAAACTGCTCTCAAAGGGCACCTACGGACAGCCGCAATTCGAAACTGGCCCCCGTAAAATCTGAATCCCCCCACCCACCCCTTTTCCCCCTCACTGTATATGTTTATTTTCCCTTTTTCCCCTCCTATGATGATTTCCTGTTTTGACTATATAGTTGTGTATATTCGTACGTCTCTAAATGTTTTGATGAATTGAAAGGTGTAACAAGTGTAATGCTTTATGGTGTCGTCCACTCACAGTTAACAGTTTTTGTATTGGCATTATATTATGTTATGTTATACTTTAGCTAATGAAAATTAGCAGGTCTACAAGCTCATAGGTCTTGGGGGGGGGGGGGGGGGGTGGGGAGAGGGGAATAGAAAGAAAGCTCATATCTACAAGCTATGAGCTTTTATCGTGAAAATGTGATGCAAATCCTTGAATATATACTGTATATTAGTTTTTAACTCAAATCTTTGCTTCTGGGGGGGGGTCCCTGGAACAACATATTTTCAGATGGGGGTCTGCGGCCAAATACAGATAATTTTGGAGGTCCTTGACATGGAAAAGGTTGAGCAGCACTGACATAGAAAGAAACATAGGTTTTTTCCAGAAAACTGTTAATTTAGAAGCTGAGCAATCGGCCTGCTATCGACTTATTGACCTGAGTAAGAGTGCCTTTCCGATAGCATCCTAACTATACATCGCTCTCCGTCTGTCTCGTAGAACTGACCAGCATGGCCAGGACAACACAAGACTTGGTGCAGACACCATGGTGCTTTTATAGGAACCATGGACAACACAAGACATGGTGCAGACACCATGGTGCTTTTATAGGAACCATGGACAACACAAGACATGGTGCAGACACCATGGTGCTTTTATAGGAACCATGGACAACACAAGACATGGTGCAGACACCATGGTGCTTTTATAGGAACCATGGACAACACAAGACATGGTGCATACACCATGGTGCTTGTATAGGAACCATGGACAACACAAGACATGGTGCAGACACCATGGTGCTTGTATAGGAACCATGGACAAGACATGGTGCAGACACCATGGGTGCTTGCTAGTAATAACCTAACCACTCCAGCCCTATTTTCAAAATTGAATCGAAAAGGCATGCAAACGTATGCAAATATTCACCTATAAAAATGGCACGCCCAAAACAAGCGTGTGTCAGGGTTAAAGTGGATAAAGACACAGCTTTCTCCCATTATATTCCTACATATGCCTACTCTTTATCTGTGCATCGGAGATCACAAAGTATTTCACTGCCCAATCCGGTGCTCATGAGAGGAATATGGTTTGTGTGACAATCCGGCGATAAATAAACACTTTTGACATTATGAGAGTGTTGACAAAGGTACACACGGACACGCGGGATTAGTACAACAGGACACTACAGTACTGTACAGCACACTACAGTACTGTGTACAGCACACTACAGTACTGTACTGTACAGCACAGTGCACTCACGCTGCATTAGGCCACTGACAAAGCTGCACATCATCACTTAATTTTGAGGAAGTAGGCTAGGTGACGGAGCCCTCCCCCCCCCCCTCCCTCTCACTCGCTCCCTCTCTCTCTGTTCTGTCTGTCTCTCTCTCTCTCTCTCTCTCTCTCTGTATAATAATGCTGGGGTCATCGCACTTCATCTTCCCAGAGTCAGCAACACTGGCCTAGGCCAATCACAGATGATTTAGTGCTCACATGACACTGTTTATAGCCCCACTCTGCTTGATTGCCTTTTACTGCAGTTCAATGAGAGAATGGGATTGGGGGGGTGGGGGGGGGAACCACATATATTATAAACTCTCCTCTAGATACTGTACGATCCTTTAATTCTATACAGTCTATAGAGTAACGTCAGTATGGCCCATATTCTAACGGTCGATGAGGTGTATTTAATGCAGTGATGACGCATGAATCCGTTTCCAGCAGGTGTGTGAAATCAAGCTAATGTTCGGTTCACAAATTTGCGGACCTGAAATGACTCGTTTATTACATTGTACATATTTATCGATTCATAGTCGACAAGCACCTATATGACTTTGTCAACTCCTTTGGTCAAGTATAACAATAAAACCCCCATAATAATGATAGAGGCTGGAAAGTGTAAGATAGGAGGAGGGAGATAACGGATGAAGGGATGATGGAAGGAATGTGTCCCCCTTGAGTCTCTGGGTGTCCTGTTTCCTCTGGCCTGGTACGGCGTGTGCCTTCATGGGGGCCTATTGATTGTGTGGTTGAGAGACTGTGATGGATTCCACTGACAGTCGCTCTTTTTCTTATATGTTTGTGATTGTGAATGAGTATTTGTGCGCATAGAGCGGCACAGTCCCCCACCCCCCCCCCCCCTGCGAGGGCACCGGAAGAGAATTCACTGTTAATTTTCCCCACAGACGTTTAAAAACGTATTTATCTAAACACCTGTATAAGCCTCGGACAAAGCCAACAGCCGAGCGACAAATCATGACGATAAACACATTTTCTTTTGGGGCCGAACGGATAATTAGAAAGACGAAAAAAGAGCACTTTTTTGTTGTTTTGTTGGTTTTTTTCCCGGCCCAAAATATGTGTTTAGTGTTTACTGTCATGATTTGTGAAATTGCGAGAGAAGTGTGTGTACACAGCGGCAGCTATTGAGTACTGAACAAAGGCCTGAACGCGTGTGTGTGTGTGTGTGTGTGTGTGTGTGTGTGTGTGTGTGTGTGTGTGTGTGTGTGTGTGTGTGTGTGTGTGTGTGTGTGTGTGTGTGTGTGTGTGTGTGTGTGTGTGTG
Source organism: Protomyctophum bolini (assembly GCF_963924005.1). NCBI lineage: Eukaryota > Metazoa > Chordata > Actinopteri > Myctophiformes > Myctophidae > Protomyctophum > Protomyctophum bolini. Next base: position 9,786,589 of record NC_137878.1, read on the forward strand.
TGTGTGTGTGTGTGTGTGTGTGTGTGTGTGTGTGTGTGTGTGTGTGTGTGTGTGTGTGTGTGTGTGTGTGTGTGTGTGTGTGTGTGCTCTACGAACAGGACAATGAGAAGCGGACCCCACTGCATGCCGCTGCCTACCTGGGAGACGCAGAGATCATTGAGCTGCTCATCCTCTCAGGTAAACGACAACGCACGGTGTGAGCCGTGCTGTTTAGGAACAACCCGTTTCCTAATACTACTATTAGTGCTACTTCGGAAGCTATCCATCCATCCATGCATTGTAGTGTTTATTTTGACGGCTTTAGTCTCTTGAATAGTTTTCATTTCGGAATGTTTTAGTGTTGCTCTAGTGTTTTAGTCGGCTAAATATCAGATGAAGTCGACTAAAATGTATTTTGGCGGGCCCTTGATGCCGTCGTAATGGCTGTTTTTTTTACCCTTGCTGAAATTGGCGATCTACGAGCTCACAACGTCGCGCTGCGATGCGTGGTGAGCTTGTAGATCTGCTACATTTTAGTCTACGGTAGTTGTTATTTGTTGACAAATGTTTCCATTCCTTTTTGTCAGTGAAAAAAGGTAGTCAACGAACATTTTTCCCTCATAGTATTAGTCGACGAAATCAACACTGATTTATTCATCACTCCAGTCCAAATTCTAGTATACTTTTGACTTCCATTCCATTCATCCATTCATTTCACTATACAATTAAAAAAAAAAAAAACTTAATTTCATCATCTTCTTATGTGAACACCCCAGACAGTTTTTTAAGGTACCTGATTCAGTATTTAGATATTTGAGGGACAATATCAGTCACCAGAAAAAAGAACGGGTATTTTCGATGAGATACAGATGGCGTGAGAGAGGGTGATGTACAGTACATGTGTGCCAATGAAAAGCAATAGCAGGGGGGCACGGTGGCACATTCAGTATAGTGCTGCTGTCGCCTCACAGCTAGAAGGCCCTGGGTTCGATTCCCGCTGGGGATGCTGTGGGTTGGCGAAAGGGGCCTTTCTGTGTGGAGTTTGCATGTTCTCCCCGTGTCCCCTAGGGTAGGTAGGTAGGTACCCTCACAAAAAAACATGCAGTAATCCTGGTCTCTAAACTACCTCACCCTGGCCAGCCGGGGCACCTGATGGAGGGGAAAGGAACTGGTCGGAATAACGTGTTCCTGGCACGCGCTACGTCCGGCCGGGGAAACGCCCCCCCCCCCCTGTCAGGTGAAAAGAAGCAGCTTGGACTCCTCATAGAAGGAAGCATGAGGTCAGTCCGCTGCCCCCCCCCCCCCCCCCCCCCCCCCCAGGTTGGCAGAGGAAGTGTAGCGCCCAGGATTACATTGGATAATTGACACTGGGTGAAAAAATTGGTTAAAAATGGGATAAAAATGTAATAGCAGCAATACCACTGATGCAACTGCTACCTTTCTCCTGGGGGTTACAGAACTCTCCGCCTCCCTGAACCTGATCAGCTGACTTCACAGAAAGGCCATGCTGTCATGAAACACACAACACACGTGGTGGTGGTGGTGGTGGTGTGTGTGTGTACAGCATGTTTAACATTCCTCTGTAACATGTTTAACATTCCTCGGTAACATGAAGGAGCAGCAACAGGTGCTCTGTCGGGGGGCTATTTTAGCCCCCCGACAGACAGACGTGCCACAAAAGGGATCATGGGATATTTACATACCCGACCAGGCACCACCGATGGCTCTTTGGGGTCTCATGTCCCAGAAGAACATCCTTCTAATTATGTTAGTGTTGATTTTGTCGACAAAGAATGTTCGTAGACCACCTTTTTTTTCACGGACTAAATGAAAACCAAGCATGATGAGTCATTAAAGGCTCATACGTAGTCTGGATTTTTCGGTGGTTAGGTGACTACCGAACTACAACATGACGTCACGAGCCGCGGTGAAGAGCAAACCACCGCCACCGCTCCAGCCCTTCGCTCTGTTTTTACTCGCCACCGCTCAACGTTATTTCGCGGTGGTCAGCTCACCACCGGAAATCCAGACTGTATGAATAGGCCTTAATAAAGCGAAGACAAAATATTGTGACAATTTTATCAACAAATAAAAACTAGACTAAAATGTCATGTCAATGTGAGCTTGTAGATCAGCTATTTTCAGTAAGTGTGACATTGGTCATTGCGACGAAATCTTTGCTTCTGGGGGGTGCCTGGAACAACATGTTTTCCGATGGTCCTTGACATGAAATGGTTTGAGAACCACTGATATAGAAACATAGGTTTTTCAGAAAACTGTCAGGATTTAAAAGACGTTTGTAGAATCGTCCTCGGCTCTAAACGGGTTAAAGCAGGGGTGCCCGCACTTTTTTTTGACTTGAGATCTACTTTTCAAACTGACCAGCTCAACAAGATCTACCCGCCCAACAAAAATATTATCCCACTGCTGAAAATAGTTTACATTTTAAAAATATGTACCTGAAGGGGCTTTCGAATAGAGTACGCTGGCGTTACATGATAAGACGAACGCACTCGGAATGGGACATAGAGGGGGAAATGGAATTGGTATCGTTTTGTTTTGTATACATTTTTAACCCATTCTGACCTGAGATCAGATTCATACGAGGTTTCCACTGGACACACACTGGTCTGATTAAATGCTGATGTACTGATGTTTGTGTACTTACTGATGTTTGTGAACAGCATTGTGGGTTTGAGCTATTTGATGTCAATCAATGAAGTCACCTTAATTCAAGTGGCCTTTTTTCATGACTTCCCTTTTAACCGTTAAAGGGAAGTCATGCCTTATTTCTGTACCGCTTTCCAAAACAAGATGCATCGCAGTTGACATTTTTCTGCCGCAGGCAATGACTGGTGTGATATCTGAGTTAAATATACTATTTATAATACTATAAATATTCTTTGTATTCTGTCTGCCCTGCCCCCACCCCCAACACACACACGCACGCACACACACACACACACACACACACACACACACACACACACACACACACACACACACTAATCTCTCTTCTGTGTCTTTCTCCATACTGTCCCCACCCATGCAGGAGCCAGAGTTAATGCCAAAGATAACAAGTGGCTGACTCCTCTCCACCGAGCTGTTGCCTCTGGCAGTGAGGTAAAACACAAACGCTTTGCACGCAGGTGCACACACACACACACACACACACACACACACACACACACACACACACACACACACACACACACACACACACACACACACACACACACACAGAATAATAAAACGAGGTCTATGTGGACTGTGGAGGGGGAAACATTTCTATTGGCTAGTCTCAATATGGCCTCTAAAATGTTCTAGTATGGAATTTCATGTTTATGGGGATAGATTTTGTACAACAGTAATATACGGTGTCATAAAAGAATGTGCAGCTCAAATCTGATTGGTTGATAGCCATGGCACAATAACCATATACCACAGCTATGAAATGTTACTGCTTGTTTGTAAATTTGCCATGAAAATGCTTCAATCTGGTGCACTTTGAGATCAAAATTAAGAAGCTAGGTGGGGGCCACATGTGGCCAGTAGCCCATGTAAGGGATAGGGGATACATGAAAAAAAAAAAAATCTTCTCCCTGTGACGAGGCCCCCTCAGTGGTTGAGGCCCTAGGCGACCGCCTAGTTCGCCTATGCCTAGAACCGGCCCTGCTATAACATACACACAAACACACATGTTTTTCGGGGGCTGTTGTTGTTGTATATTGCTGATTTTGTGTATTTTGTGACAAATTAGGACCTGCCTCTCAATTGTACTCGAGTTTAAATAAAAGTTTTATGTTGATGATGATGTGGTGGTGTGTGTGCGTATGTGTGTGTGTGTGCGTATGTGTGTGTGTGTGCAGGATGCGGTGTCCGTGCTGCTGAAGCACAACGCCGACGTGAACGCCCGCGACAAGAACTGGCAGACGCCGCTCCACGTGGCGGCCAGCAACAAGGCGGTGGGCTGCGCCGAGGCGCTGGTCCGCCTGCTCAGCAACGTCAACGTGTCCGACCGGGCCGGGCGCACGGCCCTGCACCACGCCGCCTTCAGCGGCCACACGGAGGTACCCCACACACACACACACACACACACACCGCCCTGCACCACGCCGCCTTCAGCGGCCACACGGAGGTACCCCACACACACACACACACACACACACACACACACACACACCGCCCTGCACCACGCCGCCTTCAGCGGCCACACGGAGGTACCCCACACACACACACACACACACACACACACACACACACACACACACACACACACACACACACACACACACACACCGCCCTGCACCACGCCGCCTTCAGCGGCCACACGGAGGTACCCCCCACACACACACACACACACACACACACACACACACCGCCCTGCACCACGCCGCCTTCAGTGGACACACGGAGGTGGGTCCGTTTCCTGACCTTTTTTATTTTGAATGTTTTTTTTGTTTGTTTTGTTGTGGCTTTCACCTTTATTTTGTTATAGAGGGGACTATAGCCTGGAACTCACCTATGCTTTTTATGGCATAATAGGCAGCTCCCGGACAGGATCCGCTGGGAGAAACTATGCACAGCTGCGCGACATGAGACTAATTACTTAGAACGACAGAGAGAGAGAGGAGTGTGTGTGTGGTGTACATGTGTGCGTGTGTGTGTCAATTTAACAAAGGTGCAGACGATCAGAAATCGGCAGAGAGTGAGCGATGTTTGCTCTACTTTTTTTTCCTCCCTGGAAATAAAAACGTCTGGGTTTCCGAACTTTCCGAGGCTACAGACAGTAGGCTGACAGGAAATGGGGAGAGAGATGGGAAGGGACGGTAAATGGTAAATGGTAAATGGTACACACACACACACACACACACCTTTACAATTGTGACCTTCCCAAGTTCATGTGCGCAAGCCTGCAATCTCCTCTGTGCCTCCTATATACGCCGTGCTAACTGTGGTAACTCTAAGTGTATATTATTAACCTTTCTTGGTATTCTTTCAAAGCTGGTATTCATTTAGCATTGGCTTCTCTGAACCTTCTCAATGTTCTCGATGCGTTTGGTTTCATAAGGGCACCCGGCTGAGCTTGCAAATTCAAAGATGAGATCTCTGCACCAACATGACATCTGAGACATCTTAACATGTTTGGGTTTCTTTCTGACCGTTCTATAGGGCCGATTCATACTCCTATTTTACCGCTGTTTCGGCGCTGTAGTTACGAAATGATTTCGGCTCGTCAGAAGTTTTCAGTAGCACCGAAGAGGCGACTTTAGGACGGTACCCCCCCCGCCCCCCCAACCTCAAATGACGTCACATTGTAGGCTCTACAGCGCCGAACCGACTTTTATTCGGCTCTAAAAATAGGGGTATGAATCGGCCCTTAGCCATGCATCAGGAATTCAGGATATTCCCAATTAATCTCTCTCTCTCTCTCTCTCTCCCCCTCTCTCTCTCTCTCTCTCTCTCTCTCTCTCTCTCTCTCTCTCTGTGTGTGCTTCAGATGGTAAGACTGCTGTTGTCCAGAGGAGCCAACATCAATGCATTTGATAAGAAGGACAGGAGAGCCATTCACTGGGCAGCTTACATGGGTGAGACCGTCACGCATTGCAAACCTTAAAGCTCAGGAATGAATGCTATAATGTGCCAGAGAGGGCATCAAGTAGTAACCCTTTAACTGTGTTAATAGGAAAATACAAGACACTATTAGTGACTAAAAGTAACGTGGTCTCCCTGCAAACTTCACCTATGAAGTTACTTTCTGTGTAGGGTCCTTTTAAAGAAGCTGCACAAATTGCAAAGCCGTGTTCAGTGGCGAGGCCCCAGTATGCAGCTTTGAACTGGCCCGCTTGTGTCCATTTCAACTTGCATGACGGTGGCCGTCTTTCTCCTTTGGCCGTATGGAAGTAGCAATCTTTTATAAATACCTGAAGCATAAGTACACACAAGCTGCTGGTACTACATAAGAACTGTGTTGCAGTTCCTCAGAGATCTGTTGGAAATGATAATGCTGTTTTCATCAGCTCTTCCCACCAGTGTTGTTTTTGGCAGCACATTTAAGATTTTTGTATTTTAGTCGTTGGGTGCGTTCGGAAATTGCGCACCGGGAATGTGGTCAGTTTGTTGAGTGTGGTGGGCGGTGACGTCACAGAGTGCGTTCAGTGTGCCTTATTTACGAACGACCACAGCTGTGACGCATTCACACGAATCACACCGGACAACCCCAGCTTCAGGGTAGGGTCGCTCAGTGCGGGCACTCGGCACACCCGGTGCGCAGCGCACTGGATTTTCGAACGACAACGCACCAAGTGCACTGAATAAACGAACGACAAGAGAGCACACCAGTGCGTTCAGGGCGCATTTTCCGAACGCACCCATAGTCTCTTCGATAGTTTTCATTTGGTTTCAGTCGCATTTTAGTCACCTGGAATGTTTTAGCGTTGGTCTAGTTTTACTCGACTAAACATCATAAGATTTTAGTCGACTAAATCTACAGTTGATTTAGTTGAAGAAAATGTATTTTGGCGGGCCTTGAAGCCGCCATAATGACATTTTTTTTTTCACTTGATGAAAATAGTCGATCTACAAGCCCACGTTGTGAGCTTGTAGATTGTTTATTTTCAGCATGCAACTAATTGTAAAATGACTTATAGCGGATCTCTTGTCCACTAGTCCCTTCCTAACATTTCAGTATAGTTGTTATTTGTTGACTAAATTGTCAATATATTTAGTCTTAGTTTTTCGTCATCGTAGCTTAGTTTCCATTTAGTTTCCATTTGGTTTTCGTCAGTGGAAAAGGGTAGTCTTGGTTTTAGTCGACGAAATCAACACTGGTTGTGCGTTCCCTCGAGGAGAAAGATGCACGGACCAGTCTGCATGTTCACCATTTACACACAAGTGTCCAGTAACTGGTCAGTGTGTCCCATAAAGATATTATAATATCACCATATTGCATTACGCTTAATATAGCAGTTCAAGCAGACAGCCATGAAGCAATCTATTAACTAGTTTAAAGGGTGGGCAACTTTGACCATGGAGAGAGCCACTATATTTCCACATTGATATACTGTCGTATCAAAAATATTACAAGCTCAAAATGTGTCGATGGAGCTCGTTAATTTTTATTGATAACGACTAACGAGCACCTTATCGATCAGGTTTATCGAGCCGGGTTCTTATCGAGCATTCTCTATTATTTTGTGGAAAGACGGCAGACAATAAATTCTGAAGAGAACTAATATATTTTACTAGGGCCTTCAAATACAGTACTTTTCTAACAGACGGAAGGCAATTGACCTTTTTTTTACAGATAAAAATAATATTCAAGAAACCGTTAACTGGTTAATTAATATGCGTACCATCACTTTAAAAGCGTCATTTTGTTTACCCGGACAGCGCTGGTTGGCAGGTATCGATACACTTTCAGACCGACATGTTTTATGCCAGCATGGATGATTACATTTATTTCTTGATCGCCTCTTGTGTCAACATGACGTCATATGGGCCGCTATATGCTCGATAACAGGCTGGTTAAGCCCAGATCTTATTGATAACGGGTACTCGATAAGCTTGTTATCGGAATATGTGTAGATGAATGTAAGGACAACATGAATGTATGCACTGTGCAGGTAGACGGACATCCTTCAGTCTACAACACGTGCACTCAAATATGCAAATAAACTCCAGGGGTAAGGCCCGACAAGCCTATGGCTTCTGCTTGTAGATCTGCTATTTTTTGCTATATTTCTATTGAAATCCTGAATGATTATTTTTTCACAATTTCTTTTTAAATTGGAATCCTGAAAACTATATTTTTGTAATTACTTTCAAATTTGCATTTAGTTATACATTGGACAAAAAGACAATGACATTGTATTACTAGGCATTAAGCCACTAATTTATAGACTGAAGTAAATCAAGCGGGTCATGTTTGCATGTGATTGGATTTTGTAACAGCTGAAATCAATAATATATAATTATTCCAAAATTAACCTGAGGGCCGCATGTGGCCCCCGCCCATGTACTGTATGAACTAGTCTATAGTCTGTCTGACCGATAAACAACATGAATCTTGCATATCATCACGTAATCAAAATTCCCCAACAGTATGTTCTTACAAATGGGCCACCGTTAAGGTCCCATGTCTGATTTTTCCCCACACTCCTACATCCCATGCAAGGCTTTCCAGGCCAGTGCTCTCTGACCCTTCATGGCGTGAACAAAGTGAATGACGTTGTTGTATAAACGTGTGTGAAACGGTCTCATTAGGTCACCTGGAGGTGGTGAAGCTGCTGGTGTCCGGCGGAGCGGAGGTGGACTGCAGGGATAAGAAGATGTACACGCCGCTGCACGCCGCTGCCTCCAGTGGCATGAACAGCACGGTGCGCTACCTGCTGGGCCTGGGTGTCCAGGTCAGAACGCACGCACGCACACAGGTGTCTCAACCTTTTTCACGTGCAGTAATGGTCTGTTTAAAGGTCTTTTTTTGGGGGGGAAGGGGTGGTGGGGGTAGTTCTGAGCTCGATTTCACCCAAAAAAACGGAACTTTCAACATTCAGTAGATTTTCTGTGGTCTTGGGTTTTCTGGCTCACACAAGTGCTCTGATTTGCCTGTGGAATGTGATGTAAGAATGTCACTGTTGAGGGATTTTGCCTGTTTTCATTGCAGCACAAAAGGTGTCGGAACACACGGAGAAAACCCAAGGCCACAGAAAATCCACTGAATTTTCAAAGTTCAGGTTGTGTGGGTGTAATTGAGGCCATAAAAACCAAATAACAATGGATTTCATGAAACACATTGTGTGTGTGTGTGTGTGTGTGTGTGTGCGCGCGTGTGTGTGTGTGTGTGTGTGTGTGTGTGTGTGTGTGCGTGCGCAGATCAACGTGGCGAACGGCTACGGTAACACAGCGCTCCACGTGGCGTGTTACAACGGTCAAGACGTGGTGGTCAATGAACTCCTGGAGGCTGGAGCCAGTGTCAACCAGGTAACGTGTCGATGGCACGTTTCCATTGTTAGCTTTACTTTACTTTGTAATAGTTTCCATTTGAGTTTTAGTCACATTTTTAGTCACCTGGAATGTTTTAAGTGTTGGTCTCAATGAGAGCGGCTTCTCTGAATTGTCCCTGTGTTTTCTCAGGTCAATGAGAGGGGCTTCTCTGAATTTTCCCTGTGTTTTCTCAGGTCAATGAGAGGGGCTTCTCTGCGCTCCATTTTGCCTCCTCTTCGCGCCAGGGGGCGCTGTGTCAGGAGCTGCTGCTGGCCAACGGAGCTCATGTCAACATTAGAGTGGGTACCTTCACTGTCCTGTGTGTGTGTGTGTGTTGATTTTGTCGGCTAATGCTATGACAGAAAAATGTTCGTCGACTACCTTTTCTTTGACGGGCGCAAATCTCTGTCTGGAAGCATGCCCTAATGATAATAACGACAATGCATTCAGGGAAATTGCCCCATGTAGCTCATGGCAGTGTAGCGTGCCATCTGATATCGTCTCTGTCGTCCGCCCTCTCCCATTCGTTCACATTAATTTACCCCAAAAGCGATTGTCCAATGCCAATCCAAATAGTTTAGCAACTGTTGCTATGCAGGTCAAGCTTTCGCCACCTCATAGCTGTCAGTGTTATTTTGCATGGCTGTGTTGTTGAACATAAAAGAGAACAGGTGATGGCTATAATACTAATTGTAGTCTTACCGTGCAACATGAAAACTCCTGTCCGGTGGTCGTTAAAAGTTGATTTCTCCCTCTGTCATGTCCTCGTATTTGTAGTTTATTTATTGTCCAGTGCATAGGCCTGGTTAACTAGATTTAGAAGACATGAAGGTTTTGCTACCGAAATGATCAATTCTTTATATGGAGAAAATCCCGTCATTTAACATGCATCTCAATGGGGGGGAGAAGGACAGCTTGTCTTGTCTCCTGCTAACGTGCCTATTGGACAAGGAAGGGTTGGGGAGGGACATTTCTCCCTGCAGATTCTGCAGATTACAGAGAAATGTGAAATTTGGTAAAAAGTCTGATTATTCAGTCCCATATTTCTATCACAGTCAGAGGTTGCTGTTTGAAATGTAAGTGTTGGGGGGTTTTCTCTGGCCCAAACACTTTGTGTGATTTCTCGTGCTTATGGTTGTGAACTCAGTTCAGTGTGGAGAACGTATAGCTGTTCGTTTTGGAAATGTCTATCAATTTTGAATTTTTGTTACATTTTGATCACCTGGAATGTTTTGGTGTATAGCCTTGATGGCGTCATAATTTTATACTTGCTGAAAATAACCGATCTTCAAGCTCACAACTTGTGCTGTGAGCTTGTAGATCTGCTATTTTCAGCATGATGCAACCAAGTGTAAATTAACTTGTGTCTTTTACCTTTACTGGATCTTTGTCCACTAGTCCCTTCCTAACGTTTTAGTCTAGTTTGTATTTGTCGACGAAATTGTCAGAATATTTAGTCATAGTTTTAGTCATCATGGCATCATCGTATTTATTCTGTTTTAAAACGGTATAGTCGAGGACATTTTTTCGTCATAGTCTTAGTGACACTAGAGGAAAGTACAGTCTCTACCAATCCATGGTTTTTGCGGCCCGGCCGTGTAGTACCGCAAGAGCTGATCAGACCCGTCTACGCCCCTATGTGCATGTTTTACTCCTTAGAATGCATCAAGAGCACAGGCACCATCAGGGACTATGAACTATAAAACCTTTTTCGCATTTTCTATTCACTAATAAATTCATTATTAACTTATAATTTGTTAAATTGGAGAAAAAAAGGGCTTCGTTAAGACCTCCATATTATTATGGTCAATGCCTGTGTGAAAAGTGGGAGCGATTGGTGCAGGCGGTGTTTCTGACAGACAGACAGACAGACAGACAGGCACACATTCAGACAGACAGACATTGACTGAATTATAGTATGATAGAAACATTTTGGATAGCTTACACAACAATATAAGACTTTCTTTTTTCCATTATATAAAAAAAAACTTGTAAGGGATTTTCTCGAAAATATAGCTTTATTGAAGCATTTCAGATGGCTTGCGCAACAATACGTGAACTTCATTCTTTGTTTTCATTATAACGACGGCCAATACTAAGTAAGAAAGTAGCCTTGGGAAGCAACAGTTCCTAAGAGCCATGTGGTCCATAATAGGTCAGGGGTCTTATCTCCTGTTTCTGTAGCATGAGGCGGCTTTAATGTACCAGCAAACTACACCCCCTTGCACAGCATGACGCTAGAATGTCACAGAGAGTACAGACATACTCACTGTCGTTGTCATCATTTAAATGATATTGATCGTGTACATCCAGTATTTCACAGTATTCTCAAAGATGAAACACGCTCTGGATTAAGAGCGTCTGCTTAAATGCCTAAATTGTTAAAAAAAAAAGGGGACCCAAAATAAATCGCAATATTAATCGTTCAAGATTTTTTTTTTTGATCCTCGGGGTAAATGGACCAGTACTGCCCCTGGCCCATTTACTGGTCTCGCTCTCTCCACACGTTAAAAGAGAGAGAAAGCTGTACTTTCAAATCTGTCCTTCCTTTGAGTGGATCGATCCATGCCTGGAAATCCAGCTCATCATCCCAGTCTCTTCTGATAATGTTTAACCCATTCTGAAAGGCAACCCATTTTTGTGTTTTTTTCACTTAATTTTTATTGATGAAAAGACAGACAAAAAAAGGACAATACGGGGGGAAAAAGAACAAAAGGAGGAAGTCAAAAAACTAAAACAAGGCTGCATTTGTCATAACAAGATACATTCATTGAAATCCTCTTGCATTATCGCTAGGCTGAGAAGAAGAGATCCCACTTTTCCCACTTTTTATAGAACTTATCCTCTTGTAGTATAAGTATGAATGTTAGTTTTTCCATAACATACAGTTCCTCAGTAATGTCATTGTCCATCCAATGTTCTTTCGTTGGTGGGTCCTGTTGGTACCAGCGTCGTGTGATCGCTTTCTTACTTGTTGCTAAGAGGATCTTGATTACATATTTATCATGTATTAGAAACTCTTCAGGGATATTTCCCAGCAATCAAAAGGAACAAGTCTGAGGTATCCTAAAACACAGAATGGTCTCCAAGGTGGAGTGGATATCCTGCCAGTATTTCTGAATTTTAGGACAAGTCCAGAATATATGAGCGTGGCCCGCCTCCTTGTGGCCACACTGTCTCCAGCATGGCTGTTCTGTTTTCAATTGTCTTGACTTCATTTTAGGTTTAAAAAAAAAAAATCTCATTAGTTTCTTCCAACAGAATTCCCTCCACATTCTTGAGTTGGTGGACGTAATTTGTGTTTTGCACATTATTTACCCATTCCTCTGTAGTGATGGTAATCTCCAATATTTTTTTAGTTTTAATGTACTCTGTGGAGTTGGCCCTATAGCTGAAACCAAGGCATTGTATACACTAGACAGTAGACACTGCTCTTTTGGACTCCTGTTTATATGCCTGAATAAAAACCTGAATGAGATCGTTTGAGGCCACCGGCTCGGAAGCTTTCACCTCCCCCATGAAGCAGAGATTAATATTGGGTGCATTTTGCATCGCAAAACGCAGTTTATAGTTAAGGGACGCAATAAAACAACGACCTCTGCATCCAAGGGATGCACTACTGCACTACTGTACTGTTTTCTATTCTAGTTTATTTTGCTAGCTTTAGTTATAATAATCATTTCTTCTTCTGTTTTCTACATGAATATAACCACATTATAACCATATACATTTTAATTGGAGTTACATGCTGCAATTAAAATAAATGACAAATATGGGACTCATACAATGTCCCTGGGACTCATCTAAAAGACCATCCCTGCATCCCGGGACTCATTACATTGAAAACCTAGTTACATCACTGATTAAGTACTCTCGTACTTGATCTAAATACATATCTATATGTATCTATACACATACATACAAATATTTTTCAATTGTTCAAAATTCAAAAAACACATTGCCATTCGTGGCAGTACTGCAAGAGGAAAAACCATACCATCGCCTGGAGGTTTGATCGTACACACCAGGCTTAAACTCTGGATCGTTAAGCGAGCCACCTCAACACCCTGATTATCCTCCATTCTGAACTGTTTCACGGCTTTGGACCAGATATTTAAAGTAAATATTGTGAATGGGTCTAAAATATAATCGTAGGACTTAGCCTGATCTTTATTCCCAATTAAAGTCTGAATAGGGATGTTGATTGAATTAATCTTCCAAAGCTTTCCATTTTGCCTCACATTCATCATCACGCCAACATATTAAAGGTCTTAATTGTGACGCATAATAGTAATCCCTCAGATTAGGAAGGGATTGTCCCCCTCTTAACCATTTTGGTGTTTTAAGCATTATGTTATGCTTTAGCTGTTGGAAAAATAGCAGATCTACAAGCTCATAGCGCAGCTTGTAGGTCTGCTAATTTTTTTTTAATCGTGAAAATGTGGCGCAAATCTTTATATATATTCTTTCACAGCAAACTTTTTTAAGCTCAAATGTTTGCTTCTGTCTCTGAAACAACAACAGATGGGGGTCGGCGGCCAATTTCATATCGTTTTGGGGATCCTTGACATGAAATAGTTTGAGAACCACTGACATAGAAACATAGTTTTTTTCAGAATTTAGAAGACATTTGTAGAATCGTCCTCGGGTCTCAATGGGTTAATTTTGTTTTCATACAGCGCATCTTGCATCACCAAAGAAAGCAATTATTCAGCTGTCAAGTTTGATGAGTCATTGTTGCTTCTCAAGATTTGTTTTGCTTTAATATTGTTTTCATACAGCGCATCTTGCATCACCAAAGAAAGCAAATATTCAGCTGTTCATTTTGATGAGTCATTGTTGCTTCTCAAGGTGTGTTTTACTTTGATCACAAAGCTGCTACCAATACACCGGCAAACATTTTGACTACAGATGCATTATACATACAGTATTTAAACGTTTGTGTATTTAAGTTATGTTGTGCCCATCGTTTTGTGTCATGCTGAATGCATTTTTTTTTTTTTTGCTTGACTTCAAGAGTAGTAGGTAATGTATTTGCTCATTAAATGAGCAAATCATTTTGTCCATAATGCATAGCACTGTTTGGTCTGGGGACTAGCCCGAGGAGAGTATCAAAAGATACATTTGCAATGTTCACATTCTTATGAAAAATGTAACGTTTTTGTCCCTACATGGTAGTACCGGCATAAAGTTGAAATAAATTAATTGGTGGCTATAGTCAGGCCATATGGAAGAATGGGGGAGGTGTGTGTGTGTGTGTGTGTGTGTGTGTGTGTGTGTGTGTGTGTGCGTGTGTGTGGGGTCGAGGGCGGGGGGGGGGGCTCTCTCTCTTGAGGCTAAACCCAACCAATATGGTATTCTTGGAACCAATACCAATTGTGATATATTCCATTTGCCCCCCCAAAAAAAAAAGATTATTCATCTGAACATTTCTAACCCAAGTGCTGAAATGAGTACTGCACTGAAACCACAATGCCACGACCCCTTTCCTCTGCACGCTGTCAAACACACGCTCCGTCCTTTGCTCGGGTCTGTGTCAAACTGTCATGTCTGTCTCGTTTTTCCTGTCCTCCTTCTCTCTCTCCAGAGTAAGGATGGCAAGACTCCCCTCCACATGGCTGCTGCCGAAGGCAGGTTCTCTCGCTCGCAAGCCCTCATTACAAATGGTGAGCCTTCTGGCGTGTGTGTGTGTGTGTGTGTGTGTGTGTGTGTGGGGTGAGGCACCCACAGATGGCAGGTCTGTCTCGGGGGCAACTGTTCATTGCCTTGTTTTTTTTTCCAACCCTCTTCCTGTAATGTGTACAATATTATTACCTTTGGATGTGTGATTTTCATGAATGGTATTAATATGTCCCAGTGCTGCCTTGATGCATGGCCTTAATGTGTGTGTGTGTGTGTGTGTGTGTGTGTGTGTGTGTGTGTGTGTGTGTGTGTGTGTGTGTGTGTGTGTAGGAGCGGAGGTTGACTGTGAGGACAAGAGTAAAAACACAGCCCTTCACATCGCTGCTCGCTACGGCCACGAGCTCATAATCACCACACTACTCAACCACGGAGCACTCACCACCAGGTACCGTAATATTACAGTACTGCTGTAATATTACAGCAGTACTGAGAAGGTTTGGGAACCACTGCTGTAATATTACAGCAGTGGTTCCCAAACATTTTCGTGTCAAGGGCCCCCAAATGTACACTAATTAGTCTATAGACCCCCATTTAATGGCATTTCTATCTTCTAAATTTAACTCTGAGAATGTCTCAGAGCGCCGCCGCACTTGCATTTTCAACGGCGAGCACCTTTTACAATTTAGAATTTAGAATTTAGGCATTTAGCAGACGCTCTTAATCCATTAGTCCAATTAGTCCAATTAGTTGGAAACTGCCAGTCAGGAAGTAAAGAAATGTCTCCGCGATTGTCATTTAACCCACCCGAAGCATACTTTCATCAAGGATCATATCGGAGAAATGAGCCGCGAATCAAGCTTGTTTTTGGTCTAAAAAGAAGAATTCTGAGATATTACCGTTCTAAAACCTGCGTCCCTATAGGACAGCATAAGACAGCGGAAATTCCATTTCCGGGTTTTGTTTTCGTTGTTTTTTTTTCCCCCCAGCGCATCGGAAACCGGAGTGTTATGAGCGCGTACAGGACACCATTGATCACCGTAATCAATTGATATTAAACAAAGGCGTGAAAAGGCGATGTCGGCGCCCGGGGGCCTTTGGAAAACAGACGTCAAAAGGCGCCCAATAACTGTGTTTAATTTGTATTGCTTTGTTAAGCTTTTGTCAAACAAATGTCACATGAATAATAGTATGACTAATATACAGTAAATCCTAAATACAGACTAATGTATGGGTGCAGCAGTGGCGTTTTTTTGTCCTTGAGCTTTGCTGCTGGTGTCCTGTGGGGATGTTCGTGACCGTCCCTCTATGTGTGTGGGGGGGAGGGTTGTGACCGTCCCTCTGTATGGGGGGGAGGGTTGTGACCGTCCCTCTGTATGGGGGGGAGGTTTGTGACCGTTCCTCTGTGTATGTCTCGTCTCTCTCCCCTAGGAGAGGAGTTCATGGGATGTTTCCACTGCACCTGGCAGCTCTCAGTGGCTTCTCCGATTGCTGCCGGAAGCTGCTGACCTCAGGTCACCACACGCGCGCACGCACACACACACACACACACACACACACACACACACACACACACACACACACACACACACACACACACACACACACTCACACACGCGCGCATACTCACACACATCCACTCTTAGAGAATTGTACTCGGCTGCCATTACTAACTGACATCATGAACCAATGTTGTATCTGTTCAGACTTGGACATAGACTCTTCCGACGACTCTGGAAGAACCTGTCTCCACGCGGCGGCAGCTGGCGGGTGAGTGTGTTTCTTCTACGCCACAAAATGCTCTCGAGCGTTCAAAGCCGCCATGCCAATTCGCTCCCCACACATCATCTACTGTGCAATGATTTCCTCAAGTCTTTGATGATATGGTTTTTAATCGTTACGATTATCATACCAGGAACCTGGAGTGTCTGAACCTGCTGCTGAACACAGGAGCCGACTTCAATAGGAAAGACCACTTTGGGAGGTGAGGTTTAAGGCTTTGAACTAGGGTATTTTTTCTGCTGATATTGGCAGTATCAGTATTATTATTACTATTATTTATGTATTTATTTTCAGTTACTTGCTGTACTTTTTGCCCAGTCGGTGTCGACTCACGTTTTCTGGCCAATGCATAACCGTTCTGCATTGGAGGTAACTGTTGGTTCTAATTAAGCAATATTACACGAGAGGGTGTTCTTTATCGCCATTAATTACTTTTGCGCCAGGTTAAGCATATATATATATATATATATATATATATATATATATGCGGACTCCGCCGCTAGGGGACGTTATTTGCTAGGTCCGTATATATACATGGTTGAGCCCCACGGCAGCTTTTAACATTGGTCCGGTTGCTATGCAACCCTTCCGTCACCACCAGCTATGGGACATTAAAACCTTTCTCCATTTACCTCAATTCAAAGCAGGATTTTCAAACCTCCATAAATCTGAATTTTGGAGAGCTGTCCTTGGTGGATCTTCTGCCATCCAAAGTTCGGATGTCAGTTGTGACTTTGTATCGATCCCGACGTTTCTGACGTAAACGGTGTGCGCTTGCGCTAATGATAACAAAGTGTGTGTGTGTGTGTGTGTGTGTGTGTGTGTGTGTGTGTGTGTGTGTGTGTTGAGTGTGTGTGTGTGTGTGTGTGTGTGTGTGTGTGTGTGTGTGTGTGTTGAGTGTGTGTGGCGCAGGTGGGTGGGCAAACTCCTTCTCTTAAAGCGAACGCTGATGGTGGCACTGGGACCTGGGATTTATACTAACGGCTAGCCACAATAAAAGAGTTAATGCACGCCTGTGGTTCCGAAAGGCATCGCAGAAGTGCATTAATGACGATAAAGAACACCCTCTAGTGTAATATTGCAATTATACAACAGTTATACCCTTATAACTAAGAGAATGTGTAAGACTATGACATGTAGTCACTATGACCACAAATGTCCCAAGAAACTAGCCACCGAGTCTGCTGCGCTCTTGAGAGAAAAGCACGGCTGAATACTTTGTTCTGACATTGCGGTCTAAGCACGGCTAGAAAGCTGTTTCAATCAATCAGATTGCTTACTCAAAACGACCTGTTGTATAATTGACCATAGTCAACAGCGGCCATTTTCCTCTGACACAATTCTCTGGTTACCCTGTTACTGCCACCCCGGTATGACGTTGCAGCTTAAATGCTTGGCGTGTGAAATTGATTGACTTCTAGGTCAATTGGCTGGGTCATCATCACCACCACCACCAGCTACTCTGTACTGTGTGGTGTTGTCCCAGTGAGTGAGAACTAATGGTTTGACCATCCATCCCCCCCCAGGACACCACTCCACTATGCCTCGGCCAACTGCAACTACCAGTGTGTCTTTGCCCTGGTGGGCTCCGGCGCCAGTGTCAACGAGGTGGACCAGAGAGGCTGCAGCCCCCTGCACTACACCGCCGCGGCCGACACGGAGGGAAAGTAAGCCTTATAACTCGGTGGTGGTGGTGGTGGTGGGGGTCCAGGTGACTAAAATGTGACTACAACTAAATTAAAACTATTTAAGAGATGATTGCCGTCAAAATCAACACTGCACTGTGGAGATGGACACAGCCGAGGGATTAACAGCAGAGAGAGAGAGAGAGATAGGGGCGAACCAAACCCCCCAGTAAGGCTATCCAACGTTGAAGCTGCCACTACCACCTACTGGCGCAAAGTGGAACTGCAGCACTTTCATGGAGGTGGACGGACGTTCATGACGTCACGTTGCGTCAGCCCCCGGAACTCAAATGTGAGGCCCGGGGGCTAGGCTATAGGCTAAACTTCCGCTCGCTCGAGCCATTGAGTTCCGGCAGTCTTCCGGGTGCTTCAAAACGCGCAACTTCCATTGAAATGAATAGCTGGGGGGGTCTCTATCGGTCTCTATCCTTGTATTACTCTATGGTGGCGAACATGTGAAACTGTGTCCTGGTTTAGGGTGAGAAGAACTCATTTTGTTTTCTCCGTTTCCCTCCCAGGTGTCTGGAGTACCTCCTGAGAAACGACGCTAACCCAGGAATACGAGACGGACAGGGCTACACCCCGGTGCACTACGCCTCCGCCTACGGACACATCCTCTGCCTGGAGCTGGTGGGGAACCCATAATGGAATGATGTTTAACCCATTCTGACCTGAGATCAGATTCTAAAAAAATTCTTCTATGTCAGTCCCTCTTCGAGACCTACAAACCTACAAATAGCAGATCTACAAGCTCGTAGCGCTACGAGCTTGTAGATCTGCTATTTTTCAATGGCTAAATTATAACATATTGTCTCTGTGCCTCGGTGTCGCCTTATAGCTTTCAACCAACTGTCATTTTAAACTTTTGGCTGTTGAAAAATAGCAGATCTTCAAGATCTGCCCTTTTTTTTTTTTATGTTTTGAAATTGTGTGCAAATCTTTGAATATATATATTCTTTCACAGTGAACGTTTTTAACTCAAATATTAGATTCTGGTGGGGGGTCGCCAACATATTTTCCGATGGGGGCTCCGCGGTCAAATACAGATAATTATGAACATGTCCACTAAAACTTTTTATAGAATCTGTTCTCGGGTCGAAATGGGCTAATACTAATTATAATGATTTATAAAAAACAATCCAGTGTGTAGTAATGTCCCCCTGCAAACAGCTGGTATACTTAACAAGTTTTTTTTTTTTTTTTTTTTACTTCCAGATGGCCGCTGAGACACCTCTTGATGTGGTAATGAATAGTATTCCTAACATTACATATTTCGTTAATTCAATAAAATAATTCAAAGTGAAACAACTTTTAAAAATAGATAAAGGGGGGGGGGGGGGGGGCTGATGACTAAATAGGACATGGTTAACTGGTTAACTTAATGCTCTTTGTGGCAAGAGCCCCCTCTGCTGGTCAAAAATATGAGTGCAGTTTTGATTCTGGATTTATTATACGAGTTTGTTTAGTTACATGTTTAGTTAGTCAAGGGGGAATTTGGATGGTTACAGCAACCAGTAGCAGAATACTGGATGGTTACAGCAACCAGTAGCAGAATACTGGATGGTTACAGCAACCAGTAGCAGAATACTGGATGGTTACAGCAACCAGTAGCAGAATACTTGATGGTTACAGCAACCAGTAGCAGAATACTGGATGGTTACAGCAACCAGTAGCAGAATACTGGATGGTTACAGCAACCAGTAGCAGAATACTTGATGGTTACAGCAACCAGTAGCAGAATACTGGATGGTTACAGCAACCAGTAGCAGAATACTGGATGGTTACAGCAACCAGTAGCAGAATAGACGTGTATCCAACGACCCCGTCGGTTGGATTGCTTATGGCGTGCCCACACGTACGGTTTGAACCCGTTAGACCTAGAGTTTCACCTGAAACAGAATTTGCCCTGTGGGATTAACAAAGGTCGCATACCCCCCTGCTCCAATGTTAAAAATGCCGTGGAATTATAATTTGTTTGCTGCGAGGTTGTGCTTTTACACTGAACTACAGTATGTGAAGGGGAGTGCGACAGTTCTCTTTATCGCGCGCGCGTGTGTGTGTGTGTGCGTGTGCGTGCCACTTTCAGCTTCTGGAGACTTCCGGCACAGACCTCCTGAATGATTCAGAGAGCCAGGCCCCGCTCAGCCCGCTCCACCTGGCGGTGAGTCGTCTCAGTGTTCCTCTACACAGCAGGGGGGGGGGGTTCTCGACGTTTATTTTGGCCCAGGGACCCCCGGAAATGCTTCGGCAACGTCTCTTCTCTGGACCCCCTCCCGACCTTAAAGTATATATGAATAGAGAAGGCACCCAGAGGAAACACTGAGGCGAAATGGACATAGTGGCCGAATGAGCCCCAAACACATGAACGCGCTGGTCCGTTGACTATCATTGTACACGTTTACGACGGATGCACACTCGTGCGCGTTCATGTGTTTGGGGCCACTCACTATTGCAATCCATCCCAGAATGCACTCTGTTCCTACCCGGAAGGAGGAGTGAAATCGCCTCATGCGCTTTTGAGCAACTTAATGCAAGTGGATGGAAGGATGTCATCTCTATTCATATATACTCTAAGCTCCCGACCCCCAATATAAATTGACTGCTACAATAACCTTAAAAATAGAGACAATACGCCATAAATAAACCAGATATAATCATTAGGGAAGGTGTATGCATGTACTATGTGTACTATATGTAAACTCTTCATTTCCATTTTCCAGCCATTCACTTGCAAAATAATTTGCCGATAAAATAGCCGATCTACAAGCTCAAAACGTGTCGCACCGAGACGCGTTTTGAGCTTGTAGATCAGCTATTTTTTTTGCTATATTTGAATTGAAATCCTGAATAATTAGTTTCTACTTTTGAATTGGAAATGCGTTTAGTTATAGTAGTCATTAAGCTACTAATAATAGACTGTAAGTAATTAAAGCAGTTCATGTTTACATGTTTGGAATTAGAACAGCTGAAATCAATACTATATCAGTATTGTGATATTAACCTGTGGGACGCATTAAGTGAACACTGCACAGCTGTACATGCATGCTGTGATCTATCATACAGCCTTACAACATGGTCATTCTTTTTTGCGGCACCTGTTGCATGTGTGTGACAGTGTTGTTTTTGGCAGCAATTATAGTTTAGTCATAGTCTTTAGGAATAAAACGTTTAGTTGTAGTCATATTTTAGTCCCCTCAAATGTTTCAGTGTTAGTCTAGATTTAACCCATTTTGGGGCGGGAACCCCTTTTGGTGTTTCAAGCGTTCTGTTATACTTTAGCTATTGAAAAAGCTCATAGCGCGCCACCGAGTGGCGTGCTACGAACTTGTAGGTCTGCTATTTTAGAAAAATCGTGAACAGGTATACATTCTTTCCGAGCGAACGTTTATTTTTTTATTTCGACGTCGGGCCTAATAGGGTCGACTAAAATGCCTTTTGGCCGGCCTACGACGCTCTATTGAGTTTGACTGACGTAATTAATGCGGGCCATGTTTGGAATTGTAACAGCTGAAACCAATAATGACATGTAATGACACGTTTTCCATCATGGTATTAGTCAACGTGCAATCACCACCGCTCTCCTCTCCTCTCCCCCCTGCAGGCCTACCACGGTCACTGCGGGGCGTTGGAGGTGCTGCTGAACTCCCTGTGCGAGGTGGACGTGCGCAGCCCGGAGGGGAGGACGGCGCTGAGCCTGGCCTGCGCCAGGGGCCACCAGGACTGCGTGTCGCTGCTGCTGCACCACAGGGCCTCGTCCGTGGCCCGCGACTACACGCAGAAGAGGATGGCCATACACGCCGCAGGTGTGTTATGTTATTGGAGCTTGCTTGGCTGGCTCAACAAGTTTGGGTGTGCTGCTGGCCTTACATTATATAATCGGTCCATTACGTGTGTGCGTGTGCGTGTGCGCTCCCTCAGCTATGAATGGCCACCCAGAGTGCCTGCGCCTTCTCCTCAACAACAAAGACCAACTCCCGTCTGTGGACATACAGGATGCTAACGGACAGTGAGTGTGTGTGTGTGTGTACAAAGTGGCTTCAGTGGGAGATTTTCTGTGAGTGTGTGTGTGGGTGTTTGTGTGTGTGTGTGGGGGTGCACAGGAGTCCCTTGATGCTAGCAGTGCTAAGCGGACACACTGTGTGTGTGTGTGTGTGTGTGTGTGTGTGTGTGTGTGTGTGTGTGTGTGTGTGTGTGTGTGTGTATGTGTGTGTGCTGTATTCTATGTAGTCTAGAACAATGATAACTACATGACAGTGTCTGTTAAAGCTGCTATAAGCAATTATATGTCAACA
The DNA here is from genome assembly GCF_963924005.1 of Protomyctophum bolini. Lineage (NCBI taxonomy): Eukaryota > Metazoa > Chordata > Actinopteri > Myctophiformes > Myctophidae > Protomyctophum > Protomyctophum bolini. The sequence goes on from NC_137878.1 coordinate 9,808,931, forward strand.
TTTTGATGACCTTTTTTCTTGGTATTTAGACAGCCAGCAATGAGTAAAACGCACCCCAAAAAAATGTAGTCTCCGTGACACATCTAGGGGCCGCAATCTGCATTCAAAGATGTTCCTAGAAGCTTTGTCATTGGTCGGCTAAAAGAAACCCCGGTCGAAATGACTAAACCAATCAGGAAGTAGACACGCAAATGGACCAATGACAAACCTTCTATTAAGGTCATTAAAATGTTTACATATTATTGCTTATAGCAGCTTTACGTTGATGGTTGTGTTTTGTGTGTGTGTGTGTGTGTGCGCACGCAGGAGTCCGTTGATGCTAGCAGTACTAAGTGGACACACGGAGTGTGTGTACGCTCTACTCAGTCAGGGAGCCAGCGTAGACGCCCGGGACCGCTGGGGCAGGACCGTACTACACCGTGGGGTGAGACACACCCACACACACACAGTCACACCCACACACACAGTCACACACACACACACACAGTAAGGCTGTTCCCGAACCGGGCCGCCAGTTGCCCACGTAAGAGCTACACGGCTTTGACCGAATATTTTCTCGGTTCAGATCAATTCGAGTTGCTTGTGTGCTAGCCCTGGCCCAGCCAGCAGCGTGCGTTCTGGTCTAGAGGGGTGCGGGTAGCGCATGGATCGTAGCCCCCATACATGCACCCCCTGCCGCCCTTCCCTTCCCTTGGTAGAAAACGGCGGAGAAAACTGACCGCCATATTGAGAACGACGCCCCCTCTTCGCCGTAGTTCACTCCTCGACCAGGAAATGTCTCTCCTTCCCCACAGGCTTTCATTTCTTTCAGCCGTATAGCGAACGAAAATGAAAGCCTGGGGGAAAGGAAAGGAAAGGAAAGGTGCTATGTTTACCCAGGGTAACTGGACTAAGCTCAAGAACTTGTTTACAGCCAGGCCCTGCTGCTCATAGAACATTTCATGGTAGGGGTTCAATGCCTTGTCCAAGGGCGCACTTCAGCGGTGGTAAAATGTTAACGTGCCAGTGCGGGGATATACGAACTATAGCGACCTTTCCGATCTCAAGACCGCTCCGCAAACCGTTCGGCCACCGCTGCCCAAGGGTATTTGTGTGTCCCGTCAGTGAGAGGTTCCATTTCCATTCTTTCTTCCCCCCCCCCCCCCGGTGCACTAGGCGGTGACGGGCCAGAAGGAGTGCGTGGAGGCCCTGCTCCAGCGCGGGGCCACGGTGTGCGTGAGGGACATCCGGGGCCGCACGCCCATCCACCTGGCCGCCGCCTGCGGCCGCGTGGCCGTCCTGGGAGACCTGCTGCGCGCCAGCGGCGGCGGCGGCGGTGGCGGCGGCTCGCACGACGACATGACGCAGCACACGGACAGCCACGGCTACACGCCGCTGCACTGGGCCTGCTACAACGGTATTATTGACCCGTTCTGACCTGAGATCAGGTTCTAAAACATGTCTTCTACATCCCGACAGTTTTTTCATTCTGACCTGAGATCAGATTATAAAAAATGTCAGTCGCTCTTTCGATTTTTCAAAAACGGCAGACCTACAAGCTCGTAGTGCGAGACACTCGGTGGCGCGCTATGAGCTTGTAGGTCTGCTATTTTTCAATAGCTAAAGCATAACATAGTGCTAACACCAAAATGGGTTCCCGCGCAGAATGGGTTAACTTCATTTAGACCCGAGGCCAACAGAAAATGTCTTCTGAATCCTAAAACTTCTAAATCCCCCCCGTAGCTAAAAAAAAAAGTTTATAAAAGAATATATACGGTATTTGTTTGAAGATTTTGAGCCACATTTTCACGATTTGTCAACGATAGCAGATCTACAAGCTCAGCACCGAGTGCCGCGCTTTGTAGATTAAAGCAATGAGCCACAAGAGGTCTCGGGTGTCTTTTATAATGGCTGAGAGGCGTAGTTAGACACGACGCGTAGCGGAGTGTCTCCAGTTGCTCAATGCCGACAGCCGGTCAGCAAGTGGATTCATGAATGTTTATTATAGACAATATTTTAGGCCAATAAAAAAAGACTTTCCCACTTTAACCCATTTTGAGGCGGGAACCCCTTTTGGTGTTCGTAGCGCGGCACCGAGTGCTGAGCTATGAGCTTATAGGTTTGCTATTTTTGAAAAATCGTGAAAATGTAGTGCAAATCTTTGAATATATAATCTTTCAGAGCCAACGTTTTTAACTCAAATCTTTGCTTCTGGGGGGGGGGGTCCCTGAAACAACATATTTTCAGATTGGGGTCGGCGACCAATTACAGATAATCTTGACATGATAATGTTTGAGAATGACTGACATAATGTAGAAACATGGGGTTTTTCAGAAAACTGTCAGGATTTAGAAGACATTTTGTAGAATCGTTCCCAGGTCTAAATGGGTTAAACAAAAGAAGCCCGTTGACTGCCGGACTACAAGAAAAAAAGGTTTGGAATCACTGACTTGAGTAAAACAATGTTGAGTTGTTGTTCCTCGGTTTGCTCTTCCAGGTTACGACGCGTGTGTGGAGATGCTGTTGGAACACGAGGCGTTCAAGAAGCTTCAGGGCAACCCCTTCGGCCCGCTGCACTGTGCCGTGTAAGACTGTGTGTTGTTTGAATGTCTCAAGTTGCATGTACAGTACCGGTACGTTACGCTTACGTAATTTTGGGCTGAACAGCTTAGAGATTTTTGCCAATCCGATTTTGAACCGCATTCAAAGGTGTGATTGATTGATGTCTCGGAGTCGGACTCTGAGGCCTGCGTTGCCTTGTTAATTAACTTGTAGGTCTGATATGTTCAGCGTGAGTGAGTGAGTGTGAGTGTTTATATAAAAGTGTCAATCCGGAAGATTGTATTTGAGAAATAAATTGGATTTGACTTTTTAAGGCTGCATGATGACAGTAAAAAAACGGAGAAAAAAAAATAACAATACAAATATGAGAAAGACATATTGCTGCATATTCACGGGGTCACTATGAGATCAAATTAGATTTCGTACCTTAAAGTTCTGTACAGCATCGTGATGCTTTGTAGATACTGAAACAATATATTTTATGTCTGAACATGCATTGTGTGTGTGTGTGTGTGTGTGTGTGTGTGTGTGTGTGTGTGTGTGTGTGTGTGTGTGTGTGTTTGCGCATCTGACAGAGTCGCTGCTCTTTTCTGTGTTTCAGTATGAGCGATAACGAGGCGGTGGCCGAGATGCTGATAGACACTCTGGGCGCTGCCATCGTCAACAACACAGACTCCAAGGGCAGGTGAGTCTGTTGTGTCGCTGTTGACGACACGCGTGAAGGGCAATGTACTGCAGCTCAACGTGGCGCCAGGGCGCCAAAATACGGAAAGAAGCGCAATAATCGTTGACCCCACTGCACATAAAGTGTGGTAGAAACGGAGCTACATTTGCACATAAAATGTTGTAGAAACAGAGCTACATTTGCACATAAAATGTGGTAGAAACAGAGCTACATTTGCACATAAAATGTTGTAGAAACAGAGCTACATTTGCACATAAAATGTGGTAGAAACGGAGCTACATTTGCACATAAAATGTTGTAGAAACAGAGCTACATTTGCACATAAAATGTGGTAGAAACAGAGATACATTTGCACATAAAATGTGGTAGAAACAGAGCTACATTTCTAACCACCTGCCCACTATACCAAGGCATCAGAGACATATACTTCCTACAGATCACACACACACACACACACACACACAAAGTGAGTTTGAAACTATGACCAACAACTAAAAACTCCTATACCTATTGGGAGAAATAACACTCATTGGGCTAAAAAACGGCCATAGCCATTTAGACCTAGTGTTTTTTGTGCAAAACTAATGCTTGGAATGGGTTCAGAATCATGCAAACCCTATAGTTTGACAGGTCACATGCTACTTAAAGTATATAATGAAATGAAGAACATTTGGCCTTATATTGGTTGTTAATGGCATAGATATTTTAAAAAAAAATAGATGCCTCATTGGCACACGTGTGTCGACGGGAGGGCGGAAGAATTTACACTGGCGCTCTGTGACGCACACTCATGCTTCTCAAGGAATCTCTGGGAACTCCAGAGCCGAGAGGGGTGTCTTACCTTTATACTGTATGTCTATGGTTAATGGTACCCCAACTGGTGAAACCACTCCCCCTGCTGGACAACATTTGCATTCTGCCAGAAGGGAGAGTCTGGGCTCTCTCTCGGGCAGAGACGATGCGCTCCGGACCAATTCTGTCCGGAGCGATATGCGGCTGTGTGCGGCCGCTAGAGGCGGGATCAACGCGAGACTTATGACATATTGAAGCGCTGCCACAGCGCAAATGTAAACACAACCTAACGGGACTACCACACGAAATTATTGTGGAGATATCAGATGTTTGTCCCGCTGCTTCCGGGTTCATGGTTTCTGCTTGAGAGAGCCCAGATGCAGGCATGAGGAGGGAACTTGTGAACTCAATACTGCCACAATCTGGCAGAGTCAGGTTAGCAACTTTCAGCAGCTGTCAAAAATGACCAATGTGCGATATGTTAGTAGACACCCTTACAAACACATTGGTGAAGAAAGTTCTCGTTAAGAAATGTATTCCCAGATTGTATTAATATCCTCTGACTAAAATATAACAATGTGCAAACACAGCAGCAAGAACTGTTGTGTCAAAAGAGGGTTAGTTAGTTAGTGAATGGAATACAACCACCCCAAGGACTACTACCTGTACCAAGTAGACCGCCTGCACATGTAAACGGAGCTGCTACCTTTTAAACACACCTTAAATCTGACTTGTTCTTTTTTGGTACACAAAAGAAATGCTGTTAAAGTCACTGCAAAAAACTGCTGCTATTTGTTCCAAAAAAGCGCTTCATAACATATATAACGACACAATGTGACATAGCTCTGTTTACAAATGCTGTACCCCCTCCAACTGTATAGTACTTTCTTCTCTTTTTTTTTTAGATGAAGACATTGAGACACTTTAATACATTAGAATTTAGTCCTTTTTTCTAGATCATAAAGATTTAAAAAGCACTTTGTTCAAAGGACAAACAAGGTCTGTGTTGTATAACAAACTACAGAATTATGATTTCCCTTGGCTCTCTTTATTACTGTCCCCATTTTTTTAACACTTTATTTTTATTGATGCAGCAATGAATAAACATATGTGTACATTTTGTTGTATCCGACATGTAAATATCCCCCCCTCCCCCCATATCAAGGTTCAGAACAAGACAAGTAAAACAAAGATAGACAGTACAAGACAGTAAAAGTAATTAGTAAACTACTTTCTCCCATTTTTAACTGTTTTAATTATGTTTTGTCACTTTACTTGTTTTGGCAATGTAAATGGTTGTGTTCTCATGCCAATAATTTGAATTTGACCCCACTTGGCAGCTTCAGCCTCAGTGAGCCATTCCACTCACTCACTCTGTGTGTGTGTGTGTGTGTGTGTGTGTGTGTGTGTGTGTGTGTGTGTGTGTGTGTGTGTGTGTGTGTGTGTGTGTGTGTGTGTGTGTGTGTGTGTGCGTGCGTGTGCGACCACAGGACCCCTCTGCATGCCGCAGCGTTCTCTGACCACATGGAGTGTGTGTCCATGCTCCTGAGTCACGGAGCCAAGCCTGACGCCACCGACACACACACTCGCAGCACGCCGCTCATGATGGCCGCTCACAATGGACAGACCAATGCTGTCGGTCAGTGTGCGCACACACACACACACACACACACACACACACACTCCTACAGTCATTTCTATCTTCTATTCTCTACCGAACGCTACACATTTACATATTCGACATTATATTCATATTTGGGGTTGTTCATGCCATATATAAAAGACTCAACAGTCTTTGCAATATTGTTTAATACACACACTACAGTCATTTCTATCTTCTATTCTCTACCGAACGCTATACATTTACATATTAGACATTATATTCATATTTGGGGTTGTTCATGCCATTATATAAAAGACTCAATGGTCTTTGCAATATTGTTTCACACACACACACACATACACACACTACAGTCATTTCTATCTTCTATTCTCTACCGAACGCTATACATTTACATATTAGACATTACCGGTATATTCATATTTGGGGTTGTTCATGCCATTATATAAAAGACTCAATGGTCTTTGCAATATTGTTTCACACACACACACACACACACACACACACACACACAGCCGCCGGGGGAATTCCATGGGTAAGCAGACAGTATAAATAAATGACCTTGGCCTCTGTCGGGGTTTGTTCCAGAGCTGCTGGTGAGCAGCGCCAAAGCGGACCTCACGGTGCAGGACTCCAGCAGGAACACAGCCTTACATCTGGCATGCAGCAAGGTAGCCTCCCCCACCGCCCGTCTGTTTTATGTTATCTACAAGCTCATAGCTATGAGCTTGTAGGCCTGCTATTTTTGAAAAATCGTGAAAATGTGTCTGGGAAATTTGAACTTTGAATATAATCTATACTCAGAGCTAACGTCAGAGCTGACATTTTTAACTCAAATCTCCATGGGTCCATATGGAACAACATATTTTCTGATGGGGGTCGTGGCCTATTACATATAATTTTTGAGGTCCTTGACATGAAATATTGAGCACCACCGATACAGAAAACTGTAAAAAATAATATTTTTTTAATTTCGACGTCAGGCCTAAATGCGCTAAGACCTGGAACACATCCGCGTCGCCTTGTAGCTTTTTGACCACTTTAAAAACCATTACTTCAAGCTGTTGAATGATTGCAGATCTACAAGCTCGGGGCACGGCACTCGGTGCTCTGCTCTGGGCTGCCAAAATGGACTAAATCATTTGCAGTCCTGACATGTTACGTGTATGATATGGATATCGTTAGGATGTTTCCGATTCCGGAAGAAATTTCAAGAAATTTCAAATAAAAAGATAGTTTAGATAAGTTTAGATAACAAAAATATCTAAATGATGTGTTAAATGAGAAACTTTGTCATAAATATGTAAATATTTTTACATCAATAATTGTCTACCTTAAGAAAAGTAATGAATAGTAACGCCTCATTATGTCAAAACAATAGAAAATGGAACTTAAAGCTTCCTGTTCCTAGAAATTAATTGATTGTGACTTTATTGTTTCCGATTCGATTCCTAATTTTTTCTGGGTACCCGGTAACCCAGAAACGTTCTGTTCAGTTCCTACTCGGAACCTAACTTGGATACCCGACCCCTATACGATACACCCACATGGAGATGTTGATTTGTGATTTAACCTTCTTTTCTCTCTCTCTCTCTCTCTCTCTCCACGCTGTCTGGTCGTCCCAGGGTCACGAAACGAGTGCCTTGTTGATTCTGGAGAAGGTAAACGACAAGAACCTGGTCAACTGTACCAACTGTGCTCTCCAGACGTACGTACAGCACTACTTTACTGTACTTTACTTTATTATTATTTTTCGATTAAGGGTACAGTATTTGTTTAAATGGTTTTTTTTATGTGGACCACCACCAGTTCATTAAGCCTGGTTTCCACACTGGTTCGCAGTGTGGAAATGCTTAAATAGATTAAGATCTGGTGTTGGGGCAAGCAAAAGCCACTCTCGCAAAATGGAGATTTTCTGACGACAAGGACATTGTGTGTGACTGTGGCACTGAGCAGCACCTCCTCACACGCCCCCTGCTGGAACATCCCTGCACAGCATCGGACTTGGCAGAGTTTAATGAGAAGGGACAGCAATGTGTTCAGCTGTGGCTGAACCACATCCAGCCAAGTGTTGTAACGGGACTGTCTTGTGGACACGACAAGAAGAAGAAGCCTTATCATACAACGGCTGTTGTTGTATGATAAAGGGGGAGGGGGTAGGGGAGTGTGATGTCACTATATTACTGTTTTTTGGTTTTTCTTTCATTGGCACGTTTGACTGTCAAGGTTTCAGCCTCCAGGAAGAAACCCTAAATGCAAAGGGACGACGTCATTGCACATAACAGCCACACCGGTGTTGTTTTTGGCAGCAAATTTCATTTCAATTTTAGTTTTAGTCATAGTCTCTTGAATAGTTTTAATTTAGTTTTAGTCACATTTTAGTCACCTGGAATGTTTGTCACGTCATGTGATTATCTTTTAACCAGGTACACCTACATTTTACCTCTCCACGACCTCCCCCACATGCCCTAGTTCTTTCACGTCACTGAGATAAGGCATTACACAATGCCCCCACACTATACCACTTCTCGGTCATGTTGTTATACCGACGCAAATAATATTCACGAGAATTATTTACAGTACATGGCCTTGTAGCCAATTTGCTCAGATACATATATTACGTCAATTCTCCTTTCATTTGTCAATGGCATTTGATGTTTGTGTTAGTACAAAATATGTGTGAACAAATCGGCTCTTTACCATTGTCAATGGTAAAGAGCTGTATATAATGACAGAAATCACAGCACTCCATCTTTAAGGATACACACTCCGGCAGGCAGTGATACTGCAGTAAATAGTTCACTGTACTCACTGTGTCCACTCCCTCCTCCCTCAGGCCCCTTCATGTTGCAGCCAGGAACGGTCTGACAGTTGTGGTGCAGGAGCTCTTGGCGAAAGGTGCCAGCGTGCTGGCAGTGGATGAGAATGGTCAGCGCACACACACACACACACACACACACAGACCATCCTCATTGAATTCTGAGTACAAATGTACAAGTATAAGCCAACCAGACCCATAAGTGTCGATTTGGTTACACAAATGGATCAATTACCACAGAGGATTTGACTGTGTGCTAACAAAGTACCGGTATTTATATAGCATGAGTAAGTAAAAAGGGGATCAGATCCACTAACACTGAGGAACATATTTATTATTTTAATCCAAAATGAGTTAATGGCACAGACAGGCTCTTCACATATTAGAGCATGTCTGAAATAAATGTCAGAGCTGAAGTCCACAGAAGTGAACCTTTCAAGCCTGTTTTCTCAACTCGCTGTTTTCCTCAATTACTCTATAAACCATATCTCCAAAACGGGTGGGTCAAACTGAGAAACCAATATGTCAATTTGAAGCTATGATTCCCTGCTTTCATATGACATGGAAAAACGAAAATGAATAATAATCCAACGACCGTCTCCCATTCACACACGGTGGGCAATTTGAGCTCACAACTATGTCTCACTCCCCCTGTGCCTCGTGTGTCATCGGCGTGAATCTTTTCTACGTCCGAGCATAGACATGGTAACCCCCCCAGCCTGCCTCTGATTGGCCTACAGACACTGCCGGCCACACCAGACTTAAATGGATACATGCTGGATAGTCTGCCGCGAGGTTACTCTGTGGTGGGAAATAATACGATATAATACAAGAGAATGACAGCTTGGCACGCGGGACAGTAACTTTTATTTTTTTAGAAGAGGCAAACTTTATGCAGTTTGCTTTGATGGAATAATTGATTGTGTGTTTTAAATAAAGTGTGTTGATTATTGTGTACCGGTAATACATTTTTATGTGTAAACTTGAAACATTATTGTACTGTAAGACCTATTTTCCCTTGATTCTTTATCTTTTTTAGTATAATGGTATTAGTTTCCTATAATTCGATTAATACCCGATAATCAACACTTTATTTAGAACACACCCAAGTAGATTGGCTATTTTAAGTAGTCTATCTATTTATCAGTGAAAATAGGTAGTCGACGAACATTCTCCGTCGTAGCATCAGTCGACACGAAATCAACACCGTTGCGTCGTGTCATCGTCACAGGTTACACTCCGGCGCTGGCGTGCGCCCCCAACAGAGACGTGGCGGACTGCCTGGCGCTCATCCTCAACTCCATGATGCCCGCGGCGGCGTCGCCCATGGTCACCATAGCGACGCTGCCCGCCGCCGCGCTCTCGTCGGTCAGCCACCACCACCACCACCAGCCCTCCTCCACCAACCACCACGTGTCCTCCAAGGGCGTGACCTTTGACTCGCTGCCCCCGCTGCGCCCCGACCACGCGTCCTACTGCCGGCCGGACCGCCCGTCGCTGTCCTCGGTCTCCGGGGACGACGAGCTGAACGATTCCGACTCTGAGACGTACTGAGGGGAGGGGTGGTGTGTGTGTGTGTGTGTGTGTGTGTGTGTGTGCCTGTGTGTGTGTGTGTGTCCACCCCCACCCCACCGAACTCTGCTATTTTTGGATTCGGCCCTATATATATAAACTTGACGGACCGCCCCACACCCCCACCCCCCTCCCCGCTACTCAGGAAACCCTGTCAGAAATGATGGGGAACAGACGTAAACCAGAAGACGAAAACGGTGGGGGGGGGGGGGGGGGGGGCTTTCTATTTGTGTTTTGTTCTTTGTCCAAAAGGGTATAAAGCAAATCCAAGATAGCAAGACGAGCAATTGAGCATAGTAGCCTAAGATGTTGTATAATTATGCACACACACACTACATTATTTCTACCAAGTTCACTGTGGTGGTTAACTAGGTTGTGTCTCTTGTCAACTTGAAGCAGCTCTGTGTGCGTGAGCGTGCGTGTGTGTGTGTGTGTGTGTGTGTGTGTGTGTGTGTGTGTGTGTGTGCGTACGTGTGTGTGTGTGTGTGTGCGTGCGTGCGTGTGTGCGTGTGTGTGTCCTCCGCTACATGAGAACGGTAGTTGAACTACTGTACTGTGAAGGCCTGCGTTTTCTATTGGATAATCCAGTAGGACAGAGAACACGGTGGGGGGGGGGGGGGAGTGGTTTAGTGTTTGAACCCTGTTCCGTTTGTGATCATTTGACTCTAACTGGCCTGGCCACGCCCCCCCCCACCCCCACCCCGTTGAGCCAAGTTCATGATGACACTACGGGCACTACCCATTGGCTGCTGCTTCTTTTTTTGTTTTTTACTTTACCAGATTTGGAACACTTCATCTGACATGCATACCTACAGCAATAGCAGAGAGACAATCTTCAAGGGACCAAGAGGCCTGAGGACTCTCTTACTTACTTTGTATTTTGTGGTCTGGCTTTTTGTTTTTTGCATTTTGTTTGTCTCTTGAGTCGTCCTCTAAACTGTCACGGCCGACACAACTGTCACCCCCGCCCCTCCACGCCCTCCTTCAATCGCTTGTCGGTTCCTACCCGGGAGTAGTGAAATGAAATGGGGATGGAGCTCAGTTCCCGATAACCGAAAAAAAAGACCCCGACAACAAGCTTATTGAGTGTCCGCTTTGGGCTTATCAAGCCTGTTATCGAGCATAGCGGCCCATGACGCCGTCATGTTCAAGCTGTCAAGTACTGTATAAAAGTACTGCATTTGAAGGCCCTAGTAAAAGATACGGGTTCTGTTCGGAATGTATTTCTTGTCTTCCCACGAAACAATAGAGAACGACGCTCCATAGTGTGCTCGATGAGAACCCCGGCTCGATAAGCCTGCTCGATAAGGTGCTCGTTATCGATAAAGAAAAATGGAACGAGCTCCATCCCTGGAAATGAACGATGATGCAAAAATGATTTCTGGCGGGACTGAATGCCGTGTCCTCCTGACAGGAGAGACAGGATTAAGCTTCTGGCAGCAGGTTGAATGTACCTATCTATACCACCTGGAGATGAAACTGTCGAGGCAGTTTATCTGTCGCTGCTCTTTTGAGGAATGAACGACGGCGTTAAGCGGTTCCCACAGTGTTTTTAAATGCCTGCTTTATGGTTGGTTCCGCGCGCCATGTCCCGTTTACCGAAGGCAGCCGCTCTTTATCGGCTGTTTTCGGTGTGCGACGCGGCGCACGACCAAGTGTAAATCGATCTTAACAAGCAACCATGGGCTCTATGCTACTTATTGTCTATGTACTGTAAGACGGGTGTGTGTGTGTGTGTGTGTGTGTGTGTGTGAGAGAGAGAGAGAGAGAGAGAGACAAAAGTGCAGAAACTTTGCCTTTTTAGGAGCAACATTTGACTTATCTTGGTGCAATGTAAAAACAAATAATTATGAATAAATAAAAGTGAAATAAAGTGTGTTCCAATGCTTAAAACTGTTTAATTGCCAGGGACGTTAAGATGAGATGAATCCAATTATGCACTGATTGCCAGGGAAGTTAAGACGAATTCATTTTATATTCTTTTTATATATATTTTGAAAATTCCTCTAATCAGGTGTGCAGCTGATGACATGCACATGACATGCATAATAGAATTACATTTTCTTTTCTTTTTTTAAATATATTTTTTATCCCACGATTTTGTAACCCATTTTTCACCCCTGTGCCAATCATCTACTGTGATCCTGGGCTCTACACACCCTCCGCCAACCTGGGGAGAGCAACAGACTTAACTCATGCTCCCTTCATGCCTGAGTGAGAATTCAATTTTATTTCTTTTATTTATAGTCATAGACTCTTGATTGATGGGGGCTGATTTGGGAAATGGGAATCATGACATTTGCCATATAATGCTCTCAATACTCAAACCACGCCTACTTCATTTAGGAGACCATTTGTAGGCTTTGTGTACCATTTCGCCTCTAGTGGCTCCAAAGGAGTTCGCCCGTCCTTATAAATAAATAATCTTTGACTATAATATTGTACTGGATGCTTTGAATTGGTCAGAGAATGTATAACACTACAAGGACTGCGTGGGCCCAATGGATAAGGCACCCGACTACGGATCAGGAGATTGAGGGTTTGAGTCCCTTCGTGGTTGTCATACCGTGAGACTGTCTAGAGTTGCCTGAAATGCACTGAATGAATCATGGAAACACTCAGGATCCATGCTGAAACCCTCTGAGAACACTCAGGATCCATGCTGAAACCCCTCTGAGAACACTCAGGATTCATGCTGAAACCCTCTGAGAACACTCAGGATCCATGCTGAAACCCCTCTGAGAACACTCAGGATCCATGCTGAAACCCCTCTGAGAACACTCAGGATTCATGCTGAAACCCTCTGAGAACACTCAGGATCCATGCTGAAACCCTCTGAGAACACTCAGGATCCATGCTGAAACCCTCTGAGAACACTCAGGATCCATGCTGAAACCCCTCTGAGAACACTCAGGATCCATGCTGAAACCCCTCTGAGAACACTCAGGATCCATGCTGAAACCCCTCTGAGAACACTCAGGATCCATGCTGAAACCCCTCTGAGAACACTCAGGATTCATGCTGAAACCCCTCTGAAAACACTCAGGATCCATGCTGAAACCCTCTGAAAACACTCAGGATCCATGCTGAAACCAGAGACTATACTAGAGTAGACTGTATCTATGTGCATCTCTTAACGTACAAAATATCTCTTTCGTCAGGCAAAAAAACTGTCTTTATGCACATCCAATATGCACTTCACTACATTATCCAGCACGATTAGGCCACCAAATACAGATTACCGAATTAATCAATTTCTTTATCAACTGTCCTGTCAACCCTGACAGGACAGTTCTTTATCAAGCCACTGCAACACTGCTCACTCCTCCCTATTTTAATATTTCCTGTATTGACAGGATGTTCTCAAATTCCAGTGAGTACCTTTGTCAATGGAGCACTGTCGGGGGCCTCTCCCAGAGGTGCGGGCACAGATGCGGTGTGTTTGTGTTTGTGTAATAATTCTCACGCCAACGAGGCACAGAGATAGAGTCGAGCTGCTCTTGCCTGACGGTCAGTTCATAGAATCGGAAGAGAATCAGAATCTTTATTGCCACATCACATTACAAGTAAGGTGCGTGAAAAAGCTTTGTTGTGGAGGCTCATATTGCAGTTAAAAAGGTAGAGAAGAGAAGAGCATAAAGTTTGGCTAAAAGAAAACACTATTCATTAGATCCTCTCCTCTCCTAGCTTGCTATAGTGCTATAGAACTTATCTTCCCTCCCACTGCTGTAAAACACAGAAAACCATATGAGCTGGCAGCTGTGTGACCTGCCGACCTTAACTCCCTGCAGACGGCCTTATCTGCAGATGGCACGCTGTCAAACTGCAAGTATATAACCCCAGCAAAATATTGAATGTATATACCTAACCCTAAACTAACCTTATTCTCAGTAAAACAAAATAAAGATTTTTGATTGATTGTTTATTTATTTTCGTGTCATGCACACCTTGTGCCCAACCCCATTTTACAGCATGTTTACATTACATAATTCATTATATTACACCTCAGATGTATACAGAGTACAGAGTAGTATATATTTCCCAAGCTTGACAAATAAAATCAAAACATATCTCCATTTTTACATAGTCATTTAAATCTAGGAAATCCCCACATATAGAAGACATCTTATTAACCAAAATATCCCTTAAGTCATCGTATTTAGAGCAGTAAAACAAAACGTGAACTTCGTTTTCAATTTCATCTAGATCACAGAACAGACAGTTATCTCTCATCTTCAGGGGTGGCATTAAACCTGCCAGTCTCCAGTGCTAATGGTTATGTTTCTGACCTTATTTGAGCACAAAGAATACAAGAACTGCGCTGCACCGAGCGGTCGGCGGAAAAAAAGCGAGGGCGAGATGGATTATGGGTGACGGTACCTGACTCCACTAGGATAACATTTCATAGTTTTTGGGCTAATAATGGGTTCTACCAGTTTAAATTAGTGGTTCTCAAAGTGGGGTCCTTGGAGGGGTCCCCAGCAGTTAATTGAACCACTTTATTTTAGACTGAAACTTCAAAAACTTAAATATATGATATAAGACTCTGTCTTATCTCTAATGGGGGTCCCTGGCGCAAAATGTATGGTGTCCATACTCCATACCACAGCCATTTTGGGGTCCTTGACATGGTGCGCTGTTTGAGAGCCTGATCTACACAAGGGGTTATCGGGGTCACGACCCCCTGGAGGGTCCCAAATTATTTTAGGGGGGCAACTAGCGGTCAATTTGTATTGCTGGTGGGGTGGGGCAGGGGTCACGAGTCATGGCCCCTACGCCAGAACCCCTGCTCTAGATAACATTGTCCTTTATCACAGTTGATGACACTTTTAAGATGTTTTTTCCCCTTTTTTTAAGCTATAAAAAGGTCTTAGGCCTACAAGTCACTCTTTACTGTCATCTGGGGGGGGCGTGTATGTACTGTGAAGAGTGCCTGCCTCGCTGTATCAGTGTGTCTGACTGTACTCTAGTGTAGCAGAGATGTCATTCTGTTTCTGTTATGGTTAGACAGTAGACTATAGACTAGTATCTTGAATAATCTGATTTTTTCGATGAACTAGAATAAATGCATGCGTTGAACACCAGAGGGGGGTGTACACACGTGTGTCGACTTTCAGCAGAACACGCACCAACTTGTGGAAACCAC
This sequence comes from Protomyctophum bolini, assembly GCF_963924005.1. Taxonomy (NCBI): domain Eukaryota; kingdom Metazoa; phylum Chordata; class Actinopteri; order Myctophiformes; family Myctophidae; genus Protomyctophum; species Protomyctophum bolini. Next base: position 9,824,106 of record NC_137878.1, read on the forward strand.
CTCCTCATTCATCAGAGAGAAACTAAACTTCAACGCTTTTTCATTCATTTGATTTGACGACGATCTTTACAACCTCAACTAAACAATGAACAGAGGTAAGCTATTGTAAACAATACCAGACATTATAATTCGATCATGATTGTCATCCTATAGCCGGTCATAATTCATTATTAACGGTTTTAAATAGGCTAAGGTTATACACATAATTATGCAGGAAATATATGTTGGATCAACGAGTTAATTCTTCATAGTCAGTTAGCCTACACAATAATGATTAGGCATTACTAATCATTCACACTTCGTCGTAGATATACAATATAGGCCTATGTGCACTTTGTACTAGTTTGTAGTAGCCTAACTTCGCCCTAATTGATCTACAGTATTTTTGTATTTTGTCGATTGTCGCCATGCAGTGGCTGTGCATGGCGACCATTTTCTGGTTCTACTCAAATTCACTCAATGAAATAGTATTTTGTCAGGTATTTGTCAATATTACGGGGGGGGGGTGTATAGTGTTGTAGATTCACATTTAAGTATTGAAAACACACCGGACACAGGGCTGCCTTGTAGTCTTTACTGGTTCACTTCCATGAATCAAATCGCAGTCACATTGCATGTAATCACCACCACTTAATCACATACGACCCACCTGTCTCTAACATCCTGGTACCCTATGCAATACAATTAAAGTAGCTGGACAGGGGGAATATTTAATTATATGATAGGCAGGATATATTTAACCTTTGTTTTGCTGTTTTCATTGTTATAGATTTTATTTCTTCACGGAATTGATTGCTTGATTGATTGGAAATTGTATTCACAGCATGTAGAATGCGTAAACTTTTTGAGTACAGTTTGATTGATTGATTGAAAATGTATTAACAGTTTGCAGAATTACAGTACATTTCAAGCACAACTCAATACAAAGACTGTTAACTGTGAGTGGATGACCCAATAAAGCATTACACTTGTTTACAAGAGGGTCCACCTTTTTCAATTAATCAAAAACATTTAGAGACAATAGACACTTCTATATAGCCAAAGAACAGAACAGGAATTCATCATAAAGGAGGTAAAAAGGGAAAAGAAACATATACCCTATAAAGATGGTATAGGTATGGTATAAAATTCATCAGAACATTTAAAGGTACAAATATACATCATACAACATTGATTATTCTAGACGTATATCAATATTTTTGGAAATCCTTTTTTCTAACCGTGTATATATGACGATTTTATTTAGCATAGATGGTCTCATGGAGATCCCTGATGTCATAGTAAATGCCAATGATGTCATCAATATTGGCCAGCGACTCCACATCTGACCTCAAACCCAGTACAGAATTAATTCCATGTTGGTCTGACCCCCCCCCCCATGCCAAAGCGCCACAGCAGTCTGCCGTCAACGAGGCGGATGCATGCATTGGCGAGGTCGTTTCTTAGGCGTCTTACTGGTAATTATGTCTTATGTTTTGTCTTGTACAGTCTGGACCGAGTCACAGTGGCTGGATGCCATGCTGGATTCAAAGCTGGACACTGAAGACGAGTGGACTCTGAACTTCAACTACATCTCCTCCTCCACAGAGGAACAGAGGACAGGCTGGAAGGTCTACAAGCACTGGGCCTATGGGAGGTATTGTACTTATTTTGAGGTCTTTTTGAGGGGCGCTATGCCCAGCTTTGAGTGTTTGTGTGAACACAAAACATTGGCTGATGATGCAGATTGGCCGATCACCCCATAGCGATGCTTTGATTGGCTGAGCAAAGTACATATTGAGGATAAAAGTAAGGGCATAAAAGTGAAGACGCCAAAAGTGATTCATTGGCCGGGATGACATTTTTGATGATCATGGACGATGCAAAATTCGTCGACTACCTTTTTTCACTGACGAAAACTAAATGGAAACTAAATGAAAACTAACATATGATGACTAAAACTAAGACTACATATGTATTGACAATTTTGTCACCAAATAAAAACTAGACTAAAATGTTAGGAGGGTACTAGTGGACAAGAGATCCAGTATAAGTCATTTTACACTTGGTCGCGTTGTAAAATCAGCCATTCCAGGTGACTAAAATGTGACTCAAACTAAATGAAAACGATTCAAAATAAAAAAATATCTGCCCAAATCAACACTGTCCTGGTGTACAGTATGTGCTAGGGCCGCTAGGCCAACATCCCTGTGTGTGATTTACTGCTATGTTTCTGCTGTTCTTTTGTGATTTTTGTAACCCATCTTTTTCACCCAGTGTCAATTATCTAATAATGTAATCCTGGGCTCTACACTCCCTCTGCCAACCTGGGGAGAGCAACAGACTGGCCTCATGCTTCCTTCACTGCATGAGGAGTCCAAGCCGCTTCTTTCACCTGACAGGGGGGGGGGGACATGGGGATAATAACAGAGGACATGGGGATAACAGGGTACCTACCCAGAGGACATGGGGATAACAGGGTACCTGTACCCTAGGGCAGCGCTTCCCAAACCTTTTTGGCCATTGATAAGGCAATAAACGATGAGAAAGAAAATAATCGAAGCTTCAAAGCTGTCTTTTGTGGACTTATCCAGCAGATATGAGCGCACACTGATGCAGGTTGCACGCAGACAGAAGTCCGGTTGCAAGTAGCATAATGAACAATAGATACAGAGAGGTTTATATCAGTTCAAAAGGTGCCATAAGGGAGGGGTTGTTTTAGGGAGGAGAACCAAGGAGAGAGAGAGAGAGAGAAACTACTTATCTCCCGGTTCCCAGCACCATCCCGTGACCTTGGTGGGCCAGTGGCTTAGAGAAACTGCACACAAATGTACCATTTACCACTTACAGTAGATCGTAGGGGTGTAACGATACATTTTAACAGCGATACGATACATGGTTTACGATACGATACATGGACCATATCGGTTCATTATGGCGATCCGATAGGATACGATTCAATGATTTGAAATCGATACAGTAACTATTTAAAATACATTGGCATTATTTTAAACTATAATGGGGACAGGGGGAGAACATGTGAGGGTATACCTACTTACCCTAGGGGACACGGGGAGAACATGTGAGGGTATATATACCTACCTACCCTAGGGGACACAGGGAGAACATGTGAGGGTATAACTACCTACCCTAGGGGACACAGGGAGAACATGTGAGGGTATACCTACCTACTAGGCTAGGGGACACAGGGAGAACATGTGAGGGTATACCTACCTACCCTAGGGGACACAGGGAGAACATGTGAGGGTATACCTACCTACTAGGCTAGGGGACACAGGGAGAACATGTGAGGGTATACCTACCTACTAGGCTAGGGGACACATGGAGAACATGTGAGGGTATACCTACCTACCCTAGGGGACACAGGGAGAACATGTGAGGGTATAACTACCTACCCTAGGGGACACAGGGAGAACATGTGAGGGTATAACTACCTACCCTAGGGGACACAGGGAGAACATGTGAGGGTATACCTACCTACCCTAGGGGACACAGGGAGAACATGTGAGGGTATACCTACCTACCCTAGGGGACACGGGGAGAACATGCAAACCAACCCCATGTTTGTGCTGTTCTCTCCTTGTGTTCATTGACTGATGTGAACGCTGTCTCCGTCTGCCTCCCCCCCAACCTCCCATAGGTTCTGTGCATTGACTCTGTTGTCTGTCTGTCTGTCTGTCTCCATCCATCCTCCCACAGATTCTGCTGCAGCCGCTGCTCCAGGAATTGGAACTCTGCCAAAGTGATGCTGTCGTTTCGCTACCCGCTGCGGAGTGGCGGGACGGTGACCATGAGGCCCTACGGGCAGGCCTGCAGAGGCTGCCCCGGCGGGTTCCAGCTCCCGGGCTTCTCACTGAGACAAGTGACGATGGCGCTGGACAAGCTGTTTGACAAGATACGGAGGAACGATGGTGGTGGTGATGAGCGGCCGGTGGTCGGACGGGATGAGGTGGTCAGACGGCATGAGGCCAGTCTGTGTGAGGCCTGCAGAGAGGGCATCTGTGGTGAGGACTGTCTGTCTGTTTGTTATTTTATTTTAGATGTTGTAATATTACAATTTAATAAGCAAATCAATAAGCAAAATCTAATATTGGGATCGAGCCAGAGTTTCCATCATCTTATGTGTTTCCGTTTGTATACGGGTCGGGAGGGGTTGAAAACGTGTTTGTTTGAGTCGTACGGTTTATTTTTTATTTTTGCAGCTACTGGATTTACTAGTCGACTAGTTGAATAGTCGACAAGTTGCTTAAAGCCCTATAGGTATAACTAATAACAATTACTAATTTGAGTTATTTTCATTCCAGCAGCTGGACCCGTCAAGACATTTGATTGGGCGGTGTCCAGCGCGGGTTACGCCCAGGCTGATCACAAGGCTGGCTATGTGCTGAGGAGCCTCTCTGTCACCGAGCAGGAGAAGAGGCAGATTGAGAGAGACACCGTTGGGCAAAGAAGGAACCCGCTATGGTAAGAAAGGGCATTAAGACCTGAGACAAGATTCTACAAGTCAGTTTTCTGAAAAACCTATGTTTTTTTATCTGTGGTTCTCAAACATTTTCATGTCAAGGACCCCAGAAATATCTGTATTTGGCCGTGGACCTCCCATCTGAAAATATGTTGTCCAGAAGCAAAGATATGAGTTAAAAACGATTGCTGTGAAAGAATATTGATTCAAAGATTTGCACACGTTTTCATGATAAAAATAAATAAATAGCAGCTTATCGGTGCCGCGCTAAGAGCTTGTATATCTGCTATTTTTCAATAGCTAAAGTTTAATGGTTTTATGGTTATAAAGTGTTTAAAAGCTCTGAGGTGACACAGATGCGTTCCTATTTTTTGCTTTCGTTTTGTAAACGGCAAGCTTCCCTGTCCAATGGGCAAGTAGAAACACGCCCATCTATGAAATGAATTGTGGAATAATGATGTCTTTGTGATCTGTGTAATTGATGAATAGAAAAGCATCGCCACCGCACGCAACACAGAGTAATTAATGCCCAATTTATACTGTATTTAGGGTGTCGCGACTCGCACACCGGCATTTGTGAGCTTGTAGATGGGCTCTTTTTTCTTCTTCAGGTGCACAACACTCTCCTATGACGAATTGCAAATCAGGCTTAAAGGGACATTTCACCGCTGGAAGAAACTGCAGTCATTCAATGTTAATGGTATTTGTAGTAGATAACAGTGGCCCAATTTGAAATTTGCACCTGATGGCCAGAAAAATAATGTCTGTGTGTTTGACTATAGGGTTGTACTAATTGCTGAATTCCTACAATGCTTTAGTGCACTCCACTCCTTGTGGAGAGTGGGGAGGCTGCATGGAGGAGGTGTGACTTTGTAGTCCAGGAAGAAAGTGAGACCACATTTTTATGACAGGTTTTTGGTCATGAACATGGCGTCATGACTAAAATATATATAGAAAAAAAAACATTACACACATACAAACCCCAGGAAATATTTATTTTGTCCTAAACATAATTAAAATAAGCTCTGGTTGCAAAAGGCATCCCATCACAGGTTAGAGTCGCGTTCGGGACGGGCACTGAATCGACGTGGCAGAAGTGAAATATATATACATTTATGTACATATCTCTGCTGTTGGGAGAAACCACCTAACTCCAAAATGTTCATTTTTCAAGAAATGAAGAAAACCATTTTACCTGTATTTTTTAAACAATGCAATACTGCCTCATCAAAGTTGGTGTTGTGCCTTTATATATTGTTAATTACTTCCATGAGAGAGGGAGAGGTGGTGGATTTAGTTGCTTTAGCAGACAGTTTGAGAGTCCAATGGAGTTAAGAGGATTTGTCTGAAGCGTTTTTTAATACTTTTTATTGGTTCAATATGTTGTTTAACCAACACACAGACGTAAAGGATGTTCAATAGCGTTGAATTATATAATATAATATATATAATATAAATCAAAAACCTCAAACATGGAGTTTGGTGGTTCCTCACGGCAACAAAATTATATTATATGTTTTTTTAAAGGCTAAACTATCTCTCTAATTTCTGCTTTTTTAAAACTAAAACCAGGTCGGCGTATCGTAAGAACAGGATCACTGCAAGCAACTTCGGTTTGGTCTTGAGAGCAGTGGAACATCGTTCCAGAACGGGCCGTCCTTACCCGCCGTCCTTGTTCAAAACCCTGCGTGGCCAATACAACCTCCAAAACGAAGTAAGTAGTGTGTTTCATTTGTTTTTGTGTTTTTGTATTTTGTGTTTCATGTTAAGGACACCCAAAATAATACTCATTAGCCTGCAGACCCCCCCATTTGAAAATGTATGCGAAGGATGAGATGAGAGAAGATGAGATGAGAGAAGATGTTTTACGGCTCTAGCAGGGATATTCAACCATTTTCATTTCAAGGGCCTGAATTTGACCTGAATTAGGCCACGGTCCCTCATTTAAATGGCATTTCTATCTCTGACTGTGACCCCAATGTATATTGTAAAATCAAAGTTAATTTAACTCTGAGAGTTAAATTGACTCTAACTCCAATTTAATTTAATTTAACTTAAGAGGTCCATAAGGGTCCATTTGGTTCCTAATTATCAATAAGCTGGGGACCTCCTGGAACTCTCTCAAGGGCCCCCTAGGGGTCCCCCCCGGACTCCACTTTGGGAACCACTGCCTTAGAAAACTACAATGAAAAATAACCGGCAACGTCTTTCTTTCAAGGCAGTACAACACGGAAACCGCCATGAGTCGAGGGCTAAGCAGCAGTACATGGAGGTCACGGGGATGCGTATCCAGGAGAGGGGAGTGTTCCTGTCCGACAGCGGCCTGCTCGGAGCCTCTCCAGACGGGACCGTGTACGGTGGCGATCGCAACATTGAGGTCAAGTGTCCATATACAGCCAGAAACATGACCGTCAGGCAGGCAGTGGCACAGATCAGGGCTCTGCAGATACAGATAGACGAGGTGACCGGCGCCCTGAGGCTAAAACCAGGTCAGAACTACTGGCACCAGATCCAGGGCGCCCTACACCTGAGTGGAGCCAACAGCTGTGACCTGGTCATTTGGACCCCTCGTGACCTGGAAATCCTGACGGTGGCCAAAGACCCGACATGGGCCGCAAACATCGGCATTCTGGAAAGGTTTTATGAAGACGTTTTCCTGCCACGCATTCTGCCACAGGTGTAACTGCATGGGAAGGGTCCGTTTTATAGGTTTGTTTATATCGTTTTCATTCATTTTGTTACAGATGTAATTCACTTTACATCAGAAATGCCAGTTTAGTTAATAGCTTTGGCTTATTGTTTTCATTCATTTTGTTACAGATGTAATTAACTTTACATCAGAAATGACAGTTTAGTTAATATAGCTTTGTTTTATTGTTTTCATGCATTTTGTTACATGGGAAAGGATCAGTTCATAGCTTTGCTTTGTTGTTTCCATACATTACATTTTGTCACAGATGTACTGTAACACATCGGAAAGTTCGGTTAATAGCTTAATATTGTTTTTGATAGCCCCACCAGTTCAACTAGCATTAAACTGCTGCCGGGCGGGTCTTTGTGCAACCGAGTTTAACGCTCCGGTTCGGTCTCTATCCCTTTTGAATGGTGCAACACATTTTTATGTATATGATTTTGGATGTGCTGGTACAATACAGTGACAGTACAGTACAGTAGAGGGTACAGTAGAGGGACCCCCACACGGTAACTCTGTCATTTCTCAACCGTTTCGGACGTGGGGCGGCTCGCCAGAACCGTCCCGGCCCCCTGGGCGCGTTCCCGGGGGTATGGATATTCCGGTGACCCCCACGCGGAGTTGCACCACTCACTTCACACGGGTGTTATTTTTGTACTTTAGAGACCACGTATTACACACCCCAGTTATAGGCCCCCAGGAAAGTGTGAAACTTCATGGGAGAGACTGCTTTTCTTTGACTCTGTGAATTTTATACGTGCTATTGAATGTCAAAGTGATATGGTACAATTTGTGACACTGTAACATTTGTTTGACAAATAAATATTTTCAAAAAAATGTTAATGTGGTAGCATTCATAGTTTTTTTGATACAATGCTTTCCGCAAAGGCTTAAGTTCAGGGATTCTCCATACGCAGTGATACTCAACCTCAGGCCCGCGGGCCACATCAGGCCCGCGGGACCATTATGACTGGCCCACCAATGAAAATCTAAAAAAAAGAAGAAAAAAAAATCTGGAAAATGAAATAAAAATAAATAAATCTGAATGAAGTTATCTTTAATTACATTATTATAAGTAATACTATTAGAGTTGTACTATTACTCGAACGAAAATAAAAGCTTGGGGGGGGGGGAAATTGCGGAAATGGAAATTGCGGAAATGGTAATTGCGGAAATTGCTCTTCACTTATAGCTATCTATTTTCAGTAGATTGTTTTATTTTACTCAGTCAGCCATATCACTACTCATTTTTTTTCATGAAAAAGGTCATAGCTGGGTAATCTATTTTCAGGCAAATTGTGTTTATTGTATTTTATTTTACTCAGCCATAACAATTTATTTTCTGTTAACCAACTTGCTGGCTGGCAGGCAGGCAGACAGCTACTCATAGACAGGCAGACAGACAGACAGCTACTCATGGAGAATTGGACAGGCAGGCAGTCAGACAGCTACTCATAGACAGGCAGACAGACAGCTACTCATGGAGAATTGGACAGGCAGGAAGGCAGACAGCTACTCATAGACAGACAGACAGCTACTCATGGACAATTGGACAGGCAGGAAGGCAGACAGCTACTCATAGACAGACAGACAGCTACTCATAGACAATTGGGCAGGCAGGCAGACAGCTACTCATAGACAGACAGACAGCTACTCATGGACAATTGGACAGGCAGGAAGGCAGACAGCTACTCATAGACAGGCAGACAGACAGCTACTCATGGACAATTAGGCAGGCAGGCAGACAGCTACTCATAGACAGGCAGACAGACAGCTACTCATGGACAATTAGGCAGGCAGGCAGACAGCTACTCAGACAGGCAGAGAGACAGCTACTCATGGACAATTGGACAGGCAGGCAGGCAGACAGACAGCTACTCATAGACAGGCAGGCAGACAGCTACTCATAGACAGGCAGACAGTAAGACAGCTACTCATTGACAGACAGACAAATAACTACTCATGGACAGACAGACAGACAGACGCAGGCAGGCAGGCAGGCAGGCAGGCAAAGAGCTACTCATGTTATGTTATTATGTTATTATAACAGCTTGTAGCGAAATTCAATTGTCAGTGCTCTCTCTGGTCAGCTGTCGCCATCCGGCTGTGGTGTGAGTGAAGCCCCCAAATGTAGAAGAGAAATGGATAACTTTATCCCTGCAGCCGTAACCCAGACTTAGAGAAAAGAGGCGCCGTGAGAATGCCTTTTGAATGATCCACAGAGTCAGAATAATTCAAATGACAGAACTGACGTTTATTGTATGTACTGCAGTATATAAAGACAACATTTTGGTATCCGCCCAGTGGTCATAAGTCACATGGGCTATTTCTGAGAAACACATTGATTGACACATGAACAATTAAGTTTCAGGTGGTTCATAGAGTTCGTTATGGTCTTGCTTCTGAAAGGTAAACAGCAGGTCGCCATGCGGTTTGCTGGGTACTGGTTTCCTGTCTCCTATAGCAGCGACAGATGCGCCGCTCAGGGGCCCTTGAGTGATGCGAGAGCAGCGACACCTGAGAAGGAATCTCTGCGAGTTTCTCCTCGCCTTGTAGGCTACCTAACATGCTGTTACAGGCAGAGGTGCTAGACGAACCGTACAGAACGAGATGGAAAAAGTAATACTACACAGGAAGGAACGGAAGTATGTTTTCTTAAGATCAAGACCTTTCGACCTCGAGCCTTCTACAGAAATATGCAACATGCACTTAGAGCACTATTCATCACTATTCCATTACATGCTGTTTTGCAAGCTATCTGGTCTAATGGCCAAGGGGGATATTTTAGCTGACTCTGGAAATCTATGTGAATTCATAACAATAACAAATCTCTGATGTTATCTATTCTGATTGGATACATGTTCAGATGAATAAACACTAGGCCAGTATATTACAATCAGATAGAGCTATTTAACACATATTGTTTACAATCAATACATTAAAATATATCATTGCATTCAACTCATTTTGCTGGGGACCCCTGGAAGGTAACAGGAAGGGTGGGCACCAAAACATTCTGGGCACCTTGGAAGAGTGCATGGGGCCAGTGGGCACCAGACCTCTGAAGAAAGGAAGGAAATTCAGGCGTCAAAAACTGAAATATAACAAATGTTGTATTAGTCTGAAGTAGGCATAGTTCTGTGAGGTTAGCTTTAGGCATATAGTTAAAATTTAAGGTTTAGAGTTAGGATTAAGGTTTTGCATTTTCTGAGGTTAGGGTTTAAAAGGCATAGGCCTATTACTAAAAGGTGGCAGCATCCCAGTCTAGCTTCCTGAGGCCTTAAGAAAACGTTACGATATCGATAACAATTGCTCATATATCACAGCTGACACTTTGGTGGTCTGCATGGTCTGTTGCTTCCTAGAGAGAGAGAGAGAGACGCAGAAACAGCAGCAGAATATTTCAGTTCCTTAACTTGCTTTGCTTACTTACTGTCTGCCTGTAACTTTGCAGTGCAGTTCATATATAGTTTCATATACGGATTAAAAAGTATTCTTTTCAATCCATCAGTAAAAAATAAGGTCAGACTCCAGAGGGAATAACGGACATCATCACACGAAACAATTAAAAGTGACAACTTTACGTGGGAAGTTGTGGAAACATCCTCCTTGCTATTCACATTCAGACACAGTTCGGAATTCGACGCCCTTTCCAGGTTCTTTAACTTCAAGGACAATGAACTGTAAGTCGATATTTATTATTATTATAACTTGGTATAATTTGGCCGCGGCGACATGTTGAGAAAACGACGTGACATTAATGTCTGTCTGCAGCTGCTCGCAAAAGTAGCACAGCAGCAGGAGGAAGTCAGTGTTGATCTAATATGAATAAATCAACGTTTATTGGTTTATTGTCTCGCCTCAAATGTTTTCAAAAACATTCTTTAGCTGTAGCCTACAATAAATATTGTGTTTTTGTTTTTACGTGGCTGCCATGTTGATTGGCTACGGAAATCTAGGTGCGTATAGGCTATTGTCTCAGTGGTCTGTCGACCTGTTGACTGACTGTTCTGCCTTTCTTTATAATTCTAATTTAACTTAACCTCTGATTTGGCCATTTTGATTCCATGTGTAGCAGTTATATCTGCACACACTCTCGGACTCGATCGGAGTTTAAGGACTTGTAAAGTGTATTATTGGTTCCCAAGTCCCAACTCTTATCAATACATTCTTAACAACTCTGCCTCTTGGGTTCCCCTGGAGCCACCTCACCTCAAGGACCCCTGGGGGTCCCCAAGACCCACTGTGTTGTTCATCATGGCAGCGGTCGCCGGTCTGTTTATCGAGAAATAACAATTTATTTAACTATGTGGACATAACTAACGGTAAACGGACCGCTGAATATAGTGATGGGCTGGCATTGACTAACATGGCTGGTGTTTTATTGACTTTCATTATCTTCCTATACTATTGATTGATTGTTCAACTGTTTAGTCGATTTTAAATGACTGCTTTCCAAATGGATAGAAAGGAAAGGCATTTTGAATATAGAGTGGGGTCCACGCAGGTAGGGACCCCCAGGATACAATACAGGTACCTATGGTGGGATTCCTTGGCTTGGAATTCTAAGGTTTCAGAATCACTATCGGCTTGTATCATATTTTATTCTTGTCTGCCGCTCTACACTGGCTGCCTGCTATTAGTGTGATTATTTTCTCATATATTAGCTTTTATTTTGTCCTATCATGTTGTTTATCTTGTTTATACATCTATAACATGCAGTGGGTGTCACATTTGTGTGTGTGTGTGTGTGTGTGTGTGTGTGTGTGTGTGTGTGTGTGTGTGTGTGTGTGTGTGTGTGTGTGTGTGTGTGTGTGTGTGTCATAAAATGCATAGAGACAAACTGTGGCCTGCTACCCCAGAATGGCTCTGTCACTTATCAGCTAAGCAGGAAGGCCAAAGCCCCAGGTGGTCTATTTTGAAAGCAACCTGAAGATGTTCAAACAGACCCTAAAGATAATATCAGATCAAAGATCTCTCCCCAAGAATTTGGAATCACTGTCTCTCAGCCATAGCTTCCTGCCTGTGGAACAATTGATATGCAAATAGACTTCAGTTCAAGGCACTGGTGTGGTGGGAGATGCAGGGAGAAATGGCTTGCAGAAGTTAATGTTATATGTACAATTATGACTAACCAAGTAGTGCTATATGATTCATAGTACCTCTTCTTCTTGCTGCGAGAGTGAGGTCTAGCCAACACCAACTCGGGATTCCTGGATCGCTGCCCTCCACAAATTCCTATCCAACATCAGGTTCTTGAGCTCTGCTGCTATGCACTGATTCGAAGTATAGCTGTCTGCTGTCTGCATGTAAAGTCCAAAACTCATTACCATAATGTTACGTAATTATAATGCTGCTACAATGTCCGAGGATGAACAAAGGCTATTTTTATTCCAATGTGCCTTTTTACACGAGACGCAATACAGGACCTTGAACGTGACACATTTCCCCCTTTTGTACAACAGACTGGATCCCCTGGCTGTGGAAGGATGGATTTCAACGCGTGACGTATTCAGAGCTGGCCGGCTATGGAGACCAGTGGAATCTGAACTTTAACTACAGCAACCTGTCGGACGTGGTCTCCTATGAGGAGCAGAGGAGAGGCTGGATGGTCCATGAGAGCTGGGCCCGTGGGAGGTATGAGAGGTCTATGAGATCTATGTTCATATACAATTAATACCCTTAATTTTTTCGCTTTAACATGTTGTTCTCCAATTTCAATGCAACCAACTGTTAGTTCTAAATTCCGAGCAGTTCCAAGCAACCAACTGCCGAGATATTTCTAGGGAGTACAAACTGAAGTGAGGACAAGGTCAGGAGGCCTCTCTGAGCAATGGGCAGATGCCGCAGTGTATGTTCTACTATTGCGGCGCTTCCTTGTTTCTCAGGAGTTTCACCTTATCAGGTCAAGACACTTTTCTACATCCATCAATAGGGCCAGTCAAGCTACTGGTTTAGACTGGTGCATAGTCTGCCCTTTGCCAGTTGTCTCCCATTATCTTTAGAACCTGTCATCTTAAGACCCACCCATCAGCTAATGCTGTGCCTAGATATACTCAATGAATGTGCATTCATGTTCATGTCATAATATTAAACCCATACTTGATACAATGGCAGCAGTGCCCCGACCCTACATGCTGACTGCATGTAGGGGGAAACGATTGTTACGGTACATGGCTAGTATTGTCTGATAGGGAACTTTCCATTCCATAACGAGATCTCTGTCTGAAGCCTTCATGAACTAAAAGTTAGATTTTTGTACGTGACTGATTTATTGTGAGACGGTTTTTCCATTGTTCTTGTTCTTCTTAGAATGCTCTAGTGTGCACATGATGTGCCACTGGGACAACTTGTTGCAGATTTAGTTAAGGCCAGACGGGGTGAGCCTAGTGGGTGAAGGCCGGGGGGCCTTGAGGAGGCAAGGTTATAAAATAGCTGGAAAATGCCGAAACGTCTAATACAATGCGATCTGTGTTGCAAGGCCAAATATTTTGTCTCGTGCTACAAAGACTCAGAGTCTCTCTCCTGTCAAGAATAGGAGTTGCTATTAACTGCACAATTAAACTCTTCTGGTCCTTCTTTTATATGGTTCACTAGATGCGTGTCATGATGACGATACCATATGAGGTTTCCACATTAGTCTGATGTCAGTGCTGGATATCGCTGTTGTCTCCATACATGTCTCCATACATTCTCAATAGAAATATGACAATACTACACTGTTTTGTACATAACGTGATGTAGTAATGGGACGTCCAAAAGGTAGATCACAAAGGCTGTGCTGGTAGACCACATGACATGGCCTTAAAAAATATATATAATTTAAATATTAAAACACATACAGACATCAAAAGGGCCTGTCAGCTCAAACTATAGCAATGCAATACTTTGTTTTCAAGAATGCTGCGCACAAATGTCAGTATAATTACAAAGTTACAGGTATACAAAAATCACCTATCAATTCCATTTCCCCCTTCCTATTCCAAGTGCCTTTTGTAATATATGTAGTTATGTACTGCCATTGCTGCTATTCCATCGCCCCCTCAGGTACAATATTAAACTAGTTTCAGCAATGGAATCATCCTTTTTTTTTGGTGGGTAGAAAGTAGCTCTCAAGTCAAAAAAGATCTAGGTCTATTTACAACTCACAGTAGTAGCACAACCATGTTCTCACTTGTTGGCAGTCTGTCAGAATAACTATGTGTAAATCTAGCATGGTCATGTAAAAAGAGCCATGATGTGTGGCTCTGTCCATTAACCAAACTTCCGGCTGTTTGTGTTCTCTTGTTCTCTGTATAAAGGAACACATTCGGGACGCTGCGTTGACACTCCACCTTTTGTTAGATAAATACAGTCCTGCCCCGTGGAGCCCGAGGTCTGGCCAGGAGGACAGAGATGCTGTTTCTCTGCCTGAATCTTCCTAATAAATTGTCAACGCAACAATATCTTCCATTATAGATCCTTCCACAAATCTTTTTGTGAGCCCATTCGGAATTTCGGGGTACTCATCCCTGAGTGTGACTGAGACTGACTGGTATAGATCACTGGTATTCTTCAGTACATAAACTGGCTGATGTGTAAATCTTGGTCTCAGCCCGCTGTCTCTCTTCAAACCTCCCAGTTTCTGCTGCAGCATCTGCTCCGAGGAATGGGACTCGGTGAACGCCAGGCTCTTGTTTCGGTACCGGCTACCGAGTGAGTTCAGGCGCGGGACGGTGATCATGAGGCCCTACAAGCAGCAGTGTTGGTACTGCGGGAACTTCGTCCTCCCGGGCTTCTTTGGAATAGACGTGGACAACGCCCTGGAAGACCTGTCATCGGAGATAAGGAATCACTGCAACAGTGGTGAGGAAAACAGACATTATAAGTCATTTAATGTTGGGTTTAGGGATGTTTTTTTTTGTTGGTTTTTTTGTAAACGTGTAACCTTTGAAATGTGGCTGGCGTTCTATCAATACATTTACAATGTACTGTAGACATTTAGACTATGCTCTTAATTCAGAGCGAACAAGAACGACCTAACTCCTTTAAACCAATCCATCCATCGGCTGCTATATGACGTAATTTCAAAAGCCTGATGTCGGAGGGGCTAGCGCCCCTCAAATGGTAATGTTTGGAATAAATCAAGCACACCCACATATACATCTTAAAATAGGGATAAAGAGCATTTAGTACAGCTAGAAATAACCTGAAATACTAATTTTAGTTTCTATTATTTCAGATGGACCCTTATTGAAGACATATGATTCCGTGATTGCCTGCCAGGGTTATGCCCGCGCTCAGGACAGGGTTCGCTATGTGGTGTCAAACCTTGCTGTCACCAACGATCAAAAGCATTGGATTGAGAGAGAGACAGTTGGGCAAAGCACAAACCCTTCATGGTAAGAAATGAAATACAATACAATACGCACTGGGAACAGACCGAAGGAAAGGGGCAGAGTTCAAAATGTTCTGAGTTTATTCACACATGACCTTCACACATGACCAGAGTATGTAGATATCAGAGTTTGCTGTGAAGTTATGAGGAGAGAGCAGAGATAGAGCCGAGGGCCCCCCCGTCTTCCTTGGCCCTGTCATGATAAGACTGCAGGTGCTTCCTGTTCACTGTGCCATGCAGTACCAGAGCACAATGACAGATAGATGCACATGTCCATGACTGTTGCACAATGACAGCGACAGTGGGCATAATCACCTGTGCAATTTGGGTGGTTTTCTGTAAATGTAATCAGCTACTACAGTATGACACTTAGATAAAGATAAATCCATCCATCCACCCACTAACCACTAACTCTATACTTGAGCGGGGTCCCCCAGGTCAACGCTGTGTGTGTCACGCATTGTGAGCTTGTAGATCTGCTATTTCATGCAAATGCCCCAGAATACGGACCCTAGGACTAGGGTTCATGTGGACGTGGTTAATAAAAAAATAAATGTCTGTCCATCATAATGTGAAGTCCATCAGATGAGGGGTTCTCCAGAACCGGCCTTCTGAACAAAGGCCACATCCCAAACAGGCACTTTACTAGTTCAGAACAGATGGTCCTCCAAAGTGACCGCCATTCAAATGCCAGTTAAGGGAGACGTAAAACAATATCTTACCCAAATTTGTGGATCTCTCTAATTTGGGTATTCTTTATAACAACAGGTCAGCATATCGTAAGAATCGGATCACCTCGAGCCACTTTGGGGAGGTCTTGGCAGCAGTTAGGAGAAGATCTTACCCTCCTTCCTTATTCAGAACCCTGCTTGGACAAGATGACCTCAGCCGAGTCGAAGTAAGTAGTACTAGTGGATAACACGCTATTGTTTTTTCTGCGTTCCTTTGAAAACAGTTAATGAGTAACCGGCAACATCTTTCCTTTCAAGGCAGTACAATGGGGAATCCGCAATGAGTCCGTCGCAAAGGAGGAATACACGCGGCGCACCGGGATGTACATCCAGGAGAGGGGAGTGTTCCTGTCCGACAGCGGCCTGCTCGGAGCGTCTCCAGACGGGACCGTGTACGATGGCGATCGCAACATTGAGGTCAAGTGTCCATATACAGCCAGAAACATGACCGTCAGGCAGGCAGTGGCACAGATCAGGAGTTTCTATCTGGAGTTTGATGAATATACACGAGTCCTGACGCTAAGACAAAATCATAACTACTGGCACCAGATCCAGGGCGCCCTACACCTGAGTGGAGCCAACAGCTGTGACCTGGTCATTTGGACCCCTCGTGACCTGGAAATCCTGACGGTGGCCAAAGACCCGACATGGGCTGCAAACATCGGCATTCTGGAAAGGTTTTATGAAGATGTTTTCCTGCCACGCATTCTGCCACAGAGATAACTACATCAGAAGGGTCAGTCGATTGTTTCAAATAGACCCACCATGTCAACCACCATACCTTGACTGTTTTACTATGACTTTATGAATTGTAAATTTCAATTGTGCCAGTTACCCTTTTGTCACAATAACATTTGTTTTCAAACCCTCTTAGGGTGATTGTAGGATCTGTGGGAAGACTCTCCTGTGTTATTTGACTGAGGTGGAAATGTGTCTCTTGTAGAGCTGTGGAAAGAGGTGAGCAAAATGGTGTCCTGTGGTGAGAAGAGAACTATTAGTTTCAACTGCTTCTTACCATAATTGTGGCTGCCCTGTGCCGGACTGTTGATTGAATGATTTATTGAATACTTTATTATTATTATTATTAATAATAAAACCTTAACCAAACCAAACGATGTCGATATGATCTCATTCTGTATTAAAAAAACAGGGGACAGGCAAAATATGACCCCCCCCCCCAGTCAAAAAAACACTTTGTTTGAAATAGACACTATATTATAAAATAGACACTCTTTCTAAGGTGTGATATGGGGTCCTAAGGATGAATATAAAATGAATATCAATATCAATCTTAAAACACTTATAAACATTGGGGATTTAGCTGTCTGCATTAGAATGAATTTTCTGTCAGTTACTAGTTAGTCACACATGGGCCACTAGAGGGGGCCGTGGTTCAACAGGTGGCAGGGATGGTCACCTGAATGTCTTGATAAAACAGCACCAGTTCCATTTCAAATCACTGAAATGTTACTGATAGACAGATTTAAACATCAATTAAACTAAATTGAGGAATTGTTAAAACCGTAAATGTGTACTTAAATATATACTATACTTTAGGGGGAATTCACTTTTAAAAAGAACAATTACATGATTGCGCATGCTTACAGGTGTATGCATAGGCTCAATTTATGTAACTTGGATAGCATTTTATGTAGACATGGCACTCTAAAGTCAATATCTATATAATGACTATACACTATAATGTATACTTTCATTATAGATATTCCACTGTCAGGTTCTTAGCTTACATATGATTCATGATGACTATTTTTATGTATTTGTCATGAACTGTGTACTTCTATTGTGTAGTTATGTGTTATGTTATGTGTTCTTGCTTAATGTAAGTCGCTCTGGATTAAGAGCGTCTGCTAAATGCCTAAATTGTAAATTGTAAATTGTAGTTATGTTCCTAGTGTTTCCTGTCTGCTCCATTTGTTGCTACCTGTCTTGTCTAACCAATTGTATTGTCTGTAATTGCATTTGTTGTTATATTAAGTCTCAGCCTATCGGGTGTTGATTGCAGTTATGTTGCACCTGTGCCTAGTCTATTTAAACCTCCCTGTGTTAGTCACTGAACACAGGGAGGTTTAAATAGACTAGACAGTAGACCAGTTTATAGTTTGTTGTCACAGTGTCCTGAATAAATCATCATTGAACTTTATCTGCCTGCCTATGGTTCTGCATTTGGTCCAATACATGTCTCACCATGACAATTTGATGTATTACGGTATTACCATGTTTTTTGTTCTTGCTTACTGTAAATCGCTCTGGATTAAATTGTAAATTGTAAAATCAGACAAATAAGTGCCTGCTAAAGATAAGTCCGGAACTATTGGCTTTTACACAGTTTTACAACTGTGTACACAACTGTGTAGCTGAAGCAGTCACCTTCTGTAGCTACCTGGCTGCCAGTGTCAAGTTGGATCTGCAGCCTCCAGCCTGCACGCCATGTTGCCACAGACACACTCACGTTATGAGCGTGTATATCTGTTTTCAGTGTGTGGTGGCACTGGTGCACAATCCTGCGATGTTGACTTTCTTGCTCTTCATACCGTAACAACATTTGACAGTTGACGCCATAGAGTATAAAGAAGGATAGAGACTGAACTGGCGCGATAGCTCCATGAATGTGGATAATTGTACTCTCTGCAGATGTTTGGCCTTGTGGCCATAAGGACTCAGATGGTGGTACCAGACTAAGTGTCCTTATTGTATTGTATTGTATGTATGTATGTTTATTGTTTATTTACTCTTCAACACTATGGAACATCATTTATAACACCTGTGCATTACATGTCATGAAAATGTTCTATACAACCAGTGACAATACAGGGACATTTCTATGTTCCCAGGCTGTTACCTTATGGAATTAATAAGGTTAGGGTTACGCTCCCTTTATACCACATCATGAAAAATAACTAATAACTAATTAGGTTTAATTAAGCCTCTACGGCTGAAACCTTTTTAACCACTGGCACAGTATAGTATGTGTATCAAAAGGTCTACTTGCATCTTTTAGGAGCAACAATCTGCAAAACAAGACTTGCACCATAAAAAACAACAACCGAAAATGTTAGTTAATAATGCAAATGTTGCAAATGTTGGTTAATATTGCAATTAAGTAATATACTGTATGTCGCCTTCCTTGGGAAGTTGTAGGAACGTCATTTGTGTGGGAGCACGTCACAGTATGGGAATCACTGACACTAGAGAATAATTTGGTTTTTGAAGCTGCAGTTGAGGTCTTTGTGCGGAAGGACAATGGAGTTGAGTATAATCACCTCTGCGGGGATGGCCACGTTACATCCCAGAACAGTAATTGAAGGTGTGAGTTTTCCATCTCTAAACAGGGACTCACTGTCAATCTTTGCATAGGGATCATTGGGGTCGGGATTGCTTGGCGTTCCCTCCACCCTCGCCCACTTTCCAATGGTGCTATCCCATCCCACAATGCAATTCAAAACACAGCTGTGATCCTGTAGAGTTGCTCCATGCAGGATGATGGATTCTCGCACTCTAACTCCAGCACCAATAGTTACTCTGGGTCCTATGGAGACATTGGGACCCAACACAGCAGTGGGGTCTATACTGGCTGTAGGATGAATATAGACGTTACCACTTATTTGGGGGCTGCTCCCTTTGTTTGAGGCCAGTCTTGTGGGGTGAATTTTACGGTACTGGTTGAGGTACAGGTGGCTGGCATAAATTGCGGAGCCGGCAGTCTTGATCTGGCTCCAGAAGCTGAGGGTCTTGTAAACGTACAGCTTGCCCTGTCCTGCCAGGGCAGGGAAAACGTCTTGTTCCAGCCGGATGGCTTCAGCCCGGTGCCGGCAGTTAGAGGGCTCCTCTAACAAAATGTTGTGTTGATTCTTCTGGAAGATGGCACCGATGTGCTGGAAGATGCCTGGGGTGAACATGTAGATTCCACAGTTGATGAGGTCACTCACGAAGGTGCTTGGCTTCTCTACATAATGCAAGACCTTGTTTGTTTCTCGGTTTTCAACAATACAGCCATAATTCAAAGACTGCTTCTTGTTTGCTGTTGTCCCCAGGATAACAAAGCTGCCAGCTTCTCCGTGTTCCTTTTGAAAGTTGAGCATCTCTGGCAAAGGAAACTCTGAACAGACGTCAACATTCATGACAAAGAAAGCCTCTGGACTGCCTGAAAGAATTTGATCTCTGAAGTGATAAATGCCCCCTCCGGTGCCCAAGGCAGCGTACTCTTGGAAATATCTAATGGAGATTTTGAATTCCTGCTGTGCATTTGTCAGGAACCTGGTCAGTTCTTCATTTGGTTGATAAAAGCCGATAAGCAAGATCTCCTTCATATTTGCTACCTTGGCACAGGCTTCAATGTGATGCTGGAGCATTGGCACTCCGGCTAGTGGAAACAAGGGTTTGGGAACTTCAAATGACAGCGGCCTAAATCTTGTGCCTTTGTGGGGACCTCCGATCAAAATCACTGCCTTCAACATGTTGATTTGCAAGTGTGACAAAAAGTGACAACTAAATCAGCTGTTGCTTGATCAGAAGTCCTTTAATTGGAAAAGTACAACTGTTTAAAATTGTATTAACTCTGTGGGTTTTCACTTATATAAGATGTGTGACGTCACTATACCCAAATTAGTAATCCACACCCAGCCCTACATGGATTGGCTGGTGCCTGCAAATGTTCTCACCCCAGTGGCGTAACATAGGGCAGTGCAGCCAGTGCAAAGCACTGGGGCCCAGCGCCCCCTAGGGGCCCATGAGGGGAAGGGAAGAAAAGAAAAGAAACAGCTGACGGGCGCTGTTTTGTGAATACACACACACACATACACACAAGCAGAAGGGGCAGCTAGCTGAGCTATGGGAACAGGAGGAAGACATGGAACCTGGTGTCTAGCAAGGCGCTAGGCACAGCTCATTGGTCAGTACTCTTCATAGGCATGCAGCAGAGCCAATCATTATGCAGTATCATATCTTAGCAACTATTTCACCACGCTCCGGTCCACAACATTGAAAAAACAAATGGACGCTGTTGTTGACAGCCAACTTAAGTGCCAACAATCTTATCAGAAAGTTCTAGTAGTGAGATAGAACTAAAAAAAGAAGAAAAACGAAGTGCAGAGCTGAGTGGGAAAAATATTCGGTGTATTTTTATGAAACAAAAGCTTTTCAGTTTCAAAGTGGATATTCAAGCTTTCCCTACAGCTGCAATGTTGGTGAGTTTAATGTTGTTTAATGCAAGCAGATGCAAATTGATGGTCACTTTATATCATTATAATAAATCTAGAGTTGCAAATTGCAAAGGACTGTGCTGTCATGTGCCAGTTAGCCCTGACAGGGACACATATAGTGGCATCATTTACTGATGTTTGCACTGCATTAATGTTATATCTCACCATACCTGTCACTGTAGAGTGCAGAGCACTCATTCTCCAAGCTAAAGTTGATAAAGACTTATTTAAGGAGCAGCATGGGACAAGAGACTCAGTGGACTGGCTACGCTTTCTATTGAGAACTGCAGAGCGAGGGCTTTGGACCTGAGAAGCATCATAAATGACTTTGCTGAGTACAAGGCCCGTAAGGTGACCTTCTAATAAGTGAGTACATCCATTCCATGCTGTGGTTTTATAGTGGCATATAATGAGCTGTGTTTTTTTATTTTTATGTTTGATAGTTTGGAGACATCAGGCTGTGGTAGTTTTGTTTTTGTGCCCAAGTCAGGGCAGGTTGTTTATTGATGAATATACTGTATGGACACTGAGCTTGGCAGCTGGTGCTGTCTGCATGTGGTGCTGAAAGGCTGGTGCTAGTGTGATTGATTGAATTTTTTTTTTTTGCAGAATTACAGTACATTTTAAGCACAAACTCAATTACAACGACTGTTAACTTACTCAATGCTGTACCATATGTTCTCATGCCAATAAAGCCCCTTTGAATTTAATTGAATAATTTAATTGTGTGGCCGGTCACCTCACCTGTAATGTTAGTTTATACCTATTGTGTGTGTGTGTGTGTGTGTGTGTGTGTGTGTGTGTGTGTGTGTGTGTGTGTGTGTGTGTGTGTGTGTGTGCGCGCGCATAGGCACGCGCACGCACACTTGTTTATGGCGGTGCCGCGGTGGTGGGGGGCCTACAAAATATTCTCGCACCGGGGCCCACAATGACCTCATTACGCCCCTGTCTCACCCCCAAAAAATATTTGGAACTGAAAGTATCCTTCTGTCCCCAGGGTCATATACTGTAGGCCTTATTGACATGAACAATCACTGGCAAAGTGAACATTTTGTGTCTAGATTTGTCTCTCAGCTCCGAGGAGATGAACCTGCCATCTTTCATGTGATGAGATTTTATCAGCTTTACTTTTATCTCAGCCTTTAGCACTTATGTGCTACTTGTGTTCAAGCCTTGAACATCAGACTCTCGATCCTGCTCTTAAAGCAGTATCGAATGAATAGGACAGAAAGTGTATTGTATCCCATTTTTTTCTCTCAGGTATGTTCATGATATAAAAATAAAACACATTTCAGACATGAATACCTTGCAGATGTGTTTATTGTATAGCAGTAGACATTTCTAACACCATTAAGAACATGGTTTATATTAAATGATATACTGTACAGGCAGTATGGTACAGTATGCACTTGAAATGATCAATGCTATTTTTTAAATAAGTCAGATTGGGAAAACTTTAAAATGCCTAATTTGTCATTAATATTATGAATACAGTTCAAGAACTGCAGGAGAATAGTATGTTGAATTGTATTTTGTACATAGCATAGGCCTATGTGTATATTTTGCGAACATTCTACTTAGTGAATACCATTATTAATCTGATTATATTTCACCTTTTTATGCATGTTGTGTCTATAGCTTTCCCAGCAATGGGTATTTTGTAATATTTATTTTATTGTTTACCTTTCCAAAAATGTGTAATATGTGAACATTGTATGTATTTTTGTTTTTGTTTTGTATGGTGTGTGTGGTGCCTTGTCTTCATTATGACCTGTTGTAAGGGCATGCAGGTGCAGATCCCTGTCTGTGATTAGTGTTAGGCAGCATTGAGTGCACCTGGGTGAGCTAAGCTCAGTCAGAAGTTCAGAACAAAAGTTTCAGCATGGTGTAAGGAGCTCTTCCTACGGCAAACAAGAGTGTCCTTTAAAATAAAGAAGTATAAGAAATAAAACATAACTAACTCGCCTAAAATAATTGGCAGAAGGCGCACACGGTACGTTACATGTTATTTTGTTTGTCTGTAAACAGTGTTTTGTAATTCTGTCGATCGTTTTGATTGTGAACTTGTGAATGTGTACATTTCATTGTGTATGTAGGCCTATTGTGATTGAATGTGGAGCATTTCATAATATGGACATTTCATGATTCATGGACATTTAAAAAGGCATCAAAACAGGACATTCATATTTCATGTTTAATTCATTGTGTTAACAAATATATTGTTTGTTTTGGTTTTCGGTTTTTCACGTTGTCTTGGGCTATAATAAATTGCCTTGAGATATCAGTTGGAGCTTTGTTATTCTGCTGGTTGAAGAAGCTTTAGGAGCGGTTTAGTCTCACATTTCCTGGATAAATTGACTACTGGCAGCATTGCGAAGACATACTGTACTGTGGAGCTGAAACTTGGCAACAGAAGCTTTTAATCAACCATATAGGCTACTTCATGTCTTGAGAGCAATTTGGGCATTTCATGTTTATCCCATAGTGAACACCAATTACAGAAAGGGATGTTGCTGTTGTTAGTTTGGACTCTCTCCTGTGACCAATCCGGTGTGGTTAACCTGTCAGGTTAACCACCACCACGATAGGTTCCAGGGTCACTGAATCACTAAGCCACTCCACCACGTCAAGGTCACAGCAAAAGGAGTGGAAGTGGCCCTTAAAAGGGCCGGGGGGGACACACACACACTACAGGATCTTGAGCTCTCACAGTGACATGAGGGAAAAGTAGTTTGCCACAGCAGACTCCCGTTCCTCCATGATCTCCTCCTTCTCCTCCAGAAGGGCCTGCCATTCATCCTCATTGATCCTCAACTGCTCCTCCTCACTGCACTCTGACAGAGTCGCCTTCTCCACCTTACGGAGAGAAAAGAAGTCATCCACCCGAGACTCCCATTCCTCCATCCTCTCCTCAAACTCTTCCACAAGCGCCTGCCACTCATCCTCCTTGATCCTCCAGCTCTCCTCCCTGCACTCCTCCGTCTCCGCCAGGTCTGAGTGGTCGACCACAGCATGGAAACTACCAGAGTAATAACTTTGTGTCACCGCCATTTGAATCATAATGGATACTGTAGGTCTTCTCCTGCTAAGGTTCTGATCTACTGTCTGTCCAAAATAAGTGATATGTGTCAGCCGTGTACAGCCAGTCTTTATTCTGTTGGCTGCCCGTTGCCCATTGGCTGATGCCTAGCAACGGTTTGTGTACAGAACGCTCTGACGTCACCCGTATCAACAAACCGCTGCAGGTGGATCACGCAAGACATCAACATTAGGCTTTTGTTGTCATGGCGACATCTCCACACAACGCTCAAAGGACACGTTGTGCCAGGTAAATAATCATGGTGACGTGTGTCAATATTTTTCTTTGTGTTTTGTTTTGAAACGTTGCTGTTAGCTACTTAGCTTGCAAGCTAACTAGTCTCGGCTGTTTACGTTTTGTTTGTGATGGCATTAATTATGGTGATATATGTATATATTTCAGACATTATGTGATACAACTTATTGTGTTTTGGATAGGTGCCTTTCACGACGTTTTCCACAGTAATGGATGTTTAGCAATTTAGTCAGCAGATATTTGTTTTAAATTGTTTATAGTAGGCTACTTGCCTACTTTGTTGCTTATAGGCTTGAGCGAAAAACATCTTCTCAAATCAGCTTGAAGACCTGTGGCATCAAGTAGGCTAACTAGCTGCTAAACATCCTTGTCCTATGGTGTGCATTAGATAACGGTCATATAAAGCCATGTCCAGGTAGTCACAACTTCACAAGTGCTTGCCATGCCTTATGGGTTAGATAGCCACAAGGGAATAGACAAGATAAAAGCCAGTAATCTTTCAGAGTTCCCAAAAATGTTGCCAGCTCCAGTCTGTGACTTCCAGAATGTTTGTGGGAGTTACTGATTTTGACTTTGGGCCAGACCTGTGTAACTGTCATACCACAATAGTACATGTATAATGTGCTGTAAATGAGAAAATATAAGTGTCCCCACTTTGCCTGTATTCACATTCACCATGCATATCATTTACTTCCCTATTGTGAGTACAGTATTGTACAGTTCACCAGGCCAAACATATATATACTTCACATACTGTACATATCTGCATATATATATATATACACACACTTTGGTAGTAGTCTTAGCTCTGTGTGCCTGTCTTTGCTTGTCATAATCTTACAGGTTAATATGCAAGGTGAAGGTGACATTGTATATACCGGTATGTGTTTGTTTCACCAACCTTAGGACTGTGGTAGCCTGAGATTATGTGTGTTTTAGGACAAAATGAACATGGAATTCATTACATACCAGGTCTGTTAGGTTGCAAAATGGAGTGGTGAGGTAAATTAAAAAAAAATGTATTTTTGTTTGTATCATTTTGCATTAATTAAGCATTTACAAGATCATATATTTCCATTTTGCACTTGATCATTTCCCTGAAGCTGTTTGGAGGTGCAGACAGAACAACTCAAGGTCTTTCTTCTGGCAGAGAAGTTGTCAAAGCAGATGCTTTGTGAATAAAACTTCAGCCCTGGGAATTGTGTTGTAGGAAGGCATAATCGTATTAGTTTGCAAATAACATTTTGTGTTAGTCCACAGTCTCACACCACAGGTTTGCAAATGTTCCATATGAAATATAACAAATGTATCTGCAGTTGAATGCGGTTGTAATATGTGTTTGTTGGTTGCAGATCATATAGCTTGTTTTACATTAATTC
The DNA here is from genome assembly GCF_963924005.1 of Protomyctophum bolini. Lineage (NCBI taxonomy): Eukaryota > Metazoa > Chordata > Actinopteri > Myctophiformes > Myctophidae > Protomyctophum > Protomyctophum bolini. The sequence goes on from NC_137878.1 coordinate 9,850,300, forward strand.
ATAATGTTATATACACATTTTGTTTGAAATATAAACTTATCCATCATTGAAATATAATTGTATTGAGTGACATTTGAAGTTACTGCACAATGTTATTCCTGGCCAAATTGGCCAATGCATTATAAAGTAAGTTGAATGTTTGAATTGGACACGCATTCTACAGATGAAAGAATGCGCACGTATTGGAATAAACTATAATCAACCATGGGTTGAACTCTCAATGTTGCGTGCGCATTCTTTCATGTGTGCCATGTGACACAAACAACCAATAGCATTATTTGACACACCCATCAGCACTTTGACAGAAAGCGCTAATGTACACTATTTATTCCAGGATTTGACAAGTGACAAGTGAGAACATGGCAAGTGGAATGAGTCCAAGTGCGCGGGAGAAATCGGCCATTATTGGCGAGAAATTTGAGCTCCTCATGGTAAGTTTAAAGATTTATCCTGTAAATGTCGATTTAAATATGTATGTTAGTAATTCAAATGAGACTGTTGACCATGCTTATACTGTATTAGCCATGGTTCATGACTCTCGTATTCATATATGAGAGTCAAGAGTTAACTGCACCCTGTTTTTGGCGTTTGCTATATTTACAACTTTTACGTATATATAAACATTCGGATTTATTTATTTTTTCTTTGTTTTTTGTATAGTATCAGGTGAAAGATCCCCAAGTTGAAACGGATGAAGTGCTTTTTAACTTGGCATGTATGAGTTCGTCAGCGGTGATGGGACACAACGCCCTCGAGTCCCAGTTGACTTATATGAGGCAGAAAATGAAATCTTTGGAGAACGTGAATATCCATCTTGGTCGGCAGATAAGGAGGGGCCGGGGGTCTCGACAGCCGAGGGCGTGCCAAGCATGTTCTGATATGTTTCGTAAGCTATATTTTAAATTAGTAGAATAGGTTAGTTGTTAATTAATCATTTTGAATCAAGCTTAACACTATTTCATGCAAATGCCCCAGAATACGGACCCTAGGACTAGGGTTCATGTGGACGTGGTTAATAAAAATATAAATGTCTGTCCATCATAATGTGAAGTCCATCAGATGAGGGGTTCTCCAGAACCGGCCTTCTGAACAAAGGCCACATTCCAAACGGGCACTTTACTAGTTCAGAACAGATGGTCCTCCAAAGTGACCGCCATTCAAATGCCAGTTAAGGGAGACGTAAAACAATATCTTACCCAAATTTGTGGATCTCTCTAATTTGGGTATTCTTTATAACAACAGGTCAGCATATCGTAAGAATCGGATCACCTCGAGCCACTTTGGGGAGGTCTTGGCAGCAGTTAGGAGAAGATCTTACCCTCCTTCCTTATTCAGAACCCTGCTTGGACAAGATGACCTCAGCCGAGTCGAAGTAAGTAGTACTAGTGGATAACACGCTATTGTTTTTTCTGCGTTCCTTTGAAAACAGTTAATGAGTAACCGGCAACATCTTTCCTTTCAAGGCAGTACAATGGGGAATCCGCAATGAGTCCGTCGCAAAGGAGGAATACACGCGGCGCACCGGGATGTACATCCAGGAGAGGAGTGTTCCTGTCCGACAGCGGCCTGCTCGGAGCGTCTCCAGACGGGACCGTGTGCGGTGGGGATCGCAACATTGAGGTCAAGTGTCCATATACAGCCAGAAACATGACCGTCAGGCAGGCAGTGGCACAGATCAGGGGTTTCTATCTGGAGTTTGATGAATATACACGAGTCCTGACGCTAAGACAAAATCATAACTACTGGCACCAGATCCAGGGCGCCCTACACCTGAGTGGAGCCAACAGCTGTGACCTGGTCATTTGGACCAATCGTGACCTGGAAATCCTGACGGTGGCCAAAGACCCGACATGGGCCGCAAACATCGGCATTCTGGAAAGGTTTTATGAAGATGTTTTCCTGCCACGCATTCTGCCACAGAGATAACTACATCAGAAGGGTCAGTAGATTGTTTCAAATAGACCCACCATGTCAACCACCATACCTTGACTGTTTTACTATGACTTTATGAATTGTAAATTTCAATTGTGCCAGTTACCCTTTTGTCACAATAACATTTGTTTTCAAACCCTCTTAGGGTGATTGTAGGATCTGTGGGAAGACTCTCCTGTGTTATTTGACTGAGGTGGAAATGTGTCTCTTGTAGAGCTGTGGAAAGAGGTGAGCAAAATGGTGTCCTGTGGTGAGAAGAGAACTATTAGTTTCAACTTCCTCTTACCATTATTGTGGCTGCCCTGTGCCGGACTGTTGATTGAATGATTTATTGAATACTTTATTATTATTATTATTAATAATAAAACCTTAACCAAACCAAACGATGTCGATATGATCTCATTCTGTATTAAAAAAACAGCGGACAGGCAAAATATGCCCCCCCCCCCCCCCCCAGTCAAAAAAACACTGTTTGAAATAGACACTATATTATAAAATAGACACTCTTTCTAAGGTGTGATATGTGGTCCTAAGGATGAATATAAAATGAATATCAATATCAATCTTAAAACACTTATAAACATTGGGGATTTAGCTGTCTGCATTAGAATGAATTTTCTGTCAGTTACTAGTTAGTCACACATGGGCCACTAGAGGGGGCCGTGGTTCAACAGGTGGCAGGGATGGTCACCTGAATGTCTTGATAAAACAGCACCAGTTCCATTTCAAATCACTGAAATGTTACTGATAGACAGATTTAAACATCAATTAAACTAAATTGAGGAATTGTTAAAAACGTAAATGTGTACTTAAATATATACTATACTTTAGGGGGAATTCACTTTTAAAAAGAACAATTACATGATTGCATGCTTACAGGTGTATGCATAGGCTCAATTTATGTAACTTGGATAGCATTTTCTGTAGACATAGCACTCTAAAGTCAATATCTATATAATGACTATACACTATAATGTATACTTTCATTATAGATATTCCACTGTCAGGTTCTTAACTTACATATGATTCATGATGACTATTTTTATGTATTTGTCATGAACTGTGTACTTCTATTGTGTAGTTATGTTCCTAGTGTTTCCTGTCTGCTCCATTTGTTGCTACCTGTCTTGTCTAACCAATTGTATTGTCTGTAATTGCATTTGTTGTTATATTAAGTCTCAGCCTATCGGGTGTTGATTGCAGTTATGTTGCACCTGTGCCTAGTCTATTTAAACCTCCCTGTGTTAGTCACTGAACACAGGGAGGTTTAAATAGACTAGACAGTAGAAACGGAACTTCAGTGTTCCCTTGCCAGTTTATAGTTTGTTGTCACAGTGTCCTGAATAAATCATCATTGAACTTTATCTGCCTGCCTATGGTTCTGCATTTGGTCCAATACATGTCTCACCATGACAATTTGATGTATTACCATGTATTTTGTTCTTGCTTACTGTAAATCGCTCTGGATTAAATTGTAAATTGTAAAAACAGACAAATAAGTGCCTGCTAAAGATAAGTCCGGAACTATTGGCTTTTACACAGTTTTACAACTGTGTACACAACTGTGTAGCTGAAGCAGTCACCTTCTGTAGCTACCTGGCTGCCAGTGTCAAGTTGGATCTGCAGCCTCCAGCCCTCACGCCATGTTGCCACAGACACACTCACGTTATGAGCGTGTAGATCTGTTTTCAGTGTGTGGTGGCACTGGTGCACAATCCTGCGATGTTGACTTTCTTGCTCTTCATACCGTAACAAAATTTGACAGTTGACGCCATAGAGTATAAAGAAGGATAGAGACTGAACCGGCGTGATAGCTCCATGAATGTGGATAATTGTACTCTCTGCAGATGTTTGGCCTTGTGGCCATAAGGACTCAGATGGTGGTACCAGACTAAGTGTCCTTATTGTATTGTATTTATGTTTATTGTTTATTTACTCTTCAACACTATGGAACATCATTTATAACACCTGTGCATTACATGTCATGAAAATGTTCTATACAACCAGTGACAATACAGGGACATTTCTATGTTCCCAGGCTGTTACCTTATGGAATTAATAAGGTTAGGGTTACGCTCCCTTTATACCACATCATGAAAAATAAGACAGGGGAAAGGTTTAATTAAGCCTCTACGGCTGAAACCTTTTTAACCACTGGCACAGTATAGTATGTGTATCAAAAGGTCTACTTGCATCTTTTAGGAGCAACAAGCTGCAAAACAAGACTTGCACCATAAAAAACAACAACCGAAAATGTTAGTTAATATTGCAAATGTTGCAAATGTTGGTTAATATTGCAATTAAGTAATATACTGTATGTTGCCTTCCTTGGGAAGTTGTAGGAACGTCATTTGTGTGGGAGCACGTCACAGTATGGGAATGACTGACACTAGAGAATAATTTGGTTTTTGAAGCTGCAGTTGAGGTCTTTGTGCGGAAGGACAATGGAGTTGAGTATAATCACCTCTGCGGGGATGGCCACGTTACATCCCAGAACAGTAATTGAAGGTGTGAGTTTTCCATCTCTAAACAGGGACTCACTGTCAATCTTTGCATAGGGATCATTGGGGTCGGGATTGCTTGGAGTTCCCTCCACCCTCGCCCACTTTCCAATGGTGCTATCCCATCCCACAATGCAATTCAAAACACAGCTGTGATCCTGTAGAGTTGCTCCATGCAGGACGATGGATTCTCGCACTCTAACTCCAGCACCAATAGTTACTCTGGGTCCTATGGAGACATTGGGACCCAACACAGCAGTGGGGTCTATACTGGCTGTAGGATGAATATAGACGTTACCACTTATTTGGGGGCTGCTCCCTTTGTTTGAGGCCAGTCTTGTGGGGTGAATTTTACGGTACTGGTTGAGGTACAGGTGGCTGGCATAAATTGCGGAGCCGGCAGTCTTGATCTGGCTCCAGAAGCTGAGGGTCTTGTAAACGTACAGCTTGCCCTGTCCTGCCAGGGCAGGGAAAACGTCTTGTTCCAGCCGGATGGCTTCAGCCCGGTGCCGGCAGTTAGAGGGCTCCTCTAACAAAATGTTGTGTTGATTCTTCTGGAAGATGGCACCGATGTGCTGGAAGATGTCTGGGGTGAACATGTAGATTCCACAGTTGATGAGGTCACTCACGAAGGTGCTTGGCTTCTCTACATAATGCAAGACCTTGTTTGTTTCTCGGTTTTCAACAATACAGCCATAATTCAAAGACTGCTTCTTGTTTGCTGTTGTCCCCAGGATAACAAAGCTGCCAGCTTCTCCGTGTTCCTTTTGAAAGTTGAGCATCTCTGGCAAAGGAAACTCTGAACAGACGTCAACATTCATGACAAAGAAAGCCTCTGGACTGCCTGAAAGAATTTGATCTCTGAAGTGATAAATGCCCCCTCCGGTGCCCAAGGCAGCGTACTCTTGGAAATATCTAATGGAGATTTTGAATTCCTGCTGTGCATTTGTCAGGAACCTGGTCAGTTCTTCATTTGGTTGATAAAAGCCGATAAGTAAGATCTCCTTCATATTTGCTACCTTGGCACAGGCTTCAATGTGATGCTGGAGCATTGGCACTCCGGCTAGTGGAAACAAGGGTTTGGGAACTTCAAATGACAGCGGCCTAAATCTTGTGCCTTTGTGGGGACCTCCGATCAAAATCACTGCCTTCAACATGTTGATTTGCAAGTGTGACAAAAAGTGACAACTAAATCAGCTGTTGCTTGATCAGAAGTCCTTTAATTGGAAAAGTACAACTGTTTAAAATTGTATTAACTCTGTGGGTTTTCACTTATATAAGATGTGTGACGTCACTATACCCAAATTAGTAATCCACACCCAGCCCTACATGGATTGGCTGGTGCCTGCAAATGTTCTCACCCCCAAAAAATATTTGGAACTGAAAGTATCCTTCTGTCCCCAGGGTCATATAGGCCTTATTGACATGAACAATCACTGGCAAAGTGAACATTTTGGGTCTAGATTTGTCTCTCAGCTCCGAGGAGATGAACCTGCCATCTTTCATGTGATGAGATTTTATCAGCTTTACTTTTATCTCAGCCTTTAGCACTTATGTGCTACTTGTGTTCAAGCCTTGAACATCAGACTCTCGATCCTGCTCTTAAAGCAGTATTGAATGAATAGGACAGAAAGTGTATTGTATCCCATTTTTTTCTCTCAGGTATGTTCATGATATAAAAATAAAACACATTTCAGACATGAATACCTTGCAGATGTGTTTATTGTATAGCAGTAGACATTTCTAACACCATTAAGAACATGGTTTATATTAAATGATATACTGTACAGGCAGTATGGTACAGTATGCACTTGAAATGATCAATGCTATTTTTTAAATAAGTCAGATTGGGAAAACTTTAAAATGCCTAATTTGTCATTAATATTATGAATACAGTTCAAGAACTGCAGGAGAATAGTATGTTGAATTGTATTTTGTACATAGCATAGGCCTATGTGTATATTTTGCGAACATTCTACTTAGTGAATACCATTATTAATCTGATTATATTTCACCTTTTTATGCATGTTGTGTCTATAGCTTTCCCAGCAATGGGTATTTTGTAATATTTATTTTATTGTTTACCTTTCCAAAAATGTGTAATATGTGAACATTGTATGTATTTTTGTTTTTGTTTTGTATGGTGTGTGTGGTGCCTTGTCTTCATTATGACCTGTTGTAAGGGCATGCAGGTGCAGATCCCTGTCTGTGATTAGTGTTAGGCAGCATTGAGTGCACCTGGGTGAGCTAAGCTCAGTCAGAAGTTCAGAACAAAAGTTTCAGCATGGTGTAAGGAGCTCTTCCTACGTCAAACAAGAGTGTCCTTTAAAATAAAGAAGTATAAGAAATAAAACATAACTAACTCGCCTAAAATAATTGGCAGAAGGCGCACACGGTACGTTACATGTTATTTTGTTTGTCTGTAAACAGTGTTTTGTAATTCTGTCGATCGTTTTGATTGTGAACTTGTGAATGTGTACATTTCATTGTGTATGTAGGCCTATTGTGATTGAATGTGGAGCATTTCATAATATGGACATTTCATGATTCATGGACATTTAAAAAGGCATCAAAACAGGACATTCATATTTCATGTTTAATTCATTGTGTTAACAAATATATTGTTTGTTTTGGTTTTCAGTTTTTCACGTTGTCTTGGGCTATAATAAATTGCCTTGAGATATCAGTTGGAGCTTTGTTATTCTGCTGGTTGAAGAAGCTTTAGGAGCGGTTTAGTCTCACATTTCCTGGATAAATTGACTACTGGCAGCATTGCGAAGACATACTGTACTGTGGAGCTGAAACTTGGCAACAGAAGCTTTTAATCAACCATATAGGCTACTTCATGTCTTGAGAGCAATTTGGGCATTTCATGTTTATCCCATAGTGAACACCAATTACAGAAAGGGATGTTGCTGTTGTTAGTTTGGACTCTCTCCTGTGACCAATCCGGTGTGGTTAACCTGTCAGGTTAACCACCACCACGATAGGTTCCAGGGTCACTGAATCACTAAGCCACTCCACCACGTCAAGGTCACAGCAAAAGGAGTGGAAGTGGCCCTTAAAAGGGCCGGGGGGGGGGGGGGGGACTACAGGATCTTGAGCTCTCACAGTGACATGAGGGAAAAGTAGTTTGCCACAGCAGACTCCCGTTCCTCCATGATCTCCTCCTTCTCCTCCAGAAGGGCCTGCCATTCATCCTCATTGATCCTCAACTGCTCCTCCTCACTGCACTCTGACAGAGTCGCCTTGTCCACCTTACGGAGAGAAAAGAAGTCATCCACCCGAGACTCCCATTCCTCCATCCTCTCCTCAAACTCTTCCACAAGCGCCTGCCACTCATCCTCCTTGATCCTCCAGCTCTCCTCCCTGCACTCCTCCGTCTCCGCCAGGTCTGAGTGGTCGACCACAGCATGGAAACTACCAGAGTAATAACTTTGTGTCACCGCCATTTGAATCATAATGGATACTGTAGGTCTTCTCCTGCTAAGGTTCTGATCTACTGTCCAAAATAAGTGATATGTGTCAGCCGTGTACAGCCAGGCTTTATTCTGTTGGCTGCCCGTTGCCCATTGGCTGATGCCTAGCAACGGTTTGTGTACAGAACGCTCTGACGTCACCCGTATCAACAAACGGCTGCAGGTGGATCACGCAAGACATCAACATTAGGCTTGTGTTGTCATGGCGACATCTCCACACAACGCTCAAAGGACACGTTGTGCCAGGTAAATAATCATGGTGACGTGTGTCAATATTTTTCTTTGTGTTTTGTTTTGAAACGTTGCTGTTAGCTACTTAGCTTGCAAGCTAACTAGTCTCGGCTGTTTACGTTTTGTTTGTGATGGCATTAATTATGGTGATATATGTATATATTTCAGACATTATGTGATACAACTTATTGTGTTTTGGGTAGGTGCCTTTCACGACGTTTTCCACAGTAATGGATGTTTAGCAATTTAGTCAGCAGATATTTGTTTTAAATTGTTTATAGTAGGCTACTTGCCTACTTTGTTGCTTATAGGCTTGAGCGAAAAACATCTTCTCAAATCAGCTTGAAGACCTGTGGCATCAAGTAGGCTAACTAGCTGCTAAACATCCTTGTCCTATGGTGTGCATTAGATAACGGTCATATAAAGCCATGTCCAGGTAGTCACAACTTCACAAGTGCTTGCCATGCCTTATGGGTTAGATAGCCACAAGGGAATAGACAAGATAAAAGCCAGTAATCTTTCAGAGTTCCCAAAAATGTTGCCAGCTCCAGTCTGTGACTTCCAGAATGTTTGTGGGAGTTACTGATTTTGACTTTGGGCCAGACCTGTGTAACTGTCATACCACAATAGTACATGTATAATGTGCTGTAAATGAGAAAATATAAGTGTCCCCACTTTGCCTGTATTCACATTCACCATGCATATCATTTACTTCCCTATTGTGAGTACAGTATTGTACAGTTCACCAGGCCAAACATATATATACTTCACATACTGTACATATCTGCATATGTATATATATATATACACACACTTTGGTAGTAGTCTTAGCTCTGTGTGCCTGTCTGTGCTTGTCATAATCTTACAGGTTAATATGCAAGGTGAAGGTGACATTGTATATACCGGTATGTGTTTGTTTCACCAACCTTAGGACTGTGGTAGCCTGAGATTATGTGTGTTTTAGGACAAAATGAACATGGAATTCATTACATACCAGGTCTGTTAGGTTGCAAAATGGAGTGGTGAGGTAAATTAAAAAAATGTGTATTTTTGTTTGTATCATTTTGCATTAATTAAGCATTTACAAGATCATATATTTCCATTTTGCACTTGATCATTTCCCTGAAGCTGTTTGGAGGTGCAGACAGAACAACTCAAGGTCTTTCTTCTGGCAGAGAAGTTGTCAAAGCAGATGCTTTGTGAATAAAACTTCAGCCCTGGGAATTGTGTTGTAGGAAGGCATAATCGTATTAGTTTGCAAATAACATTTTGTGTTAGTCCACAGTCTCACACCACAGGTTTGCAAATGTTCCATATGAAATATAACAAATGTATCTGCAGTTGAATGCGGTTGTAATATGTGTTTGTTGGTTGCAGATCATATAGCTTGTTTTACATTAATTCATAATGTTATATACACATTTTGTTTGAAATATAAACTTATCCATCATTGAAATATAATTGTATTGAGTGACATTTGAAGTTACTGCACAATGTTATTCCTGGCCAAATTGGCCAATGCATTATAAAGTAAGTTGAATGTTTGAATTGGACACGCATTCTACAGATGAAAGAATGCGCACGTAGTATTGGAATAAACTATAATCAACCATGGGTTGAACTCTCAATGTTGCTTGCGCATTCTTTCATGTGTGCCATGTGACACAAACAACCAATAGCATTATTTGACACACCCATCAGCACTTTGACAGAAAGCGCTAATGTACACTATTTATTCCAGGATTTGACAAGTGACAAGAACATGGCAAGTGGAATGAGTCCAAGTGCGCGGGAGAAATCGGAAAATTTGAGCTCCTCATGGTAAGTTTAAAGATTTATCCTGTAAATGTCGATTTAAATATGTATGTTAGTAATTCAAATGAGACTGTTGACCATGCTTATACTGTATTAGCCATGGTTCATGACTCTCGTATTCATATATGAGAGTCAAGAGTTAACTGCGCCCTGTTTTTGGCGTTTGCTATATTTACAACTTTTACGTATATATAAACATTCTGATTTATTAATTTTTTCTTTGTTTTTTGTATAGTATCAGGTGAAAGATCCCCAAGTTGAAACGGATGAAGTGCTTTTTAACTTGGCATGTATGAGTTCGTCAGCGGTGATGGGACACAACGCCCTCGAGTCCCAGTTGACTTATATGAGGCAGAAAATGAAATCTTTGGAGAACGTGAATATCCATCTTGGTCGGCAGATAAGGAGGGGCCGGGGGTCTCGACAGCCGAGGGCGTGCCAAGCATGTTCTGATATGTTTCGTAAGCTATATTTTAGTAGAATAGGTTAGTTGTTAATTAATCATTTTGAATCAAGCTTAACACTATTTCATGCAAATGCCCCAGAATACGGACCCTAGGACTAGGGTTCATGTGGACGTGGTTAATAAAAATATAAATGTCTGTCCATCATAATGTGAAGTCCATCAGATGAGGGGTTCTCCAGAACCGGCCTTCTGAACAAAGGCCACATTCCAAACAGGCACTTTACTAGTTCAGAACAGATGGTCCTCCAAAGTGACCGCCATTCAAATGCCAGTTAAGGGAGACGTAAAACAATATCTTACCCAAATTTGTGGATCTCTCTAATTTGGGTATTCTTTATAACAACAGGTCAGCATATCGTAAGAATCGGATCACCTCGAGCCACTTCGGGGAGGTCTTGGCAGCAGTTAGGAGAAGATCTTACCCTCCTTCCTTATTCAGAACCCTGCTTGGACAAGATGACCTCAGCCGAGTCGAAGTAAGTAGTACTAGTGGATAACACGCTATTGTTTTTTCTGCGTTCCTTTGAAAACAGTTGAGTAACCGGCAACATCTTTTCTTTCAAGGCAGTACAATGGGGAATCCGCAATGAGTCCGTCGCAAAGGAGGAATACACGCGGCGCACCGGGATGTACATCCAGGAGAGGGGAGTGTTCCTGTCCGACAGCGGCCTGCTCGGAGCGTCTCCAGACGGGACCGTGTACGGTGGGGATCGCAACATTGAGGTCAAGTGTCCATATACAGCCAGAAACATGACCGTCAGGCAGGCAGTGGCACAGATCAGGGGTTTCTATCTGGAGTTTGATGAATATACACGAGTCCTGACGCTAAGACAAAATCATAACTACTGGCACCAGATCCAGGGCGCCCTACACCTGAGTGGAGCCAACAGCTGTGACCTGGTCATTTGGACCAATCGTGACCTGGAAATCCTGACGGTGGCCAAAGACCCGACATGGGCCGCAAACATCGGCATTCTGGAAAGGTTTTATGAAGATGTTTTCCTGCCACGCATTCTGCCACAGAGATAACTACATCAGAAGGGTCAGTCGATTGTTTCAAATAGACCCACCATGTCAACCACCATACCTTGACTGTTTTACTATGACTTTATGAATTGTGAATTTCAATTGTGCCAGTTACCCTTTTGTCACAATAACATTTGTTTTCAAACCCTCTTAGGGTGATTGTAGGATCTGTGGGAAGACTCTCCTGTGTTATTTGACTGAGGTGGAAATGTGTCTCTTGTAGAGCTGTGAAAAGAGGTGAGCCAAATGGTGTCCTGTGGTGAGAAGAGAACTATTAGTTTCAACTGCCTCTTACCATTATTGTGGCTGCCCTGTGCCGGACTGTTGATTGAATGATTTATTGAATACTTTATTATTATTAATAATAAAACCTTAACCAAACCAAATGATGTCGATATGATCTCATTCTGTATTAAAAAACAGGGGACAGGCAAAATATGACCCCCCCCAGTCAAAAAAACACTTTGTTTGAAATAGACACTATATTATAAAATAGACACTCTTTCTAAGGTGTGATATGGGGTCCTAAGGATGAATATAAAATGAATATCAATATCAATCTTAAAACACTTATAAACATTGGGGATTTAGCTGTCTGCATTAGAATTAATTTTCTGTCAGTTACTAGTTAGTCACACATGGGCCACTAGAGGGGGCCGTGGTTCAACAGGTGGCAGGGATGGTCACCTGAATGTCTTGATAAAACAGCACCAGTTCCATTTCAAATCACTGAAATGTTACTGATAGACAGATTTAAACATCAATTAAACTAAATTGAGGAATTGTTAAAAACGTAAATGTGTACTTAAATATATACTATACTTTAGGGGGAATTCACTTTTAAAAAGAACAATTACATGATTGCATGCTTACAGGTGTATGCATAGGCTCAATTTATGTAACTTGGATAGCATTTTCTGTAGACATAGCACTCTAAAGTCAATATCTATATAATGACTATACACTATAATGTATACTTTCATTATAGATATTCCACTGTCAGGTTCTTAACTTACATATGATTCATGATGACTATTTTTATGTATTTGTCATGAACTGTGTACTTCTATTGTGTAGTTATGTGTAGTTATGTTCCTAGTGTTTCCTGTCTGCTCCATTTGTTGCTACCTGTCTTGTCTAACCAATTGTATTGTCTGTAATTGCATTTGTTGTTATATTAAGTCTCAGCCTATCGGGTGTTGATTGCAGTTATGTTGCACCTGTGCCTAGTCTATTTAAACCTCCCTGTGTTAGTCACTGAACACAGGGAGGTTTAAATAGACTAGACAGTAGAAACGGAACTTCAGTGTTCCCTTGCCAGTTTATAGTTTGTTGTCAGTGTCCTGAATAAATCATCATTGAACTTTATCTGCCTGCCTATGGTTCTGCATTTGGTCCAATACATGTCTCACCATGACAATTTGATGTATTACCATGTATTTTGTTCTTGCTTACTGTAAATCGCTCTGGATTAAATTGTAAATTGTAAAAACAGACAAATAAGTGCCTGCTAAAGATAAGTCCGGAACTATTGGCTTTTACACAGTTTTACAACTGTGTACACAACTGTGTAGCTGAAGCAGTCACCTTCTGTAGCTACCTGGCTGCCAGTGTCAAGTTGGATCTGCAGCCTCCAGCCTGCACGCCATGTTGCCACAGACACACTCACGTTATGAGCGTGTAGATCTGTTTTCAGTGTGTGGTGGCACTGGTGCACAATCCTGCGAATGCGATGTTGACTTTCTTGCTCTTCATACCGTAACAACATTTGACAGTTGACGCCATAGAGTATAAAGAAGGATAGAGACTGAACCGGCGCGATAGCTCCATGAATGTGGATAATTGTACTCTCTGCAGATGTTTGGCCTTGTGGCCATAAGGACTCAGATGGTGGTACTAGACTAAGTGTCCTTATTGTATTGTATTTATGTTTATTGTCTCTTCAACACTATGGAACATCATTTATAACACCTGTGCATTACATGTCATGAAAATGTTCTATACAACCAGTGACAATACAGGGACATTTCTATGTTCCCAGGCTCCCTTTATACCACATCATGAAAAATAAGACAGGGGAAAGGTTTAATTAAGCCTCTACTGCTGAAACCTTTTTAACCACTGGCACAGTATAGTATGTGTATCAAAAGGTCTACTTGCATCTTTTAGGAGCAACAAGCTGCAAAACAAGACTTGCACCATAAAAAAACAACAACCGAAAATGTTAGTTAATATTGCAAATGTTGCAAATGTTGGTTAATATTGCAATTAAGTAATATACTGTATGTTGCCTTCCTTGGAAAGTTGTAGCAACGTCATTTGTGTGGGAGCACGTCACAGTATGGGAATCACTGACACTAGAGAATAATTTGGTTTTTGAAGCTGCAGTTGAGGTCTTTGTGCGGAAGGACAATGGAGTTGAGTATAATCACCTCTGCGGGGATGGCCACGTTACATCCCAGAACAGTAATTGAAGGTGTGAGTTTTCCATCTCTAAACAGGGACTCACTGTCAATCTTTGCATAGGGATCATTGGGGTCGGGATTGCTTGGAGTTCCCTCCACCCTCGCCCACTTTCCAATGGTGCTATCCCATCCCACAATGCAATTCAAAACACAGCTGTGATCCTGTAGAGTTGCTCCATGCAGGATGATGGATTCTCGCACTCTAACTCCAGCACCAATAGTTACTCTGGGTCCTATGGAGACATTGGGACCCAACACAGCAGTGGGGTCTATACTGGCTGTAGGATGAATATAGACGTTACCACTTATTTGGGGGCTGCTCCCTTTGTTTGAGGCCAGTCTTGTGGGGTGAATTTTACGGTACTGGTTGAGGTACAGGTGGCTGGCATAAATTGCGGAGCCGGCAGTCTTGATCTGGCTCCAGAAGCTGAGGGTCTTGTAAACGTACAGCTTGCCCTGTCCTGCCAGGGCAGGGAAAACGTCTTGTTCCAGCCGGATGGCTTCAGCCCGGTGCCGGCAGTTAGAGGGCTCCTCTAACAAAATGTTGTGTTGATTCTTCTGGAAGATGGCACCGATGTGCTGGAAGATGTCTGGGGTGAACATGTAGATTCCACAGTTGATGAGGTCACTCACGAAGGTGCTTGGCTTCTCTACATAATGCAAGACCTTGTTTGTTTCTTGGTTTTCAACAATACAGCCATAATTCAAAGACTGCTTCTTGTTTGCTGTTGTCCCCAGGATAACAAAGCTGCCAGCTTCTCCGTGTTCCTTTTGAAAGTTGAGCATCTCTGGCAAAGGAAACTCTGAACAGACGTCAACATTCATGACAAAGAAAGCCTCTGGACTGCCTGAAAGAATTTGATCTCTGAAGTGATAAATGCCCCCTCCGGTGCCCAAGGCAGCGTACTCTTGGAAATATCTAATGGAGATTTTGAATTCCTGCTGTGCATTTGTCAGGAACCTGGTCAGTTCTTCATTTGGTTGATAAAAGCCGATAAGCAAGATCTCCTTCATATTTGCTACCTTGGCACAGGCTTCAATGTGATGCTGGAGCATTGGCACTCCGGCTAGTGGAAACAAGGGTTTGGGAACTTCAAATGACAGCGGCCTAAATCTTGTGCCTTTGTGGGGACCTCCGATCAAAATCACTGCCTTCAACATGTTGATTTGCAAGTGTGACAAAAAGTGACAACTAAATCAGCTGTTGCTTCATCAGAGAAGTCCTTTAATTGGAAAAGTACAACTGTTTAAAATTGTATTAACTCTGTGGGTTTTCACTTATATAAGATGTGTGACGTCACTATACCCAAATTAGTAATCCACACCCAGCCCTACATGGATTGGCTGGTGCCTGCAAATGTTCTCACCCCCAAAAAATATTTGGAACTGAAAGTATCCGGCCTTATTGACATGAACAATCACTGGCAAAGTGAACATTTTGGGTCTAGATTTGTCTCTCAGCTCCGAGGAGATGAACCTGCCATCTTTCATGTGATAAGATTTTATCAGCTTTACTTTTATCTCAGCCTTTAGCACTTATGTGCTACTTGTGTTCAAGCCTTGAACATCAGACTCTCGATCCTGCTCTTAAAGCAGTATTGAATGAATAGGACAGAAAGTGTATTGTATCCCATTTTTTTCTCTCAGGTATGTTCATGATATAAAAATAAAACACATTTCAGACATGAATACTTGCAGATGTGTTTATTGTATAGCAGTAGACATTTCTAACACCATTAAGAACATGGTTTATATTAAATGATATACTGTACAGGCAGTATGGTACAGTATGCACTTGAAATGATCAATGCTATTTTTTAAATAAGTCAGATTGGGAAAACTTTAAATTGCCTAATTTGTCATTAATATTATGAATACAGTTCAAGAACTGCAGGAGAATAGTATGTTGAATTGTATTTTGTACATAGCATAGGCCTATGTGTATATTTTGCGAACATTCTACTTAGTGAATACCATTATTAATCTGATTGTCTCTCTATATTTCACCTTTTAATGCATGTTGTGTCTATAGCTTTCCCAGCAATGGGTATTTTGTAATATTTATTTTATTGTTTACCTTTCCAAAAATGTGTAATATGTGAACATTGTATGTATTTTTGTTTTTGTTTTGTATGGTGTGTGTGGTGCCTTGTCTTCATTATGACCTGTTGTAAGGGCATGCAGGTGCAGATCCCTGTCTGTGATTAGTGTTAGGCAGCATTGAGTGCACCTGGGTGAGCTAAGCTCAGTCAGAAGTTCAGAACAACATTTTCAGCATGGTGTAAGGAGCTCTTCCTACGTCAAACAAGAGTGTCCTTTAAAATAAAGAAGTATAAGAAATAAAACGTAACTAACTCGCCTAAAATAATTGGCAGAAGGCGCACACGGTACGTTACATGTTATTTTGTTTGTCTGTAAACAGTGTTTTGTAATTCTGTCGATCGTTTTGATTGTGAACTTGTGAATGTGGAGCATTTCATAATATGGACATTTCATGATTCATGGACATTTAAAAAGGCATCAAAACAGGACATTCATATTTCATGTTTAATTCATTGTGTTAACAAATATATTGTTTATTTTGGTTTTCAGTTTTTCACGTTGTCTTGGGCTATAATATATTGCCTTGATATATCAGTCGGATAAATTGACTACTGGCAGCATTGCGAAGACATACTGTACTGTGGAGCTGAAACTTGGCAACAGAAGCTTTTAATCAACCATATATAGGCTACTTCATGTCTTGAGAGCAATTTGGGCATTTCATGTTTATCCCATAGTGAACACCAATTACAGAAAGGGATGTTGCTGTTGTTAGTTTGGACTCTCTCCTGTGACCAATCCGGTGTGGTTAACCTGTCAGGTTAACCACCACCACGATAGGTTCCAGGGTCACTGAATCACTAAGCCACTCCACCACGTCAAGGTCACAGCAAAAGGAGTGGAAGTGGCCCTTAAAAGGGCCGGGGGGGGGGGGGACTACAGGATCTTGAGCTCTCACAGTGACATGAGGGAAAAGTAGTTTGCCACAGCAGACTCCCGTTCCTCCATGATCTCCTCCTTCTCCTCCAGAAGGGCCTGCCATTCATCCTCATTGATCCTCAACTGCTCCTCCTCACTGCACTCTGACAGAGTCGCCTTCTCCACCTTACGGAGAGAAAATAAGTCATCCACCCGAGACTCCCATTCCTCCATCCTCTCCTCAAACTCTTCCACAAGCGCCTGCCACTCATCCTCCTTGATCCTCCAGCTCTCCTCCCTGCACTCCTCCGTCTCCGCCAGGTCTGAGTGGTCGACCACAGCATGGAAACTACCAGAGTAATAACTTTGTGTCACCGCCATTTGAATCATAATGGATACTGTAGGTCTTCTCCTGCTAAGGTTCTGATCTACTGTCTGTCCAAAATAAGTGATATGTGTCAGCCGTGTACAGCCAGTCTTTATTCTGTTGGCTGCCCGTTTCCCATTGGCTGATGCCTAGCAACGGCTTGTGTACAGAACGCTCTGACGTCACCCGTATCAACAAACCGCTGCAGGTGGATCACGCAAGACATCAACATTAGGCTTGTGTTGTCATCATGGCGACATCTCCACACAACGCTCAAAGGACACGTTGTGCCAGGTAAATAATCATGGTGACGTGTGTCAATATTTTTCTTTGTGTTTTGTTTTGAAACGTTGCTGTTAGCTTTAAAGCTAACTAGTCTCGGCTGTTTACGTTTTGTTTGTGATGGCATTAATTATGGTGATATATGTATATATTTCAGACATTATGTGATACAACTTAACACAGTAATGGATGTTTAGCAATTTAGTCAGCAGAGATTTGTTTTAAATTGTTTATAGTAGGCTACTTGCCTACTTTGTTGCTTATAGGCTTGAGCGAAAAACATCTTCTCAAATCAGCTTGAAGACCTGTGGCATCAAGTAGGCTAACTAGCTGCTAAACATCCTTGTCCTATGGTGTGCATTAGATAACGGTCATATAAGGCCATGTCCAGGTAGTCACAACTTCACAAGTGCTTGCCATGCCTTATGGGTTAGATAGCCACAAGGGAATAGACAAGATAAAAGCCAGTAATCTTTCAGAGTTCCCAAAAATGTTGCCAGCTCCAGTCTGTGACTTCCAAAATGTTTGTGGGAGTTACTGATTTTGACTTTGGGCCAGACCTGTGTAACTGTCATACCACAATAGTACGTGTACTGTATAATGTGCTGTAAATGAGAAAATATAAGTGTCCCCACTTTGCCTGTATTCACATTCACCATGCATATTATGTACAAATGTATTTATTAATATTAACTAAGCTGATATTCACAAACATGTACAGTCTTGACAAGTTTGGCTAGTCAATTCAAGAAAAGGTGTGTCAAGGACTCCTGATAGCATCAACATCAATGGCCATTTAGACAAAGGCTATAAAGGTACTATAACGGTACAACAGTCATGCTGCTTCATCATGTAAACATATTTACAATTCTCTACGAGACACATGCATTATGCAACAATTTGATGGCGGCCAAACCATCCTGTAAATACAAACTGTGTGGAGCTAAAATTAGCATCTCAGCATTAAATTTACTTAAAAGCCTTACGTTAAAAACACTAGAGATGTAAATAAACTAAGCTTTCAAATGCAGTCTCTGTTCTGAGATGAGAGATTCAGCACCATGGACAGTGTCATGGACAGAGCAGAATTGTATTCACTGAGAATTTCACAGAACTTTCTTTTTCAGTTCATTATTACAGCAAGGTCTGTTCCAGTTGAAAAGCTCATTCCAGTTGAACTTATTGAAATACTTTGCAACAATATGAATAAGTCTGACCACAGATCACTGATGACTTAAAACCACATCAAATATATTGTTTGTTTTGGTTTTCAGTTTTTCACGTTGTCTTGGGCTATAATAAATTGCCTTGAGATATCAGTTGGAGCTTTGTTATTCTGCTGGTTGAGGAAGCTTTAGGAGCGGTTTAGTCTCACATTTCCTGGATAAATTGACTACTGGCAGCATTGCGAAGACATACTGTACTGTGGAGCTGAAACTTGGCAACAGAAGCTTTTAATCAACCATATAGGCTACTTCATGTCTTGAGAGCAATTTGGGCATTTCATGTTTATCCCATAGTGAACACCAATTACAGAAAGGGATGTTGCTGTTGTTAGTTTGGACTCTCTCCTGTGACCAATCCGGTTTGGTTAACCACCACCACGATAGGTTCCAGGGTCACTGAATCACTAAGCCACTCCACCACGTCAAGGTCACAGCAAAAGGAGTGGAAGTGGCCCTTAAAAGGGCCGGGGGGGGGTGGGGGACTACAGGATCTTGAGCTCTCACAGTGACATGAGGGAAAAGTAGTTTGCCACAGCAGACTCCCGTTCCTCCATGATCTCCTCCTTCTCCTCCAGAAGGGCCTGCCATTCATCCTCATTGATCCTCAACTGCTCCTCCTCACTGCACTCCTCTGACAGGGTCTCCTCCACCTTACTGAGAGAAAAGAAGTCCTCCACATGAGACTCCCATTCCTCCATCCTCTCCTCAAACTCTTCCACAATGGCCTGCCACTCATCCTCCTTGATCCTCCAGCTCTCCTCCCTGCACTCCTCCGTCTCCGCCAGGTCTGAGTGGTCGACCACAGCATGGAAACTACCAGAGTAATAACTTTGTGTCACCGCCATTTGAATCATAATGGATACTGTAGGTCTTCTCCTGCTAAGCTTCTGATCTACTGTCTGTCCAAAATAAGTGATATGTGTCAGCCGTGTACAGCCAGGCTTTATTCTGTTGGCTGCCCGTTGCCCATTGGCTGATGCCTAGCAACGGTTTGTGTACAGAACGCTCTGACGTCACCCGTATCAACAAACGGCTGCAGGTGGATCACGCAAGACATCAACATTAGGCTTGTGTTGTCATGGCGACATCTCCACACAACGCTATGACACGTTGTGCCAGGTAAATAATCATGGTGACGTGTGTCAATATTTTTCTTTGTGTTTTGTTTTGAAACGTTGCTGTTAGCTACTTAGCTTGCAAGCTAACTAGTCTCGGCTGTTTACGTTTTGTTTGTGATGGCATTAATTATGGTGATATATTTCAGACATTATGTGATACAACTTATTGTGTTTTGGGTAGGTGCCTTTCACGACGTTTTCCACAGTAATGGATGTTTAGCAATTTAGTCAGCAGAGATTTGTTTTAAATTGTTTATAGTAGGCTACTTGCCTACTTTGTTGCTTATAGGCTTGAGCGAAAAACATCTTCTCAAATCAGCTTGAAGACCTGTGGCATCAAGTAGGCTAACTAGCTGCTAAACATCCTTGTCCTATGGTGTGCATTAGATAACGGTCATATAAAGCCATGTCCAGGTAGTCACAACTTCACAAGTGCTTGCCATGCCTTATGGGTTAGATAGCCACAAGGGAATAGACAAGATAAAAGCCAGTAATCTTTCAGAGTTCCCAAAAATGTTGCCAGCTCCAGTCTGTGTCTTCCAGAATGTTTGTGGGAGTTACTGATTTTGACTTTGGGCCAGACCTGTGTAACTGTCATACCACAATAGTACGTGTATAATGTGCTGTAAATGAGAAAATATAAGTGTCCCCACTTTGCCTGTATTCACATTCACCATGCATATTATGTACAAATGTATTTATTAATATTAACTAAGCTGATAATATTCACAAACATGTACAGTCTTGACAAGTTTGGCTAGTCAATTCAAGAAAAGGTGTGTCAAGGACTCCTGATAGCATCAACATCAATGGCCATTTAGACAAAGGCTATAAAGGTACTATAACGGTACAACAGTCATGCTGCTTCATCATGTAAACATATTTACAATTCTCTACGAGACACATGCATTATGCAACAATTTGATGGCGGCCAAACCATCCTGTAAATAACGCAACAAACTGTGTGGAGCTAAAATTAACATCTCAGCATTAAATTTACTTAAAAGCCTTACGTTAAAAACACTAGAGATGTAAATAAACTAAGCTTTCAAATGCAGTCTCTGTTCTGAGATGAGAGATTCAGCACCATGGACAGTGTCATGGACAGAGCAGAATTGTATTCACTGAGAATTTCACAGAACTTTCTTTTTCAGTTCATTATTACAGCAAGGTCTGTTCCAGTTGAAAAGCTCATTCCAGTTGAATGTATTGAAATACTTTGCAACAATATGAATAAGTCCGACCACAGATCACTGATGACTTAAAACCACATCAAATATATTGTTTGTTTTGGTTTTCAGTTTTTCACGTTGTCTTGGGCTATAATATATTGCCTTGATATATCAGTTGGAGCTTTGTTATTCTGCTGGTTGAAGAAGCTTTAGGAGCGGTTTAGTCTCACATTTCCTGGATAAATTGACTACTGGCAGCATTGCGAAGACATACTGTACTGTGGAGCTGAAACTTGGCAACAGAAGCTTTTAATCAACCATATAGGCTACTTCATGTCTTGAGAGCAATTTGGGCATTTCATGTTTATCCCATAGTGAACACCAATTACAGAAAGGGATGTTGCTGTTGTTAGTTTGGACTCTCTCCTGTGACCAATCCGGTGTGGTTAACCTGTCATGCCTGACAGGTTAACCACCACCACGATAGGTTCCAGGGTCACTGAATCACTAAGCCACTCCACCACGTCAAGGTCACAGCAAAAGGAGTGGAAGTGGCCCTTAAAAGGGCCGGGGGGGGGGGGGGGGGGGACTACAGGATCTTGAGCTCTCACAGTGACATGAGGGAAAAGTAGTTTGCCACAGCAGACTCCCGTTCCTCCATGATCTCCTCCTTCTCCTCCAGAAGGGCCTGCCATTCATCCTCATTGATCCTCAACTGCTCCTCCTCACTGCACTCTGACAGAGTCGCCTTGTCCACCTTACGGAGAGAAAAGAAGTCATCCACCCGAGACTCCCATTCCTCCATCCTCTCCTCAAACTCTTCCACAAGCGCCTGCCACTCATCCTCCTTGATCCTCCAGCTCTCCTCCCTGCACTCCTCCGTCTCCGCCAGGTCTGAGTGGTCGACCACAGCATGGAAACTACCAGAGTAATAACTTTGTGTCACCGCCATTTGAATCATAATGGATACTGTAGGTCTTCTCCTGCTAAGGTTCTGATCTACTGTCTGTCCAAAATAAGTGATATGTGTCAGCCGTGTACAGCCTGGCTTTATTCTGTTGGCTGCCCGTTGCCCATTGGCTGATGCCTAGCAACGGTTTGTGTACAGAAGGCTCTGACGTCACCCGTATCAACAAACCGCTGCAGGTGGATCACCCAAGACATCAACATTAGGCTTGTGTTGTCATGGCGACATCTCCACACAACGCTCAAAGGACACGTAAGTTACGTAACGTTGTGCCAGGTAAATAATCATGGTGACGTGTGTCAATATTTTTCTTTGTGTTTTGTTTTGAAACGTTGCTGTTAGCTTGCAAGCTAACTAGTCTCGGCTGTTTACGTTTTGTTTGTGATGCCATTAATTATGGTGATATATATTTCAGACATTATGTGATACAACTTATTGTGTTTTGGGTAGGTGCCTTTCACGACGTTTTCCACAGTAATGGATGTTTAGCAATTTAGTCAGCAGAGATTTGTTTAAATTGTTTATAGTAGGCTACTTGCCTACTTTGTTGCTTATAGGCTTGAGCGAAAAACATCTTCTCAAATCAGCTTGAAGACCTGTGGCATCAAGTAGGCTAACTAGCTGCTAAACATCCTTGTCCTATGGTGTGCATTAGATAACGGTCATATAAAGCCATGTCCAGGTAGTCACAACTTCACAAGTGCTTGCCATGCCTTATGGGTTAGATAGCCACAAGGGAATAGACAAGATAAAAGCCAGTAATCTTTCAGAGTTCCCAAAAATGTTGCCAGCTCCAGTCTGTGTCTTCCAGAATGTTTGTGGGAGTTACTGATTTTGACTTTGGGCCAGACCTGTGTAACTGTCATACCACAATACAATAGTACGTGTATAATGTGCTGTAAATGAGAAAATATAAGTGTCCCCACTTTGCCTTTATTCACATTCACCATGCATATTATGTACAAATGTATTTATTAATATTAACTAAGCTGATATTCACAAACATGTACAGTCTTGACAAGTTTGGCTAGTCAATTCAAGAAAAGGTGTGTCAAGGACTCCTGATAGCATCAACATCAATGGCCATTTAGACAAAGGCTATAAAGGTACTATAACGGTACAACAGTCATGCTGCTTCATCATGTAAACATATTTACAATTCTCTACGAGACACATGCATTATGCAATAATTTGATGGCGGCCAAACCATCCTGTAAATAACGCAACAAACTGTGTGGAGCTAAAATTAACATCTCGGCATTAAATTTACTTAAAAGCCTTACGTTAAAAACACTAGAGATGTAAATAAACTAAGCTTTCAAATGCAGTCTCTGTTCTGAGATGGGAGATTCAGCACCATGGACAGTGTCATGGACAGAGCAGAATTGTATTCACTGAGAATTTCACAGAACTTTCTTTTTCAGTTCATTATTACAGCAAGGTCTGTTCCAGTTGAAAAGCTCATTCCAGTTGAACTTATTGAAATACTTTGCAACAATATGAATAAGTCCGACCACAGATCACTGATGACTTAAAACCACATCAAATATATTGTTTGTTTTGGTTTTCAGTTTTTCACGTTGTCTTGGGCTATAATAAATTGCCTTGAGATATCAGTTGGAGCTTTGTTATTCTGCTGGTTGAAGAAGCTTTAGGAGCGGTTTAGTCTCACATTTCCTAGATAAATTGACTACTGGCAGCACTGCGAAGACATACTGTACTGTGGAGCTGAAACTTGGCAACAGAAGCTTTTAATCAACCATATAGGCTACTTCATGTCTTGAGAGCAATTTGGGCATTTCATGTTTATCCCATAGTGAACACCAATTACAGAAAGGGATGTTGCTGTTGTTAGTTTGGACTCTCTCCTGTGACCAATCCGGTGTGGTTAACCTGTCATGCCTGACAGGTTAACCACCACCACGATAGGTTCCAGGGTCACTGAATCACTAAGCCACTCCACCACGTCAAGGTCACAGCAAAAGGAGTGGAAGTGGCCCTTAAAAGGGCCGGGGGGGGGGGGGGGGGGACGGACTACAGGATCTTGAGCTCTCACAGTGACATGAGGGAAAAGTAGTTTGCCACAGCAGACTCCCGTTCCTCCATGATCTCCTCCTTCTCCTCCAGAAGGGCCTGCCATTCATCCTCATTGATCCTCAACTGCTCCTCCTCACTGCACTCTGACAGAGTCGCCTTGTCCACCTTACGGAGAGAAAAGAAGTCATCCACCCGAGACTCCCATTCCTCCATCCTCTCCTCAAACTCTTCCACAAGCGCCTGCCACTCATCCTCCTTGATCCTCCAGCTCTCCTCCCTGCACTCCTCCGTCTCCGCCAGGTCTGAGTGGTCGACCACAGCATGGAAACTACCAGAGTAATAACTTCGTGTCAACGCCATCATAATGGATACTGTAGGTCTTCTCCTGCTAAGGTTCTGAGCTACTGTCTGTCCAAAATAAGTGATATGTGTCAGCCGTGTACAGCCAGGCTTTATTCTGTTGGCTGCCCGTTGCCCATTGGCTGATGCCTAGCAACGGTTTGTGTACAGAACGCTCTGACGTCACCCATATCAACAAACCGCTGCAGGTGGCCTCACGCAAGCTGACATCAACATTAGGCTTGTGTTGTCATGGCGACATCTCCACACAACGCTCAAAGGACACGTTGTGCCAGGTAAATAATCATGGTGACGTGTGTCAATATTTTTCTTTGTGTTTTGTTTTGAAACGTTGCTGTTAGCTACTTAGCTTGCAAGCTAACTAGTCTCGGCTGTTTACGTTTTGTTTGTGATGGCATTAATTATGGTGATATATGTATATATTTCAGACATTATGTGATACAACTTATTGTGTTTTGGGTAGGTGCCTTTCACGACGTTTTCCACAGTAGGCCTAATGGATGTTTAGCAATTTAGTCAGCAGAGATTTGTTTTAAATTGTTTATAGTAGGCTACTCAAATCAGCTTGAAGACCTGTGGCATCAAGTAGGCTAACTAGCTGCTAAACATCCTTGTCCTATGCCTATGGTGTGCATTAGATAACGGTCATATAAAGCCATGTCCAGGTAGTCACAACTTCACAAGTGCTTGCCATGCCTTATGGGTTAGATAGCCACAAGGGAATAGACAAGATAAAAGCCAGTAATCTTTCAGAGTTCCCAAAAATGTTGCCAGCTCCAGTCTGTGTCTTCCAGAATGTTTGTGGGAGTTACTGATTTTGACTTTGGGCCAGACCTGACTGTGTAACTGTCATACCACAATAGTACGTGTATAATGTGCTGTAAATGAGAAAATATAAGTGTCCCCACTTTGCCTGTATTCACATTCACCATGCATATTATGTACAAATTTTTTGTATTTATTAATATTAACTAAGCTGATATTCACAAGCATGTACAGTCTTGACAAGTTTGGCTAGTCAATTCAAGAAAAGGTGTGTCAAGGACTCCTGATAGCATCAACATCAATGGCCATTTAGACAAAGGCTATAAAGGTACTATAACGGTACAACAGTCATGCTGCTTCATCATGTAAACATATTTACAATTCTCTACGAGACACATGCATTATGCAACAATTTGATGGCGGCCAAACCATCCTGTAAATAACGCAACAAACTGTGTGGAGCTAAAATTAACATCTCAGCATTAAATTTACTTAAAAGCCTTACGTTAAAAACACTAGAGATGTAAATAAACTAAGCTTTCAAATGCAGTCTCTGTTCTGAGATGAGAGATTCAGCACCATGGACAGTGTCACGGACAGAGCAGAATTGTATTCACTGAGAATTTCACAGAACTTTCTTTTTCAGTTCATTATTACAGCAAGGTCTGTTCCAGTTGAAAAGCTCATTCCAGTTGAACTTATTGAAATACTTTGCAACAATATGAATAAGTCCGACCACAGATCACTGATGACTTAAAACCACATCAGCCTGCATCAAATGGCACACGGCAATACAGGTCTTACAGATTTTCAGGTAGTCCTCTCAGGGCCTCTCTACATTTTCAAAGCATTCCTTGCCAGAGGTGTGTGCATAGTTTTAGAGATCAAAGTCGTACGTGAGCCGCAGCCAAGGAGCGGTGAGCTGCAGCCGTGCCACGCTCGGGAATCATTTGATTAGTTGATTTAACACTCCCAATCCAATCCTTTGATGCTGAATGCCAAGCAGGGAGGCATTGGGTCCCATTTTTACAGTCTTTGGTATGACCCGGCCCAGGGATCGAACGCCGACCTCCCTGTTTCAGTATGGACACTCTAAACCACAATTAAGGCCACTATCTGGTCAAAGACAGATGGATTCATACCACATGCCTTCAATGCCATATTGACATCCTTTAACCTACATGTGACATAGATAGACAGACAGACAGACAGACAAATAGTTTTATTTGTCTCGGTCATGGTTTATCCAACATTTTTACATACAAGGAAAAGGGTTTGACATGATACAGTTGACCGAAAAGGAAAGGGCTGAAGCTGAAGTTTATTATGCCCACCTTTTTGAGATTTCAGTAATCTCATATAAGGAAACAAAGACTAAATAAAGAAATCCGTTTTCAACATTGCTTTATTTCTAATGAAAAGGATTAAACAAAATCATGTAGAAAGAAAAAGTCAAATAAATCTGATCAAAAAAAGCTGGTCAAAAAGCACTACTTCTACCACTTAGTGATAATAATTGTAACAATGATGATGTTACTAATAATAATTATTCACTTTTTTCTTTTATAAACATACATACATACATTTGCCTATCAGACAAATTAAATGGAAAAAACAACATAAAATGTCTTAAGGTGTTGGGCCACCATGGGAGCTGCCAGAGCAACTTCAATGTACTTGACTTTGGCCTAGATTCTACAAGTCTAGAACTCTACAGGAAGGATGACATTTTTCCTTGATTTGGTGTTTTGATGATCGTGGTGGAGAGCTCCATGTGTCTCAACAAGTTTGTCCATAATCTGCCATAGGTGTTAAATTGGGTTGAGATCTGGGCACTGTAAAGTTATAGAACATGAACCTTTAATGTATGATTGACTGTACCTTGTGCTGTTTGCATTTCTATCTAATGAAGTATTCAATCAATCCATTCACATCACTTTTATACCCATCAAACCGTTCAGTGATCCCTCATGGCCTGTAGATGGTGGCATTTTCATTCTACAAGATTCCACTCGCATCAGGATAGAAATGTGTCATGGCTTAAAATTGATCACTCAGAATAACTATTAGTTTTTTGTTTATTAATCTTATGGGTTTTTCTGAGCCTTTATTGTATTGTATTGTATTTATATGTACTGTACACTGACCAGTATCATTTGTTGGATTTAGCAACTCTTCCAGAGCAGGCATGCTCTACAATAGTATTTATTAAATAACACAAAACTATATAGCTTAGCTTTTTGTTATTAACATTATAGTTATGACAGGTGACAATGTATTCATTGTTATAATGTTGTGTGTGTAGTCTAGTCATCTTGGTTGTGTTAATGGTTTCTGTGCTGTTTAGTCTGCCATCTATTGTCAGATTGAGGTAATGATTTCTACTTTACCACATAATGACATTCCTCATGGAATCTTAAATTTACTTTGTGACATAATACTGTTTTCCAAAATATTGCTTTTTTCCAGTAAGGACACCAACACTGGACATTTTCAAAAACAAATTGTCCTAATCTTGCTCTCCTCTTTGTCTCACAGTTGTGTCCTCTGAAAATGTGTTCCAGTCAGGAGGTTTGGGAGTCGTTCTCTCAGTCAATGAAGTGGTGGAATTTGTCAAGAGCTCAAATCAGAAACCTTCCAGGTATAGCGGTTGCTACACACTTATGTAAGGGCAGCCTTGGAGACCGTAGGTGTTTTATTAACATGAGGGGGGTGGGAGGGTCAGTTCAGAATAATCAGTAAAACAATGGGAAAATTACTATAATGCTTTTCATAAGCAAATAAAAAAAACAAAGTGAAATTGCAAACAAACGTTTCAGTAGTTCTTCTAGTGTTCTGGACTGTCACTGTTCAAAACCTCAAAAGATATCCAAAACAAAGCCATTCCAAATCAGTCTATATGGATATGCAGTTGGCTTATCATCAACCTGGCGTGATATTATAGCCTAGGTGAGTCTCTTGGGCAGGGTTTTCCAATAACTTCCCAACTCACAGCACTAATGTAACCAGGTGGAGTTTTAATGTGTCATGTGATGTCTATGTGTGAGTCTCTGTGTCATTGACGCTACATTCTAATTCCTACACGGGTCGTGTTTATAACCATGCCCCCGGGCAAGTTAAGTTTACTGAGGTTAAGGTTAGGTTTAGGTATAGTTTTCTTGAGGTTAGGGTTAGGTTTAGGTATAGTTTTCTTGAGGTTAAGGTTAGAGTTATCAGTTATGTAGCAAGTGGCGCAATGAATAACTAATCAAGGTTGGTATAGGGTAAATGAATTGACTGTGCATAAACCAGAGTACCAGATTCGGAAGGAGCTCAATTTGCAAGTGAAAACCAAATAAATAAGGAGGCAGAAACTGGAGTTAAAGGTTAACTGAAATATTATTATTGACTTCAAAAAACAGAACTTAAACGACTTTAAACATTTATAGAAAATAAAAAACACAAAAAGGTGGTGACTTTGAGAGTCCCTGTTCAGTTCCTATGTTTCTAAGGGGGATTCAGTCTCTCTCCAGTGTGGAGAACAGGTTTATCACACGTGCGTCGAGATTCGGGTCGGCTCACCAGGTCCAGGTACCAGCCGGTACCAGAACCATCCAAAGGGAATTCCTTTCAAGGACACACAAACCTGACCGATGAGTAACAACTTGGATCTAGCACAGTAGTGTAGAGGAACCTGCTGCTGCCATGCCAAACAATTTGGCCATCTTGAATGAGGTGGGAGTGTAGGAACTGATGTAATTTTTATACTGCTGTGATTGACAGTTTGACACGGGTTGCCTTTTTTGGGTTGCCAGAATTTGAGGTTGGGGTTAGGCTGTCAATCCCAGCGACTGGCCAATCAAGCGTGTCGACTGCACAACCTGTGTAGGCTTTGGTATGTCGGTCATTGATACTCAACTAATTGTTTGTCATTGATTGCAGGTGTTTGTGGGTGTGGTGCCACCCCTTTTAAAAGCAGTGTGCTTTGGACCAAAGAGAGAGAGATGTAACATGCAGTGGGCAGAATGGGACCCAGTGTGACTGTAACAGTCGTTTTTGTGGCATGAGGTGCATTTGCAAATGTTCTGTTCAAAATGTAGATGTTAAAGGCAGCTTTCTGCAATGGCCTACTGCACTCTGCTTCATGCCCCATGGTAAGTGTTTTTATTACGTGCATGTAATGTTTAGATTGTTCATGGATCATGTTTATTTATTTTAATCTTGTAAATTCAACCCAATCAACAATTATTATGTGGTTGCCCTCTTAATACCTTTTTAGTTGATGATTCCAGTATCTCTCTTTGTTGTGCTATTTTGTGTGCTGTGTTATGAATTATTGAGTCAACACTAGAATGGTAACTTGCAGTTACCTTATAATTGTAATGTGGCCTAACTTGTTACTGCGAATATAATGTGAATAAATGTCAACTTTTGTAACTTGGTGTCTTGGGTTAGGGTTAGTTAGTTAATGGCTGTTGGTGAAATTCCAACTAGTGTAGTATTGGTGTATTTCAGTAACCTATAAGTCCATATGGTTACACTAATGTGCAGACGTACTATATGAACTCAAAGAAACACAAATGGGACTTATATCAGTATGCTGTGTGAAACACAGCAGAGACATCTCTTGATTCAAGATACTATTCAAGCATATCCTTTTGGCTAAATACAGTATATCATAAGATAATTTGTATATAACATATTTAACTCATGAGGATGAGGATGATGATGATGATTATGGTAATTCATTTATAGGGATCCTGGATTCCTGGTGGATCTCTATGGTGACACGGGGGTGGGTGGGGTATGGTGTTGGTTCTCGTCAATTGGTTGTGAATCTTCTTGACGGTGGTATTAAATTGTTTATTGTAATTCCTTCAATTGCTGTAACCACGTGAGGATTTTTTATTTTGATGTTCGTAGGATAGGCATTTATAAGCTTTCAGCCTATTCCTTTTGATCACCTCCAGTTCCTTTTTGTTATGTAACTGTGTGTTAACAAATAAGTTGTTTTGTTACTGTGAAGATGATCGAATAAACTAAACTAAACAAGAAACAACATAATTGCCACACGTGACTCTGGGCAAAAGGTTCATCTCCTGGGTAGGACTTGGGTAGGAATGGTTCACGCTGAGTTTCTTCTACAGAATGAAGTCCTGCTTTTCTATTGCTTCTCGCAAAAAGCTGGTTACAGGCCTCTTCCTGTCGCAGCTCGATTATGGCGATACTGTACCGCTTTGCTAGTTCCTCAACTCTGAGCAAACCCGACCCCCTGTTTCATGCTGCATTGAGGTTCATAACCAATTCCCCCTATAGGACTCATCACTGTACTCGTGTACTAGTGGGTTGGTACTCCTTAACGTCTCGCAGGTTGCTAGTTTGCTGCATTGGTATATTCTCACTTATAGATTCTTGGTAATCTCTCACGTTACATTGGTTCTAAATTTGTCCAAAACTCTCTCTCAACCTCAGATCAAATGCTTGATTACGCTACGTCGTTCCCCCAACAAAATCTGAGGCTGGGGAAAAAAGCCTTGCTTATTTCGGACCGTGGTCTTGGAATTACAGACCAGACTCAAACTGGCTGCTGTGATTCCCCTAGTGAGCTTTACAAGGATTGCCATGGGCACACTTCCCATACACTGGTCTGCTCCTACTTTGACGTATAGCAAATGTTTGCTTGCTTTTAATTCCGTTGCTTAGTTTTTATTTATTAGTCCTTATTGGTCGTGTTATTAAACATTCGTGTTCTCCCTTTGAGCTTCTTCGGTAGTGGGTACTGTATTTATGAGCATTGTATGTCCTTTTTTTTTTTTTTTTTTTTTTTAAAGCAGTGCAGTATAGACAGCATTTACTTGCATACATACATACATAGATAGGACACAAGTGCAATTCCCAGGATTTATTTTTCCAACCCTCTTCCCTCCCTCCCCCCTCATCCCCCCTCCAAGTGGCTCCATCTCCAATGTCTCTGTATAATCCTTGCTTTCTTCAGATGGACTACATATGGCATCAAGTCAACACTTAACAAGGGCAACAGTGCAATATCGCTTCAGAGTGTAGGAGAAAAAGAAGAGAGTGGGCAGAAAAAGGAAAGGAAAAAAAAACCAAGAAACGAAAGTATTTACATTATTGCTGAGGGGAACAAAAACAAAACAGCTTTGGACTTCGACCATGAGAAGAGGAAGGGTGTCTTAAACATTTTCTACAAAGATCATAAAGCAGGCAATTAGGACAAGTGAGATCACACAAAGTCTGCTCTCAGAGCTGGGGCAATGTGCACTATCCAGTTGTTCCAAATTTGGTAGAAATTGTCTAGTCTAGTTCTTAGACTGTAAATTTTTCCATTTTGAAAATATCCAGGACTATTCTGTGCCAATCGTCCATTGTGGGTGTGATTGGGATTAGCCATCTTCTTGTTATTGACTTTTTGCTGGCTGCCAAGAGCACCTGCAGTAGCTTTGTGTATCTCGTCTGGTTAAGACATTCAATGTGGCGCAGGTACAAGGTTGTGAATTTAAAAGGTATTGGTGTATTATTTCTTGGGTCACCCCCAGAAAATGTGAAAGTGGTTGGCTTTCTTTGCCCCTCACTGCCTCCAGCACGGCCTATCATCACCTTTTGTATTTTTCCTGATACGGGGTCTTAAAATATCTATTTTTCCAACAATGCTCTCTCCAGTCCATAGAACAGGTTGAGGTAGACTGGAACTCCCAGATCCCTCCCCATACTTCCTCTGAGAGTACAATTCCTGCATCCCTCTCCCATCTCTCTTTGATGTACAACGTGCTTTCATTTTTAGCATCTGAAATGGCACTATATAACTCAGAGATGGATTTACTTGGCTCCACTGTAAGGGCTGACTTCAGTATGAAAAATAACTCCACTGCAGAAAACTCTTTGAGTTTACATTCTTGATTGATATAGTGAGCATTGTATGTCTGTCCTGTTTTTTGTCGTGTGTTTTTTGTTACTGGCAGAGCTGTGTCACTTATTTTGCCTCTTCTCTTGGCCAGTTCACACTTGTAAAAGAGAATTCTGTCAGTCTCAATGTGGTTTTTACTGGTTAAATAAAATGGTGAAACATCGAACCACATCTGATGCACATCTGGTCCCTAGATTCTCATGTTGAGGTTGTGCTTGTTCAATGCCAAGAGTGGAGAGTGACCTTCCTCGATGGGCAGACATACTTGCTAGCATCACTGAGGGCTCTTGGCATTACCTGCATACTAGATTCCATGTTTAACTTCAGTGAGAAGCCCAGCTGTCTGGCGGTAGCACGCACACACGCACGCACATGGTGAAACATCGAACCACATCTGAAGCACACACACACACACACACACACACACACACACACACACTAAGTTACCCTTATTTCCTAAGCCTCACCTGCTTCATTTTCAGTACAATTTTGGCCATGAGTATTTTCGTATCATATCTACTCCACCATATTAGAGGTAGAATATTTTTCACTACTACTTACTTTGCAGATTTACTGGTAAATTTGAATATTTTAGGGTGGGGGCTTCTCTGGGAGTATTGGGGAGTGCATTCCACGGGGTTGAGGCAGAAAAACCATATCGCCAAGGAGGTTAATGTCACTATAGACCTGATATATTTGGTACTGTAAGTGTATTTTGATGGCAATAGTTTGGGGTCTAGATTTGTCTCAGCTCTGAGGAGATGACCCTGCAATCTTTCATGCAATCTAAGAACCCATCGTCAAAAAATAAACAGAAAAAAAACAGTGCCCTCTTTTCCTGCCTACCTTTCATGTGATGAGATTTGATCAGCTTTACTTTTATCTCTTAAAGTATTGAAGGACAGTGTATTTTAGCTACCTCTTTTTTTCAGGTATGAAGATATTATGTTCATGTCTTCATGATATAAAATGAAACACATTTCAGACATGAACATACCTTGCAGATGTGTTTATTGTATAGCAGTGGAGGTCAGTTTAGGCCTATGTAGGCTACAGTATGCACTTGATCAATGCTATTTTCTAGAAACAAGTCAGGCTGGGAAATCTTTAAGATGCCTAATTTGGCATTATGAATATACTATAGCCTACCAGAAAACGGAATTTACAGTAACTATAAAATACCTAAATAAACATGTATTTATTTATTTACCGTTAGGCCTGTTTATTTCTTTATCATTTATTTATTATTTAGTTATGTATTATTCATTCATGCATTAATTTATTCATTCATTTGTACATAAATTAATTAATTCACAGCAGTAACTTGGATATAGTTTAGAACAGTTTGGCCTATGGGCAATTGGCGCTTCAATGTCTTTAATCCACAGCAGGGTCAATTGATTGTGGACAAGATCAAGACAATTAAATTAATGCTCATTTGCTGTAGCCTATCGGGATAGTAGCGTGGCCATACCTCCAGCAGTACCTCCGACTTATTCTGAGAAGCGCATCGGCGCGCCCGCAGTTTCATGATTCGACATCTCACTCTGAGTCTGCTCATCTCAACGTATGGTGGGATGGAACAATACGATGCCAATTTGAAATGCTTTCCATGTTCGCCCATCTAAAAACCGGACTCAGCCTCCCTCAACCTTCCAGCTGCCTGACTTTTAAGTGAGTATATAGCGCAATTTGCGCAAAACGTTCGACTTCTCGTCACTTTAATATTGTCATCTTTTATAACAATTTAAGCGACGTTTTTAAGAGATGGGGAGAACGATAATAATGAATTAAATGCGTAATTATGCTACGACGTCTTAAAGTTACATTTCTGATTCGTGCAGACTGTCAAATTTGTAATGTAGCTCTCTTGCAGACACTATTCAAACAATCTGCTATGTTGATTATTGGACTGCATGGGGGAGCCCCGTAACCCCACAGACAAAAAAGAAAACTGTCTGGGTTGTTTTATAGATTTAATAGATTTAATTTAAGTCACATAGCCCTACTTCGTAGTGGGCTGCTCAGCTGCTGCAAGCTGTAGACAGACACTGAACAGTGAACACATGGCTCAGTATCTGTCATCAAATAATTTAATTCAGTCTGTTCACTCACTGTCAGCATGACCCCAGACCTGTGGCAACTGTTATAAATGGTAAGATGCTATCTTTCTGCATGTGTATAGCATTTTACAAACAGGGCAGTGGGCAGGGCCCTATATTGATTGCATTTTTTATTTCACAGTATGCATTTCAAATGAAAGCACAAGTCAATACAAAAACTGTTACTGTGAGTGTGGACCATGATTAACCACTTGTCTACAAAACTTCTATTTAATCAGGAAATCATATAAAGAAAGTAAGGGAAAAACAAGTACAGTATGGGGAAAAAGCGTGTGTGTGTGTGTGTGGAGGGGGGGGGGGGGGGTCAGACCTATTGCAACTTAATTTGCAAGATGCTGTACTCTGTCGTCAACCCTAAGCCATTCCAGCCTATCAAAATGGGCAGGGGTGAGGTCGGTTTGGGGAGTCTGGACTCTGGAGCCTTGTTTTTACTGGGCCTTTGAGGTGCTGTGGTACCAAGAGCAAGATGTGCATGCATAGTCAAATAAACCTTGTACAAGGGCTCCTGCTAGGGTCTTCAAGGTGTTTTTGTTGACCAGTGAGGAGATCCTGTACAGGAATCTTGTTATTTGGGACGTTTTTGATTACGTTGGTGGCCTGGAAAGATCTGCCCCCAGGATGGAACGGTTGGAACCTATAGGTAATTTCATCTTTCCGTGTGATAATATTGTCAACCACTTTAACTGAGAAGCCGTCTGCCTTGCTGAGATTACAGTAAAGACCCTAGTATGCTTCCTTGTGGAAACCCACAGTTCACTGGGGGTCAGTGTTCCGTTCACCTCCACCATATGTTCTCTCCCCTCCAGGTAGAATTGCATCCAGGTCACTGATGTGCTATCAAAGCCAATAGAGGCTGTGCAAGTGTGCATGCATAAAGTGAATGGCATATCTAGTGCCAAAGTGAGTGACAAAGTGAATTTAATGTTGTTTAAAGTCATTTAATGCAATGAAATGGGACCTTTCTGTTTGGATGCATGGGATGTCAAGGCCAGAAAGTAGTTTTTTGACACTCCGTAGGTATGATGATGTCACGCGCATACCCTCTATTGCTTTTAGCTTATTAATCAGTATGGAGTGGTTTATGGTGTTGAAAGCCTATTGGAGGTCCAGTATGACCATGCTGCAGTATTTGCCAGCATCCACCTCACGTTTGATGTGGTCGCTCAAATAGAGGAGGCATGTGTCAGGCTAGCCCTGACATACCTTACGTTACTGTATTTTAATTGTAATAATAATAATAAACTGAATATTTGCAATGGGATATATTCAGTATATTGAGACTGTGAGAGTAGCACCAGGTTCAAATGTGAGCTTTGCAATTGTCGGCTGTGCTTTCCACATGAGAAATCGCCGTAATATCCTAATGATAGCATCTGGTGCATTGGGGTCAATTGTCCTGTGAAACCACTTCTCGCCATTATAAATAATAAGCAAATAGAATACATTAGCTCAGGAAATGACTCTTGACGCCCTCCAATCAGACTGGATGGCATGACCTTGGGTGAATGTCTGCTGAGGAACTGGGTGGGATCCACCATCGGGGGAGTGGGGGGTGAGTCAGGGGACAATTAGATTTGAACATGGTGGAGTGTTAAATTCTGTGGCTCAGGAGGTAGAGCAGGTAGTCCAATTAACCCCCCCTGGGTCAGCGGATCGAATCCCGGCTCCTCCTGTCCACATGTCGAAGTGTCCTTGGACAAGACACTGAACCCTACATTGCCTGGCTCCAATGAGTTGGTCGGTGTGAGCTCGCCACCATTGGTGTGTGAATGTGGGAAGTGAAGACGCTGGCGTCGACTGTTTGAGCACTTTGAAAAGCGCTATAAAAAATGCAGTTAATTATTATTATTCATTTAAATGCCACACTACATTTGTAGTCTGCCATTGCTTGAGTATAATACAGAGGACTTATTTCCAGATAGGAAAGCCTATGTGCATCGATCTGCTCTGTGTATTGGAATGTCAAAGGTCTACAATGTATTTGATATGTTTTTGTTTCAGTATGTACTGTAGGCTACTGTAGAAGCAAACCCCATGTGTGTTGTGTTAACATCAGAACATGGATTATTAAATGAACCACTGACTCATATTGACAACTCGGCAACTGTCAACCAAATGGTTAAACTAGCCTTCTTCCAGAGCAGTTGTGCTGCTGTTTGTTTGCACATCAAACAACTCGCAGAAATGCATCAATCAATAGCCATTCAATTCACGTCCAATAAGTCCAACATTGCAACAAGTCTCATCCGTGATTGAACTACACATCTAAAATATAGGCCATTACCTCAGTCGAATCAATCACCATGACCCCCCCCCAGGACCCTCTCAATACACGCCTGTACAATCAGGTCTGACACAAAACGATAACAGTGGCCGACGGCCATGGAAAAAGTGACCCCCCTCCCCATAGCATTCAAGTGGTGGTCTCAGCCTGCTGTACCAAGATATCTCACTTGTAATGTGTTTCTCTGTACAGAGCACGTTGATCGGTTGCAGACTGTCTTTTTTCCTTAACAATATTCTCCTTGGAAATTCTCCCTGTGTTTCTTTTTATTTGCCCTCTGTTTCCACTTAACTGTTTTGGTTGTTTTCCAAGAACCACCTCAGCACCACTTTTTTCTTCTTCCACATGCCAAGTATGCACATGCAGCCTTTGACTTTCTGGAACCATGTCAAGAATACAAGCCATTTGTATGTGCGTTACATTAAACAGTGTTGTGCACTGGCTGCACATTGCCCCTGCTTATAACTAATAAAAAGAGAATTATTGCAACCTGACAATTCAAACAAGATTTGATTGCCTCCACGTCCACGAGGCAGTGCGAGACCAGACATCAGTAAGCAACATTTCCAACCTCACCAAGCTGAAAATGCCGGTTTCAAACAGAATTGTACAGCTTTGATGAAATCCGTTCATCAAAGTTGATCAATTCCTATGACTTTCTTTAGTGGAGGACAGCGCTACAACTTTTGTCGGGGGTGGTGCTATTCCGTGACATAATAAGCAGGTCCCATTTAAGAGGGAGATTGAATTGATTCTGCAGCTGATGTTGTTTGAAGTGGGGAGGACGCATTATGTAAAGACTTAGACTGCAGCAGATGTTTCATTCCTCTGATGATGGCTTGTGTAACATGTGTGTGCCGGAGGCAGCAGTGGCTCAGGAGATACATCACCCATTTGAGGTAGGTTCCTGGCTCGATACTGGGCTCTTAATTTCCTGGCATAGAGCTGAAGCAAGAAACAAACCCCAAATGTTCCCCCGGTATGGTGCTGTTCAATACTGCTAATGGGTTCAGTCTTGCATAGGAAATATGGAGGGCAGATAGATTCCAGGTATGTACACACCAGGCACTTATACATGTTGTAGATCTCAATATCAGGACTTATGAGACGGATGACAAATTGTCCAGTTATCTCAGTGAGCGGATTGTCCATTTGTCCACTTATCTCAGTGAGCTGAGATCTCATATGGTCAGTCTTCTAATTGGCAGTCAAAGCAAGTGTACCTCCTGCCCTAGCCTTTAACTCTCCAGGTGCTTCTGCTAGCAGAACTGTCAGGCTAGTGGTACCGTTGTAGCCTGTGAAAAGACAGGACTAGAGATGGGGAAAGAAGGAAACATTGTGGAGATGGAAACTGCAGGTAAAAGGTTATTTCATGCTCTTGTCGCTAAACCAGCTGTTTGAAGGAGAGAGAGAAGGAAATGTCTTGGAGATCAGTGTAATTGTATGCGATACACACATCAAACATCACACCTCATTGTTTCAGATTTCTAATACTTCAGTGGCACTAGACTGCACCGAACTCGAAATGCGCGTCTCACACAGAGACCAGGGGGGGGAGTTTGTACAGTGACCAATCACCATCAATTCCAGTAAAGAGGAAAATTTGCAAAATATTTGTTAAAAGTATTATTTCCATTCTATTTCAGTCTTAGTTGTTGACTATTAAAAAAAAAAATCTAAGCCTGGAAATTGTTGTCCATGCACAGAGCAATTCATTTAATGTAATTTATGCAATCTGTGTGTCCCTGTAGAATACCCTTTGGCCATTGTTACAAAATCCTTCTCCCATAATCTGGACCAGTGGTGTGTTTATAGGTTTTCTTTTGAGTGTACACCGTAATTACCGGTATTACGCACGGCATAATCTGGGAACCAAAATAATCTGCCACAGGGGAAAAAATGCCCTGGGCAGATTGGGTCTGGCACTCAGTTTGAATTACATTTTGCTCACCACCAGAGTTGCAGTGATATATTACGAAACTCCAATGGCCAGCGGCCATTATCACCTCAAGACAACCCCACACATCACCTCGGACGTCACATTATGAGACATGAAAAAGACTATTTTAACTGAAGATGCATTCTTTCTGCCCCCTGCCCCTCCTGCATATCAGATATGCATCCTCTGATGGTTACTGGACGGTATATGATTTCTTTCACATGTTCTTGGACGGTGTACATATACAGTAGTTTATGGTAGAACACAACACTGATCTGGACTAGCTCCAGGTCAGGTTGTCTCTTGTTGACACGGAGAGAGCCTTGTTGTTCCTCTTGTTTCTAGCTCAGAGACTATACTGTCTGAGTTCATAAAATATTTGATATTTAGTTTGAGGCCAGATTTCCCCTTCAAAGCATTCCCCCCCTTTTTTCAGCAAGGTGTAGCCATCTTGAAACACTAATACACTGCAATCTTTTGTTCTGCATTATTGTACCGCCAAGACAACAAACCTTTGTCTAATCAAACCAAAGTCAATAGGATACTTGTTTAGCTGCACCAGCAATGTCCAGCATCTAAAATTCAAACAATTTCACAATTGCTTCTTCCCTCATATAGAATTTAATCCTAATAGAATTTGAAATGTGTTCAGCTCCTGGCAGGCTATAGTGAGGTTGGTCGTGGTTTAGACAACATTTCTTTGAGATTTCTGCAAAGCTGCATGCTAGATCTGAGGCAGAACAGAACGGGGGCTGATCTGGATCTTTTTCTGTTTTTGTCATCCTGTTTTTATTTGTCAGCTTTGTGTTTGGTCCCTGAGTCGTTGCAACATGTGTTCCGTCATGATCTCAAACCACATATAGTCGGGCAGAAACCTCGTATCTCCTCCATATTTTAACTTTTTATGGGGGAACGCCGATGCAAGGCCAGCTTGTAGATCTGCTATTTTTGTTATTTTTGAAAATGCTTGAAAGTTAAGGGGATAGTGCTGTAAATGTAACTTTAATGTTAAATAATTATACGTTATGTCATATTTTAGTTTTGGACCAGCCCAATCGAACACATTTCGGTTATTCTGGTCTAGTATGCAGTAAGCATTAGGCCTGAAAGTCACTTGAAAAACGCATTGAAGGTTGCTTGGCATTGCAGGTAAAGTCTAGCTCACAAGGTCTGTCTCCTGTCTATGGAAGATATCCCAAGGGCAACATGCAGAGTAAGGAACATATAATATTGCAGTTTGATGCATTAAATACATTATTAATTTACTTTCATTGTACAGTATGAGTGTATGACAAATTAAATCTTACGAAACTTTTGTCATTTAACTATTTCTATCTATCAGATATTTCTTCAGTTCAGGGAGAATTTTAGTAGATTAGTTAGTTTTTTACTTCAGAGGAAGTAAGACTACACTGAATTTTAAACACCAGATATAAAGAAGCATGTGCATCCTTATACCCAAATTTACTAAAGAATACAAAAGGCATGTGCAAAGTCATTGGCATCGAGGTACAATGCACTTCTGAAAGTCAGACATTTATTTGAGGGTGAGGCACACTGCAGCTCAAAGTCTAGCAACCAGCCCAGTACGAGAATATCAACAGGTTTACGCAGTACTGCTCCATCTGTCTGATCTTGATCCCTTAATCAATGAAGGATGTTGATCCCAAAAGGCATGATGGAGAAATCAACGGGCTGAGAATCCACCCAGTATCCTCCTTGAATTTCAGCAGTATCTTTCATTTGACATCATTCATTATTTATGAGTAAAGAAATGAAGTTCCCCCATTGCTAAAAGTATCATGTCAAGTCAGTACACACAGTTCACTATCACGCTAACAGACCACAGAGACGTGTGCCAGACGTTGTGAGGAGAAATCAGCGACATAGGGTGAAACCACAGGGAGCTGTACTGTTACTGCCCATGTTTGTACAGTACCTGCTGATATCTCAGCTTCAAATCCATGACATGCCATCTACAGGAGTGATGCTTATTCTGTGCCTCGGTAATGCTGTGCATTATCTAGGGGTGTGTGCTTGTGCATAGGGCACAGTTTTGTTTTGTGGTATAAGGGGAACATTGCTTTTTATTTAGAGAGAGCGAAGTAAAGGAAAGCGGTACATCTAACAATGTACTGTAACTGAGACATTCGTGAGGAGCAAAGTTCCAGTTCAAATAGCGGCAATCTGGCCCATTCAAATACTTTTTGTAATGTTTTTTTGTCCACCTAACCTTGATGCAGCATTCCACGCCGAAAAGGATTATGTGGGAATAGGGAGTACATTATGATCTCAGATCATACATTATGATGGCATAGTTCTCTGGATTCAAGCTGATGGATAGAGCCGTTTTGGTCACAAAGACCTTCAGGAAAGGAACAAGGAATGTAGGACTGTTGCTGTATCCAGTCTTGACTCTTGTCTGATTGACATTCTCACAGGGCCTGATAGAAAAACAAACTTCTATTCTGCCCTGTCATGATTTGCACAAAGATTCTTTTCAGTTCGAGCGATGCTATTAGTATAATCACATAGCTGCCAACTTGACAAGCTGCAGCTGATGTCCAAATTAAGACTGTCCAAAATAATACCATGGAAACATTCCTGTATATTAGGACTGTAATAGGACATGAAGCTTCCAGCCTGTAGAAACACAATTTTCCACCAAAGATCTTTGGTTCTGTAGAACTGGTTCCGTTCTAGATTCTTGGAACCTTTGGTGC
Source organism: Protomyctophum bolini (assembly GCF_963924005.1). NCBI lineage: Eukaryota > Metazoa > Chordata > Actinopteri > Myctophiformes > Myctophidae > Protomyctophum > Protomyctophum bolini. The sequence goes on from NC_137878.1 coordinate 9,891,443, forward strand.
TTCTGTGCTTTCACGGAACCGACGGTCACTTTTTGGTTCCAGTTCCGAACCAACTTTTAGGGTTCTGAACCAGTTCATTTTCAGTGGAAACACTCTGAACTGGTTCAATATTAGGTGGGAAAAAAGAACCAAACCGGTTCAACAAATGCCCAGTAATAATCGCTTTGCATATTTATAATAAGGGTAATAATAATATACTTTATTTATGAAATTCCGCTCAAAGTACTTTACAGAGCAATAAAGAAAAAAGCAAAGTAAAAACATAAAATAACATTAATGAAATAGCACAAAAAAGGCAGTGAATCAGGTAAAACAGTGAGGACATGAATAATATAAAAAAATCAACTAAAGGCAAGAGTGAAGAAAAATAGGTCTTTGCTGTACCGTGAACTTACTTACTAAAGATGGATCTGTCTGCATATGTTTTGCTTTATTATTTTTTTGATTGGAGAGAGAGGAAGCTGAGAACAGCATATGGTTTTGTCTGTGGAGTGCCCCAAATTCACTGGTGTTTAACCTGAATCCTGTCCTCTACTGTAGGACCGTGTGATGATCTGACACTACAGAATGCATTCTTTGTGTCGAGAGCTCTCTCTCTCTTCTCTGCTCCCAACGTGCTGGAAATGTAAAACGCATATAGTTTTAGTCTTGTGGAGATTTTCAAGCGACAAAATGAACGAGATGAATAACCTCACGCTCAGCTTCATAGATGATTTAGTCACCTCACCAATGTTTTAAAGCGAACTCTGGACACAACATTGGGAAGCGTTAATGCTTGTCAGATGTTACATTCTCATTCTTCAGTCATACACTGAAGAAGGCAAACTGTTTGCCGAAACGTTGGTCTAATAAAGTTTCTATAGCATCGTGACTACGAGCTGTGCGGCCTCTTTTTCTTAAGTCCAAGATGTTACATTCTCCACACAACAGAATGATAGGATAACAATCCGAGAAGCTGCTGTTTAAAGGTCTTTCAACTCACAGCCAAAGAGATATATAACGTGGAATGTGCTTTATCTACAGGGAGATGCTTCCCACATTCCTCCCAGTGCTCATGATTAATGGGACAGACATGGCTTTCTGGGGAGGAACTGGCTTGACAAAAAGCATCAACAGTGTGCGCTACATTTGTATTCTTCACTGGTCCACATCAACTTGCTATCGAGGGATGAGCAGAGGTGTTTTTGACGGCTTGTAAAATTGCCTCATCAAACGACTGATATTTTTCATTCAACACACCTGCGTCAGAACCAATTGTCTGTGCAAACTGTACCGTCGTTTCAGAGCGAGGTGAGCCCTCGAGTCGACACAGAGCCCGTTGGAAAGTGTTAATGTAACGTCATATTTTCACAATCCTCTCACAATAGAATGTTAGGATTAAGGATAAAAATCTGAGAAGTTGCCCTTCAAAAGTCTTTCAACTAAAAGCCACAGAGATATAAAAACCTGGAATTCCGACTATGCACTTTATCTATACTTCCCACATTCCTCCCAGTGCTCATTATTAATGGGACAACATGTCTTTCTGGGGAGAGAGCTGGATGCTCTGGTCTTAAAGCTTCTTAGTCTTTTGTGAGAAGGACAGAATTAAAAAGGCTCTTATCCGGTTGAGAGGTGTTTACAACTTTAAGGCACTTCTTTTGTAATCTTGCTTTATAGTTTTCTGCAGGGAGATCACGTCAAATCAATCTGGATGCTGTAACTCTGTATAAGCACCACATTGTCCAAACTGACCTACTGTCAGCTGACGGTAGGTCAAACCACACAGTTGGGTAGATGAGGATGTTCTATAAAACGTATTGCACTAGACTACACCATCCCTGAATACAACACTTATTCAGTTATTGTACAAAAACAGCAAGAACTCTGGTGTGCTTTCTTGAGAATAGTAGTGGTGTGCCGTCCCCTGTCCCCCCCGTCCCCCTGTGAGTTTGACACTCACAGGAATTTCTATCACTTCTATTCTGGGCGAACATTAGTGAGCTTGTAGATCATTTATTGTCACTGACCTCTGTCCCAACCTCTCTCCCGCAAAGGTTTGCTGCTGGGGTAAAGACTTCTCATAATTGCTGTAACATGTACAAGGGTAGATGAACCCCACAGGTCATGAAATAATTACATTAATTAGATCACACATGATATTCAGTTAATAATAAATTAATTGGAGGTGAACAAATATCAGTGTTGTTCCATCCTGTGTTTATACTGGTGTTTTCAATGCTGAGACGGAAAATGCACACTTACCACAAAATAAATACATCCCCATCGTTCACTGCACTCATGCTGCACTCATCAGCAATTTATTCTGTGCGTTACAGTTCAAAGTTTTACATTTTGATGACATCGCACGTTAAATTCTTAATTTTCTCTTAGTGGTTTTTGGTGAGAAAGTGGTTCACACAGTTTCACATTTTATGGGATTTTCTCCTATAGATCACAGAAATACATACCACTGTGAATTAATTAAGTGTTTAGGGTGCACTGATTTTGTGAAACAGGTCACAGCTGTGCAAAGCTATTGTCAGATTCAAAAGATCACCAAAGGCAGGCTTTCATAACTACATAATCTTGAACTTTATAACGACTCACAAGAAGCCAGGCAAGGTACGCCAGGCAGAAAATAAATAAATAAATGAAAAGTTGATGACTTCACAAAACTCAAGATTATAGCGTGAAATGCTGCAGCTGCATGCACTTTTTCTCCTCTGCAAACTTATTTTTTCTTCTTCTGTTGCAGTGTCTTCCTCTCTGAAGTCTGCATAGTTTTGTGTCACAGGCGGCGGCGGGGGGGGGGACGGACTTTGATCTGTGCAGAGTTGCACTAACCTCCAGTAGAACAAGGTCAGGGAACAAGCTGACTGTCCACGTGTTGTCAAACGTGGGGAGGCGCCATCTGTTTCTAGACGTACTCTGTTCATCGCTCATGATTTTGTATGCTGCTGGCCCCCTTAAAACCAAGAGGTGTAACTGAGTGGAGTTAGTCAATAGCCTCTCTTTTTATACCGTACCCTATTAGTGTTCATTGAAGTGTTCAAGTGTCCCTATAGGTGTTGCCCTGAAACCTAACCAATTTTATATTATTTTTTCGAAGTATTGTGCAAACTACTCTGCCTTCTGGCATTGAACTCTAGGCAATAGGCTACTCACTACCATATGACTATATGAGCCGTGTGTACAGTGTGGTGGTCATGTTTGTTTTTGTTGCTCTTACTGTGACAGCGAGATGGAACAGCTATGCAACTAGACATTCTTTCTCACCCTGCCTTAAATTAAGTACCACACCGCTTTCAATACATGTTGTCTCATTGACTATTTGCTTCAACCAATTATTTGGTTAATGGCTTAAAAAAATTAAATCCAGGCCACACTGGATGTTGGAGGTGGCCTTTTCATGTTGAAAGTAAAACCCGCAGCCAATTAAGTGGGCCAACCTTGGCGGCATGGCATCAACAAAAGCCACACTTTTCAGAGATTACAAGAGAACAAAATGTTCCAGCTACTGCCACCTACAGTTATGGACTATATATTGTACACAAACTCGACTTGTTTTGATTTTTTTATATAGAAATGAATGGGGAAAAAATGTTATTAAATGACATGCATTTGCTGTCTATTTCATCTCATTGCTGTTCCTTGGCGTGGTTGCACCACTCAAAAAAGGAGAAAGGACAGCTGGAATAACTAATTCAAACTCTCACTTCTTAGGTGGTATGAAAAGAAATAGAGGCAGGCTCAAAAGGCAGGCTCATTAGTAAGCCGTCAGAGCTTTTGATCGTGTGAATGCCAACTGGTATCACACACTAAATGTATATTAGTATTGTTTAAATTGCACCAAATGTCAGCAGTGTTGTCGATTCAAGCTGGAACCTATAACGTTTCATACAGGATGTTATTCTCAATTTTCACATAATGTGCTCTCACAAAAATGGTCTGTTTGCCTTGTAGGTTGATGATTATTCAATGGATGGAGGCCATGTCGGTCACTAACCCCACAGAGTCAACATGAGAACAGCAGCTGTAGTTAACCAGGATCCCACAAGCTGAAAGAAGCATGCTGAGCTGATCTGCCACAGTGGAATTACCTGCCTCTGGCTTAGATGAGGATCGCACATCTACAGAGGAGACTCCCACGGTCTGTGGATATTACCAAGAACTCCTTTAAAGGTTGTGTGCTCATCTTCCTGATAAGGATGTTTATCAATGGAGGATTGTTTTGCTTTCCCTCCACCTCCATCTCAAAACTTTGGATTCTCAATTCACCAATGAGCTTGTTTTGAGCTCCCGACACGTCCCGACAAACTGACCCGACGTTCCAAACACCATGCCTCTGCCCAAACGGAAGAAAATCAGGACTTTCATGCTGTTGTTCTGCATCGTAACGTTCACAACGTTCCTGTTCAGTTACACCTTCCGAGACCCCTCGCTCCATTTCATCAGGTACGCTTTTCGCCTGTCGGACAACATTTTCTCCAAGGGTGCGTGTGCCTGTCGGCGGTGCATGACGGAGCTGGAGGATGAGCCCTGGTTCACGGAGCGCTTCAACCTGTCCATTCACCCTCTCATGACCAGGGCAAACGGCTTACTGTCTGATGACACCTTCAAGTGGTGGCAGGTGAGATCCATCGCCGTACAAGGGAACATGCATGCATACATGCACGCACGCAGACACGCACGCATGCTCGCTCGCTCGCTCACACGCAGGCACGAGCGCGCACGCACAGCTGCACACACACAAGCATACGCGCATACACACACAAACACACAAGTAAGACGCCTGAGGGCGAGAAGCGACCTCGCCCTTTAGGGTTAGAAAGCGACGCGCACGCATCCGCCTGGGTGACAGCAGACTGCTGGGCGAGTGCTGGCGCTTTGGCATGGGGGGTAAGATCTTCATTTTTGGGCCTGTTAAGAACTCTAGTTTTCGCCGGCTGCCGGACGCGGCTGCACTAATAACTTGAGGGGCAGGCCCGTCTACAGTTTAAATGGACAGGTATCAGTCAAAAGGGAGACATCGAAGAGGAAGGATGGGGAAGGATCAACATAATGGAATGTCAGAACAGGTCAGCTCCACACACTGTTGGTTTATCTTCTCACAGCCACATGGGTAATAAGATAATTCCTCTTTTTTTATCAATATATTTATCAGATTCCCACGTTGGCATTCAAAAACATGCTTTAGTTGTTTAACCTCTTTATCTGCCCATAGCTTAAAGCACCCATCTCCCTTGCCTGGGAGAAACAGCCATTGCCCCAAATCGGACTGAAGTGAGAAATGGGAAGGGTATCGTTCAGATGTTTTTTATCATCCTACCAGACTGTAATCATGTTTTTAGCAATAGGATTATCTGTAGACCTTTTGAGCCTTTTTAAATGAATTTGAGTAGTGGGCAATAGAAGCTTTAATGAGCATGATTCAATGTTCCTCCATGCCCAGTAGTACCATAACAGCATTTTAACCCTCCCCTATTGTAAGGCAAATGGAGCCTGGGGATTTAATTCCAAATAACAATTTTTCCATTTTAGAAAACAAACCAACAGGAGGTGACAAGGGGATATTCTGAAACAAATATAACGGCTTAGGGAGTATGCTCATTTTAAGTATATCCCACTTTAGTAGTTTTTGGTCAAAGCCATACACCTTCATTCCCATAAACTCACTCTTTTCTGTCTCTGCATATATCAATAGTTATTTTTTCAATTATTATCTAATTTTAATTAATGAACATCTTCTATGAAATGGAATTGATTATTTGCTCTGCTATCAAACTAAAACACACTTTCTTGACGTTACAAAGCATTGTATGTTGCCTTTCCACCAACACAGTAGTATTGTACGTTGCACACTGGCTTTAATCGTTATCACAGTCACTGTCACACCATGTTCATTTAGAGGTTTAAGAATATAAATAAATATCTGCAAGGTTGCATCCTGACACAATTCGGTTCACAACAGCTTCTCAGCGGGAGGCTGATGATGGCAGTGTCGCAGTTTAACACTAGTTGACCAGATGTTTTGGACTCTGATGCCATAAGGCGGGGTCATTGTGGTCTTGTGTCCGACAAGGTGGCACAGTCCTAAGGGGCATAGCAGAAGTTTACAGTTGTGGTTTGCATTTAATTACTGCACGTCAATATAAAATCACAGAATAGCTTTGACAGATACTGTCAGCCTGATGTCTGGTAAGCATGCATGTTTATCTCCACTTTATTTTTTTTAAGATGTTCTGCCTTTATTGATATACAGTAGCTTGACAGGAAACGGGGAGAGAGATGGGGGGGGGGGGGTGACACACAGCAAAGTTCGTCGGGATCAGGACTCGAATCCGCGACACACTGTCATGCTCGATTACCAGCCAAGTGCTTTTAACTTTTGAGATTGCAAATATCCATATGTTCCCTACATATGGATGTTAATGGCAACGATAGCCTTTTGTGGCTATGGGTGCAGGAGAGGGCCAAGAGAAACTGCCCACGTATTTAAGCTTACCGTGAAGTTATGTATTTGATCTACATGTTGTGAGTTTAAAGAGAGCTACTGTAGTTCACTGCCCTTGTTCAGTCACTTGTGGTTAAATGAACCCTGGAGTCTGAACCTAATCTCAGACTCTGGTCTCTGCATCATGCTGTGTCACACCAGTGGTTGCAGGCAGAGAAGCATCCGGCCAACTACACAGAAGTGGTGGAGGAGTTGTTCCAAGTCATTCCTGACGAGGCGCTCTATGCGGACGGCAGCCCGGAGCGCTGCAGGACCTGCGCTGTGGTGGGGAACTCTGGGAACCTCAAGGGGTCGCAGTATGGTGACCTCATCGACTCCAGTGATCTTATTATAAGGTGATTTGTTGCTAAATGTCATTGTTTGTTTGAATGTCACAGGCTTACTCAGCCATGGGTAGAACATATCTATGCTGTCTGGAAGAAACCACCTAAACTCCAATGTTCATTTTTCAGGAAATGAAGAAAGCATTATAGGTGGAGTAAGTTAACGTTATAAGGTGTTAGAATAAACAGAAAAGTCATCCTGGCAGTGTAAAAGTGTAAACTTCAAGTGCACATAAAATGGTTAATGAGACCTGACAACAAGCTTGAGGTTTGAAGCTGATGATATGAAAAGCAATTGGCTTGTCATAGATGTGAGAGCGTCTCAATATTTAGATTCCACTGCATTGGTTTATTGAACGTCATTAATCAATTGAAGCCTCTGTGTGATGTTAAGCTCCTGCAAATAGCTTCATTAAGGTGGATGATAAACTCAACAGACGTAATGGATAGGGAGATTACATCGTTAATTATTGGCTGTTGGAAATTGGCTTTCAAAAAGGCACTTTCTTGTGGCTGTCAGTCACTGGGTGTCTGAGTTTTTGTATAAAGACAAACATAATTAAATGGTCAAATATACTAGAACTGGCTTCAGTGGGTCACGAAATTAACTGAAATGAAATTTCAGTTCATTTTGTTGACTGTCTAAAACTAAGATGAAGAATGTTCATCGACTACCTTTTTTTCACTGACAAATACTACATAAAACTAAGCTATGATGACTAAATCTATGAATAAATATACTGAAATTTTCGTCAAATATCAACTACACTAAAATGTAATGGAGGGACATTCAGTAGAACTAATACAAGTCATTTTATGCTTGTGTGCAGGTGTCACCCTCTGAAAATAGCCGATCTACAAGCTCACAACCTGTCGCAGCGTGACACGTGAGCTTGTAGATCTGCTATTTTTTAGCACACAGTTGAGTATAGAGGGTATGCGCATGCATAAAGTGAATGGGAAATCGAGTGGCAAAGTGAGTGGTAAAGTGAGCTTAACATCTTTTAATGTCATTTAATGCAATCAAATAGGACTTTTCTGTTTGGATGTATGGGCTGTCAAGGCCAAAAAATTGTTTTTGACACTCTTTCAACGCCATCAAAGGCCTGCCAAAATACATTTTATATAGTAGACTAAATCAAGATTTATTCGACTAACATCTTATGGTATTTTGTCAACTAAAACTAGACTAAAACTAAAACATTTCAGATGACTAAAATATGATTAAAACGAAATAGAATTTTATTCAAAAGACTATGACTACAACTAAAATCCAAATTTGCTGTCAAAATCAACGGTGCTGAAAAGCAAAGCTGTGTTATTTTCTTTGCAGAATGAACCAGGCTCCCACGTCTGGCTTTGAAGAAGATGTTGGCTTCAGAACCACTCACCATGTGATGTACCCGGAGAGTTCTGTAGACCTTGACAACACCACTCATCTGGTGCTGATCCCTTTCAAGACCCTGGACCTTCAGTGGATCATCAGTGCTTTAACTACAGGCACCATTAAACAGTGAGTCTATTACACTACACTATTGCACCTTTTCACTTTACCTAGAGCCTTAACCAGTGGCGTGCACAGACATTTAGAGGGGCAGGTGCTCAAGTGAAAAATAGGCACCTTGTGCAGCGTGTGGAACCGGCTGGTTGCCTTAAAACTCTTTCAGCGCCACCTGGTGGTCACCAGTTTAGGCTTTGAGTGCCAATTCTCCCATTATAAAGAAAGAAATAAATTGTCATTCTATTATGCATGTAATGTGCATGTCATCAACTGTACACCAGATTAGAGGAATTTTCAAAACATGAAAATCCCAAGGGAAGACGTCTTGTCGTCCGTGGCATCCGTGGCATCCGGTACTTAATTGCCAATTTGACGTCTAGACGTTTATGGCTACCAAACAGTTTTAATAGTGTGAGATTTATAGATTTTGGGGCATAAATAATATATTAGAAGCTTTTAACAAGAATTGATCAATGTCACCATGGTCCACATACTGTACACTGTACAAAAGAATGGGGGAAAAATGTGTTTTTTCAAAAGGCCACATTGCTGACCAGAGGGCAAGGGCAGGTGGTGGTCTAGCACTAGCACCCCCTAGTGTCTACCACACCAAAGGGTCGCAACTCCTTGGGTCCAAACTCCAAACAGTTGCAAGGAGTTGCATCGAGACCCTTTGGTGTGGTGGTTTGGGCCATTGAATTCCATGCGTTGAATCACTTGGGACAACTTGGGACGACGTGCGTTAACGTGCAACAGGACACACCGCTGGGACAACGCTAAAACCGACTCGACCCTTTGGTGTGGTTAGAAGGGCTTAAGAAATGAAGTGACAAAAATAAATAGAATGACAAAGAATTAAATATTTTTTTCTCGTCGCTCATTAGGGGAAACACGCACACACGCATCCGCGCACGCGCGTAAGCTGCATCACCTGCAGCTTACTTTAATTGACATATTAGTACACTGATATGTACCGGTACATACAAAATATTGTCATATCTAGAATTGTATGTGGGAACCCGGGAACTGGTGAATATAAAATAGAAATGAAAAGAAAAGACCTGTTATGATATTGAAAATCAAATCAATTATGTCTGGATTTGTCTAGATGTTGGAATTGGAAACATTGCTGTACCCTTTGTCTCGCCAATCATTACTGTTTAATACATTTAATAGTCATTATTTCCTGTCATTATTGTTCACATATTATAGATTATAGATTATATTAATTATGTACGCAATAAATACAGATTTATGTCTGTATTTAATACATATATTATGTATCTGCATAATGTATGTAATAATCAGCATAGATACATTATTATTATTATTATTATTGATATTTTTTTTATTTCTATTGCAGCACATATGTACCTGTAATGTCCAAGATTAAAGCAAACAAGGACAAGGTGAGTTCAATGACAAAGGCCTTATACTTTTTGTTTTATTTGCTAGTTTTCATGCTATGTTATTTAAGTTTGTTCATCATCAGATAATCTTGCGATTATTCTCAATCAATGTGTTTGTCTGAGGTAAGTCAGCTCGTCAGGTACTTACTGTATGTGCTGAACCTCAACCTGTTTCATTTTTTCGGGGCCACATGAATAAACAGTCCGCATTGGTGTGATGGAGACATACTGTAAACATTGGAAATATTACTCCAGTCTACAGCATCTGCAGTGGTCTGCCATGAAGTGTGTCTTTTTTTGCAGGTGTTGATCTATAGTCCAACCTTTTTCAAATACGTCTATGAGACTTGGCTCGACAGTCACGGGCGATATCCTTCCACCGGCTTCCTCAGTTTACTGCTTGCCATTCACATTTGTGACGAGGTAAGCTGACAGGTCTGCTGTACAATTTACAACTCACGATCTCAGCATATTGCAGACGCTTTTATCCAGACTGACTTATAAAGACAAGTGCATGAGAGTCAACAAATGACAGTGAAAGTGGTCAGGTAAATAGGGAAGCCAAGAAATCAATTAAGTGCTACAAATAAGCAGGTATAAATCTTCTTCAGCACATTCAGGTTTGTCATGACTTTAACAGACATTGTTAACTGACATTAACTGTCCTAGAAACAAAAGGGGGACAAGGATAATTGATAGAGGACATTATTTAATGTATGCAGTTCCAAAGAAAGAATAGAACAGGTTATATCAAAGGTTATTTTCATTATGAAAATCATACATTAATCCCAATCGAGGCAAAAGTTTGAAATAATCCTGACAGTGATGTCAAGTCATATCGCCCTGCGGCTGTAGTGTTATGTGACAGTGTGTTTGTGTCCATACGTCACAGGTGAGCGTGTTTGGTTTCGGTGCAGACCAGTATGGAAACTGGCATCACTACTGGGAGAAGAACCATTTGGCGGGAGCGTTCCGACACACAGGAGTTCACGACGGAGACTATGAATACAACGTCACCCTGCTGCTGGCGGACAAACACAAAATACAGATGTTTAAAGGGAGGTGATGCTGCTTTTACAAGTGTCCAAGACATTGCGGACCTTGAATGAATGACGACAGCAGCTCTGTTGTCCTTTTGGCTTCCAAAGACGCCGTTCAGTTTTCTTGCAAAGCTTTGAAAACGACATAAGAAAGTGAAACAAACAAACCGGGAAACAGCTATGTTTATTGCTGTATGTCACTACAGTCATCTCCATCCTCTGCCTTCATTGAATATTCCATTTTCACAATGGCATGCAGTATATCTGGGATGATATCAGGATAGAGCAGCTAGAGAGTGTCTCTGATCTTCACATCACTGTGTCAAACCTCCCTCAGCCACTATACAGTAGATGGGTGGTGGCATCATGGGACAGGCCTACATTACATGTGATTGTCCTTGATTTGCTCTGCTTCATCTTGGATGTGGAGGACAGTGTCACCTGGTAGATGCATGCTAGCTGTCACCTACCTGGACTCTACCAGCATGGTATACATCAAACGGTGTTCTTAAAGGCAACTGGTATTACAAGTTTTGCACAATGACTATGAGTCATGACATTATTATATATTATATATATATATTATATATCATTGACATTATTGCAGACCATTTTCCAATACATAATACAGTTTTTCTTTGTTAGTTTTTCCCCTGGTGTATCTTCTGGTTGGATAGAACACCAGTGGTTCCTGTATTCAAGGAGAGAGAAAGTCAAAATAGGGTTGGGGGGTGTGAAAACTAAAGGGAGAAGGAACAGATAAAGGTTTAGGAACTTTGGGATGTGTTCGAGACTTGATCATTGTTTAAACTCTGGCTAGCTTGTACTGACATGATATTACTAGAGCTTTTGTTTTGTCAACATATAGTTGTCAAAACTTCTGGTCGGCAATGTACAGAATTACATAATGCAAAGTTACGTAGTATAATTTACATTTAGCACATAATATAATTATCAACATCTCTTTCATCATGCTGCATGCTCAGCTCCCAGTTTTCTTTTCTTTCATTTCATAATTTGAATTATGAAGAATCATGAATATCCCCTAGTTTTAAATGTTTGCCTTATATACAGTAGGTTTTCAATTGTACCCCAACGTTCAACCCCTGAATTTACCGGTTATTCAATATGAATATGTACTGCTGAACATTTAGAAAAGTTGCTCTGTGACAAGTGATGTACTTGATCATTAAATGATCAAGTACATCACTTGTCACAGAGAGCAACTTTTCTAAATTGTTGCATAGTAGGGGATCACAATCAGTAAAAAAATTACTGATTGTGATCCCCTACTATGCAACAATATATTATGAATAAGCCAGGTCATCGTCAACTGTTCTCTATTTTATTCAAGTGTGACCTGCAAGAGATCTTATTTTAGCCAATCCTGCCATCTTCTGAATAACAGATGAGCCTGAAATGAAATGAAATGAAATGAAATGGAGCCACAATTAAAATAAAATAAGTAACTGAAGCAATATTAGAATTAGTTTTACCAGTTCTAGTATCTGCATCTTTCCTATCCCATACAGTTTAGTGGTAAAAAGAAAGGACAAAAGGCAACGATCAGTGGTTCGAAGAAATCTAAATGTCATTCACTGCAACTCCTGCGTTGTGTTTAGTAAAGGTTTGTTAGGGCCATGTCAAGACAAAAATATGCCTTCCTCCATACAGTAGTGTTTTGGAAATGTGCGGGGTCAACTATCTGGTTTATCTAAATCTACTGTATTTGGTTTTACCTTCCTTGAACTGTACCCTTTCTGCAATCTGTTAATGAAAAGTTCAATCAGTCAATACCTGCACTATATTTTGCCCTTTTCTTTTGTTGTAATTTCATTCATTTCCAATTGTGCAAAACAAATAAACAAACTTTAAATACATTCTAAACACTGAGTGACAGCCTACTCTTACTTACATGACGTAAGTGTATTAAAAACTGTAACTACAGTGTAAAGTTCCCTACTAGTATCAAGGGGACCATTGTTGTCATGCCTAGATATCTCCCTCTTCTGGTGAAAAAGTGTTACCTTTAGATTTAGTTGTTTTCAGAGACTGATGCATTATGAAAATATCAGTGTGAAGTGAGGGGCGCTCTTACGTCATCATTCTCCGTGCACTATAATTTCCAATTACTCTACTGTATGGCCTTCTGACAAGGCACACACATTCATCCTGCCTGTTTCTGTGTTTCTGGGGGAGAAGGTGATGGCTTTATACCCCTCACTATGAGGCTGATCAAGGACCCATGTCTGCTGGTAAGCCAGAAAACAAAGCAGAAGATGAGTTGTGACGTCCTTGGGCTGAAAGACGTTGGCTTCAAGCTCACCATGCAGTGGTGAAAGGCAAGCATCCCATTCTCTGTGTGTCACACAGAGAATGGGATGTGTTGTCACCTGGGAATACAACTTCGCAGGTCCAGAATGGCATTGCCATTTGTCTATGTAATCTGAATTTATCAACTGCATTAGGTGTTAGTTATTATTTATTTATATATATATGAATCAGATGACACAAATTAATCTTTCATGGTATTTATTATGAGCTTGGATCATACAAAATGTCCTCTATTAAAGGCAGATATACAAAATACATTATTTACTATACAAATATACTCTAAACAAACCTTGGATTCAGTGTATGAGAATTAAAATTGCACATTTGGTTTAAAATGGCACATCCATCACAGTTTAAGTAACAAGAGCAGTACAATCTGGGGGAGGGTATAGGGTTTAGGTTAGGGTTTAGGAGGGCTGGCAGCCTCCACAATTGTCCTGATGCTCCTCCTGGTCCACACCGCGCCAGCAGACGGTATTCGTCTGTGCATGGGGGGGTGGTGATGCCTCTGGAACCTCCACCACGGTCTCTCTGGGATCACAAAAATGTTTCTGCTTTCTTCCCCTCTTCCTCCCGGTGTAGGGCGGTGTCCTCTTGGGCGGAGGCGGCTCCAAGCCGATGTCCACTTCAATCCTTGGAGCACGAAGGCCTCCAGAGAAGGACTCTGTGAAGAGTTGCTGTCCATTAGCTTGCAGAGTGAAGCTGTAGGTGGGGCCCGACAGTGCTTCCCATAGCCGTTGTTTGATTCTACGACCCAGCTGCAGGGTATACTCGCGGGGCTTGCCATTAGCATACTGCATCATTGGGTCAACTACTGAGTGATAGAGCTGCTGATACTCAGCTACAGAGCGTCCATGAATCGTCAGAGGCTCACCCCCAGACTCTGATGCAGCACATGGTAACGTTTCTGCAGAGGACTGTTGGTGGTCAGAATACCAGTCTGGCAGGACAGCAGCATTCTTTATGAATCTGTCCTCGCGGTCGGGGGTCTCCTCAGAGGTCCTCAGACTCTCGTCGTTGTCTTGCTGCTGCTCCACCTCCACCTCCTCTCTCTTCCTCTTCCTATTTGTCTCTGAGGGTATAACGGGAACAGCTGGTCCCTTCCCATCTGAACGGCGCCTCTTGAAGCGTTTCCTCCTCCTAAGGAAACTCCCGTCTTCGAACATGTTTTCAAACTGTGGGTCCAAGGTCCAGTAGCTGGCTTTTTTGCTTTTGCCATTGCCAGTGTTGTGAATTGGCTCCTGGGGGATTTTCACGAAGACGGCATTGAGAGACAAACGATTACGGAGAGACATTTGCCAAGCAGAAAACTCTCTGTAGTATGGGAAGTGGTTACTGATGAATTCACAGATCCCCTTTTGAGTGAGCTTGTTCTGCGGGCTCTGGAGGATGGCCATGGTGATGAGGGCGACGTAAGAATAAGGTGGCTTTTCCAGGCTGTTCTTTGGCTTCTGGATCGAACCCTTTGAAGATGCGCTCTGGTTCTGCCCGCCTATCATCACGGTCCCTGTTTCCACCTCAGCTGAGTTCTCTTTGACTTTGTCGATATGCTGTTTGGTCCGTCTCCTCATGGAGAGGTGGCGTCTGCAGTATCCCTCCCGTGCTGACATCTTAGAGCAGTTCTTGCGGGAGCACATCGTTCTCCACTGCTTGCCATTGAACCTCATGCGTAGGCCTGTGGGCATGCACCTCACATCTCCCTTCGTATACCTGGGCTGTGCGGCTGCCAGCGGCGTGCACGAATGCTGGGGGGAGGACATCACGCCGGCACCTGAGACTCCCCTGGCTCCCGAGGAGCCGCCTACTCCGTCGCTGTCCAAGGAGCGATTATCTGTTCTGGAGGAGACAGTGGTGGTGGCTGAAGCGGAGATGGTTGGGAGAGGACAGAGCTGGAGTGCCCGTGCCATCTGCATCCTTGTCTGATCGCCGTTCTCCGAACTGCTGCTGATTTCATTTCCCGTCGACCCTTGGCCCGTGTTCTGTCCCTCCGCATCCAGAGTGGCCTGTGTGGTGATTGGCTCCTGCTGGGGGGACTCTGAGTTTGAAGAAGAGGCGGTGGAGTAGGAAGACGAGGATGATGACGTGCGTTCCTTGTTTTCTGGGGAGCACCTCCTGTCTCTCCTCTTCTCTTCCCTGCACATGCTCCTCAGTTTGGCAAGGTGGCAGATGCAGTATCCCTTTCCCTGGGACTCCTTTGAGCACCGCTCGTAGGAGCACAGCTTCCTCCACTGCTTCCCGTTGAACTTCTTGCGGATGCCTGTGTTGAAGCACACTATGTCACCCTTCTTGAAGGTCTGGTGCACCATATTATAGGCTAAGGTTCACTAATATAGTAACAATATTATGTCCTCACTCAATCTGTTGTCATCTGCATGCTTTGGGGTCAAGAGGCCAGCCTATTTATTACAGATCATGTGTGACGTGGCGTCGCGTCACCAGGTGCTCGCTTTGGTTACTGTACAGTGTACACAGTGTACGTTTCCATGGAAACCGCACCTGCAGCGGTCAGCGCCGTAGCCACGCCCCCTATTCCTAGGATGACGCGGCTTCTGATTGGCTGAAACGGGGATTGGGAGATCTCGATTGTGGCCACGCGTGAACCGCCGCGAAGTAAACAAACAGTGACACCGTCACCGATCGGTTCGTGGTTTACCGTGACTCTGTGTTTACTTAAAACGTCTTTTCAGAATTTCCATAAATTGTGGTGGATCACGTTAATTGGGGTTCGCGAGAGCTACGGACTTGACTTCCCCGATCAGTTTTATGGACGTCATCAAGTGTTTTTTCCACTGAGCTCTGTTTTTCATATTTCGTGTAAATTCAAATTACGTTCCGTTTTAAATTATTTTAGCTACGTGTGTGTGTGTGTGTGTGTGTGTGTGTGTGAGACAGTGTGTGTGTGTGTGTGTGTGTGTGTGTGTGCGTGTGCGTGCGTGTGTGTGTGTGTGTGTGTGCGTGCGTGCGTGTGTGTGTGTGGGGCCGTACTGTAGCCGTGCCGTATTCCGTGTCCAGTTGTCCACACATACAAACCATAAAGTATTAAACAAAGACACCTAGATCGACATCACATCAACAATGCAAGCACTGTGTAAATCGCCTATTTGTTTCCACTCTGGCTATTATTTTGACGTTTTCCAACCGACCGGAAGGGGAGGGACTCACGCTTTGCATTTAGTTTCCGGTCCGGAACATTAGCGTTCACCAACAACATCTGCTGACAAGGAAGTACAAAGTACAACACGGTTAAATTACTACGACACAATGCTTTGAATTGATATACTTAATACATCTACCCTACAGAAGGTAAGTCACCCTGATCTATTCAAGGAAATTAATGTATGCCGCGTTTGATTATTTTCCGTGTGGTCATAATTGCGCACTTGAACAGTGTCGATATTAATATGAAGGTTGGTTTCACTTTCTTGTAAATGTGTACATGCAACAGCATAGCTGTTACTTGGGTGACTGCTGTGTTTGCAAGCCTTTTTAATTCTGATTAGTATGATGTGATGTATCAGTATCACCATACTCAATTCATTGTGGATAGACTTAAAATATTGGTAAAGTAGTAAGTGTACTGTTGACATACTTGGCCTCACCCCCCGAACCCACCTCACCCCTGCCCACTTTGACAGGCTGGGATGGCTTAGGGTCGACGACCGAGTACAGCATCTTGCAATGGGTCTGGTCCACAAGATTCGATACACCACCAAGATACCCATGTACCTGTCTAAATACTTCCTTAATGTAAACGAAGTCCACACCCACAACACCAGAGGGAGTGCAACAAACCATGTACAACCCAGATTCGGCACAAACAAGGGACTAAATTATTTTCGTTCCTATGCCACCAAAATGTGGAACGCCCTACCAACAGTCATTAAGACATGTGAATCCCTTGACTCCTTCAAAACTGCTCTCAAAGGGCACCTACGGATGGCTGCAATTCGAAACTGGCCTCTGTAAAAGCTGAATTTTTATCTGTATTGTATGTTTTTGTATGGACGTGGTGATGGGTGCCTGCACATGTGCACACATGGTATCAACGCATGGTGTTGTGTGCAGGCGCCCTACACTCTGTCTTTCTTTTTCTTTTACCCCCCTTTTCCCCTCACTGTATATGTATTTTTTCCCTTTTTGCTTCCTATATGATGAATTCCTGTTCTGTTCTTTAACTACATAGAAGTGTCTATTTGTTTGTCTCTAAATGTTTTGATGAATTGAACAATGTGGACCCTGTTGTAAACAAGTGTAAGGCTTAATTGGGTCGTCCACTCACAGTTAACAGTCTAACAGTCTAACAGAGTTTGTGCTTGAAATGTACTGCAAATTGTCAATAAATACTTCAATCAATCAATACATTACTGGCCTGGCCTGGCCAATATATTACTATGGTCTGAACCTATATTTATTTATTTAAGAAGTACATGCCTATTACTAGTACATAGGCATACTACCATACCTGCCAACCTCAGACCGTCAGATAAAAGTAACAAGGAGATTATTTAGTATAATGAGTTAATTTCGCAAAACACTGACTGGACGATCTAAACTCCAAACTTTGTATGCACAGCACAGTCTGCTAGTAGACTACACAGCGGTGGCCGAACGGTTTGCGGAGCGGTCTTGATACCGAAAGGTCGCCAGTTTGAATCCCCGGACCGGCACGTTAAAATTACCACCGCTGAGCAAGGCATGAAATGTTCTATGAGCAGGGTGTGGCTGTAAATAAGAATCTCGAGCTTAGTCCACTTCCCTGGGTAAACAAAGAACTTTGCTTACTTTGCTTTACAGACAGTCACATTAGTCGGTAGGCCTATATATTTTTCCAAATTTGGAGTTGTCATAAAAGACTGTCATAGATGGCTGGTCACCTGAAGTCCGAAAAAGATCCACCTTGGATTTTTCTTTAGTTTTTAAATGCTGTATAATGTGTTATTTGAGTTAACTGGCTGACTTAAAGAACAACAATTATGTGTCTGTTACAGTTACTAGAATGCCTGTTGAGAACCATTGGGGGAGGACAGTGGAGGTGCTGGGGCTTCCTGAAGTGGTCGATGAGGAGCTGCTGTCTCTGTACTTTGAGAACAAACGCCGTTCTGGCGGAGGACCGCTGACATCCGTGGAGAAGGAGGGTAACCGTGCCTTACTAGTGTTTGAGGAGGCAGAAGGTAAGAACTCAGAGTTACAAGCTCGTAGCGCGGTAGCTAAAGTATAACATAATCCTTAAAACACCATTCTGGGTTCCTGCCCAGAATGGTTAATAATAATACAGTATTGATTGCACAGCCATTTGGTGCACTGGCCATATATTATGCTTGTTGTGACAAAGGATGAATCTGATTCCTACAGTGATGTGTTGAATGTCTCCCCTCTCTCTGTCCTCAATTTATTGTCTATAGTATACACTCATTATAAAGCATAACATGCCACTATACTGTGTATATATATATATACAGCTTAATTTCCCTCCTACTCGCACCCATTATGTATGTTTGTGGAGACACTTGTTGTAAGACACTTGCCTTGTCAGTACATTGTGCGATCAAACCTTGGGCGGCGGCAGTGGCTCAGGAGGTAGAGCGGCCGTCCTTGGAAACCGAAGGTTCCAGGTTCTATTCCTGGCTCCTGTGTGTCAAAGTGTCCTTCAGCAAGACACTGAACCCCCTAACTGCTCCCGATGAGCTGGGTGGTGCCTCGCACCTTTTCCTCCGACATCGGTGTGAAAAAGTGAAGTACGTTGTGTAATGTAAAGCGCGATATTATTGCAGTGCATTTACCATTTTGTATGGACATACATTACACATTATTTATTAAACATGTTGCGGTCTATGCTGTTGTTTTTTAATCAACAGTTGCAGCACGAGTGTTGTCAAAAGGGCACCATGTCCTACATAACTGCGAGCTGACGGTAAGAAAGCCTCCCCTGAAGGATCCGTGGAGGCTGCTTCTCCGCGGGGTCAACGCAAACATCGACCTGGAGCTGGTGGAGCTCTATGTTGAGAATATGCTTGGTATGGAAATGGACAGTTACAGCCTGGATTCTCTACTCGAGAGAGGTCTTGTCCTCGTCCACTTCCAACATCAGCTCTCTCAAGGTCAGACACCCCCCCCCCCCCCTCTCTCTCACTTCTCATTCAATTCTATGGCCCTCATTTATCAATCGAGTGTAAAATCTGCCACAGATTCGAGTGCAGGTTTCGTAGTACACCCACGTCGCCACGGCATTTATAAAGTGATCGCAAACAGCTGAAAAACAGCTTTTGCGACATGAACGTCCTGGAATACGTCCTGAAACCATGGTTACATGGACTTACTGCCCCACCTCTCTCATACACACACACGCAACTTGCAACTTGTTGTATCTTAAATAAATAAACCTGCATGAATTAAATAAAGCTGTAGGTCTGTTTCTCCTCTCGCTTCGCTTCCCCCTTGCTGCCCGCCATCATCTCGTTGAAGAGAAAGTAGCCTACTCTATGAAAAGCCAGAGTGGGCGTGAAAATGGGCAGCAGTGCACACAACACACTGATTATTGTATCAAGGTCGCTCGTTATTAGAGGGAGAGAGAGATTCTCTTGACATTATCACAGGAAATGATCCGATCATTATTTGGAAAAGGTTTAATGTACACAGTGGGTCCCTGCTTCACTAGAAGGTGATTAGATGAATGTCACTGTGTTTTTCTATCTCTCTCTCCCCCTCTCTCTGTTTCTCTCGCTCTTCCAGTGCTTTGTGTGTGTGTTCAAACGCGGCTACTTCAGACTGCGATGCGCTGTTTTTGTGTGTGTGTTGTTATAGGACTTGTTGGCGAACCAAGTGAGGAGATGGGTGATGTAAAGACCTATATGTCACCGCAATGGAGGAATATAGTAACGGACAAATAGCCAACATTCTTCTAAAAGTACTACTAAATAGATTCAATTCTTCATTCTCAACAAGGAAGCCAATAAAGCGCTCCTTTCATTGATATTTCAAGATATGTTGAGTAAAGAATGCAGTCAAATGCAGTGAAGAAACTTTAATAGGGATGTGTTGAGTGGAATGAGGACATTCCCTGTGATAATTATGACATATATATATATGTCATATAGAATACATTGGAGAAGAGAATCTCTCTGTGAAAGACTGCTGCTCCACTCCATTTCGTCCTGTGAATACATTGCTACAAATATAAATAATACTCATCGCACATTTCCGTGACTTTATTTCGGATCTGCAAAACGCACCTGGAATTGCCTTTGTCAATGAAATATGCCAAACAAATAAACATGCCATGCCTTTTTTTTATGTATAGATTTCCAGCAGCTGAGTGCCAAGATCTCCAAAAAGGGCCTTGATGGTTCCAAGATAACTCTCGAACAAATTGAGCAAACGGACACTATCTTAGTGGAAAACCTGCCCCCTGGCATCTCTACGGCCACGCTTACATCTTACCTGGAGAGCACAGGAGCTGGAAACCACAAAGTGAAGGAGGTCAACATGACATCACCGAGCACAGCCAGGGTCTCTTTAGTTGACTTTGAATGTAGGTGTTTGCACATTTCCTTGTTGAGTGGTCTTACTTTTATTATACTTTTTCAGAATATTGTAATCACGATTATGAATGATTCTCTGGTGGAAAAAGCCATAGTCTGTGATAACCTTTACACCACTTCCTCGCGCCTGTAATGTGTTTTGCAGACTTGTTCCATTCTTCAAATGAACAAAATATGTGTATGCTTTGTTTCCTTTCGATAGCTGTGGTTCATATCCTTAGTCAGCCGCACAAACTCGAGGATGCTGAGCTAAACACGAGAGCATATTTTGCCTTTCTTCAGCCTACGGAAGCCTTGTCGTCATTGAACTCTGGAAACGAACCCTTAGATGGTCGCACGGATAATGCCCGACATAATGTGAGTCCCCTGTCACCGGTCGGTGCCGACAGCCAGTCCTCCCAACAGATGGCCTTATCTGACGTTGCTCACACGGCAGCAGAAGAAGTAGCAGAGGAAGTAATGGAGGACCTGACCAAGGACACGGAACCACTTACAAGCCACGTTGCTATCCCCGATCCATTAAAACTTGCCCTATTTCGGAGCAGCACGCTTCCACAGGACATTGTACAGGCGTACCCAAACTTTGACATTAAGATCAGAGATGATGGCGTGTACATCGCGGGGCCCGATAAACTGACCATGGATCAGCTAAAGAACACCATCTTGGAGTTCCTAGGCAGTATTGCTCAGACACATTTTACCATTGACACGCAGACGGCCCCGTTTCTGAACAATAAGGAGGTCCGACAGCTGCTGCTGGAGACCATGAAGGAACGGGGGCTACCCAGTATTTACAATGTCGTAGCCAATGTCGTCGCTGTAACATCGCTGTCTGTAAATCACGTCAACCAGGCATGTAGCTTGCTGAAATCCCTGTTTTGCAGCTTCAGCATACCGGTGGATAAGGAATACGAGTGCATGTTATACTCGGAGGAGTTGTCCGGATTCCTTCAGTCGCTTGGATTCTGCTCTGCAAGGGTGTCGGAAAGTGCGGGCGTGATCGAAGTGATGACTCTGAAGCGAATGGAGAGCGACGTGCAGGAGAAAATAGTGACGTTCCTCAGTACGCCCATTGAGAGGGAGATGGTCATCTCTATGGAGTCGGGCAGGCTCAAATACGTCCAGCTGCATAACCATCAATTGATGGCCGACATGGACCAAGTATCAATAGTCCCTCTAGAGGCAGCGGATGTTTGCGGTTTAAAGGTATGTGGTGGCTCATTCGATGACAGGAGAAGAAGAAAAAATATCTAAAGTACAGCCCTTTCATGTGTTTAGTGTAAGAAATCCAACTTGCGGACCAAAAGGTTGTACTGCATAGATCTATTAGCTATTGTAGCTGGACATTTCTTTTAGATACAACAATTCTATTTGGTAGTTTCTGGGGCCATACGAAATTGAACCAGAAACACTGGGGTGTTATGCTGTGCATTGTGAGCTTCTTGGATTAAAACAATGTTTGCCTCTATATTAACATGCCCTAAATACATCTTTTGATTCCCCAAATCTCATTCACTGTTCTGTTTTCATGAATGTCGTTAATAGATCCGCGGCAATGTCATGGCTTGCCAAATGGCGGCGGAGGTGTTGCAAAGTGTGGTCACCTCCATCTGCACCAGAACCATCACCTCCAACACGCCTGGTGTGTCCCGCTTCATGCTAGAGGACGAGGGGCCCAGCATCCTGGCGGAGATAACCGCCAAGTTCCAAGTTTACATCAGCATGGACAAGGTCTACTGGAAACGGCTTCCCAATGAGGTATCATATAGTACCGGTAGTTATGGTACAGATGGCACTTTTCTTTCAAAATTTAGAGTAGGCCTAAGTTGCTAAACCTCGTTGCTTTTTTCCCCTCGCATTTTAGTTTAGTCAGTTAATCCAATGCATGTGTTTGCATGTATGTCCAAGATGGTTTATAATCTAGGTCCTGAGAGTAATGGATGTTATAATATTGCTCATAGGACAGCAGTCAAAGGGTTCTTGATTGATTATTCCTTTTTTTATTGTATGTGTTATTTAATAATGATAATTATTATGCTACATTGCCTGAGGAACCAGAATGAAATTAAAATGTATTCTTGTTCTTATGGTACTCTTATGTACCTGTACGCAAGACGTAACGATAAAGAACACCCTGAACCCTTTTTTCAAAATCAGGAATCTTTAATTATCCAACACATACAATAAATCTTGAGTATTTCTCATTGTTGACCATGCAATACAGGTTCCCAGAATTAAACCAGGGATATTAATACTACCGATAAAATAGTCAACATTATAACTATGTAAACCCTACAGTTGATCGGGGAACCCAGGGCTATATAGTTGGTCCGCTCCTACACCAAATCACTTTACATGTAGAGCACAGAGACCCAGTCCCACTCTGAGCAAGCTGATCTCTCTACTGAAAATAGCAGATCAGCACATTGTGACTGAACTTGTAGAGAAATGTCTCCAGGGACATTGTGACTGAACTTGTAGAGAAATGTCTCCAGGGACACTGGGGTTCAAAATCAAATATGGTTATCACTTTTGAAGTGCTCCTAATAGTAATAATTTAAATCTGATCTGATATATTATTTCCTTCTCAGGACATCTTTGACGCTGCATGGAAAACGATGTCCCAGCAAAGCTTCCAGAAAGTGTCTATGGATGGTGCACAAGACATGGAAGTGTTAACTCAAACTGGTGAGAATTTAAATAGCCAACAAGCTCCTGATCAAGGTAGTAAGTATACTTAGGTCTTGCAAATTAAAGCAGCATTTTGTAACTTGTTATAATTTTGTCCAATCTTTTTGGTTAATACAATATAACTTATACAATTGTATTTTGTCTCCCTGCTCTTCTAATGAGACATTACATTGTGTCAAGGCTCATGCATAGTCTGGATTTTCGGTGGTTCATGTCTCACCCAGACACACGATCCGACACTAAGTTTTAATTCAGCCCCTGAGCAAGCAGGCTATTGGCGCAATGGTAAAAATGTCAGCACTTGCTGATGAAACCGGATACAAATCTGGGGTAGAAGAGAAAAGTTACATAATGCATTAAATAACCCATCATTCTTTTTTATTTTGCTAATGTGATTATTAAACTATGTGTATGCATCGGTTTACTGAAACAACAATTCCACTGTGTGCTATGTTTATCGTATTTTAATCTTGCTACGTTTGATTGTAACTAAAATATCAGATCTTCTCTTTTTAGTGTACCTAATACCGGTACATGAGATGTGGCAAATAACAAATACAATTTCCCCCTGGATATTTTTTTCATTCCAAAATTTTATTTCAAAATCTTGACTGATTTTTCACAACACAATCTACTTCCCCTTCCTCCTTATGTGACTGTTAATGTGTATTGATGATTGTATTAAATGTTCATGATTAGTAACACAAAATTTGTGTTTCAAAACAATGTGTTTTCTTCTATAGGCCTAATGGAGGAGGCAAAGAGAATTGTTTCGGTCATTGATGAAAAAATGGATGTGGCTCCATCAACTTCAGACAACACCGATAACATGGAAGATGAGGATCTATACACCACAGGAGAACCTGACCAGGACGACGACGTAGTGGTCGTCACAGAAATGGAGGGGGCCACTGCTGGAAATCCTGAATTACAGAATGAAGCCCTGGGTCGTCCCCCTGCTAACTTGGAAGAAGAGGCCCAACTGTCTCTAGCCATCCAGTATTCCATGGAGTACACAAGGTCTCAGGCTGAGGAGGATGATGAGCTGCGGAAGGTACTGGAGCTATCCATGAAGACGGCCAACCATGAGGGTCCTGCTATTCCTCCTGCGGAGAGCCCCAAACAAGTGAAGGATGTCTATGCGTCCATGCAGGAAGAGATCAAGGCAATCAACACATCCCAGATCTCTGTGTTCGCCAGCTATAAATCAGATCTGATCCGAACTGACATAGCTCTTGCGAAGAAGATTACTCTGAGACAGGTCGAGGAGAAGCTAGAGCAGAAGGGGCTGAAGAACATGTCCGATTTCCACAAGAATTGTTTGGAGGTCATCAAGAGGAAGCATGCAGTGGAGATTAAGATTCAAGGCAACATGGTGATCGTAAGTGGTTTCAGGGACTTTGTGTCTAGCGCACTGCCGGACGTAAAGCTACTCCTGAAGAAGATGTCTCTCGCCACTTCCGATGCTGAGATCCTGAAGACCGTGCAATGGGTTTGGCACGACGAGACGGGAGCAACGCCTTACGCTCCCGATGCCACAGTGTTCATGGAGACTGCATGGAAGATGAAACAGAAGAAGATCAATCTCTTGCTAAACAATCAGCCCCACATTATCAACTTTGAGAAGATGGAAGAATACAACGTGGCCTCTGGGAAATCTGTGAAGATCTCCAGGAAAATGCTCAGTTTGATTGACCTGGGAACAAATGTGTCAGGTAAAGAAGAAATCGCCCCCGGCACGATAAAAAATAATATTGTGTTGCTTTAATCATGGAAGCTGTCATTCTATTCAACCTAGTGGCAGCATCATCAGTGATTTGCGTCACCTGTGTTTTGTTAAGCATCGTAAAACATACAAAAGCAACATGTTCTTACTGGAGACAGGCGACCATTTGCTGTTTATTTTCCCATAGCTTTGCTTGATTGGCATGGCAGAATATTGAATCCTGAAACAGTCAAATGTGTTTCCGGTTTAAATGCACTACCATGGCAATAACGTGAAGCTATTGACCATATGCAGACCATCGTACCATTACGTTAATGGCAGGGTGGTTGCCCATATGCAAACAGAAATGTCCTGTCTGACTGTATTAAACAACGTCAAACTCACCAACATTGCTGCTGTACGAAAAGTTTGAATTATCCTCTTCAAAGTGTTCATTGCAGATGATTTGTGTGTTTGATATCCAAGGAGCACTTCCAAACTAAAACACTCAACAGCCCTGCGTAGTACCTGTTTTGAATTTGCACATAATGCAGGAGACGGCAGGATGTTGCTTTACTGTGTGTGTGTTGCATGCTTTCCTTTTAACAGAAGCGGATTACTCTTTGCTGTCGAGCATGCCAGAAGTCACCAAAGTAGACGAGGATTCGGATGAATTCCAAGAGGTGGTGAGGGAATTCTACGAGAGTATACAGAAATACCACAGCAAAATAAGAATCATAAAGGTGAAAAGATTTACCTGTGCATTTTCTTTTCCTTTTTCATTTAAACACGTTTTCATGTGTGATTGTAATACAAATGTGTCTCCGCAGGTGGAAAAGCTCATGAACCGACTGTTGTATAAACAGTACCAGCTGAAGAGAGCCAGCATAATGCAAAGTGCTACAGAACCAGAGATCGAGCGGACCCTCTACCACGGCACAAGTGAGTCCAGCGTGAAAGAGATATGCATTCATGGATTCAACAGGAGCTTCTGTGGAAAGAATGGTATGTTTTTTTTTTTCTTCCGGTCAATGTGCACATTTGTCATGATTTAAAAGCCAATAAATATGTCTTGTTTGAATTGTACTTAATTTTATTTAACTTAACATGTAGTAATGTTTTCCATGTCCAAGCCATCGTATACTGTACCATTGGGCACTGTCCCCATTAACTGGGGACATTATTAACTGGGGAGAGTTACCTCTTGGTCATTTTACGTCTCTCAACCTTTGTTACATTTATTTTGTAGTGTAATTGTTCTTGATGATTGCTTTTATTGTATACTCTTATCTTGTAAATGTTCCTTCTGTGTGTTCTCCAAGAAATAAATCAATTGAATGAATGAATTCGTCATCAAATCAATCTTTTATGGTTGTCTTTCCACAGCTACCGTTTATGGACAAGGGGTGTATTTTGCTGTGCACTCTGCATTGTCTGTCCAGGAGCAGTACTCTCCTCCAAATGCAGAAGGATACAAATTTGTCTTTGTGGGAAAAGTGTTAACCGGTGACTACACTAAAGGCGACCATTCGATGAAGACCGCCCCGTTGAAGGAGAGCGACGACATTCCGCTGAGATATGACAGCGTGACAGACAACATTACCACGCCCACCATGTTTGTTATCTTCAATGATACACAAGCTTATCCACAATACCTCATCACATGCCAAAAAATCCACCGCTGAGGAGACAATTTAGGAGGGAGATTATAATCGTGAAAAGCGTAAACTATGGGACACTGGCTGATACGAACCTAGATTATTGTAATTATATATCCCGTCTGTTTTATTTCTTATTCTGTCTATGAATGGGAAACTTTTGATATTTCTTTTCCTTCACATGGCAGCAATATGCTTCATAATTTTAATATGCTCTTGTGTTTTGAGTTGTATGTTAATATTTTCTACAGTCTATGGTTTCTATGGTTAATATGTTGCAAGTTGTAAATCTTGCATATCTGTCCCCTTTGGCTCTTATTTTATAAACATTTTATTTTACTTTATGGTGGAGCACTGGTTTAAGTGTACATTTCAAATGGTTTTCCATTCTAGCAAAAAGATTGAACATCTTATGTACATGAATGATAATGTATTAAGCGTGAGTAATGAGCTCTGTACATTCCAGGCATCTTTGAATTCCACCTTTTGATTTCAGCCATTTCTTATTTTATCGTTGGTTTAAGGAACAAAGGCAGAATGGTGTTATCCAGGAGCCTTGTATACATAACCACAGGACCCTCCTGGATAAACTGCATTATGCTTTTGTTATATTATAATTTCTCCCATTCATTGAAATCTCAACAAGATTTTGTGTTTTACTGTGACTACTGGAAGGGATTGTGCTTGTTTGAAAAGTTTATGTAAGATTTACTTTCAATTTTATCTCTAAAACTACAAAATGATATTCTGCAGAATAATAGGCATAACATGCAAAATGATTTTACATGCATATATTGTATACTGTAGGCCTATTTTTCTGTTAAAGTTCAATAAACCTTGATTTAGATTTATTGTGGTGTTGATTGTAAATCTGGTTTTGTATGCAGGCCTATATGGAGGGGTTCCAACTTCCAGTCTTAGTAATTGCTGGTTATGAACCAGGTGGACCAGAACCTGTCCATTTGTACACTCAGTTAAACACAGGATTTTGCAGTGTAGATGGGTGTTATAGTTTAACCACTTTAGCCCCATGTACAGGAGGTTCACCTGCTATTTAAAAATATATATTATATATATTTCTGAACAGTTTTAACACAATATTGCAGAAGGGATCAAATACAACAATGCCTAACAAACTGCCTGTCCTATAAATGTATTAACTGGTTGATCAGTGTAAATACTCTTATTTTGAAGGATTTTCCGGAAGGCGTAGGCGTTAACAGCCGGGGATAGTGAAGAAAAAGAAAAAAGCTAACAACATCGTACTGGCCAGTGTGGTGTAGCTACGCTGCTAGTTCGGAATCCAATACTATGGCGTATTAAATTCATAGAAAAAAGGAGGGAAATAAAACTCAAAGTTCCTATAACGTTTTTACTATAAGTAAGTTCAAATGTTTAGTTTACGGGCAGTCAGAAAACAAAAGCATTTAGGAGGCAGGTGCTTAACATCTAGGCTAATGTTAGCTTAGTGTTATGGAGCCCACGAGCTATTTAGAGATATGGTTCAATTCTTGTATATTTAATAAAATAACTTCTGCTTTGAATTAAACGTGAAGTATATGTGGATGTAGTGAAGTAGCAGGTCATATATGTTGCTTCTTGGTTAGGTTCGCGTTAAATGTTATCTGAAAGGCTAATGTGCAATTGTGCAGCATCCTTTCGTAGCCCCCATGGCACGAATGAATGAATCCTTTGATGTATTTATCAATATGAACAATTAATGTATCAAACGTATTTGTAGTAATGTAATCTGCCTTTGATCTTCTCAAATTGGCTCCATAGAAGGACTCGAGAAGGCATTTGATATGAAACTGATAACCACTTTAAATTTGGCTTCACTTTTTTGAAGATCATGCCATTGTCGACAAGTGCCAAATAAATTCAAAAAAGAAAGAAAAAATGTGAAAATAGCAGATCCAGATAAGCTGTTTTCGCTATTCGTCGTGTCTGGGTGATGCATTGCTGATGCTGTTGTTGATGCTGATATTAATGCAGATGCTGAGCGCTGCAGTAATTCAGGATGTATGCGGTGTACAGACAAGCCCACACCCCCACTGCAGTGGAGTTCTCTGTCTACTGCAACTTCATCTCCAGTAAGGAGAAGAACCTGGTCGTGGCTGGTACGTCTCAGCTATATATCTACAGGATAATCCATGATGTGGAGGTGAGGCTCTCACTTAATAATAATCTTGACCGTTGTGCTTTTTATTCAAGAATGGATGAATGAATGTGTATGACATTGACTCAATTTGACTCAATTGCATTATTATTTCAGAATACCTCAAAGTCAGACAAAGCTCCAGGTATGTCCAAATAAATGCCCTTTCTCTTGTTAGCGATGCTATTTGGCAACTTCTCTATCTCTGCTGTCTGGAAGAAACCACCAAATTACAAAATGTAGTGGAATTAGGAGGTTTTTGTCAAAGCGTTTTTTTAATACCGTACTTTTCATTGGTTCAGTATTTTTCTAACCAACACACAGACGTAAAGGGGGTTCAATAGCACTGGTTTATGAATGATAAAAAAATAAAACCTCAAAAATTGAGTTCTTCCGGACAGCAATGATATGATATTATTTGTCCCGTATTTTGATCTTTTACACCTTCACCTACAGATGCAAAAACACGAAAGGAGAAGTTGGAGCAGGTGGCATCCTTCTCGCTTTTTGGCAATATCATGTCTATGGCCAGTGTGCAGCTCGGAGCGGCGAACAGAGATGCTCTGCTGCTCAGTTTCAAAGATGCGAAGGTATGCTCTCTGACCAGCGCAAAAGCACTGTTCTGTACCAGTTACAGTATGAGTACAGTACGTGAGCCATTAGAGAATGAAAAGGGAAAGACAGACATGCCGACATTCAGTGCCAACAATGATAAAAGCAAAATCCTGGTGTGCACTGCAGTGGGAAAACAAAATCACACCTGCATGAAGTGAGGGGCACTCTTATCATACATCATCATACATCACATAACGTTCTCAACCAATCAAATCATCACAAATGTGATGTCATTCCGGCCAATCACAATTTGCGTCCTCACCTTTGTCTTCAATGTTTGTGTTTACACAAAAGTCCTCACTTTTGTCTTCAATGTTTGTGTTTACACACTTTTGTCTTCAATGTTTGTGTTTACACAGACCCTCATAGCTGGGGATAGGAGGGGGTAGCGCCCCTCAAAAACTAGCAGACTGACTGACTATTTTCTCTTCTTAGTTGTCAGTGGTGGAGTATGACCCAGGGACCCACGACCTGAAGACATGTTCTCTTCTCTTCTATGAGGAGCCTGAGCTCAGAGTATGTGGAAACGTTTTTATTTTATTTGATATATTTTCTCTTCATGATTAAGTACAGTTTGACATCCAAGAATATTTACAGTGAATGCTGGACAGGGAAACTGTTGATTGATCGTACACGTTGAATTCCAGAAAAAAGTAGCCCAAATGTACTTACTCACCGGTATGTTCTGATCTGAATTTGCAGGATGGATTCGTCCAGAATGTACACATTCCTATTGTCCGTGTGGACCCAGAGAATCGCTGTGCTGTGATGCTGGTTTACGGCACCAAACTGATTGTGTTGCCGTTCAGGAAAGACACACTGTCGGATGAGCAAGAGGCGGTTGTTGGTGAAGGGTAAGGATTGATTCAGACCAGCTTGGACAGCATGATAAACCGGTTCCGGAAATGGTTCTAAATGTGATGGAACATATGTAGGCCTACATACTGTAGTGTACGGTATACCTTACAACTTTAAAATTGTTAGTGAATGACATTAAGAAATGTAGGCTGACATCTACTTGTATACCCTCGCTCGCATACACTTATGCAATATATGCTAATTGCGACCATAGGTCGCATTTACTATGAAAAGATCCGGCCAGCAATTCTACATCGGACCTCAAACCCTTAGATCTCCATATATGGAGCTGACCTGTTCTGACATCCATATTTTATTCCAACCCCCACCCGTCCTTCCTGTTCTGACATTCCATATTATGTTGATCTGACGTCATCAGATCCTGTACAAGACACGCTCCATATATGGCCAGTACAGAATTCATTCCATATGTCGATCTGACCCCCCATGCCAAAGTGCTCGCCCAGCAGTCTGCCGTCACCCAGGCGTGCAAGGGCGAGGTTGCTTCTTGCCCTCAGGTCGTCTTGCTGGTAGTGAGGATTAAAATCAGATTGCCTGGTCTGTTAACCCTAGAACTTCTCTAGATCAAGTATTAGTTTCACCCCTGCAAGTTACAGTAAAATCTTATTTGCATCCTTTTGTGTATTTCTAATCCCGGTCACGTACTGTATGTCTAATGCATGGGTCCGTTTTCGTCTTGCCCTGCAGGCCCAAATCCAACTTTCTGCCCAGCTACAACATTGACGTGCGTGAGCTGGACGAGAAGCTGCTGAACATCATTGACATGAAGTTCCTTCATGGTTACTATGAACCCACACTGCTCATCCTATATGAGCCCAACCAAACCTGGCCTGGGTCAGTCTGCCAAAACACCACTAACTTTACATTTACATTTTTGGCATCCTTATTCTTGGGCTATGGTATCATTCAGAGAAGTGTTATCTAACGCATCTCGTGTTGTGTCTACACTTTTCTTTTTCTGTTTGGCTGGCATTTCTGTTGAGATGAGAACCAAGAGTTGAAAGAATAACACCTCTTGATGCTACTAATCGCCACAAAGCATATTCAGCATGTGACAGTTTTGTGTGATAACCGTTGGCAGGCGTGTGGCTGTACGTCAGGACACCTGTAGCATTGTGGCCATCTCACTCAACATCATGCAGAAGGTGCATCCTGTCATCTGGTCTCTCACCAACCTGCCGTTTGACTGTACTCAGGTCATGGCTGTTCCCAAGCCCATCGGTGAGCCCAGCATTGATTGATTTTGTCATTGGATTTGTCTTTATTTTCATAATGAACAAAAACAAAATCTGTTTTTCACAATGAAAATGCACGTCAAGGAAACGCCCTACTGCTCACATGCATGATTATGAAGAAAGATGGAAAATAAACGTGATCACGCCAAGAAATGTGTCCGACTACACTGACGAGTTTCATTACGGCTTCTGTCTTCACTGATAGGTGGAGTAGTGGTGTTTGCTGTGAATTCATTGCTATACTTAAACCAGAGCGTTCCACCGTTTGGGGTCTCCCTCAATTCACTGACAACAGGGACCACAGCCTTCCCCCTTCGTGAGTATTCACATCTACAGTACGCAAACACACGTCTCTCCACTGATCTCTTTGAACTCAATATCATCATGTGTTTTGGTCATGCAGGCACACAGGATGAAGTAAGGATCTCCTTGGACTGTTCCCAGGCGGCCTTCATCGGCTATGATAAGATGGTCATCTCTTTGAAAGGAGGTGAAATGTGAGTTCAGTTAGACCGTATACATTTTGACTAGGAATGTAATGGTACATCAACCAGGAGGACACTTTGTTCACTGCTTCGCTGTTCTGCTCTCATCTCCGTAGTTACGTGTTGACCCTCATCACTGACGGCATGAGGAGTGTCCGGGCTTTCCATTTTGACAAGGCTGCAGCCAGCGTCCTGACTACCTGTGTGAGTGCTGCTGTGTGCAGTTAAGAGCTCACAAACATAGGATCCAGGAGTTGGTTCTTGTTAAAGGGATATTTCACTTTCAAACATGTTTTGGGTCATTTTAACATTATCTCAGGCTTTTGTGTATTGACCTCAGACAGTTTTTAAGTTCAATATTCAATGTTTAGATATTTGACATATATTTTTATCAGACGTGCACGCCCCCTTCCTATACAAACCCAATTGTAACTTCAAACTCAAACATTTTAACCATGATAGATTCATAGAAAACGTCCGTCCTTGGTTCTGGTGACTGATATTGGCATAATTACGTGAGGGGGGCTGTGTATTTTCAATGACCTTTTCTGGCCAGGGTGCTCACAAAAGCCACAATAGACATTAAAACATGTTTGAAAGTTAAATATCCCCTTTAAGCACATTAACCCTACCCTACTTAATGTGTGATATTCTCTTGCAGATGATGACCATGGAGCCTGGGTATCTGTTCCTGGGCTCTCGACTTGGAAACTCTCTGCTCCTGAAGTACACAGAGAAACTCCAAGAGGCCACAGCGGAAGAGGGCGATGAAAACCATGACAAAGAGAAAGAGATGGATAACGATAAACAAGTAAATGTTTTGAGTTTAAACACATTAACCATATTCTGGGCATGTCATAAATAGGCTAACAGTTTGCGAAAGTAGGTGAACGTTCAGGGGAAATAGCAGCTCTACAAACTCACAAGCGGTGCAAGTCACAACACCATGTGATCTTGTAGATTGGCTATTTTCTAAATTTGACATATATATATTGTTTAAACCTGACAAGGTGTTTCGTGTAGGCACATAATGTAAATTATGGCCATTTGTCATTTAGACACATTTTGTTAAAATAAAAATGTGCATTTAACTGTTGGTTTTGATAAGATATAGTAAGAGTGATGTTTATTGAACTCAAGGTTAATTATTATCATGTTTTTGTTTGATTTGCCCCCTTGTGTCCAATTGTTGTTACAACAACTCATTGCTAATAACCATTTCAGGAAGAGCCACCCAGCAAAAAGAAGAGGATTGATTCTGCTGCTAACTGGACTGGTATAGCATCTCTACTGTACATTTTTAAAATGCTCATAAGTATCTCTTCCACCAACAAAAAAAAATGTAATAACAGTTTTCCCCCTTTTCTTTATATACAGATGAGGTGGATGAGATTGAAGTGTATGGCAATGAGGCCTTGTCAGGCACTCAGCTGTCCACCTATTCTTTTGAGGTACAAAGCCATAACGGCTAATAGATATCTGCCATATGGCATAGTAATACTATATTATTATTATTATTATTATGATTATGATCCTATATTCCTTTTTTACAGGTGTGTGATAGCATATTAAACATCGGACCCTGTGCCAGTGCATCCATGGGCGAGCCTGCCTTCTTGTCTGAGGAGGTACAGTATGATTATATTAAATACATGCCTATATTTGGGGTTCTCTGGTCCGGTGCATTAGTTACAGCTGTGATCATTTCTTGCAGTCTTTACTTTAGTGACGCAACTTTTCGCTTGTTGTGCATTCACATTTCATTTAAACTTTTTAAACAAATTCATGAATATTGAAAATAACTACAGTGACCAAACACGCAAATGAGAACAAACAAAAAAGATTGCAGACAATTCTGAAGACAGATCTTTTGTGCATCAGTGTCGAGTGCTGAAAATAACCAATCTAAAATGATGAGCTTACAGCTACTGCTACTTTACACCAGTGCTTGTAGATTGGCTATTTTCAGTGGCTACTTTCAGCATGTGACACTGGTGCGCAACAAAGTATAATTGAAGCATTTACACCCCTGGACCAGAGCTATTATTGTTGGGACTACCGTCCCCGGCATCGTCCACCTTTCAACTTCCACTGTTGACATTGTTGACTCTGACTCGCCCACAGTTCCAGAACAACCCTGAGCCTGACCTGGAGGTCGTTGTGTGTTCTGGGTACGGGAAGAACGGTGCACTGTCTGTGCTTCAGGTAATCCACTCCTCCGCGCCTTCCGCCTTTAAGGGTACTTCATACTGTATGTCAGTATATACTATAACTATATAGTGGGACATATTTCAGTTTGGTGGAGGCGATACTTTTCCCACAGTCATGGCAAAGTCTTAATGTGTTAAACTTTCTGTGTATGTTCATGCTAGAGCAGTGTTTGCTGCACCGTCCTTTAAGACCTGTGGTGGTGAGGAAAGTCTGCCACGGGCTCAGTGACGGTGCTACAGTGACGTCTGGGTTTACCAGGGTTGCCTCAGAGATCAGCGGAGTAGCCTGTAAACACCCCAGATACAAACCCTCATCTAATGCACTTGCTATGTCAGAATGATTTATTATACCAGTGATTCTCAGCCTTTTAATTTCAATGTTTTTTTTTTAATGTATCTGGGACCCCAGTCTACACTGTATGTATTTTATGTTATATTTATTTCAATTTTTTTGTTTGAATCTATTTCCGTTTTCCAGAGAAGCATCAGACCACAGGTTGTCACCACCTTTGAGCTGCCAGGTTGTCATGACATGTGGACCGTGATCTCCAATGAAGTAAAAGAAGATAAAAAAGTAGTGTATTCCCCCTTTCTCACACACACACACACACACACACACACACACACACACACACACACACACACACACCTGTGTTTAGTTAATAATCCTACAGCATTTAGGGATCGTGTGTTTTAATTTTGCAGGTTGAGAAAAAAAAGCCCGAGCCTGAGAAAGGGGCAGAACCAGAGGCGGCTGCTGAGGATGGCGAGAAGGACGAGGAGAAGAAGAAGGACGAGAAAGCGGAGCCGGTCATCGAGGACGATAAGAAGAAGCACGGCTTCCTGATTCTGAGCAGAGAAGACTCCACTATGGTGCACGCACACACATGCACACGCACTGTGTCCGGAAGGACCGGCTATGTCCATTGTCTAGCAAAACAAACACTCTTCTCCCAGTAATTCTATAATGTTTCTCTGCTGATTTCAAGGAGCACTTCACCCATTTTTCAACCTTAATTGGTCCTCTCACTAATGCTCATTATAAGACGCTACCATTTCTGTCTACTCGCTCTGTCTCTCAGAGAGAGGAGGGCTGTGGACAATTCAGAAACCTCGCTACCAGTGACATAGTTGATAGGTAGGTTTGGTCATTTCAAACAATATTTCAAACTTGTTTTGTTTTTTTTTGTATTGATTGATGAGAACAATGGCTTCTTTCAGCTGCATGCTAACTGCCAGGAAAAGAAAGGCTTTATTTTAGATAATGTCATCGGTCGACAGTTTTTCCTGAATTGTCCACAGCTCACCAATAAGACACAGAGTGAGTAGAAATGGGGCCATCTCACAATATTTTTGTATATTTATATATGTAAATAAATGTACCTTTGTGTACCTACACAGAAGAAATAACAACAAAGAAACCTTCAATCTTGGGCCTTTAAAACGGTCCATTATTCTTTAACCACTTGCACCCCAGCCAGCATCCAGTTCTCCTAAGGCCAGTCCACACCAATGCAGCTCCTTGAAACAGAACAGGTTTTGAGAGCGTTGCAGTGGTGTGGACTGGCCTTAAGACTGCAAGGGTTGTTGTGGTGTCTGATAGTGCTGCCAACGAATATTCCATATTCAAATGAATATTCAAATGTAAAAAAAATAAAGAATAATCACATTTATTAAATAAATAAGTGGAAACTTATAAATCTGGCGAGACTCTGTGCCACGTACACTAAAACATTATACAGAAATTAGGGTATTAAGATAATTATGAATCATTCATTTGATCTCGCAAGACTCGAGAGAGCGCATTTCTCAGCACCAACCGCGGCCCATACAGGACCGGACCATATAGATAAAGAAAGAGAAAGTTTTACAGCATTTTAGGCTGCAATATTCATATCATATTCATATTAAAATCATATACATTCGACATTCAAAATCATTTCGAAATTCGTTCGAATCCATGTGGTGTTATTAAAAGGAATATTCGAGTGTCATTTTTGGCCACTTCTGGCAGCACTATAGTGTCTGATTGGTGTCCACTCCTGTGTGTTTCGCGGTGTAGATTCTTCAGACTGGCCAGGAGATCATGGAGCTGGACACCAGTGGCTTCGCCACTCAGGGACCCACCGTGTTCGCTGGAAACATTGGGGACAACAAGTACATCATCCAAGTCTCCCCCATGGGAATAAGACTATTGGAAGGAGGTACGTGTCATAATGATGCACGTACGGTAAATACACTAGAACAGAATCGGAATCGATCTTTATTGTCGCATCACATTTCGGTAGGTGAAATTGTTTATTGTGCAGGCTCATCAATGCAGTTTAAAGATAGATAGAGAATTAGATTAGAATTAAAGAGAAGAGAGTAGGGCGACATTAAGTACATATCATATATAACTAATCTACATACTGTAGTAAATACATTGTATCGTATGTAACTAAAGTGCCTCATAAATAAGTGTCAAGTATGCATATGAAATAGTTCAGTTCAGTCGGTGCAGTGGCAACGGGCTTAGTTCTTATTCAGCAGTCTCATAGTTGCCAGATAAGATATATGTTAAATGTTTTTATTTATTTTATAAACACACATATATAATGCACAATCCTTTGTCCCACTCTGCTCTCAGTGACACAGCTGCACTTCATCCCGGTGGACCTGGGGTCTCCCATAGTGCAGTGCTCTGTGGCTGACCCCTATGTGGTCATCATGACCGCCGAGGGTGTGGTCACCATGTTCGTACTGAAGAGTGACTCCTACATGGGCAAGACTCACCGCTTGTCTCTGCAGAAACCTCCCATCTCCGCTGTGAGTTGACGACCTCCCCAGAAGCATACTTAACTTGTCTGTAACTGTAGCAATTCGAGTGATAATTTACACATTGGCTGTTCTTCCTCCTTTAGTGTGACACTGTCATATGACAAAGTATAAAATACCGTTGGGTATTGATGAAAAAATTCACACCCGTTTGAAGTGAGGGGCGCTTTACCAACCCTTATCATCTTACATCATCGCGATATCATGGTGTATTTGCAGGGGGAATAAAACTGGTGTAGCGTCAAAGTCCTATTACTTTGGGCTACTGGTTGCCCGATGCCGAGGATCTATAGTTCAGACGTGTGATACAAAGACTGATGTCCAAACGTTGACTTAAAGTTATTTATATTATTATATATTTAAAGAGTGTCAAAGCCATATAAATCAACCGCCTATGTCTCAGTCAAAAAACTGTTTGCTTTCACATCAGAACAACACCAGAG
Source organism: Protomyctophum bolini (assembly GCF_963924005.1). Lineage (NCBI taxonomy): Eukaryota > Metazoa > Chordata > Actinopteri > Myctophiformes > Myctophidae > Protomyctophum > Protomyctophum bolini. The sequence goes on from NC_137878.1 coordinate 9,928,980, forward strand.
CATTCAATCAGGTCTCATTAAATAACCTGGCCAACATTGGCCCTGACCAAGCCCTTGGAATGACTTCATCAAAACGCATAGAAATAAAATGAACAGAGAAGTTTTTCTTTGTAAGAGAACCAGGGTTCTTCTTTACAACCAAACATGGACGATTCTCTGAGAGGCTTGTTGCCTGACCAGTGTGTGGCTCTGGTGTCTTTTCCCCCGCTAGCAATCCCGTGTGGTTACGATGTGCACGTACCGAGACGTCAGCGGCATGTTCACCACGGAGAACAAGGTCAGCTGCTCTGCTCAAGAGGTCACGAGGGTCAGGAACGAGTCGGAGACGGAGACCGTCATTCATGACCTCAGGTAACCATGATTAACATGAGCGTGAACATTAGGGGGGGCAAAAGTTAATCAACCAAAAAACTAAAAGATGGCTCGCAATGCGGCCGATGCGATGCGTTGCGAGCACTCCTGTATGAAGAATTGTGAAATGGTAATAATAATCGATTTAGTTCAATTAGAAGAAAAAAAAAAACTACATGTTATTATTACGATTATTCAATGCAATTAATTGATCGCTAAATGATAGTTGCAGCCCTCGTGAGCATCAATCAGTCACCTTTTGAAGACATCACTGAGTGTAGCTGCACACTGGTGTGTGTGTGTGTGTGTGTGTGTGTGTGTGTGTGTGTGTGTGTGTGTGTGTGCGTGTGTGCGTGTGCGTGCGTGCGTGTGCATGGGCAATGTTGGGCATGGGCATGTGCGCGCAAAATGCCTTACCAAGGTGCTTAAGTACCAGCGTCTTAAGGATGCTATTATACAGCTTGGCTACAAATGTAAACTACTTGTGTTCATATTTGGAAGTCGTGAGAGGCCTTCAGATTGCAGGCATGCCCAAGCCGAGAGCTAAAGGCATCGGCAAAATTCTGTTCAGTGTCTGCAATAATTGGCAGTGGCCATAATATATGGAGAAGGCGATGCTTTCTGTACCCGTGATCTGTATCCTGAAACACTCGTTGTAGAGCTTTCCAAGTTTGCGCATTACACTATTGTTTGTGTTCAATCATTTCTTGTTAAATGTGAATGCAAATAAAGATGTTAAATGTGTGTGTGCAGTAACACCGTGGACGACGAGGAGGAGATGCTCTATGGAGACACGGGGGCTCCGATGAGGGACGACGGCCCCTATCGCAGCTCCACTACATTCCTGGCCTCGGGGAGCGACGGAAGCCACGGCAAATCGGAGCCCACCCACTGGTGCATGATAGTCCGAGAAAACGGCGTCATGGAGGTACGCCGTCGCTGGGACATTTATGCTACTTCTCCACTGCATAGTACTGGCTCGATTCGACTGTTCCGGCTTTACTTATTTTCCTCTGCAAATGGAACACCCTCTCCTCAGCTATAGTCATCATTGTGACTGTCTGCATAGGAGAGTGCTAAACAACATTTCTGTGTGTGTGTGTGTGTGTGCAGATCTTCCAGCTCCCAGACTGGCGTCTGGTGTTCCTGGTGAAGAACTTCCCCGTGGGCCAGCGGGTGTTGGTGGACTGCTCTTCTGGCCAGTCTGCGACGCAGGGGGAGGGTAAAAAAGAAGAGGTGACGAGGCAGGGAGATCTGCCACTGGTTAAAGAGGTGTCCTTGGTGTCGCTTGGGTACAATCGCTCCAGACCCTACCTGCTGGTGAGTTGTGCATTTATCCACATGAACCCTGCGGAATTATAAAAGAATATAATTTTACCCATAATCATGCAGCCCTGTGCTGTTTCTTTGATAGCCATTTGCAGTCTTCTACCTTGTCGGAAACGCAGGAATATTTTCTTCAGACAGACCACGACGATGGTCAAATGCATCGGACTCATTCATTGCCAAACCCCTAACATGTAATGTCCAAGTGTATTTATTTTGTATTGTAGGTCCATGTGGAGCAAGAACTTCTAATCTACGAGGCGTTCCCCTATGATCAGCTGACTCAAAACACCTTGAAAGTGCGCTTCAAGAAGGTAAGATATAAAAGACTAGCCAGATTACATTTGGAGTGATCAGTAATGATAACAATGTCTTTAAAAAAAGATATCTGCTCTACAAAGATGCCACACAACATCAACTTCAGAGAGAAGAAGACCAAGCTGAGGAAGGATAAGAAGGCAGATGGGGCTGGCGAGGATGCTTCAGCTGTGAGGAGTCGTGTGGCCAGGTTCAGATACTTTGAAGACATCTCTGGATACTCTGGGGTAAGGACGTTTGATCTCCTGCACAAGAATCCATGGTGCACTCACTGCACTGTATGGAAGCATTGTGACCGTGTCCACTCAAGCTGAACTACTTTTCAACCTGCCGTCCCTATTTTGGGCATTTATAGGTCACGTGAAAATGTTCAGTAAACCAAAACCCTAGGTCCAAATAGGGCCAATTATTTATTTATTTTTCAAAAAAAGTTATGACATGATTTATAATAAACTAATGTGGCGACTGGTACACACACCCAGGAGACAGAAAGACGTTTGCCTATTCCAAGGCGTTTAATCCCAAAGACAGTTTAACAAACAGTGGCTTTAAATCATCACTTTCACGTATCGGCAACACAAGCAGGTAAGATAGACAGTTATGTTCAGTTCCTCTTTCTTGCCGGACGATGGTGCTCTAGAGTCGTTGTCGCTGGACCCAGTCTCTGGACTTCAACGGGCGTCTGAGAGCGTGATTAAACACAGTCGGTCTGCTGCCCGGCGGCAATCAAATAAACATGGGAAGTACGTTCCTACTCAGCTTGTGGACGAGCGCTCTCGCTCCGGTTCCTCCACCGTGTACTAGGGTCGTTGTAGCTATTACTCCGTCCTTTTCCATCCCATGCATGAATTAGTATATGGATCCGATCCTCCTCTTCACCAGTCTGTCATAGTACAGTCTGTCATAGACGTGCTTAGCGCGTCTGTCATACAAGCCTGGTAGGAGAGAGGACAAGAGGCAATCAATATTATGCTGTTCACTGTTCATGTTAGTCACATAGAATGTGCTCGTGAACGTGGTGCTCGACTCACCGCCCAACTCGCCCGATAGCGTGTTGTTTCACCCCTGGAGCCTTAATCTGAAGTGAGGCAGAGAGATCTGTCTTTTGAACTGTGGCGCTCCTTTGACTGAAGGCAGGTGACGCGCATTCCAGCTGATCAAGGAGGTGACGCGGTACATACCTTCCCTCTAGTACCCGCCCTAGAGGTTGGTGCGTTCCTCTTCTCTCTCTCTGCCTCTGCTGGCCTCCAGGGGTGTGCCTACCTGTTGGGCGGCGTTCTGCCATCGAGACACCACATACCCCCCCCCTTAAGCTTCTGCCTGGTGGGGGTTCCCCTCCCCCGTCCTCGTCATACCGTCTAGACAGGGCGTCGGCGTGGGGGATGCTCCGCCCCGGCTTGTGTTCCACCTTGAACTTGTAATCTTGTAGTTCGAGGAACCAACGCGTCACGCGAGCGTTAGTGTCTTTGTTGGTAGACATCCATCTGAGGGGGGCGTGGTCGGTGTAGAGTGTGAAAACTCGTCCCCAAAGATAATATTTTAAATGATGTACTGCCCACTTTACAGCTAGACACTCTTTCTCTACGGTTGCGTAATTTTTCTCATGGGTTAGGAGCTTGCGGCTGATGAATGTAATCGGGTGCTCCTCCCCGTTAAAGTCTTGTGAGAGGACGGCCCCGAGCCCTGTCCCCGAGGCATCCGTGTGCAGGAGGAAGGGTTTTGTGAAGTCTGGCGCCTTCAAGACAGGCTCCGCACACAGGGCGGCTTTGAGCCGTTGAAATGCCTCCTCTGCCTCGGGCGTCCATTTCACATTGTGAGGGAGGCTTTTTCGTGTCAGCTCGTGGAGTGGCCCTGCAATAGTGGCAAAGTTATCAATAAATTTCTGATAATATGACATCAAACCAAGAAACGACTTCACCTGTTTCTTGTTGGTGGGCCGGGGCCAGTCACGTATCCTCTCCACTTTCTTGTGCTGTGGCCTAATATAGCCGCGGCCGATTGTGTGGCCGAGATAGTCAGTCTCGGTCAGTCCGATCTGGCACTTTTTCGCATTTGCGGTGAGCGCCGCTTTACGCAGGGCCGCCAGGACCGCCTCCAGATGTTCGAGGTGTTGGCACCAGGTCTCGCTGTGGATTATAATGTCGTCTAAGTAGGCGGCGCTATACTCCCGGTGGGGTCTCAGTACCCTGTCCATGAGTCGCTGGAAGGTGGCGGGGGCTCCATGGACACCAAAGGGGAGCACGGTGTATTGGAACAACCCGTCTGGCGTGGAGAAGGCGGTCTTCGCTTTGGCGCGGTCGGTGAGGCTCACTTGCCAGTATCCTTTGGTCAGATCTAGCGTTGAGACTAACCGGGCCGGGCCTAGCCGTTCCACCAACTCGTCGGCCCGCGGCATGGGATATGTGTCGAACAGGGAGACGTCATTTAGCTTCCTAAAGTCATTGCAGAACCGGAGCGACCCATCCGGTTTGGGCACTATGACGATAGGGCTAGACCACGGGCTATGGGACTCTTCGATCACTCCGAGCGTCAACATCTTCTTCACCTCGTCCCTAATCGCCAGCCGGCGGGCCTCTGGTATGCGATACGGTCGCTGTCGGATCACTTTCCCCGGCTCGGTGATGATGTCATGTCGAATCACATTCGTGCGGCCGGGGATCTCCGAGAACCGGTCTCGATAGCGAGCCAGGAGCTCCTTCACATCCTGGATCTGGTTGGGGGACAACTCCGTCCCGATCGGTACCTCCGCAACACTCTGAGGGGAGACAGTTGTTAGTAGGGCAGAGAGAGGCTCGGCTTCGGGCTGGTGCCACCGTTTTAGCAGGTTCACATGATAAATAACCTCGCCCTTGCGGCGTCCAGGTCGCCGCACCTTGTAGTTGACCGGGCCAGCCTTTTCTACAATTTCATATGGCCCCTGCCATTTGGCTAGAAATTTGCATTCCACGGTGGGGATCAGAACCAGTACTTTGTCACCCACCTGGAATTCTCTTGGCGTGGCTCGTCGATTATATACTCTGCTCTGCTCCTGTTGTGCTTTTTCCATATGCGCTCGGACGAGAGGCCATATCCTCCTGGCGCGCGCTTGCATCTGGTCCACATGATCTATCACGCTCCGGTGTGGCGAAGGCTGGCTCTCCCAGGCCTCCCGGGCCAGGTCCAACAGGCCGCGCGGCTGCCTCCCATATAGCAGCTCAAAGGGGGAGAAACCTGTAGAGGCCTGGGGGACTTCGCGGATAGCAAACATCACATATGGAATTAAACGGTCCCAATCCTTGCCGTCAACATCCGGCAGCTTTTTCAACATTTTTTTTAGTGTCTGGTTGAACCGCTCAACGAGCCCCCCTCCTCGAGCCGACCATCGATGGCTGTCACTTGTCCCCGGGCGCCGCGCAGATTGGGATCCTCCCACTGGAGGGTGGCAAACTCGCCACGGGTCGCCGCCTCTCGGGGCTCGGCGTCCGGGAACTCAGCGAAGGGGTCCGGGCTCTCCGAGGCGGGGGGTCCGCGCAGTGCTTCTGGCTCCTCTGCGAGGCTGTCAGGCTGGCTTGCGCCAGAGGAGTGGCGAGGCGCTCGATCGCTATCTCGGGCCGAGCCACTGCTGGGGTTTCTCTCTCTCTCTCTCTCTCCCTCTCTGCCACGAAACGCCGGGTAGGCTGGCCGTGCCGCGGTGGTTGGGCGGCGGCGGCGGCGGCGGCTTCGAGGCTGACGGCGGGGCCGCGCTGCTTGCTGGCCGGGCTTCCAGTAGCGCTCGAAGAGAGCGCAGTCATAGCCGAGCAGGAGCGGTACCGGTAGGTCGGGGACAACGCCGGCGGCCACCACTGTGTCCCCGCGGGGCGTCTGGACTCGCACTGTGGCCGTAGGGTAGTGGCGGACGTCCCCATGGACACAGGTGACCGGGACGGTGCCAGATGAGAGGGGTCCTGCCAGGTCGGCGCGCACGAGCGTGACCGCGCTGCCCGAGTCCAATAAGGCCTGGGCATCTGTGCCGTCGATCTTCACTGGTATGGAGAACTGTTGGCCCGGTTCGCTCTGCGTGTGCAGAGCGGTGCGGGGGGCCTCTGACGTCACGCTGGCCATGGACACGTCCCGGTCCCTCTCTGGACAGGCCCAAGCGATATGGTCTAGTTTTCCGCACACGTAACACTTGCGGGGTTTCTCTCCGCCCCGGGAGGACCGCTCAGAGCCTCCGTCTCGGCGCTCGTTCTGCGGTGGCGGCTGGCCTCGGTTCGAGCGCCGGTCCCGGCCCGAGCGGTTGGAACGCTCTTCAGTGGGCCGTTCTTCAGCGGCTGGTTTGCTGGGGGTCTCACCGCGGGTTGTCTTCATCAGGTCGCAGGTGACCTGCCAGTTGTCAATCAAATCGATCAGTCGGTCCACAGAGCGGGGGCTTACTTGGGAGGCGTACCTTCGGGCTTCGGGTGGCAGCGCACGGACACACTTGTCCAGGACCACCCTCTCCACGGGGGGTACGTCCCCGTCGCCGTGGAGCCAGCTGGTCGTGAGGCGCATCAGGGCCGTGACCTGGGCACGGGCGGGCTGGCTGGCGACGAAGGTCCAGTTGTGAAATTTTTGGGCACGCGCCGGCAGGCTGTTCCCCTGGCTGGCGAGTATGGCGGCTTTTAGTCTCTGGTAGTCACGGGATTCGGCGATGGTGAGGTCGCTGCACACCTGTTGGGGTTCACCGGTCAGGTACCCGGACAGTATGGTACCCCAGTCCTGGACGGGCCATCTCTCTCGGGCGGCGATCCGCTCGAATAGCTCGAGATATGCCACGATGTTGTCGTGGGGTGTCAGCTTAGTGAGGACATCGCCTGGGGGTCGAGAGGCTAGAGGGTCCCGTCGGAGGCTCCGTGCCATCTCCTGGACTGCCAACTGTAGCTCGGCCTGATTTTGGATCAGCGCGGCGATGGCGTTATTCTGCTCCATAATGCGTGGGTTTTATTCAGCGTGGACCAGTCTATGCCCGCATTCTCCACCAAATGTGGCGACTGGTACACACACCCAGGAGACAGAAAGACGTTTGCCTATTCCAAGGCGTTTAATCCCAAAGACAGTTTAACAAACAGTGGCTTTAAATCATCACTTTCACGTATCGGCAACACAAGCAGGTAAGATAGACAGTTATGTTCAGTTCCTCTTTCTTGCCGGACGATGGTGCTCTAGAGTCGTTGTCGCTGGACCCAGTCTCTGGACTTCAACGGGCGTCTGAGAGCGTGATTAAACACAGTCGGTCTGCTGCCCGGCGGCAATCAAATAAACATGGGAAGTACGTTCCTACTCAGCTTGTGGACGAGCGCTCTCGCTCCGGTTCCTCCACCGTGTACTAGGGTCGTTGTAGCTATTACTCCGTCCTTTTCCATCCCATGCATGAATTAGTATATGGATCCGATCCTCCTCTTCACCAGTCTGTCATAGTACAGTCTGTCATAGACGTGCTTAGCGCGTCTGTCATACAAGCCTGGTAGGAGAGAGGACAAGAGGCAATCAATATTATGCTGTTCACTGTTCATGTTAGTCACATAGAATGTGCTCGTGAACGTGGTGCTCGACTCACCGCCCAACTCGCCCGATAGCGTGTTGTTTCACCCCTGGAGCCTTAATCTGAAGTGAGGCAGAGAGATCTGTCTTTTGAACTGTGGCGCTCCTTTGACTGAAGGCAGGTGACGCGCATTCCAGCTGATCAAGGAGGTGACGCGGTACATACCTTCCCTCTAGTACCCGCCCTAGAGGTTGGTGCGTTCCTCTTCTCTCTCTCTGCCTCTGCTGGCCTCCAGGGGTGTGCCTACCTGTTGGGCGGCGTTCTGCCATCGAGACACCACACTAAGCAAACTAATTATTTTATGGTTGGGTTTTCTTTTACAACTTTCACAACCATATATACATATACATTGTCTGACTTACCCGGTAAATTGAAATAAGACACTGAATCACCCAGAACTTTTCCAACTTGGAGTCCTCATTCTGCCACACTACTTAAACAACGTATTTCTAGACATTGCCCTTCTTTTGTTAGTTTTGATGTTGGTAGACTTTTCACTTCCTTTGTCTTGCACCAGCACTGTAACCCAGACCACCACACTGGCGGCCTGGGACACTCATGAGTTATTATTTCAAATAGCCACTGAGCGCATTTACAAGCTGTTTTGATTGTGAGTAAAGTGTGTTTGTCCATTTTGTGTGGCGGGCTCAGGTGTTCATTTGTGGACCGTCCCCTCATTGGATGTTGGTCACAGCCCGGGGAGCGATGAGACTTCATCCCATGAGTATCGATGGCTCCATCGAGTCTTTCGCCCCCTTCCACAACATCAACTGTCCCAAAGGCTTCCTCTATTTCAACAAACAGGTACAGTACAACATCAGTTTTTTCCTGTTTTTATTTGTTAGTATGTGGATTTGTCTTTTTCTTTGAAAGGTTGCCTCAGCAGCCTACACGGGGGGTAAACATTTGCCTGTAGCGTATCTTCAGATCTAGGCTATTTGTGTTTCCGAGGCTTGTGCATTGAAAGGTCACTGCTGGGAGCAGTCAGAGAGAGCCAGAGAGAGCCACCACACCTCCACCGGTGTGGGGGAGGTTAAGAATAAGAACTGCTCTGTGGTTATTGTTTTCGTTTTATTCTTCAGCCTGTCACCTGGGATGTGCATATTTTTGTTTTCCTGGTTCATGTATTTATTTACTTATGAATTCCCTTTTCATTTTCAAGTGTTGTTTTCTGTTGCTGTGATAAACGTAGTGTCTGAATGTGCTTGACCACAGGGTGAGTTGAGGATCAGTGTTCTTCCCACCTACCTGTCTTACGACGCCCCTTGGCCTGTTAGGAAGATCCCACTGCGGTGCACTGTACACTACGTCTCCTATCATGTGGAATCCAAGGTACGTGCAGCCCATCTGCCCTACACGGTATACAACACACGCCCACCTGTGTGGGTGTGTGTTGTATTCAGGGGTCGGCAACCTTTTTGACATGAATGAAGTGCCGTGTTTTTGTTTTCTTGATCAACATTATGTCGAATTATGACACCACATAAAAATAAAAACAATTCCAACAGATGTTTGGAATTTCTTTCTTCTTCTGGACTATTTTCTTTCACATCAGGACATTGTAATGATCATTAGAAATAACCCACCTATCTCCCAGACTCCCTCCCCAGTCAGAGTTTAGTTTGAATGAATGTAGAATTGTGCAGGATTTGCATTCATTTAATGAGCCTAATTTACGGTAATGTTAGTTTAAAAAGAAAACTCCTCTTTCTCACACTCATGCCAGTGTGCCGCCAGTGATCACCCTTTGATTGAAACCTTTATTTCAGGGGAATCCAATTGAGACCATTTTTGAATGGCCCCCTGTATACAAACAAGAACATTTACAGCAATCATTTTACATACATGACATGGACACACGGTACAACAACAAATAATACACAAGCACATACACACAGAAACATCCTTGGCACTCGTCCCTTAGGTTGCCTACCCCAATGTATTGTATTGTATTGACGTGCAGACCTGCATGTCCTCCACACTTGCCACAAGTTACAATCGTTCGAGTTTGAGATCGGAATAGTCACATACCAGATTCATCTACATCTGAGGAGTCGGTTAGTTGGTTAGGGTTTTTTTTTATCTGTTTATTAATTCTTCAGGGCATTTCAGAAATATTCATCAAATAGAATTAACAGATTAAAAACAGTATAAGAAATTTAAAAAGAAAGAAAGAAAGAAGAAGAAATACAAACCAACCAACCAAGAGATTTACAATAATGAGACAAAAAACAAGTAGCCCAAAAACGCCTATTAAGTAATGGATGCCACGGGCGTCAAGACGTCTCTCCCTTGGGAATTCATCCATATTTTGAAAATTCCTCTAATCTGGTGTACAGGTGATGACATGCACATTACATGCATAATACAATTACAAATTCTTTCTTTCTTTATAATGGGAGAATTGGCACTCAGAGCCTAAACTGGTGACCACCGGGTGGCGCTGTTAAAAACAAAAGAAAAACCCTATATGGCTGATGACTATTGCCACACTGCAAGGGCGCCACAAGCAACATCACAATCAATCGTAGCAAACGTTCTTGATACGAAAATAAATACATAAATGACAGTAGGGGGGGGGGGGGGGGCATAACATTGAATTCACTCACTTCAGTCCATCAAGTGTGTCAATAATGTGTGACCAGATCTTCTGAAATAGGGCTTCGGGCTGGTTCGGTTAGAACTTAGAACTCAGCATTTTCCCAGTCAAATCGTATTCGGCAGTTCAATTATGATCAACGATGTGTTTCGTCCACTACATACTGGGTATAATTACCCAAAAGATTTCTGTCACGTACCATCACATTAGAAGTAAAGCAAATATAATTTAAAATGTTCTCGCAGGAACACTCCTAGTTGGGTTTTTTTTTTACCTGTTTTCATCACTGATTTCTCCAGCCAGGCGTTCCTTGTGCACAAGTGGTGACGATGCGGTTTGAAAACACTGATACGTATTGATCAGGCCCGCGTTCAAAAGTTTGAGATAAAAGCACTCAGGCCCAGGGTCCTCTGACGGGGAGAGAAACACAAATCATTGAAGAGCACTTTAAAGGGGATTAAAACCTTTGATCGAATGTTCTTGTGTGTGATGTCCGTTTTGCCTCTCAGGTCTACGCTGTTTGCACCAGCGTCAAAGAGCTCACCACTCGCATCCCCCGGATGACGGGCGAAGAGAAGGAGTTTGAAATCATAGACAGAGGTCAGACTTAATCAAAGTTGTGTTAGTCTCCTTGAAAAACTTTTGAATGCTCGAAAATGTATTTATGATATTTTGACGTTTCGACCCTTTCTCAGTGTCTTTTTTCAAGTGTATGATTGTTCGGTATGGTTAATGAGACTAGAAAATGGTATAAAATGTATCTCACACTGAAATTTCATATATCGTTTTTGTGCTCCTGCAGATGAGCGCTACATCAACCCTACTCAGGAGAAGTTCTCGATTCAGCTCATCTCTCCAGTCAGCTGGGAGGCCATCCCCAATGCACGGTAACACCCCCACACCCCATACCCCTCCAAGGTTACATTTAATCAACCAATCAAATAAGCCTCTTAACTCTCAACTTCATTAGAGCTTCAACTAATGTTGAAAAGGCCATAACTATCGCATCTATTTGCGTCCTTCAGGATTGACCTGGAGGAGTGGGAGCACGTGACGTGCATGAAGACGGTGGCTCTGAAGAGCCAGGAGACCGTGTCCGGTCTGAAGGGGTACATAGCAGCAGGAACCTGCCTAATGCAAGGGGAGGAGGTCACCTGTAGGGGCAGGGTAAGGAGAACCCACCCACACCTCGCCACCACACTTTAAGCTCAATTTAACGGTGTCGCTTGCCAAAAAGAACTGTTCAACAAGCTAACCACACGTTGGCAATGGATGTAGATCAGTTGTTTTTTTGGCAAGCAACGTTGTGTAAAATGTACTGATACTGTCTCTTGTCTTATTAAGTTCAGGTTCAGTGAAACTGTGCATTTACTAATGAATGATGCAGTAATAATGACTTGTAGCCGGGGGCCCCGTTGTAAGTGAGATGTATGTGTTTTTTTTGGCATAAAGAATAACTGATTGATTTTGTACCGGTTCAGATCTTGATCCTGGATGTGATTGAAGTGGTACCAGAGCCGGGACAACCCCTCACCAAGAACAAGTTCAAAGTGTTGTATGAGAAGGAGCAGAAGGGTCCAGTCACGGCTCTGTGTCACTGCAGTGGATTCCTGGTGTCAGCCATCGGCCAGAAGGTGTGGTAGTATTTCAAGTACTTTTCATAGGGGGGGAGGGGGGGGGGTAATAATTACAACGTCCCTGGTTCAATTCTCTCTCTCTCTCTCTCTCTCACTCCGATTTTCACAGATCTTCCTATGGAGCCTGAAGGACAATGACCTAACGGGCATGGCCTTCATTGACACCCAGCTCCACATCCACCAGATGTACAGCATTAAGAACTTCATCTTGGCTGCTGACCTCATGAAGAGCGTCTCTCTGCTGCGCTACCAGACCGAGAGCAAAACCCTGTCCCTCGTCAGCAAGGTACGGACGGAACGAGCAACAGCTGCACATACGCAAAGCAACCCTAGATGTATGCAATGGCAATGCAATTAATGCAAATCAAGGAGACCTGTTCTCCAAAACTGACAGGATTTTCCTTTGCTGTTATTGCAGGATGCAAAGCCCCTGGAGGTTTACAGCGTTGAATTCATAGTGGACAACAACCAGCTTGGATTCCTGGGTAATGTTGTGCTTTCAGCAAAAACGAACAAGAATACTTTGGATGTTTAACTTATCTAAGATATTTCTACCTTTTACTAATCAATCTTTGTTTTTTCTCTGCTATCAGTGTCTGACCGAGACAAGAATCTAGGCGTATACATGTATTTACCTGAAGGTGGGTATATTCACAGTAACCCAGTGTTACTAGTGTATACTGTTTTGTTACATTTTGTTTTAATACATTTTGAAAGTAACTTCTCCAGCATTACCTGTACCTATTTGGTAGCTATAAATTAATGTCAAATCAATGTCCAGTTGTGTAATGCACTGGTTCTCAACTTTTTTAATTTCAAGGACCCCCAGTTTGATATGCATAAGCCACGGACCCCCATATCAAACAATCCTTGGAATCCCTGGAATTCTCAACATTAATTTGTCTGTGTGTACAAATGGAACCATTTAGTTCCATGTCTACACTCTCTGAGTTACAGACACATAAGGATCCATTAGTTTCCACACTATCAACCATTTAGGCAGGGATCCCCCTCAAGGACCCCTGGACCTGGCGCTGATAACTGCAATAATGTATGGTCTTATCATTGCAGCCAAGGAGAGCTTCGGTGGAATGCGTCTGCTGAGGCGAGCCGACTTTAACGCCGGAGCCCACATCAACACATTCTGGAGGATGCCCTGCAGAGGAGCCCTCATGGACTCAGCCAGCAAGAAGACTCTGACCTGGGACAACAAGCACATCACGTGGTTTGGTAGGCAGAGCTCTTCCATGGCATGGCATGACTGACAATAGGATTGAAATGTATCTTCGCCGTCAGGTGGAAACCGTGTATGTCCAAAACTGTAAATTTTTTGGAAATGGAAAAGAGAACCTGTACTGTGTTTAATAGATCCTTGTTAATACTTTAGCCAGACTTTACGCCTCAACTTGGTGTTTTATTTTGGGCATGGCATTAGGGGAAATTCAAATGTTTTGCTACTTTTGCATGACACTGTCATACAACGATGTTGGGTATTCATTTTGAACCCAATTGGACCGTACGACGTGTGGTTTTGACCAGATGGATATACTAAGCTCTTCATTTCTGACTTCAACATGCCTCTCGCTCAAAATATGAAGTGAGCGATCATCAGTGACTTATATCGTAATCTTAGCGAGGTAAGCAAGCAAAAATGTCTCCCGTTTTTTGTCCGGAAGGGGGGGGGGCTTACAGAGTAAAATCGGCCATATCTTCCTGGCACCCCGAGCTTCTATTTTGAAAGAGCTGATTGTGTTAAGGAAATACAATGTTTCTGCCTAACATTACATTTTAGTAATTGGTTCAGTGATTTTCACAATTATTGCCTTATTTTACCATAATATGGTCTTAACAAAGTAATCAAAATGATTATCTATTATGATAACTGTTTAATTGCCTTATTACATCATGTTCACTATAGTGTATTGCCCTAAATGGGCCTGTGAAATGTCATGTGGACTTTCAGCCATTCAGTCTAAATGTGGTCTCTTCCCTGTGCTCCCCGCAGCCACACTAGACGGAGGCATGGGGCTGCTCCTGCCCATGCAGGAGAAGACATACCGCCGACTGCTCATGTTGCAGAATGCGCTCACCATCATGCTGCCCCATCATGCTGGCCTAAACCCAAAGGCTTTCAGGTTTGGTTCTGTGCTTCATTATTTGCTATGAAGAGTTTCTCTGTTTGCTTAGGGTAGATTCACTGTCCCGGGTGTCCCCGCTGGCCATGATTCACATTGGCCTTTATCCTTCCGGCTTCCGCATCCGAGTACACTTCAATCGGTCCCGAGACTACCTCCATTCGGTCCTGGGGAGTGGTTGGGTGATCTGCTCCCGGTACGCAACATTCACACTACCACAACATCAGTGTTGTGGTCCCGAGTGCACAACCGGGACCATAGTGTGAATCTGCCCTTATACGGCACAGAAACATTACAAGCAAATCAAGCAAGCCATTCTGGACAACATTGGTTCACACTGCTAACAAGAACAGATTTGGAACTCAAATTTGCATTTTGTGGACGTACAGTTACATTACTAAAATTACACTGAAGAAGCAAAAAAATAGTTTTCTAATATTTATTTACGCCTCAGAATAAAACTTGTATGTGTATGTGGTGGTTCCCTGTCTAGAATGCTGCAGGCTGACAGACGAACTCTGCAGAATGCCGTGAGGAATATCCTGGATGGAGAACTCCTCAACAAGTACCTGTACCTGAGCACCATGGAGCGCAGTGAACTGGCCAAGAAGATTGGTACCACTCAAGACATTGTAAGTACTGTACATGAGCAAAACGCAGGCATGCTGTGTTGTGCATTTGCGGGTTTGGATTATCGGGTCTGTCCTTATCCTCCATTTTCCTTTCCAGATCCTGGACGATCTTCTGGAGGTTGACAGAGTAACGGCTCATTTTTGAGCAGATGTTTGTATTATTGTACCATCCACAGTGCTGTTTTATATTTCATCATGCATATTCTTTTTGTTACGTAAAAAAAAATGAATTTAATATTTTGTTCACAAAAAAATACAATGGATCAAAACTATGCTAGTGTTTGTTTTTCATTCACAGTAGTTAACTTGTTAATAAAATGTTAAGACAGATTATCGCATTTGAGGTAGAAACTTTATTTAACATACTTAAAATGATGTAAAAAAACAAATTAAGCTTGTGGCGTATTTTCTGAACGTCTTAACTCGGCTGTTGGAAGGGGAATTAAGCTGACTAGTTGGGTACTAATACTTGAATAGCAGCATTGACATTTTTTATGCAGTATCAAACCCACAATACATTGCATTAGTGAAGAATTAACAAAACGCAATAAATAAAAAGGGAAAAATGTATAGGGTTCATCATCCTGCAAACTGCCTATTCGATTAGAAGGTATATTTAGCCAATGACAAATTATTTACACAACCGCAAAATCAAAGATTGTTTCTTGTAGAACATGGGTAATGGAGCCACCACCTAATAATGATCGTTTTATTTCTAAAAGGTTATTACATGCATACCAATTACTAGGTTGCATGTGATACCGACCAAAATCATTACAACTGCACAATTAGCATCACTGTTGATAGATTTAAAATAATAAAATACACCAATTCAAATGAAAAGAGCAGGACTGATACATTGAAATATTACTTCTACATGACAAGACCGGTCAGACAATAAATGGAACAGGATGCTCCTAAAGCCTGATTTATACTCGATGGTTGAACACAGGCCCACACCGAAAATAGATTTACAAGCTCACGTCATGCTGCGATGCATTGTGAGCTTGTAGATCTGCAATTTTTCCGATAGGGATGGAGGCAATCATTTACTACTGAACTTCTGAGTAGCTAAAATCTTTCATGCATTAAGCAAGATCATATGCTAACTAAATTAGGATCAATGTCTGGAGACAATGAAAATTGTCTTCCAGAGGCACCAAGGTTTTGAAAATGGACAAACTTCAGTTGAAAACTAATTGTCCAAAGAATTGTTAAGAAATTGCCATACACATTACAGCAGCACCAACTCCTTTAAAATCACAAAAAATATATAATATTGTAAATAAAATGTTAAATAGGTGTGGTTTTACCATTCTAAAAATATATAAAAAAAACCATTTTAAAATAGGTATGGTATACCATTATAAAATGAATTGATTAAGGTTGAAACATTTGTTTCCTAGTATGTGTAACTGAAGTATATCCACTTCAAAGACCAAGTTCCTGTCACCACAGTCGCAGATACGATTTGGCATCAAAGTCGGTAGTTACTAGCAGCATGTGAGATTGATTCAGTAGTGGAATCTCTCTTCTCCTCTCACACAGAACTGTCCAAGTTGCACCGATCTTGTGCTTGAGGCAGGTCTGCGTTCTCTGGTCCTTTTGGAGGGCATGTTGTTCTTTATCTCAGATACTCGTACATCTCGGCATCCAGAGATATGAGACCGAAGTAAGACAGCACGTTGACAAAGGTCCGGGTCAAACTCATCATAGCCATCTCTGATCTGTGGAGCAATCGAATAATTACGGACTCTTCCAATTGCTGCAGGCATGAGGATTGTCAGCGGACATGTACATGAATAAATTAATTGGGGTGCAACAGTCGATTGAAATAATACATTATTTTAAAAAAGATCAAATTTCCATAGCCAATCTTGTTTGTCGCAAAACTTAAGTATGAAATAACACTGGTTAATAAATTCATTGAAATTAATTAAAAAAGAAAAAAATATATATATATAAACAAACATGCTTTTTGATTGTTCGATTAATCAAAATGTATGGAGAACATGATCGCCAAGAAAATAATCCATAGTTGCAGGTCAGGTTGCAGCCCTAAATGAATGTCAAACTGCACTGCTCCTTACCTCAGAGCAAACTCGAACTTGAGGCTCTGCCAGCTAGAACACATCCAGTGGAACGCTCTGAAGTTGCACAATATCCCTGGACCATCTGCCTGGAGCTTCCCCACACTCCGCACAGCACTAAAGATAAAATAACATTCAGGAACAGATGATACTATAACTGCAGATTTTTATTATTATTAACTGTTAGAACTGTAGACAGAAAACACCAGAAAATGCTACTATTGTTTCTGTGGTTGTGAAGAATCCTTGTATTTCCTGATCCGGGTTCTGATAAGCTCACTTCACCAGGCTTTCCCCAGTACCACAGTGGATAGTCTGGTTTCTATTCGGAATCAACCAGAGTGACCCAGTCTAGAGCGAGCATGAAAGCGATTTGTACCACATTGTTATTGTGCACATAGATCAAGTAGCCTAGTCTTTACAAGTTAGAATAAAAAACATGAAATCATCACGAACGTACTATTTTAGTATGCCAAATTAGTATGAGAGACTTAATATATCCGAGAGCTTAGCAGCTATTAAATAGTACATGCGATGCATACTAAATTCAAGTGGTGGAAGAAGTCAAAGCATATCTATGTGTAGTACCTCTGCTTTGTCAAAAGATGGGGCACTTCGCTAACATTCCGTTCCCAGAAGGAGCAACTATTTAGGCACTCGAATACAATAGTATATTGAAAATAGCATGCGGTTTAGTATATAGTACATTAGTATGTGATTTCAGACGCAACCATGGACATGCAAAACAAAGTACCGGTAGTCAAGTAATTAAAGAAACATGCTGAAACCGGCAAAGCAAATTGATCCCAGTTTATGGTTCTGAAGTTGAGAGAAAACACGACGAGTCTTCTTGCACTAACCTCTTAGCCATTAAAAAGTAGCGGTCCACCGGTGCTCCCAGACTGATGTTGATGCTGCGGACTGTGTTGAGGTTGCGGAAGACAAGGAGCATGGGTCGGGGCATCGCTTTCAGCACCTTCATGATGCTGTCAAAGCGATGCACGGCCATGTCTCGCATGTAGGTCGTCTCCTCTCTACTCAGAATGCTGGAGAGACCCAGCTCTCGCATGTTGATTGGTCGCTGTAGCAGCATCTCACAGAAGAGTAAGTACTCTGCAGGGCATACGCAACAAATGTCATTAATGGTAAATCATTGATATTTTATTGTTTTATAAGTGGTTGAGATGAATGGACATGAAATGTACGGATTGCAGCATTAAAGCACATTTTAAATAATTTACATAACACATGAACACATTTAACAGCCCTTACCTTTGACCCCAAGGGCACTGGAGAACTTCTGCATGGCTGCTTCATCTCGCAGAACTATAGACCTCCATAGTTCACAAAGTGCCACTCTGTCTCTGGAAGTTCAATAGATATTATGTACTCTATTGGAGCCGAAGCCGATACTAGAGTTTTAAAGCAGTATTTTAACACAAAATATAAACAAACTCACGTTTGACTGAGATATTCATACAAGCCATGGTCCAGTAGTACCAACTCTGCCTTGTTATCAGGGCCACGCCTCACTAGAACTGTAACTTCTGTGTTAGTTATATGGTCATAATCCCATAAAAACAAATCCTATTGGAATATTTTATAGATCAATAATCCAATAGGATTGATCGTTCCAAACTTTTTGGGAGGCAAATGAAAGTGTTGTAAACCGTATCCACTTTTATGTAATGATAACAGACACACACACCCAATTGCACTCACCATTGCCAGGGTGAGGATCAGCATGAATGAAGCCAGTGTTAAATATCTGCTCTGAAAACGTCCGGATCAGTTTATCAGCAGCCTGAAAGTAAGTATATAAATGATAGAACAGTGATAGAAGGACCCTCAGGTTGGTATCCAGATTAGACCACGGACCCCTATAACTCTGAATGTACAAATGGACCCATAAGGATTAATTTGGATCCATTTGTACACTCTATAAGGGTCTAAATTGGTTCCCAACTCTGAATTCAGCGGCGTGTTATTTCTTGATAACAGACCGCGCTGCTCTATAACAAACCGCTGTCTAATCAAAGCCTCGGAGCACCTGCTTGCGCTGCTTGGATTTCATGCTGTATCCAACACGACAGCCATGTAAACAAACACACAATGCCATTTAGAGCTAAACATTGCTCCCAAGAATGTTTTTGAAAACATTTGAAGCGAGAAATAGACAATACAGTACCCGGAAATGTATTGCATTTGATCAACACTCTTGTTGCGCTCAGCGGAGCCAACTTGGAATACTTTATTACCGTAAGCAAGGAAACTCTTCGTTTTGTTGTCACTTTTGGGTACATTTATTATACATTATCCCTTTCTTATAACTGCAGAGTTATCATTGGCTACTACATTATATCATCCCGTTATCACATCACTTACGTCTTTCAAACTCAGTCCTTGTCGTTTAATCTCTGCGACGTTGTTGATCTTGCACCCTTCACAGAACTCGGCTGTCATTACTCTCTTTGAATTGGGGCAAAAGAAACAAGCTTTAGTGACAATCAGGTAGCGAAAAGAAGGCATCCGCGAGACCACAACCATGCAGAGTAATCTCACCTTACTGGTTTGTTCCCAGAAGACTTTAGGTACGACGACGAATTTGAAGTGTTTAAGTTCCTCTGCGCACCTCTCAGAGTTTCTGGCCTCGTTTTCAAAGTCCAACTCTTGAGCCAGAGTCCCCTTCAAGTCCTATAGCAATTAGAATAATCACCAGTATTACACATAATATCAAATGTATATATTAAGAGTACGCAAAATATAATATATATTGCTCAGACCTTGAGGACCCATCGAAATCCAAAGCTGGGGTGCATGAGCTCTACAATGTCGAGGAGATATTCCAATGTGCTAATATCTCCCTCAAACCGATCCCTGAGATCAATGTATTGCACCTTCAAGAAAAGAGAGCACCTTTACAAAAGATACAAAGTACCTCAAATGTAATAACATACATTAGTCAGAATCTATGTTTTATTAATATACAAGATGGGAATTGTTTACGCTCTTGTCCAACAGTCCAAACTAATAGGCTAGTTATTTTAATCAGGCCCATAAGAGGAGATACAGTGACAGTGAGTATAGCTAAATGCTCATACACTAAATACTAAACAAAGATATTCCCACATCAATTCTGTAAATACAGCCTAATTTTTACCCCTAACAACTGACGCAATAATGACTACCGGTAGTATTTTGTATTTCCGGATTGAACGGAAGATACACAGATTTTAATGGTCCATAGTGCTGTACAAAACAAAAGTACCAGCTAAAAGGTGTGGGATGAGAAAATAGATAAATATTTCAGTGTCCCATGAAGCATTTACGTCTATTCACACATGAAAGTGTGTGGGAAAGGTATGTCGTACTTCCAAACGTGGGTTTGTGCTCCGAGTCTGGGCAGCACTTACCTTCACAGCAACAATAGTTCCATCCAACAACTCTGCTTTATGAACCTGGGCTAAGCTGGCAGCTGCTATGGGATCGTTGTCAAACTTCTTGAATATCTGTTGGGGGCTTTTATTGAAATCTTCTTGGAAGAGAGCGTCCACCTTTTAAACAAAATAAAATATATAACATGACATTAAAACCTTTAGTCTAGGTTTATATGTGGGTGACTGGGTGTATGACTCACTGCAGTTTGAATATTAATCGATTTGACTGTGCTAATTTGGTTGGTTTGGTTTCCGGTTAGTTCTTACCTCTTTGTATCTCCTGTCCAAGGCCTTGTCCTCTAAAACCTGTATGGTGCGAATGTATTCAGGGGGCAAGAGGTGGTTGAAGGAGCACAGGCCTTGTCCAAGTTTGATGTATATTCCACCATTTTTCACAGCTCCATATACCATTTTGTCTGCTGCCCTCTGGTGGCAAGCCGACATTGCATCCAAATAGGGTTGGCTGCTCTGGCAGGGGAGGACACATGTACAATACAACATAGTATTTAAGAATAATAGCAGAGATATGTCGTCGCACATGGGAAATACTTTTATGATATATAGGTCTTTTATGGTGACAAGCTTACCTCATCTAGCCCACGTAATGTCATGTTGCTCGTCCACCAGTAATCAAATGAGATACAGAGACCAATGCACACAGATCTGAGGACACAAGCAGGCTTGACATCACTTAAAAAGGTTTCTATTTAGCATATAAAGGTAACGTGTTACCGTTTATGCAGGGTTTAATAGCAGAGAAAAGAATACATGCAATTATTACATGCAATGCCGTTATTTAATTTAACTACATTTCCTGGGAAGTGCTAATTCTATCTGAGCAGAAACAGAATGACCAGAGGGGGATATCAAAAGCAGAAGCATGGATTCCCCACAGCAAATCCATGGCATTGGACGACATTGGGGGAACGATGACTGTTGGTGATCCACCCACCTTAAGAACCGACCACTTCCCTCGATCTCAATCTTCATTTTCCTCCGCTCACGAGGTTCTGACATGGCATACTGGATGCCGTACTGGATGCCGTACAGCGAAGGCACACCGGCAAGAACTGCGAGAAACATCTTTTTCATCAGTCCTCTGCTCTTCCCCTCCCTGAGAGAAAAAGAAAGGAGGTATAGTGGTATACCCACATTATTGATATGTACATATATATACTATGTCAATTTACTATAAGGTATAGCCTATTGACCATCATGTAAAAAGACCGCACGGCAAGTTAGAATTGTCTAGAATTGATCTATGTTCTAGGATGGAGACTCAGTAGATAACAAACCTCAAAGAACTGAAGGTTCTGGTGAGTGGGTTCAGTGTTCCTGGGTGTTGACATCTGTGGAGCAGGGCCATGTGTCGTAGACACAGCCTCGACTAGAAGAGAGACATACAGATAGTTGTTTGTTGTTTATTTACAGTAGAGGTCCTAGCTAATGTTGTTATTACTAGTTATCAGTCCAATAATTGAAAGGTTTCTTTGGGTCACTGATGCCTAGCTCACAAACACATGAGGGGCAGGGGCAACCCATTTTAAACAACATATAACATTGAGAACTATTGTTTTTTTTGGTTGCGACCAACCACGTGGCCAAATAAGAGTCTCAATAATTCAGAGTTCAATTCAGTGTCAGTGGCACGGACAGGGACGGATTAACCCCCATGAGGGCCCCTGGGCCGGTCATTTTTGCAGGGCCCCCGGCCCCCCATAGCGCGCGTGCACGCAACATTTTTGTGTTTTCCCGTGTTTTTATCATATTTTTGACCTACATTTAACTAAATCAGGGGTTTTTTCAACTGATTATGAACCAGGGACCACCACGCTGACTAAGGGTTAGGGTTTCCCTTGAAATTGAAACTCCCTTTCTGTGGAAGTTCTTGACATCCGACTTCCCAGTAACTGACATTGATGTCATCATACATCACCAGGTCACTTAATGAACTAACTGCCACAATCTAACTAAAGGGTGACGAGTGATGCTTTGTAGTTGTGTGCACGCAGAACACGATGACACCAGGCAGTATCACACAAGTTCTGAAGTTGAATACACACATAGATAATATATACACTAGTATTGGGCATGTGACGTCACCAGCAGATATGAGACAAGGACAAGAACAGAATGGATATAAATAGAACATGCATCTCGTATCACATTAGTATTTTGGAATATATTGTGATAAGGATAGGCACTAATAAGCTTCCGCCTATGCCTTTTCGATCACCTTAAAAGAACTGTTTAATTGGTAATGTCTTGTAAAAAGGAAAAGATCGAAATAAACTATTCATTCATCATTGTGCACAGACTTCAGTCTATCTGATAAAGTAGTTGATGGTCATCGTATCATGGCGGGTATCAATTATGCTTATGTTTGAGTGATTCGCCACATGTATGTACTGGGTCAAGCAGTTATGGTCATAATTCATGACAGTGTGTGTGTGCGTGCGTGCGGCTGTGCGCGTGCATGGTGGGATGCCCCATCAAGGCCACTATCTCCAGCCAAGATACTTTGTTGTTTTCATTGACTGTCTGCATCTGAGGACACAATGTTTTCACCAGTGACAAATTGATGTACAGATAACATTAGCCCTAATGTCAGGGACCTGACCGACCGTAGTGGATTTTTCAAAGCAGCTCACTTCACAATGATGAACACTTGGAAAAGGATAGTATCACGTGACCACGGAATATTACCAACACCTATTTTGCCTCGTTTCATCTGATCTCCTGCGACATTGAAAAAATAACAACAAAAAACATGGAACTCAGTTTTCAATTTCCCTTTGAAAGTGTCAAACTGCAGATTGATTCAATGCACATCACAATCACAACATGGCTGAAAACGTCTCCCCATCATCCAGTCTGAAACCGAACCTCTTCTCATACTCTTAATTCCTACTTCTAGCATTTATTGTTTCCCATTTTTGAAAGATTGTATGAAGGTGTCTGTACTTGTTCTGTTGTTCACATAGGCTATATTATTTATAATGAATTGCATTTTTATATGCTTTACAGCAAATGCTGTTATTTAGGTAGAATGTTAGACAGACACTAGGTTGGATGTACCTGGTATAAGTACCATACTTTCGTTGAACCATGTCAATTACTGTCTCAATTCAGAAGGTGAAAGTGTTTTCTTTGCACTCTATGTATTATCCTTGGATCAAGATGGTCATCGATATGAGTCTCGTATCAAGCCTCAAGGCTATCTATTTATGTGACCAGATATGGGTTCATGACTTCATGTCATGACATGAACTCTGTTCTTACTTTGTCGTTCTGTCCGGATAAAACATTAAGTGTCTCTGGTAAATGCTGCAGAGCAATACAAATACATAAGGAGCCACTGGGATGTCATGTGTATTAACATTTATATAAAGTTAAACAATTTAATCTCATGACTGCAGTCGTTGCTAACATGACAATTCAAAACAAAACATTCACAACTATGGATTTACCACTTTGAAGGTCTCCCCCGTCATGGTGCCGGCGTCCCACACTTCGCGTCCTGTTCAAGAAAAATAATAAACCAGAATATTCCTCCTATTTCTATTGTAACCTTGGACTTCTGCCTCCCTGTTGCTACTAACTAATAGCACAAATTATGATTACCCCCATCTCTCCTGCTGCTGCTACCATACATCATTATATTCTCGCGATAACCAGACGGCCTGCTATTGGTTGTATTCGACTGTGACGCAACATCGCGAGATTGTTATCGGCCAAAAAATGAACAGATCTACAAGCTATAGCAACGCATCGCGATCAGTAGCGATGCGACGCGTTGTTAGCTTGCAGATGATCAGCAGATCTGTTCTGTCAAGGTATATATACTCTGATATTAGGATACGACACTGACTGGCTATTACAACAGTATCTGTGTAGGTGGGATGTATTACAAATATGGACACTAGTGCGCGCAGAGTAGAATAATAAATTGGGTCAATGTTGGGTCCCATTATCCCATAATATCAAGAGTGCTCGTCGCCTGATAATCAACTAGCCAATCACCCGCGACCGTCCTTCCCGGTTCTTCCAGGCCATGGGATTGTCATTGCGTGCGAGCGTCCTTCTATTCCATGGGATAGAACGGAAAAGAGTAATTAAAGTTAAAATAAAATAATAATAAAAAATAATAAAAAAGGGGGAAAGTTACAGCTTTGGTGTTGGTTGGTGTAACCTTTCAAAATATATCTCTCTCTCTCACACACACACACACACACACACACACACACACACACACACACCCCTTGGAAAAACATTCAATGGTTACATCATGTTACATCAGTCATCATCACCAGGTAAGAGGTAACCATAGGGTCACAGCAATCCCGATGGTCTGTACTGTACTCAATGCAAGCTAATAATAATAATAATAATAATAGGCCATACTTTTAACTTTAATGCACTTTATATTTGAAAAATACAATTTAAAAGTGTACCAGTGTATTAAAAACCTCTTTACCATAGTCTTCTTTTACAGACAAGACATTATACACACACTCCATATTTTGACCGGTGAAAACTTTCCAAAATACATTGTCAGCATGTTTTTCATTATCATTATCATTCATTATGCAATCCATGAGTAGGCTAATATTTCATCACTTACAACACCATCATCATCATCATCATCATCGTCACAGCGCACCGGATGTCGTCGTACGACCGTGTCGCACGCAGTCTCTTTCCTGTTTACGGGCGGGAAGAGCGAACCTGTGTGTGTTGCATTGATCACTCTGCTCTCCACAAGCAAAGCAGCACGTTTTGGCATTTATATCACACAGAGGCAAACATAAATACATATAAAAGCACACCATATTCTCTTTTTCTTAACGACCGGCACGACCTGGAAGGGAAGGGAAATAACCTATGTTTTATTAACGGAAAGTTGACGGTTAAGGGATTCTGAAGAGAGAACCACCAGATGGAGGATCCTGCAGATTCTGGTGGTGGTGGCGGCGGTGGTGGTAGCCCTGACGGCCCGGTGGAGGAGGGAGGCCCCGCGGTGCAGCAGTGGCAGCAGCGGCAGCAGCAGGTGGGGGATGTTTGCTCGCCGGCCTCGGGTCTCCCTGTGCGGCTGGTGGAGTGGAAAGTCAAGCCCGGGTCTCAGGTGAATGTGGACTCCGTGCTGGCGCTATGCGTCCCCATATCCCCGGTGGAGAGGGAGGCCCCGGCGGCGGATCATTCAAACAGGCTGCCGCCGTCCGAAAAGAAGCTGAAGTCGGACCGTGCCGGAGTGGTGAAGGAGCTGTGCTGTCAACCCGGACAAGTCATACCCGCTGGGTGAGTGAGCGGACCCGGTGCCGTCCCCACCCGCTCGCCTCGTACCCACACACGGTCTTGTCGTTTACGGTTTCAGGCAACAACAACATTCGCAGCAACATAACACGTTAGCATGTTAGCGAGCTAACGATGCTATTAGCCGCTTCGCTAAAGCCTCGCTCATATTGCGTAGTGTGCGACGGCGTCAACATCAACATGTACAAGCTGGGCTGCTCTTTTTGACAAGCGAACGTTTACGAAACCATGCTGCCCCGTGTGTTGACTCGGTCGGAACATACACAGAGTTAACACAGCGATGTGGTGGTGACGGTGACAGGCAGACAGGAGTCAATGATGATGGGCGCTCTCGCCTCTCTCATCCTCATGTGTTTTACACTCACAGCTTTTACTTTACCCTTTGTGCCTGCGAGCTGCCTTGTAGTGTAAAAGTCTGCGCTGTCGCAGAATTCAGTCGTAATTCCTTTTTTTGTTTGTTTAACAGCATTCAGCCCTGCTGTGTTATTAGATAACCAGTCGACTTTGACAGCAAACTTCACCTGTTTTCTGGGTAAAAGTGTTACTTAAAATACGTAGAAAAATGTTTTGCTTTGCAGTCACTGTCAGTGCCGTGGTACTCACTGTGTGTGGTCATTGACAAGGTTGTTCCAATCCCAGCACAACGTGGAACAGTTTAATTTATTTAAATTCAAATGAGCTTTATTGGCATGAGAAAACATATGTTTACTGCCAAAGCAAGTGTCAAAATATAATAAAACAGTTGAAAATGGGTAAAGTATATACAGTTGGGGGGGGGGGGGGGGGGGGCATTGAGTAAACAGAGCTATGTTGCATTGCATGATATATTCAGTATATGTAGTATTCACGGTAGGGGAGAACAGGGTAATGCAAATATTTCACTATTACTTCACCAGAAGTTTAGGTCAATGAGATAATTTATGAGAATGACTACTGTCGCCACATCTAAAGTATAAGTATAAAGTATAGCGTAGTGTTGAGGGAACTAGCCCTAGAATGGCTCTTGTTGTTTCATACAGTTTGTACAGTATTTCACATACAGAGCACACATAGAACACCCTACTTAATTTCTGTTCAGGTTCAAAATGCGTTTCCTAAATGTGATAAATGCTCCGTTTGTACTTGCCCATTCAATAATTCCAAGGACGTGGAGTGAAATATGGTCCTCTAGTTTCATATCCATGTGAAAGTTCTGTCACAAAATGTGTATTTAGTAAATTATATCCACTTTTTCACGAGATGCACACGGACGTCTTTCTCTCCGGGCAAAGGGGCCCAGAATGAAAGCTGGACTTCATTTATCAAAACTTCCTCTGATCACCACAAACGTCATCACCAATTGACCAGGGAAGCACAAATGTGTTTGGGTCACACAATTGTCAGGTGCCTTGCTGGGTAATTTACACACCACTTGACAATTGTGTGACCCAAACTTTTGTGTTTCCCTGGTCAATTGGTGATGACATCTGTGGAAGTATTGGTAAAATCAGTCCATCGATCATTCCCGGCCCCTCGCCCGGAGAGAAAGACGTCCGTGTGCATCTCTTGAAAAAGTGGAGATAATTGACTAAATACACGTTTTGTGCCAGAACGTTCACATGGATATGAAACTAGACTAGGACCATATTTCATTCCACGTCTTTGGAATTATTTAGTACAAACGGAGCATTTATCACATTTAGGCCGCCCATAATTCAATTCAACCAGGAACGGGTGGAAGGGATCTATGCCTCTGATACATGAAAATGTACGAAGTTAATTAAATGATCACAGGCATTCTAGGTCTATGAGGGAACATACTGGGGCTATACTAAATCTAACCAACAAAATTAAACTGAGACCCAATCTGGTATAAATCAGTTGTTCACAAACTTTTTCAGTTCCAGACCCAAACTTAGAAAATGTACATTATGAATTTACATCTACATTAATTATATTAATTATAATAATAATTATAATATTATATATAATATATATATAATTATAATTATATAATAATATAAATATAATAATGTTATTATAATTATATTAATATTATTCACATGGCATTATCATATATATTAATATTTTATTATACAGATTTGTTTGAGAATATGTTGATCATTTATGTTTTATTTTTTATTAGACTGCCTTGGAGATGAATCCCTCCATGTAATGGCATTGGAATGAGCTGTGTCAATATGGAATCCATGCAGTGTGTGGAATATCAGCATTGCTAGGGCTAGCTAGAGCAGGGGTGTCCAAACTTTTTTCAAAGGGGGCCATATTAGAAAATATTAAAACACCCAAGGGCCAACCTTACTATATCTCCTGACATAATGTAGCGTCGGACTAGTCTATAACAAAGTCACATAATGTAGCGTCGGACTAGTCTATAACAAAGTCACATATACACATCGCATTTAAATGATTCTATTGAACTCATCATATCATCGTCAATATTTCAAATCAATGGTCTTTTATCGGGTGTGTGCTATGAACAAAAAGTATCTCTCAGCCTTTTTTCAGCCATATGTCACATTACCAAATGTAACCAGAGGAGCAACGTAAAAATAATAATACAAGGAAGAAGGAACAAGGAACACTTGAAAATTATATTCTGGGAAATGCCCAGGTTAAAAAACTTGAATGCCTCCCCCTAGCCAGCCGGGGCGCCTGATGGAGGGGAAAGGAACTGGTTCCTCCCACGCACTACGTCCAACCATGGGGAAACTCCCCCCTGTCAGGTGTAAAGGAGCAACTTGGACACTCAGGCATGAAGGAAGCATGACTTCAAGTCTGTTGCTCTCCCCTTGTCCCCCATATATGGGGACTAGGTTGGCGGAGGCTGTGTAGAGCCAAGGATCACATTAAATAATTGACACACGGGTGAAAAATGGGTTACAAAATCACGGGATAAATTAAAAAAAATACTGTACTGTTGGGCGGGGCCGTTCATAATACAATTGAGGTATGAAGCTGCGGGCCGCATGACATTTATCCCAGGGCCGCATTTGGCCCGCGGGCCACACTTTGGACACCCCTGAGCTAGAGCATACCTGTCAACATTGAAATTTGAAGATAAAACTTGGTCAATTCCAGTTCCATAAATAATGTGCCTTGAGTTCATCAAACAGTTGGCATCGGTTCAGTTCCTTCAATTAAAAAGTTCCACCTCAGGCCGGTTGTTCAACAAAATGCAAAACAAGGAAGAAACCACAGTTCAGTAAAGTTCATTCAATACAAATATCCCATTTCAGATTATTTGTTTTGGTAGAAAAGGGGAACATTTACAGTTGTGAGCCATGAAAACAGGATCCTATGTTTCGGCAACACTGGTATATACAGTAGTAATAATAGCTGCCTGGGGTGATAGCATGTCCCTTTGGGGTTTGTTGTCATGATAGCTGCTTTATCTATGTTGTTGCATGTTAAAGCTCTAATCAGTCAGACACACGTGAACAAATCTGTAGCCCCTGCCACCAATAGCTTGAGCTCTTATTCCCTTGGTGATCATCCTATTGGACAACATGTTACATGTTTTTTAAACTGTTTGTTTGCCATATTTCTCAAGAAATGATGAGTCATATTTGTCAGGTGAAACAAGTGCTGTCTTCATTCCCCCCCTATTATTATTGTAACGTGTATGTTTCTGTGTCACAACCTCGCGACCCTCGTTTGCGTTCGTTTCCGACGTTCTGTTCGTGGTTCAATCACAGCTGTCACAGTTGTCGCTTCTAAAGTGGCCACGGGGCACTAATATTGTATTAGTAGGAGACGCTTTCCCAGGGAGCGCACACTTCCGCCGTGCGGGGCAGGGCTTAGGAGGCAGCCAATCATGACTAGGTCGCTACTACGTGATTTTCTACATCAGTTTCAGACTATACCATTGGCTTAGGGGGCAGTCAATCATGACTAGGTCGCTATTAAAAACGGGCCCGTTATATGTCAGGTTTCACCTAAATCCTGGATTGTAAAAATGTCAACTAATGTGTTTCTTCTCTTTAGGGGTGTCATTGTCAGAATAGAAGAATGCAACCACCCCATAGTAATGAAGGGACTGTGTGCTGAATGTGGCCAGGATCTGACTCAGTAAGTACACACCCACGCACACGCACTCACACACTCACACACACCATTCTCATTTTGCAGGTGTGATATGTAGATGATTGAGCTTCTTGCAGTAGGGGTGTGACAGTACACTAAGGGCACTTTCACACCGGACAAGGCGGACATGTTTGGTTTGTTTACATATTTGGTACGCTTTACAAAGTCCAGTGTCTTGCCCAAGGACACTTCGACATGTGGACAGGAGGAGCCGGGATTCGAACCGCCTAATGCTAATATTTGGTCCTTGGTCCTTGATCCGGACCTTCTAAGCGAACTTTGCGTGTGAAAACGCCCTAACATATCAGTTTTGTTTTCGGGTTTGAAGCTACAGTTTGGTTAGTTTTCAGTACAGTAAGGGGGGCAATCATACAATTAAATGTCAGTTATTATGAACGTTTGTCATCAACAGTTCTTGATCTTTGTTATAACATTTTAAATTAAACACAATGGAAGCAAAACATTGAGTAAAATAATAGAAAATGATACAATAACGGTTCCATTAAACTTTCCTCTCAAAAAGGAGGGTTCACGATTTGTGGACCTAATCGCAGCCAGTGAATTTACAGAGCTGGGACAGTTATGTCTCAGAAGAACTGAAATAATTTCCCATAATCACTTATGAAAACTAAATTATATGGCCCACGGCTTATGTATAATATTCTACTTTCTACTTCTACATGCACATCTGTCTCAGGCACCATGCCTGACGAAGGTCCATAATCTGTTTTTGCACAGATCTGAGGGCGGAATCCTCCCTTTCTTTTTTCAAAGTAATGGCTTGAAAATAAATTCAAGAGTGCTGCAATCACTGTTGATAAAATGCACATGGACTCCCGTTGATGTGGATGCTGGCAACATTTTGTTAGAATAACTTACATTGGAATTCATTTTTTGAACAATGTCAATTGTGGAAATATACCCAGCCAGTTAAAAGCTGTGGACCTCAGGTATTCTCTATAAACAACGGTGATATTCTTTCCACGGCTAGCATGCCTGTTTGAGTCAAACCAGCTGCCAGTGAACACTGGCATGCCTTGCTAATTTAATCTGCATGTTTGTTGTTGCCCTCACAATGAGCTGCTTTTTTACACAATCACAATAAATGTTCAAGGTCCAGAGAAAACACAAACCACTAAATGCTTTACTCTTTTTCTCTCACAGACTTGAGAACAGGAATGGGAGACAGCAGGCACCCATCTCCACGGCAACGGTCTCCATGGTGCACAGTGTCCCTGAGTTGATGGTCAGCTCAGAGGTGAGGCATGGGAGTCTAGGAACACCTGGGCTTAGTAGCCAGGCTATGGAAATTGGTGTTTAACAGTTAATTTAATTTATACATTTAATTGGTTACCGGTACTTTAACCTTAGATTTAGAATTTTTTTATTTAAAAACCTCCAAAATTTGATCTACACATTCTCAACGCATCACAATGTGAGGCATTGTGAGCTTGTAGATCGGCTATGGCTCAGGAGGTAGAGCAGATTGTCCAATGATCCCTGGGTCGGCGGTTCGAATCCCGGCTCCTCCTGTCCACATGTCGAAGTGTCCTTGGGCAAGACACTGAACCCTACATTGCCTCCAATGAGTCGGTTGGTGTAAGCTTGCCACCATTGGTGTGAATGTGGGAAGTGAGGACGCTGGCGTCGACTGTTCGCCGTTTCACCTCCCAATGTATGAATGAATGAACCATTGTAAAGCGCTTTGAGCACTTGGAAAAGCGCTATAAAAATGCAATTCATTATTATTCTTGTGTGACAGTTGTATGACAAAGCATAAAATATGGCATAATTGGTTATCGATATATTTCGTTTGTATTCATTGATATATAAAATATATAATGGATTACTCTAGTCTAAAATATAATAGCTAGAATAATCAGAGAAAATAATTGCTAGTTGCAAGACTAACGCCCCATTCACACAGAGGATGCTAGAAGCAAGAAGCTGCTTCTAGCGTCCATGTTATCTTTATGCGTACTAGCATTTTAGTTTTGAAATTTGAAGCCTGCAATTACAAGCTTTTTCTTTTTTCTAGCTTGCTTTATTTCTCCTCTGGACTCAACATTCACAGAGCTTTTACAGTCTCTGTTCTATCTTAAAGCTTTTAGAAACTGCTTCTGGCCAATCGGAGCACAGCGTGGTCTGAGGAGGTGGGGCTTAGCTCATTCAACAAGAGCAGAAAACCTCCGACCGCAGCAGCCCCGTCAGCTGTTTCCAATAGAGGCTGACCGTGGAGTGGGCTAAACACACAGACTGACCATGTGTGAGAGCGAGCCACTGTTTACAATCGCCGGGCAACAGCATAATTTATTTCAATTAAATAATTACCTTTATATCAGGAATACATTGGTTGCAATGCACATTGTGTGACCAACCCACGATTAATACCCACTTCTTCCACCCCCCGAGGTCAGTGGTTGAAGCAGGTAATATATATACCCTGCCCACAGCCCACTTATCAGTGAACACACCCCCTTGTGGAAATGTTTTGCTGAAGAAGGAATTGGCGAGCACGGGAGAAAAAGACCCGGCCATCACCCCCCGGGCTGCCGCGGTGATAATGGTTATTTATTAATTAAGTAATGAAAGTCAAAGTATGTTACCCAAGTTTCATATCGGCATTAAGTTTGCGTCAAGGTCATTTCTGGCAGTGAGAAGCACAGTCAGTGGTGAGGTCATTGCACTGGGGCCGTGGGGGAGAGGAGATCGGAGAGGAGCAGAGGCGGTCTCCTCTTCTCCCGAGATGAGAACAGCATGAGCGGTGGGTAGACATACTAGACAAGGGGGGAACCGTCGGGCTACAGACGCCTCCTTAGGTTATTTAGCAGCATGTTTACCAACATTATATTATTTAATTATCCATAAATAGGTTATGAAGTAACTAAATATAGACTTATTTCTCCTATTCTGCTATTTTACATTTACAAAAAGGCGCACCTGTTCAGACTGACTATTTTCCGTCTCGTCTCAAGAGCACCACAGCTGCGAGTTGAGTGTGACCGGGTGCCTTGAACACGCCCACTTTCTGAAAGAAAAGCTGCTTCAAAATAATTTAATTGTGCCTTATTTTTCCAGCTTCTGCCGGTGCGAACAAAGCATAAGACAGTGGCTTATGCCGTGGCTCATGGCTTATAGAATATAGATCTGTACTAGATACATATTATTGGAGCTATGCTTACTGACCCATGTCACTCTCACCATTCCAGCAAGCAGAGGAGCTTGGCAGGGAGGACCAGAAGAGACTGCATAAGAACAAGAAGCTGGTCTTAATGGTAGATCTGGACCAGACACTCATCCACACCACTGAGCAACATTGTCAGCGCCTGTCCAATAAGGTAATCTACTCCATCCTGCTTCAGCCTGAACTCTTAAGGTGACTCCAGACCGAGGAAACTTGTCCAGACCAAACACACAAAACTGCATTCTTGTCCCATTCCATGCATGTACATGGACAAGTCACATGATTATTATGGCAATAGGAAACCACACTATTATAGGCAAATGTGTGACATCAAGAGTTTCATTGAGTTGGGTTGTCATCGTATACTGTCCAATCAGTTGAGGGCAAAGTGCACAAAAGCCTTGGGAAGAGTATCAAATTGCTGGCCAATCAGAAAGAAGAATAGAGAGTATTGCACAATTTTAAACGACTTGCAGTGCAATAACAATATCTGCTTGCCTTTAGGCAACCACACTAATAAAATAAAAATGGTTTCCTGGACGCAGAGCCACTAATAGACTCCTTTCGCTGAACTAGTCAAGGTGACTTTTACCCTGACCCCTATGCAAAAAAACCTTACAGGTATAATCCACACGTCAGCTCCACAGGGAACGTGAAGAGGAGAGGAACATATCCACATGAAGGGACGGGGGGAAAAACTGTTGGTTTCAAGTAAACATTTCCAGTTGATGGGACCCAAAGTTGGGAAACACTGCTCTGACAATCAGATCAATCGGATCGCCCCTTTCTTATGTTGTTTCTGTATCTTGTCTCTTTTTACCAGTGGCCAAGTGTTACTATGGGGAAGACCAAGATGTGACTAAGGAGAGAGAGTCCATGCACAACCTTTGCAGCACCCAGGCACTAGACAAAGGGCAGACAAACAAACAAAAAGCTTTGGCGCTCCAAAAAATAAATAAATCATTCATAAATCATTACTGGAGATGGCCTCATCTCATCTCACCGAAGTAGCCTAAGATGTGCCAGCATTAGAACTCATCGTGTCGATGCTGCAGGGCCTGGCCGAAGTCAGTCGCCATGCTGCCTACGAACAGGTTATACTTATTCATGATCTCTGCCTTGGTCAGACGCCCGTCCCTGTCTGCGTCCGACATGTGGACAAGGTGCTTGGCCTCTGCCCCTGCGTAGTCGGTGTTGGGCAGGATCCAGTCTCTGATCTCCTCCATGTCCAGTATCCCATCTTTGTTCTTGTCTCTGAACTCTATGAAGTGAGACTTTGCCGTCTTCAGCCACTCGTGCTCGGCAGGATCCCCCTCCTGGTCACCTACGTACTTGTACATGTCACCTATGTACTCATCCACGTCAATCTTTCCATCCCTGTTCTTATCAACGTCTTCTAATGTTTCCAGCACTAGAAGGTCTTGCATATGGTCATACTGCTCAGGGTGAAGGAAGGCAGTGAACTCCTCCATGTTGAGTTTCATGTCCGCATCCAGGTCAGCCTTTTTAAACCTCCTCTCATCACGAGCAACCGTCTGAAAGGAAGCATTTTTGTGCTCGGCGTCAACATACTTATGGTATTTGAATGATGTGACGTTTTCGTACTCCTCCCAGGACACCAGGCCATCACCGTCGAGGTCGTAGGACTTCAACTGTCGGCCCATGTCTTCATACATCCATCTATTCTGAACTTGTTTGATCCACTTCCGCATCTCCTCCACAGTCACATAACCATCCTTGTCCTCATCTATCCGCTCCACCAGCATGCCGAGTCTGTTCTTGCTCTCCTCTGGCACGAGACGGTCAAAGGTCTTAGCTTCTTCCTTCCCCAGAAAGGCATCATGGTCGTACTCAAAGTTCTTCGAGTCGTCATGCTCTTGGCTACTAAGTGGGCGTTCGTGGTAAACCCGGTGTTCCTTCTTCATTATTGGTTTACCGATGGCGTGTATCACGCAAAGCACTAGCAGTGCGAAGCACATGATAAGCTTTCGCAGATTCATCATGAATTCTCAAATTGTCTTCCGCTTCGCTCTTAAACCTGCCCCCAGGATTGGAGATTCTTAAAGGGTATTGTTACTCCTCAAGAACAAAGTATTGATAATCCTCAGGATCAGAGGCCAGTGTGTACTGTACTTGTGACTTTGGTCACTTATAAGCTGATGGGTCCATGATGTCAGAACCAAGCCCATGGTTGTGATGATGACATTGTGTGATGTCATTGAATGATGTCTTTTGCCATTTAATGTAATCTGTCTGCCTTGTGCCTTCTTGAAATGCAATCTGAGATGGACAGTAGTGCCTTAGTTAAGCTCAATTTTTATTTCAGGCCCTGTGATGTCATACTGTACATACTGTCATCAGAGATCCATGATTGGGAAGCCACTGTTATTACTGTCTTATTCTTTAAATTATTGGTTACTTTTGTTGTTGTGGTGGTGTTTCATTTAGTCAGGTTTTATTTTACATGATGATGATTATAATTCTCAAATTAACAAAAATCCTGCAATCTTTCTCAGCACCATCAGTTGTATTCAAATATTGACACACCTGCATTAAGTGGATGTGCAAATATTTCCTTTGCAAAAGAAAACATTTTAAGAAACTTAAAGGATGACTTTATAGTGTGGTAACATAAAACTTTAGGGTACTCAAAATGTCCAGGTTCACAATGGGGTTCTATGGACTCATGAGTACTGAGATGAGTCCGCTACTTTAAAAGTAGCAACTTAGAATATTTTAAAACCTACAAAAACAACCCTAATATTATGAAAATCGGATATTAATTGTCTGGCATACTATAAAGGGATGGGGGTCGGGAAAATTTGAACCCCATCATTTTCTAACAGTTTGGTCACTATAAAATCCAACACAGCAAAGAAAATCTATTTTAGCAAAGAAATGCTACGGAAGTACACCTCGTACCACACTATTACTCATTTTCAACCTATCTTCATATAAAATGATGGTCCTCACTAATGCTCATAGTCATGATACAATTGGACATTTTTTTCCTAATAGGTTGGCCGTGGACACTTCAGAAACCACATTAGAAATTGTACTTTGTTTTACAAGAGTTGCTTTTGTCCAGTGCTGCTTTTCTAGGACTCAAACGCTTCATTTGTATTAATTCCTCTCCACATTAATTTGTTATGCCAATGTATTCATGTAATATCTTTCTTACATTATTCCACAGGGGATTTTCCACTTCCAGCTCGGACGAGGGGAGCCTATGCTCCACACGCGGCTTCGCCCACACTGCAAGGAATTCCTGGAGAAAATCGCCAAACTCTATGAGCTACACGTGTTCACATTTGGAAGCCGTCTTTATGCACACACCATTGCAGGTATTGTTGTCATTGATACTTTTTCATGTGAGGGCATTTCTTTAGACGACAGCCACTGTTAATTTGTTTGGTGCACATAGCCTGCTTAATAGCAAGATGTAGCAGACCGTTTGCAAATTGTATAACATCACCCTTTAAAACCTATATACTTACAGTAGTTTCCCCCCTATACACTCTCCGGAAATAGCCGATCTAAAAGTGAGGTTGTAGATCTGCTATTTGCGTCGTATGTTCTCCCCAGAATGGGGACACTGGGGTTCAAATAGTCAAAAGCTATTTAAAGTTTTTGAAGCCAAATATTTATCATTGTTGCACTGCCTGTGTGTGACCAAAAGGGGGAGATGTATGCCTATGGTTTAGATTAAATTAATTTGATTGAATCCCGTGGGGGAAATTGTATGTTACAGTAGCCATGGCTATTACAGAAGTATACAAGCTTAAAGGATAGAAAGGAGCTGGTTATAAAATAAATAGTTTTTTTCTTTTTGGCTAAGCTGCTGTGATGGTGGCCAATATGTCTCAGTAGCTATCGGGTCAGAGTAACCAATTTGTCTTCAAAAGAGGGGTCTGGGGAACCCCAGGGTTCCTTGAGGGGCCTCAAGGCAAATCAGCTAAATGAGGAGCAGTTTAACTCTTACGCTCTATTTAATCCTTCGGCTATTCGAAAATTGCCGATCTACAAGCTCACTAAACGTTTCAATGCGACACACAAGCTTGTTATGTAGATCTGTTGTTTTCAGAAAATGTTGGTAAATCTTCGTTCTCATAACCCTGACTCTGGCACAAAAGTCTGTAGCCAAATACATATCATTTAAGGGTTCCTTGATTTTAAAATGTTTGATAACCACTGGTCTAATAATAGGTCATAGTTGCTCATAAAGAAGGACTAATTGTACTACCACCTGCCTAAGTAAATAACCCAAACCATCTTTTGGTTGATAGCTGGTAGTATACAAAGTGTTACATTTTCTTCTGTGTTGCTCACAGAGGAGAACATATTATTGGTGCAACTGGCATTATATTGGAGATTTGGAGTTCATGCATTTTTCTTCTTTGACAACTTCTTGTTATTCAGACTGCAAACTGGAAGCTTATAAAGGAGAACCAGCGCCAGTCCAGAACTGTTATGTGCCCCAGTATAATGAATCTTTAATGCAGTTTGAATTGGACTTTTCTTTTTTATGTAGCCCGGACATAGTGTATAGAGGTCATCAGAGCAGTTGGATAACAATGGTGGAAGAATGACTCATCTTTCTTTACTTAAAACCACAATGTAAAATATACTGTTAAAAATCCTTAATTCAAAAATGTACGGTAAAAGTTTGAAAGTATTGCCATATATATTCATTGAAGAATGGCCCATATGACATCGTATTATATTTTTATTGCAACTAGTGTCACATTTTAATTTTTTCATTTAAATAATGCAGCTGGTAAAGGTGGGGTTGATTCTATTACTTCATGGGCTGCTGAGTAGCTTTGCTGAGTAGCGTTAAAAATGTTCGTTCCTGCCAAGTCACAAACACAGGTTTTATTACTTTAGTAAATTAGTATGTTTTAAATCGCCAGTTTAAGTCTTCTTTCACACAGGTTTTATAAATGATGGTTAGTCAACAACCATGCAGAGAAGAAATTATTTGGTTTTTTTTCTCCGTTCCATTCAAGGTTTTTTAGATCCTGAAAAGAAACTCTTCTCTCATCGGATCCTGTCCAGAGACGAGTGTATCGACCCTTTCTCCAAGACGGGGAATCTTAGGTAGGCATCTAATTCAAGACAAACATGGAAGGCTAGATGATAGATATGGTAGATAGATAGATATCTCGCAGGATAGTCCCGAAATTGGACCGTCTGACCCGCACAAACAGAACAATGTCCCGCGAATCAAACTAAACCAAAAAGGCTGGTGAAAGAGGAGCTAAAGGTTAGAGGAGATCTCACTGTATGGTGTAGAGAGGGGGGCAGTAGAGAGAGGTA
This sequence comes from Protomyctophum bolini, assembly GCF_963924005.1. Classification (NCBI taxonomy): domain Eukaryota; kingdom Metazoa; phylum Chordata; class Actinopteri; order Myctophiformes; family Myctophidae; genus Protomyctophum; species Protomyctophum bolini. The sequence continues at coordinate 9,966,946 of NC_137878.1, forward strand.
GGCATTGGTTATGTCATATCCCCAAACGGGTATGGACTATTTTTATTCATTTATAACAGAAGCCAGACCGATAGAATTGTTTATTATTATATACAAATTATTTGTTTTAAATTGGTATTATTATGCAGCTGTTCTGTCCCTATTTTGGGCATGTCAGTTTTCAGAAAGAGGGAAAGAAAGGGAAGGGAAAGTGCTTTGCAACACTAGCCACATCTTGTATCTAATCTATTGGCATAGCTGAGCGGATAGAGAGGCCACCTGGGAATGGTAAGGTCACTGCTTTGCCCCTGGGCCCGCCCATTCTGTGTGTCCAAGTGTCCCTGAGCAAGACACTTAACCCTTAACTGTTCCCCGGCACTGTATTACAGTAATAGCTCCCAACAATGCAGAAGACAAACACTTAACCCTTAACTGTTCCCCGGCACCGTATTACAGTAATAGCTCCCAACAATGCAGAAGACAAACACTTAACCCTTAACTGTTCCCCGGCACCATATTACAGTAATGGCTCCCAACAATGCAGAAGACAAACACTTAACCCTTAACTGTTCCCCGGCACCGTATTACAGTAATAGCTCCCAACAATGCAGAAGACAAACACTTAACCCTTAACTGTTCCCCGGCACCGTATTACAGTAATAGCTCCCAACAATGCAGAAGACAAACACTTAACCCTTAACTGTTCCCCGGCACCATATTACAGTAATGGCTCCCAACAATGCAGAAGACAAACACTTAACCCTTAACTGTTCCCCGGCACCGTATTACAGTAATAGCTCCCAAAAATGCAGAAGACAAACACTTAACCCTTAACTGTTCCCCGGCACCATATTACAGTAATGGCTCCCAACAATGCAGAAGACAAACACTTAACCCTTAACTGTTCCCCGGCACCGTATTACAGTAATAGCTCCCAAAAATGCAGAAGACAAACACGTAAGTGTAAAATGTAACATCAGTGACTAACTCCTGAACAACAACAACTACACACATCATTTACATTCTTTGCTGTATCTACTTCTATATAATTCATTTATATTTTGGAGATTGGGCAACGAACGATGAACAAAACAATTGTGGATTTGATATTATAGCGACTGGCATTGGTGAATTTATTTGGTCCCTTTTTAGTCTCTCCAAAGCCATTTGTCCCATGGATATTTCCTGTCTGGAAATGTCATTAATGCAAGCTGGTAGACCAGCATGGGGAATAGAGATCTCATATTGCTTCTACATACGAACAGACACGACACCTGATCTACTGTGCTATGAATCACCCCGAAAAAGTGGCCAATATAAGATTCTAAACCTAATATTCTTTTTGTTGCTTAATCCAACTTATATATTGGCAATTCAATTGGATTCTAAATAAGAAAAGTAATGTATACAGTACATAATTGCTCATGCATCTAAAATTGGCATGTCCCTGTCATTTCCACCCATTTTCATGATGAAATAGTGATTGACATTATCAGGGCCCATTCTAACCTGGTGCTGATTCATCATCGCTGCATACTGCCACAAAGGGAACGCTGGACAGCTGTCAATAAAGGCCAATTGTTTTGCTACTGTTTCGGTTGACAGGAATCTTTTCCCTTGTGGGGATTCAATGGTCTGTATAATAGATGACCGAGAGGATGTGTGGAAGTTTGCACCCAACCTCATCACTGTGAAGAAATACATCTACTTCCAGGGCACAGGTGACATCAACGCTCCACCGGGGTCACGGGAAGCTCAGATGGCCAAGAAAGGTACACCACTCACATCAAACCTGTATACACAGAGACAATGTCAAACACACGCACATAGCAGCCGAACATAATGACTGGCACGCATGCACCCACGCACGCATGCACCCATCCTTTCATCCATTGTAGCTCACGATGATGAAAAGCAGGAATCATGTCTCCAACAACAGCATATGACTTGATATCAGTGTTATATGCGAAAACAATCATGCAGCCCTTGTGATTAACCTTGATTGTGTTGCAGCTGGTGGTCGGCCTCCGGAAGGCACGGAGGTGGCAGGGACGTCTGGAGCAGAGGAGCACAATAACGGACTCAGGAAAAAGGGGAAGGACCACAACAGTGGCGGGAAAGAGGACTGCACAACGGCGCCCTCCTCGGCTCAGGGAGTTGTGGCGAATGAACGGACACATCCCTCGGAGGTGGAAGAGGCCGAGAAGGCCCAGGGTAAAGGGCCAGAGGCTGAGGTGGAATCGGGGACGGGGTCGAGAGAACCACAGGCGAGCACCGTATCGGATACCAAGGGAGACGAGAGCAGCGGGACGTCGGCGACAGTGGAGTCACCGGACGGAGCGAATTCCTCCCCGCAGTGCCACGAGGCCAACAACCTGGACTTTGACCTATCGAGCGACAGCGATAACGACTCGGAGAAGCCTCCTCCATCAGAGAGCAGCAGTGATAAGCCTCCTCCATCAGAGAGCAGCAGTGATAAGCCTCCTCCATCAGAGAGCAGCAGTGAGAAGCCTCCTCCATCAGAGAGCAGCAGTGAGGGGAAGTCTGGCCGATGTCGGACGTCCGGGCAAGAAGGCCTGCCGCAGGAGCCTGCAGCCAAAGTCCTGCCGCAGGAGCCCGCAGCCGAGGAAGATGGGGTTGGGGAAGGGGACAGTAAAGGAACGGGCGAGGGAGGGGAGAACAACACGGACTTGGGCGAGCCTTCTGGAGTTGTCCTCCCAGATCCTGAGCTGGGGAACGGCTGCTCAGACAGGAGGGAGGCGGAGACCGAATCCCAGAACAGTGAAGTTTCTGGGGTAACCATGGGCGAGGAGTCCTTGGACCAGAGTATGGAGGATGAGGAGGAAGAGGAGGAGGAAGGCGACTGCGACCGGGACGATCACCTGATCTACCTGGAGGAAGTGCTGGCTAGGATCCACAGGGAGTACTACGGCCGCTACGTGGCCTTCCTTGAGACGGAGGGCGGCGAGACGCCCGACATCCGCAAGATCGTTCCAGAGCTGAAAAGCCGGACACTGAAGGGAGCGACCATTGTGTTCAGCGGCCTGTACCCCACCAACTACCCCATGGATCGGACGCGGGAGTACTACCACGCCAAGGCGCTGGGGGCCAAGATCGGTAAAAACCTGGTGCTCACCTCCAAAGATCCCTTCCGGACGACGCATCTCATTGCTGCCAGAGCTGGTATGTTCAGATCAATAACATGCAATTAAACGAGACCATACATTCATACACCACTGAGCACCTTTGTTTGCAGGTTTTGTTTCAGAGCACTCCAGGGCGTCCCCAGCTATGTGAGGAACAGATACATTTCACTATTTCTTTGGCTAGAAGTTAGCACATAATATGTATGCATATCAATTTGGTGGTCATTGGCATTTACAGTGTTTGAGAAATTGTTCATTGCAATCAACTAAACTTTAGTGGAACTATTAAACACAACCGATGCAGCCAGCATCTTTAAAAATATAGGCACTATAGTGCCAGCAGATTTTACTCTGATTTTACTGATTTTACTTCCCCCCCAATAACAATCCACTTAACTTTAGTTGATTTACAAGAACTAGTTTTGGATCATCTCAAGGACATAATATCAGATCTTCACGCTCATAGCACAAATTGATATCGCTTCATATGAATTGGACTGACAGCTGTAGTTCTATAACTCAAAGCAAGGGGAGTGAATCCAGACAGATGTCTAGTTGAAGCACTAGTGATTTGAGGGCAATAGAGATGCAGTTTAAAGTTCAGTTTAGCTTGGCTGATTATACTGTAGAATAGTTTGAATATAGATCATATGGCTGATGCATAACAATCTTTGTGCGTGGCATCAAAACTGCATCCCATGACACAGAGGAGCGCTACCACAATTGAGATGAAATGTGCCATCAATACAATCTGTGAATATGTGTATTGTAGTAATGGTCAATGGTCATAAGATCATTACGTCGGTTGGAAGTTCAAAATCTGTTCACATCAATCCAAGGATAACAGAGGTTGTCCTTGGACACAAACATGATGTTTCTAATGGCCACAAACATCTCAACTGAGAGGAGCACTTAAGTGTACTATCCATTCCACAGTGAGCCATTATTACATATAATTTAATAATGTACTAATAAGCCTATCCCACACAGTTGGGGCTTTAATGGGATACAGTAGATGACGTGATGCGAAACCCTATGTCAGCTTACTACTTAGTATGTCAGAGGTATACATTCTCCAGTGGGCTTAAATCATGGCTATCATTTAAATAAGCCACTGACATACCTACCTCCTCCCTGTAAGTGTAAAGTCAGTGTGTACCCAGCATTCAATAATTAGACGGGACAAATGTCTCTGTACTAGAGACTGAAGCAGTGTTATCTTTGACATAAAAACTTTTTTATTTCAGTTTGGGCAACTTCACAGAATTATAACATACATATTCATTACAACTGCTTCTTTTATTTATTTTTTTCTCCCATACAACCTCAGCTGTTTCTCACTTTCATAGAGAATAAGTAAGTAAAGAAATGAAAACAACAGCGTCAACAACAATGGAAAGTGAACGATAATGAGAGCTTTACTGAATACATACACATGACTGGGGACAAAGGCAAGCATATGAAAGCACCGGAAGGTCTGGTCTGGGGAGTCTATTTGGTGAATTGTTAGTCAAGATTCCAATACCTACTACCTCAATATGTTTGCCTTACCACTAGGCCATATATTGGCACAATGATTGGCACAGTGCTTTAACCTTTAAACAATCACTTTTTTTGTTTTAACCAAAAATATATCACCCTACCTTCAATCGCAAGTCAAGTAAAATGTCATGATTATGCCACTGGTCCATACAAGGAGAGCAGAAAATCAGCCCATGCCTGTGCTGGTCCTCATCCAGTGTACCATCTCAATACAAGCTCTGGAAGTGGTGCTGTTGCCTGGGTGCCAGACTCAGCAGTACTTGGTAATCAACCAAGCTCGCACGTCAGAAGGGAAAGGATAATCAGCCTTGGAGTGCTCAGGGTAAAGCAGCAGCAGTCCACTTAGGTCGTAGAGCATTGTTGGAAAATGGCTGTTGCACTGTGCCTAGACGTAGCAGGCCCATTTCTCATTACAGCTTTTTGCAGGACGTTGGCCAAGGGAGTTTGACTGCTCTATACATTTGTATCTAGGTATAATGTGTCCCCTATACAATTTTTAAACCACATTTAATTTATTTTTGTCCAAAATGGCAAAAATTGCCAATCTACAATCTCATAACGCGCCACAATTTGTGTGATTGCCACAATTTGTGGAGGGGGAAAATAGATAAAAAAATCTTTGGAATCTTTTTTTAATTAGCTTTTAGTTTGTGGCCTATTACATGCCCATATTATTGTCACAATGTCACCTAGTGGTTGAGATTCTTGACACTTGACTCTGTGACCTCTCGTGGTACCTACAGCTGCTCTGTAGGCGTCTGCAGGAGCACTGGCAGCTGACACGCCACAGTGTCTGAGAGAAATGGAAGTGAGATGCACTAGCAGAACATCTGTTGGCACGCATGGCTAGACTAAGTAAACACAATGCAGTGCGACTAAACATTGCCTCGAGGGAAATGAAGCGTTATACTCAGTCCGTTCCTTGTCGACTATTGGCATGGTATTATCTATACAGGGAAAGTGTCGGAAACGTTCACTCTTGTATTTGACAATTGAGACTAGGTCTGCGTGTAATGTAGGCTGTATTTTTTCAGATTAAGTGTGGTTACAGTAGGCCTGTGCCACAGTTATTAGTACATGATCATCTAATTTGAATTATTTGAGATAATCACAATTATTTTGCTTTTCATTTTCCAAAAATAGCAGAAACTTACGTTATGATGTGTTGTAAGCTTGTAGATCAGCAATTTCCGCTTTATATTTTTTTAATTTAAAATTGTTAAATGTGTACAGTATATGACTGTCAGTAATTTATTTGTATATCAGTTATTCGTCTTATCTGCCCTGTGCAAGTTTTGCAAAGTCAAATGGTTAACAGAAGTTCAATCTTTATTCATGTGTTGTATGACGATACATTGTCAATTGTAATCATGACAGCCCCTTATGTGGTGAAAGGAAATTGATTTCCGTCTTGATTAGATGAATATGTGATGTGTGGTAGAAGTCCATTTGTTACAAAATGTCTCACCGTGTCAAAGATAATGGATGTTGATTAGACCAGATGGCCACATTTAAACCACTGTGAAGCTGCGCTACCCTACTAGCCAAAGCTGAAACTGCAGGCGGGTGAAATTCATGCACGAGCAAAAGAGCACGCAGCTGTGGTGTAACACCCGAGTGCTCGTTCGTGAAACGATTCTGCCGCGTTCAGGCGAGTTGGCACGCATTTGCCAAATAAAAAAAAAAATAATAATGCGGAAGTTGAGCGTTCTTTTGTGTGCGGTTTTGATGTCATAGGCCAAAGAAGCAATGTCAGAGTAGCACATTTATAATTAAGAAAAAACTTTTATATTATGAAAGTGCTATTGCATATGCAGTAGACTCGGGGCTTAAAGTCCTCGGTCCTGGGGACGGATTTCAATCCTGAGGATTTCATAGGGGTCATTTAATGAGATCAGTGCAGCTTTGCAAAAGAATATTTTCAGTCTTGGGATTTCTTTTTTTGCTTTAAGCCCTGGCAGTAAGTGCATACTGTGTACTATGCTCACTCAGTCTCTCTCTCTCACACACACACACACACACACACACACACACACACACGGCTGCTCTGAGAAGCTTGTCTGTAACTGATGGTGAAATTACTTGTGGAGGTGGGTGGTCTCATTCGCAGCACATCACTGGGTTAATTAAAACAATTTTAATTGACTAAGCTTTCAACTAACCACTTTGCAGCCTTTATCACTATGCATGAGTGACAGGGAGTCAAACACCTCATTAACATCTGCTATTAAGTTGCATCCTCAGCAGCCCTGGATGTATGAAATTCAGGTGTAATTGCACACAAGAGCCATATCAAATCATCCAATTCACCTACTTTACATATGTTACAAGATATGTCCTTTTTAATTATATAAAACGCGATCACTAAAATCAATTTCTTTGACGGTTCCCATTGCTGGGCAACGTCTTGCTCGTCTGTCCCGGAGCCATTTTTCTGCTCGCGCTGCCATTCACTTCCTGGTTTACGGGCCAACAATCTTCCTTATTTACTCTGCATCTATGGCACTGTCCACGCTTTTGGTCGGAACGGCGCTGTTCTGTCCTCATTTCTGACTTGTTTAGAATATTCACGCTTCTAAGGTAGTAACGGAAGATTTCACATCCCAGTCTTGGGGGAGAAATGTAGAGTAGAATCTGCCTCATCTGCTTGGCATTCTAGCTCCTTTTTATTCTGAAAAAGTCCCCGGCAAAAAAGGTGTTTAAATGAAATGTCGGCTGGACCAGTGGTTCTCAAAGGTATTCATGGAAGTGTTTGGCCGTGAAAATATTTTGTGCCAGGGACCCTAATGCAAGATTTGTTTTAAAATTAAAATGTAAAAAAAAGAAAACATTTTCTTTCAAGATTCTTTTGAAATGGCCAATCATATTTTACAGTGGTTACACTGATTATGATGCTATATTAACTAATATTGCTTCGGCCCCTCTGGAACCCCCTCAAGGACCCCTGACTTTGAGAACCACTTGACTAGATGAGAAACGACCGCCAATGTCATGTATGTTTCCTCTTTTGCTACATGCCAAAGACATGAGACAAGAGTTAGCTTCTGTTGTCTCTGATTCTCTCTAAAAAGTGCTGTGGCTTATTTCTGTTTTAGCCAGTAAAGAAGCTAAACAAAAGTAGGCAATGTCTTTCTCTGCTGTTCAGATAAAGTAGAAATGAAAGATTTACCTTAATTTGCCAAGGACATACAGTAATCCGTGTTAATTTGTTGACTAAGACTAAAAACTAAATGTTGTGTTCAAAAGACTAAGACTAAATGAGAATTTTCTCTCATTGAACACTGGACATAATGCCTTACCACAAAATGCTACTTGCAGGCAGCACGTGCTGATGTTTTTGATCCTCGTCAACAACTCAAAAATCACAGTTCTGAATTGGTGTAGCTGCTGTTTTCTACACAATCACATGGTCAACCTCACTGTTTAGATGCGAGCAACAACGAAAAATCCCATTTCACACCTTGACGCCAACCAACCAAGCAGCTAATCTGAAGAAATCATCCAGCCAATAATTGAACAAGTGTTTGATTATAGGGTTAATGTGGTACTGCACACGTCAATAATCCTAATTCAAGCAGATAATAATACTCCCCATGCGCTTTAAGGAGCCAATAATGCATCTCTGCCTCTTGAAGTTCTCTTTTTAGATCGAAATACCAAAGTCCATTTAAAGATACTTCTTTAAACCAGGGTCGTCTCTGTATATGGTCCGCTGTTTTTTCCCCTCTACTACAAATGTTGTTGCCAAACATAGCCGATCTACATGGCCCGTTGTGAGCATGAAAATAAAACCATTTCCAGCTAATGTTCCCCCCCAGAAAAGGGGTTGGTAGAGCAGTTCGAATGGTTAACGTGTGTCTGTGTTGATATGTCATAGTCAATTTAACTGTATACTATATTGTACAGTACTGTGTACTATATTTTTCTCTTCCATTGATAGGCCCACAGTATGTCTGTGTTGGAAAATAACAATGTCCTCTGTTTATTTTATTGTTCTTGTTACTGTCACCAGGCACTGAAAAGGTCCGTCAGGCACAAGGCTGTAAGCACCTCTACGTGGTCAGTCCTGATTGGCTGTGGAGCTGTCTGGAACGGTGGGAAAAGGTCGAGGAGCAGCTGTACCCACTAAAAGAGGACTTCTCCAAAACACCACGGTAATGACACCGATTGTCCTAAAATATTGTCTCCACCAGGCCGAAGGCATGGGGAGAGTATGTTTTGCACTCTGTCTGTCAGTCCGTCTGTGTACAGCTAATCTCCACCACTGTTGGCCCGGACAATGCCAAACTGTGCACACACACACACTCCCTGGATGCCAAAGACGAACCTCTGCCCCAATTTTCCCACAACGGCCTGTTATAGCGCCACCATGAGGCCCATTATTGAAATTTCTTTATATCACTCGCACGCATTTTATTTATCACGCAAATCGGCATACACTATCTCTATTGTCATGTGATCAAAACGGACCTGTCCACTTCCCCATATTCCATCCCCATTGGCTAAGATTGCCTTCCGAAGTTCAAGTCGGTTTTGAACAAAATGCCTCAAATCATGAACACAGCATGCGATTTCCATGAAATTATGCACACACATTCCCACTAGGCAGAGGAAGAAATGCCACTTAAAAACATTCAAATCAGCCTCACGGTAACGCTATAACAGGCCAATTCATGTTCTTAACTATAACTGCGCTGATCTGTGTACAACTTTGTATGCGTACTATAAACATTCTGAATACACTGTTACAGTACAGTTAACAGTTAATTATTATTGCCCTCAGGGCGTCTTACTGGTTATATAACTTACTATATCCCTATAATTTAAGTGATGCATGGATGATGGGCTTTAGTTATCCTCACCTTTTTGTTTCTTTGATAAAATTAGGTTTGTAGAATTATAAAAATGAAACATTTGTGTGTGTTTACAGGAGCAACAGCCCAGCCTCATTACCTGATATTCAGGGCGGCTTCCCTAATCCCATGCTCCACGCGGCTCTCATGCACCACAAAGCTCAGCCTCCAGCGCCGGAGGTGCGGACCTACGACAGCAACACCGGGAAGCTGATCCGCAGGGGTCCACACGCCTCGCGGCCACCGTCCTTCCTCCCGCCGCCTGGGTCTGTGTGTGTCTCCGATCACAGGGAGCAAGCCTCTCTCAGGTACTAATGTGCACCGAATTGACGACTTAGTTCCGCTGTTTTCACTAAAAAAAGGAGTGTCTGTTACGTTGTTTGTATATCAGTACAGTGTGTTTACTACTCACCTGCTTTTACAGTAAGTAAGCCTGGCGATCCACTGGAAATGGGGAAGCACATTATCCCAGCTGAACAAATTGTATTTAGATGGATTCCACTGATTCATATAATGTATTGAATTTATGAGAGCATTGCCATTGAAAGTGAAATTGCTTCATCAGGTCAACCTGCCAGCGGGCTCGCATGTACTTTGGTGGTAGGTTTGCTGTGTGTGCCTTTTTTCTGCGGTGGCTAAATTAGGTTTTCTTGTTCGATTCGTCTCCACCTGAATATTAGGCTGTAAATAACGGCACGCCATTAAAAAGGAATCAGTGCTGTATGTCATGAAACAGCTGATGAAGGCAGCATTTGCGTTATGTTGAGAGAGAGAGAGAGAGAGAGAGAGAGAGAGAGAGAGAGAGAGAGAGAGAGAGAGAGAGAGAGAGAGAGAGAGAGAGAGAGAGAGAGAGAGAGAGAGAGAGAGAGAAATCCCCCTCCGCCAGACAAAGCTACTGTGAACACTGAACATGTAATAATGCTTAAGTAAAACCACACATTTCAAGTGAGTTTAGCTGGCATTGTAAGGTTGGGCGGTCTTCAAATTATTAAACCATGTTTATGTGTCGTCGTCGTCGTCCCCAAAAAAAAAGAAACAACGTCTGTAACATTGTAATCACTAATCAGAGACTGCTATTTCAGTCTATCGCCACAAGATGGCCGCGTTCCCTATTGTAAAGTATTGTATTGCACCACTATGTGTGTTACAGCCGAATGTACGTTATCATAGGACGAGGCCGTGCGCCGAAAAAACCTACAAGCTTACAACTAGAGCCCGACCGATGCCATATTTTTGCGTCTGATTTTGATTTCTGAGAGCTACACCACCGATACGATGCCGGTGTTTTGGACCCGACAGAGTGATATTACTTCTCCAGCAAGCTGTGCAGAACCGAGAGTGATATGTGCAGGATGGACTAAATACTTTTCTCCCTCCTGTATAAACATCGGATTAAATAAACACCGATGTTGGGCATTGGCACCCAAAATGACCGATACATCGGTGTGACCGACGGATCGGTCGGGCTCTACTTACAGTACGTGTCACACGTGATGCACTCTAACCTTGTAGATGTGTTGTTTTCATGTTCTAGTGCGATCGCTAGTTTTAGACTCAGTCTTCAGCTGTTATTTACCGTTCTCCACTGCTTCCGTAAACAATACATCACATGCACCCAATGCCTAGCAATTGCCGAAATTCTGTCGATCCAAAAGCTCAAACTACAAGCTTGTAGATCTATTTCAATCGAAGAGATTTGGTGTAGTGGGAAAAACTGGCAGAGATGGGGAAAGTAGTCACATTCTTTACTAATTAGAAATATAGTCAAGGCTCTGAAATGTACTTGAAGAGTTAAAGTACAAAGTATTTTAACCGGGTGTTTATGCGCAAAGCCAGCTGTAACCTTAGGCTACCTAAGGCTATTAAACTTAAAAGTTCCCCACCAGATACACGTCTTAAGACTGGCCCAGGATAAAACTGGCCCAAACTGTGATGTGACGAATCATGCAAGTAGACCAACTTTAAACATCCACACCAGCCACACGTCTTAACGGGGTTGTGACATAAAAAAGGAAGTTTTCTGAGCTCAATTGCACCCAAAACACTTAACATTCAGTAGATTTTCCAACATATTAGTATTAATCTCACACACGCACGCACGCATGCTCACACACACACACACACACACACACACACACACACACACACACACACACACACACACACATAATTTTAGTCGTTTAGTCATGAATTAAAATAAAGTAACTAGTCTGTTTTGAAAATAAAGTAGTAGAATGTACAGATACTTAAAATTTAACGAGGGCGTTGAACCAGCTGTGCCCGCAAGCTATGGCTCACACTGTTTTTTTTTTTCTCCCCTTGCAAGTGAGTTGCCACAGGGAAGCTTGAAGTTCAACAGACTCATTGTTTTTTGTCTTGTTTCGCCGTCTTGATGATAATAAAGTATCAGTACTTTCCCCAAAGACTCCGTCATGCAACAGTAGGAATGCTGCGTGGAGGAAAACTAATTAATTCAGACGAAGAAGTCATTCGGCTATATTTATTTATGTAAAAACAATCATTATTGACTATTAATCATTTCAAATGAATCCTCGCAGTCTGGATTCCTGCCGGCAAAGTGCAATAGTTCATGTTTATATATCACTGTTAACAACTTTAAAACTTATCATAATGTTGAATCAACTGCAGCGAGCAAAGGCTGCTCTGCTGCATCCAATAATTAATATATCTGCTATAGTCCAGTGCGGACTGGTGATTTCATCGAGTGACTATATGTTAATTGCGGACCGCTACAGATAAACTGTAGTCTAGAGAGAGAGAGAGAGAGAGAGAGACCCTGTGCGCTAGCCTGGTTAATAAACCAGACCAATATCGCACGGACCGCGGGATATTAGTCTGGGGAGGCTCAGCTTGGATTTAATTTCCAGGGCGGCGGGTTGAAACATTTTCTCTTTGACGCAATTGGTCAGAGCTACTGTCAGTCAAAGGTCTCAAGCATTGAAAGTCACTGTACCAAAGCCCGCCCATATTGCATACCGTGTCCCGCTTGGCCGCCCCCTTTCTCTGGTGTAGGAAATGGCCGTACAATTGAGCCTCTCCAGACCGTAATCCGCCGGCAGTATGGAAGCGCTCGTTATCAGTAAAGCAACCTCCTGCTGTCTACCTCTGTGCAAATCTTGCCTGTAAATCTCTGGAAGAAAGACTTTTGTTCCTCACTTTGTGGAATGGCTTTGATTTCACAGGGCCTCTCTCTCAGAACTTGGTCACTAGTTTGGAAATGGTACCAGGGCTGGCACCAATTAACACCATCGGCATCGGGGCCCATGACGTAAATCACGTCAAGTTCAAGTGCACGGTCATGTGCCCGAGACGGAGATTGATAAGCTCCGTCAAATTAGTGCTATGAAAACTGATCCATCGTCAGCAAGCCTAGAGGCGCTTGCTGACGATGGGCACATTTTATTAATGGATTAAATAGGCCCGGGCCCTCAAGGTGATAAAATTGTTAATACTGCCACACTACGTACCCCCTTTCCGTTATGCTAATTTCTGTGTTGTCACTGCTGTTTTAGCATACTGACTCATCTACCAGTGAGGATCCCTCACTGGGAGGTCGTAGAGCCTTCATCCTACATCTTACTCCTTCCACCCAACACTCCCTGTTGACAACTGCCGCCCCAGCCCATAGGATTACGTGCAGTGACAATTTTCCCTGACAAGTGCCCCTAAACATTGATTTTGATATCATAGTACCTTCATAGTACCTTTTTTTTAAAAAACGTGAATATGTCTGTGTTCCTCAGGGGAACTCAAAATGAGGGCATACTGGACGCGACGGAAGAGCCCGGCCAAGATGATGAGCAGCCAGGACCCTCACGCAGGAAACGACAGCAGAGCATGTCGGAAACCATGCCCCTTTACACACTCTGCAAAGAGGACCTGGACAGCATGGATAGAGAGGTAAGAGACACCACCTGTTAACACCACTATTATCATCAAACAAAATGCACTTATTCATATTGGTGGCCAAACGCATTTTGGATCGGATGACAGATTTTTGCCACCTGGAGGACTTCCTCAGGTGAAGGTGGACTTCGGCTTCATGGGTGAAATGTTGTTTGCGTATAATGTTTTTATAATCTAAAAAAATATATACAAACGAAACGTGCCCTTTGGTTAGTCGATTAATTGACGAAAGTAATCGATAAAAGAATCCCTAGGAAGATAATCGATAGTTGCAGCGCTAATCATGGGGAGGAACATCATAGAGGACAACCCCACACCGGCATCACCTCCAGCTTCCTGGAGGGGTCACAGCATGTGCAGCTCTCTGGAACATGTCATGTGATGCTCAGGGGCTGGCAGTGTAGGAGTGCTTTGGCAGTCGTTTCTGGCTGACGGAAGATTATTCACATGTACAAACAGAAGGAAAAGCACCAGACCAGTGCATCTGTTCATCCTTTAGTCTCTCACATCCTGTGGCATCCATTTTGGTACTCAAATCCCTCTCCTATGCCATCATTTCAGCTCCATCTACACTCCATGTTCTCATCTTGCATATGCTCTTTGTTACTGATAGGCAGGTGAAGTGAGCACTTTGAGGTCTGCTCAATGGAGTATTTAATGGAGTTTGATAATGCATGGGCATTATATATATGGAGGAAAATGTGCAGGTCCTCTCAGTACGTAGGCATTACTCATATTGAGCTCAATAGAAGAGCGTGTTGCGTGTTCACATGTGACACGTGGTGAGCGTTTTCAGTTCACGACACGCGATGCTGGGTCTTCTTTTGAAAAGGATATTGTTGATTTAATCACATTTGTTGTTGTTGGAGAAGGTAAAGCATCTTATCAAACAGTTGCAAGAAAATCCTATTGCGTCAGGTGATTCAAGGTAAATTGCCTTTGTGATAGAAATCGAATCTGTCCTTTCGTCCCAGTCTTATTTCACACCTCACCTACCTTTTATTACTGTCGTGCACAATGCACCTCGCCTACCTTTTATTACTGACATGCACATCTCATCTTTGATCACCTCCGTTATGAAATCTCGTTGGCGTGCTCACTTTTAACCTTGACATCCACCAGAGGTCTACAGACCTTTCTTGTAAATGGTATAATGTCTGGAGGTTTTGATCGAATGCTGCGGATGTTCAGGATGATTGGTCACGCTTTGAATGATGTAGCCATTCCTGTTCTCGGGGTGCTAAACCCCCTGGCATTATTGATAGTTTAGTTGAACATTGAAGTTGTGTACGTTGCTGTAGCTGTGGGGTACAGTGAGAAAGTGCTGTGCCATGCATTTCTGTAAAAATACCCGCCCCTCTTCTCTTTGTGTTAGTGGGAAAGAAGAAAGCTTGCAGCGTTGCGTAGCCTCTTAAATAAGCACTGACCTAGAAATACTGGCAAAGCTGCCAGCTATTTTGGGGGCAACAGCGGCTAAGAAATAGATCAGCCGCTTGGGTTCCTTGTTCGAGCCCTAGACTACTTCTGGCTTGGTGTCAAACTGTCAAAGTGTCCTTGAGCAAGATACTTGACCCGGGCCCGTAACTGCTCTTGATGGGCAGGTTACTTGGTGCCCTCCCTGTATGGTTTCCTCTGCCGTCTGTGTGGATGTATATGAATGTAATGCACATTGAAAGTCACTTTAAATAAAGGCACTATATATGCACCAGCTACCATTTAAATATTTTTAATTTTACCTCCACATTTCCCCTGCTTCTGCGTATCATTCCATGTGTCTATGCATTTTCCCCCATATGTATCACTATGGAATCCAGCATGAATATATCTGACTGATCCTAGTATCACATAATCTGTTATAAGATAGAAAATGACATTGACTGCATTTGATAGTCCATAACACAATGCCATTCATCACTGTGATAAGCTTTTGATAATCCACAAGTCAATTTGTTATTTTATTTTAGCCACATACAGTAGTCATCAAATGTGTGATTGTCCCATCTCAGTGATCGCCCTACATGCAATTCTACCCCGCGCAGCTCGACTTCTCCTTCATAGAACTATTACAGCGGCACGGAACATCTTCGAAAGATTGCTCCCCCCCGTTTGTGCACGTTAAGACGTCGTCACAGCTTCTGCGGGAAGCTAGATGGAAATTGTTTCCGTTATTAATCTGGAAATGGTACATTATGTCTGCAGCAGCGCAGGGCCTTTGGTACGATTTGTATTTTGTACAGTATGTGTGGCTGTGGTACAGTAGTGTTGCGCCGTGAATCAGCACTGACAAAGTACTTCAGTACTACACATAAACCAGTCTGCTCTGAAGGCTGCTGCCGAAACGAGAAATTGCATTCTGAGCCATCTTTTATTTTGGAGTGCCGCTTTTTCCATTTAGTTGATTTATGAGTTACGTTATTTTCAAAGCTGAGCACCCTGCGCTGCCTTAAACAAAGGCCAGGGCAGTTTCCATAGGAAGCGCACCTGCTTCTACTTCAGTATTGAAAAAAGGTACTGTCTATACCTACATTGTTCATTGGTCCATTTTTTATTTAAAAACATGTTTTGAAGAAGAAAACGATGCCTGAAGAAGGTCAGTATAGACCGAAAGCTTGCAAATAAATAAATACATAAATGTGATGCATTGTGACCGTGTGGATCTGCTAGTTTCACTGTTTGTTATGGCTACAAAAGTTATCCAGTTATCTGTCGTGGTTCTGTAGTGCAGTCGAGCAGGAGTTGGTAATACACGAACAGAACAGTTCAGGCTTGGTTGTGGAGCCATGATGGCTAACAGGCAAAAGGACTGTTCTCAGTGCCTTGTGCTAGGAGGTGATTAGTCTGTGGCTGAATGAGCTCCTCATCCCCACCAGCACATTTCATCTGCCATCAGGATGTTGTGTCATGTCCAGCTTCCTTCTACTCCCTCTACTCTAGACCTGAGGACGATTATGAAAATGTCAGTGTTTTCTGAAAAACCTAGGTTTCTGTCTGTGGTTCACAAACATTTTCATGTCAAGGAACCCCAAAACTATATTATGTAATTGGCCGCCGACCCCCATCTGAAAATATGTTGTTTCAGGGACCCACCAGAAGCAAAGATTTGAGTTAAAAACGTTCGCTCTGAAAGAATATATATTCAAAGATTTGCGCCACATTTTCACAATTAAAAACAAATAGCAGACCTACAAGCTCGTAGAGCACCACTCGGTGGTGCGCTATGAGCTTGTAGATCTGCTATTTTTCAATAGCTGAAGTAGAACATAATGTTTCAAACACCAAAAGGGGTTTCCGCCCAGAATGTATGATGGATGTTGCAAACATGTGCAGTTTTCTGTGTCAACAATGTTCAACCGTGGTGGGATCCGGCTTATTCATTTTAATGATGAACTGAGAAATTGACCTGCTAATGTATCAATTGCTCATCCTCACTGTGACCCTGAATACTGAGAAACGGATGAATTAGTCCAACATGATCAGTCATTCAGAAAAGTGGGAAGCTAGTGGTTTGCACAATAGTCCAAATGCATTAGCACTAAGCTAAATGCTGCGTCCATTTGCAAGATAATTAATTGATTGAATGGCGAAGGCACTAGGGCTAATGCTTGTTTCATCTGTGAAAAAGGTCATCAATCATCATGCTTTCATTTCAAACCACGTGAAGGCAGACGTATTGCGTGGCAGCGATTGGTGATCATCAAATGTCTATGTTGTGAGAATCAGTGCCATCGTGTTTTAACCCAGTTAGGCCTGACCTCGAAAAAAAAAAAAGATCTTCTAAATCCTCCAGTTTTCTGAAATAAATATTTTCACAATTTGTCAAAAATAACAGACCTACAAGCTCGTAGGCGCGCTATGAGCTTGTAGATCTGCTATTTTTCAATAGCTAAATTATAACATAATGTTTAAAACACCAAAATGGATTAAAATAATCCCATGCTGCCTTGATTATGCACAGCTTTGTGTGTCTGTGTTCGTAGCACGGAATATGGCGATTTGATTGGCTGAGCAAGGAATGTGATGATGTATGATGATAAGAGCGGTTAGAGCGCCCCTCACAATCACACGACTGATTCTTTTTGAGTGGTGCAACCACTCCATTGCCCAGCAATGTGTGTCCCTGGTTCAAGGCTGGGTCTGAGCACGGAAACAGCATTTCTTCACCACCAAGTGTCACTATTGTGCAGCGCCACACACACACACACACACACACACACACAGGCCAGGGAGGAGGGCTTGTACAGTACAGTACAGTACAGTACAGTACAGTACAGTACAGTACAGTACACCACTCACTTTAGACGGGTCAGTCCTGCTAATGATATGGAGAAGCGTAATCACTAGGGATGGAGCTGTTTCATAGGCATTGAGCCGGTGTGATCTGCTCGCAATGGGGCAGTGTTCCCGCAAGGTGTACCCACCCGTCCCCTTGTTTTAATGTGACATTTTGAACCGGTTGAAATATAAAACTCGAAAGAGTTAAGACATCAACTCATTCAAGACTTGTGTGAGGCTTAATCTGAATGAATTGTATGTTGAGAGGTGAAATTTGTTCGTGATTTACCCATTCACTTTTTATTTACAATTAGCCAATTGATTATTTAATTCAGCTATTTGTTGGATATGATGTATTGAGCAATGGATTTTTATCCCTGGGTAATTAATTCATGATGTATATACACTGTAGTGTACAGTTTGTGCCTCCATGTTCTTTATAATATTCTTTGCTGACGCCATGCAGATTTAGACACCATTGTTTTCTAGGGTGAGTGAGTACCCATGACACACCACAAAAAGACAGAGAGAGACAAAGACACTGTGGCATCTACAGACAGAGAGAGACAAACGGAGTGCATGCACACAGAAGAGACATAGCAAGTATTATTATTGGAGCGTTCCTCCTGATGAAAATGTGTGCTCCATTGAGCGTACCTTTTTAGTTCTTTGTGCTTTAGTACATAGTCAGTGTAACCTTCAACCCCAGAGGGTTCAGAATGCAATATAGAAGTAGCAGCCCTGATTTGAATGCAGAAAATTAGGCTGTTGACTTTCTTGCAAGCAAGAGCAAATCCCCCAACCAACATCTCTACTTTGTGTTGTGGAAGAGTAAAGAGAAAGTAAAGGGCAGGACTCTGGTAGTCTTTTTGAAATGTCATCCCTTGCAGCCTGCCTCGGGTAACGGCTGTGTGTGTGTGTGTGACATTCTTAAACTTTAGCAGAACTTTGCGGGTGAAAGAAAAATGGCAGACCTAATTGGCTAGAGCTCTGCACTTATCTCAGGTAGACAGGCTCACATTTTAAATGTCACAAATGGTTACATGAAGGAATCTGTCAATTTACCAGGAGCAACATGTGTAGCAGATGTACCAGCTAGGTGACCTTTCCTTGAAATAGTTTTCCTTTGCGTATTGCATGATAGCTGGGACTGTCTGCTGTCTCCTATTCACTGCTCCATGCAGGCTAATTAGATGTGTATGAATCGTTATGGGTCTGTGTGTGTGTGTGTGTGTGTGTGTGTGTGTGTGTGTGTGTGTGTGTGTGTGCGCGCTCTATTTACCCTTTTTTTGTCAATTAATTCCTCCCCACACGTCTGTGTTGTCACTGCTGTTGTACCCGTGTGCAAGTTGTCTAATGAAGTGAAAGCTGTCATCTGGTGATGTTTGCATTGCAAAGACAGTGTATAGATTTCACTTAACAATGAGTAAATTGTGTTTTTAAGTGGTGCAACCACTTCTACAACCAGCTTGCAATGTCCGTGTACCTGTTTGTGTACGTCAATGAGCACGAGTTTGTGTACGTCAATGAGCACGAGTATGTTACTTATTAATATCAGTAGGGGGCGCCAGAAACAGAGAGAGGGGTAGTGCTGTGTCTCTAATATGAGAGAGAGAGAGAGAGAGAGAGAGAGAGAGAGGGGAGTTGCACCACTTGGTTGTGTGATTTTTTCTTAAGGAGCACAGATGATGATAATCATAGCCTTGGCTGTCTACTGTGTCTAGCCAGAGTTGGCCCATCTGTAGACCTTTTTGTTATCAAGCTATTGTTGAGATGTTTTCCTTTTTCTCCTCAATAGAGCTGCCATGCCCATGTGTATAGATCCTGTCACTGCCAATCCCTACTGTCTAGTAAACACCCCAGCCCTGCCAGCTAAGCCCGTGAAAACGGTCACATCTGTAGACCTGACTACAAAATGCTGTCAATGCTCCTAGCCAGGGCCAGAGCACAGCCTTTCACTTTGTGATGGCTGAATGCCTCTGTGGTATTTGTGTTCAGACCTTCACACCATTGTCATATCAGAAGCTACCAACAGTATGATTATAATAAGGCACAGACTGTACAGCACAGACATTTCCCTGCTCATACGCCTACTGTATGAGTATGTGACGAAAAGTATTTTTTTATTAATCTAACATTTTCTCATTGGGTTTATGTCCTCGATTGATACCTTGTAAAAAGATAAAAAGCCTTCCAAAATAATAACGTTGCACACTCATTTGTGAGCTTGTAGATCGGCTATTTTCTGCAAATAATTGATAGTCGATACATTGGTAGCCAACTATAAATTCACGTCATTCTTGTGCCTTTCCATCACAAGAGAGGAAACACTGAATTCTTGAAGAAAGGATGAAATGGCACAGACAGTATCTCTGTACATTCGTTCTGCTTCCTATAGCTCAGCCATCACTGACTGCATAGCATTTGGAGCCAAATATTTTACAGTCTCAGGCACATAAACAACAGCACATTAATGCATTAAGTTTTATTCATGATTCCTTCTGGTCTTTTCAAGTCTTCATTTTTCAATTTTTACTTTTCAGAGTAAATCCAAGCCTTTGAACCTTTTGAACAAACATTGGTTCAGTTCATTTTGCAGCCATGTCTGAAATGTGATGGTTGAGTACAGCGTTAAGAATTGGCTACAGTATGTCTTTGAACTTACTTGGAATGTAGCTCTCCTGATGGGTTCTCTAGTCTAGTCTGATATTTTAGTGTGTCACCCTTGAAACGGATTCCAATTTGATACCTTCCCCTTTCTCTGTTAAATTAAAGATAGGCAGTACATGATATTTGTTTGTTAAAGTAAGTGTTAAATTACTCTATATTCTGATAGCAAGCAGATGCAATTTGGAACTGGAACAATATAAATGTTAAACTTATAAATGGGAACTCTGTCCTGGTTGGCTGAAACTGGCAACCCACCAGTTACAGATCCATAACTCCTCAAGGAGCCCCGGAGGTCCCAGCACGCCACGTTGAGGATTCATACAGTTTGATTTATACAGTTTGATGATTGGTAAACTCAGTGTTAGTGAGACACGGTTGTAAGAGCTCGCATGTCCTCAGAGATGTTGGCTTTTTGGCCTCAGGATCACAGGGGGATCTCTTTGAGTCGTGAGTCAAAGACATCCTTGGCTGTTCAGTGCCTATAGTGCTATTGATCTCCTATGCTTGCTGAGGTGACATCCTTGGGAAAAACGCTAGAGGACAATCCAAGGCATGACTCTGCAAAATGTCAACATCGATCCAAGGCATCCCCCCCCATCCCATTGTTGAGCCTGAGGCAGGCAGTCTACTAGTCTAGTAACATACATCACATTTTGGTACTCTGGTTGTAAACCATCTATATGTATCTCCCTATGAAGTTCACGTTTTGTCATCTGTGTGTGTTTCTGGCTGTGTGCCCGGATTATGCCCAAATGTGGACAAGCCTGACCATGATGACTGATGCCATAGACTGGCCTATAAATACTCGGTGCCTGTTCCACAAGTGCAATAAACCAGGCGATGCTCGATACTGATATAGGGCAGACACACACAGTATTTATATGATGACACTAACGGTGATGTAAATAGCTTTTCAATGCAATGGGTCCCGGAAAACAATAATAAAAAAAAACATTTTTTGATTTTATAAAACAAAATATCAAATATACGGTATATTTTTCAATGTGTATTTGCGAACGCAGTGAGCACTTACTATGAGACCTAGCAGATCATGTCTGTCTGTGTGTGTGTCTGTCTGTCTGTCCCGCTTTTGTGCCCATATATGGAGCTGAGTGATTACGTCACCATGACTCAGCCATAACCATATAAGGAGTCCCCAAAGCAGCTATACGTCCAAAACCCAAATATGTACGAGCTGCGTTCGCTTCCCGCGTTTGCGCGTCTTACTGGTATTAATACAGTGAGTATGTAGTATTGGCAAGCACAACTAAAAGTAAGAAATACTATATAGTGGGCAACAGTGGATTTAACATACGTAGCTTAATACCAACCAATAATAGGGGGGGCGGGGGGATTTCAGTGCATCAGTGTTTAGCCGAAAGAGTGCTAGATTTCCATAGTTCCATAATTCAGTAACAGGTTTTTATCCCAGACATGCAGCACAGATACACTTAAGAACTCCTTTATCCCAAGGGCCATTAGACTATATAATGAATCAATGGGGGCCGTGGGGGGGAGACGAGGAGGGAGGGGGTTGGTCGGTTGACGTATTTGCCTTGCTTTTTTTGCTTTTTAACTCATGCTTTTTTTTTTACTTATAGCTATTGCCTTTTTTTTTTTACTGCTTTCTATGATGTAATGTATTTGTATATGTTCATCGTGCTCTTTTTATTCTGTATGTTTTTACACTGGAGCTTTTGGACAAAACAAATGTCCTTCGGGATCAATAAAGTGTCTGTCTGTCTGTCTGTCTGTCTGTCTGTCTAGTACCATGGTGTGTGGCCGAAAGAGTGCTAGTTTTCCACGTACAACAGTGTGTGACCGAGAGAGTGCCATAGTCTTCAGTGCGGGATAAAGTTGCGTCCTGTGGACGCAGTGGTTGTTGGTTTAATGCGCCCAATAGCAATAATCTGCATTTTGGGACGTTGCTGTAGGCAAAAAGCGTATCGGTTACATCTTCTGACCTGATGAAGATGTAACTGAAACATCGAAACGTTGTCGCTTTTTTACTTGCACCCTGATAATAAAATAAGGGCTTAAACTGTCTGAGTTGCTCCTCCTTTCCACCCAAATTGTTATGCTTCAACTTCTGGGGCAGTCAGTTTCTGATAATTGCTGTACTGCCTGTACAGCAGTTTGAACACTCGAGTAGACACAATTACTGTGTATGGAATTTTGTCTCTTTTGTATGGTGTTGCTGAAGGCCAAGCTGTCTTTAGCAGGGTTTGTATCTCTTCCCTCTAGTAGACCAATTAAACAAAATGCAACATGAACACGGCTGACAGGTGAAGTGATGGTAAAGTGAAAGTTGGATTGTGTTATGCATGTAAACGTTTCAGTGAATCTGTTACACCATCATAGCTCTTGTCAATCACTTTTTAAGTATTTATAAAAACCTGTGCTTTCTACTTGTCCAAAGGAGATGTCGACTGCAGCACCGTTCACGCACATTTGGCATTGCTGGAGAAATGGCAAACACATTTTACTCTGTGAACAAATTTGCCACACAATACTGTACATATTTCAAACTGTACACAGTGACTTACTAACATTTGCAAAGGATTGGGCTGTGAGACCATGGCATTATTGTTTTGTCATTTATTTCAAGTGGTAAAGTAACACAACTAGAGTAGAGAAATGCTTTTTATCTCTTCTCTTTTTGCTTTGCTTTGCTTGCATCACATTCCTTTCAACTCTTCCCTTTCAGTTCAGTACATTCTTGGAACTGAGAGACGCTACTTAATAATTAGAACACAGTGACCTGACCCTGAGAAGTTTGAAAAGCATCCACTGGGACTTGGAGGTCTTTGATGAGATTAACGTTCCATTGTGTCTTGTCATTGTGTCGTGACGACGGCGCCGGAATGTTTCTCCAGCTCATCCCTAATTCATACAGCCGAACAAAGCAGAAGTGGAAGTAACGAGACAGTTGCATGCACTCATATGTGGTGTTTATATTTCCACCAGCAACAGGTTTTTTTTATGGTATGTCCATCATCTAGCCACCAGTCCGTTACAAATTTCTTGGAGTATGATTTGATTTAAACTTTGTAGAGGGGTTCAGTATGTAAACTAAGACAGTGCTGTCTTGAAATCACAGATATATATATACAGTTGGAACTAGAGTTGTTCCGATCTATCGGTTGGCCGATACATCTTTTTTGCTCCTATTGACTCAATCGGGCGTTGCCAAATTCACCGATATGCAAAACCGATCTTTTATAAAAGACGTTTACAACCAAAATAATTTGCCCTTTTAATAAGCACCCGGGTCGAAACAAATTCTAATGTGTTTAGACCTGGTCTGACAGGGTCTCTAGACCCATAACATCGCCATGGTAATGATGGTATTCAGATTAGCCATGCGTGCTTCTCCCCCCACCCCAACAGAGTACTCTGCAGCGTTCTGCTCGCTCTGTCAGCTGTCCCCGCAGATAATGTCAATAAACATGCTCCACACAGATAACTTGCATCTTTCCTTTGGCGTTTGTTTGCGTTTCACCTGGCAAAAAAAAAGCAGCAGAAGGCTACACTTATACTTACATCAACCTATAATTTTTACATATTTTGTCCTGGAAATGTGTCCTGGAAAATGTATCCATTAGCTTTCCAAGATGGGTATGACTTTGAAAACATTGTGTTTTGTTAAAGTAAAACTGACCGAGGCGCAGGTTGCCAGATTGGTTTTCCATGAAAACATTGTGTTTTGTTAAAGTGAAACTGACCTCGGGACGTGGGTGGCCAGGTTAGTTTTCCAAGTAAATGGGTTTATGAAAACATAGTGTGGACTAGTTATCATATGATACGGTATATGCAATGTCCCAATGTATTTTTTTTTAGCCTACTATACCTCAGTCAGGTCTAGGTTAAAAGTTTTTTGTTTGTACTGTATTTATTTTTTAGTGACTGCATTCAGCCCTCTCTTTATTCAACGCTTTGATATATTGAAGCAAAAAAGCTAATATACAGTACAGAAAAAAAATCGGTGATCAGGATCGGCCCCAAAAACCGTGATCTGAGCACCCCTAGTTGTAACTTGAGTATGCGTAAGAGTATAGACCAATCTCTCTTTTCACACACTCCATGTCATGCAGATTACACACGCACACACAGACACTATATATGCTGCACTGAGGAGCTTGTCTGTAACTGATGGAGAAATTACTTGTGGAGGTCTCTTTCCTGAGACGATGCTGACGCGTTCTACCATCTTTCAGATATAGCTGCGCAATTTCCATCACTTTTATTTTGTGTCAACATTTGTAGCGGTAATGTCAGTGTCAGTACAGATCTTACTTTCTGTCTTAATGGACTTGCAAAGAGACTGGTGCAGGAAACACACAACACTTTGTTTGGTGTATTGATTGACGGTTATATTATTGGTGGTGATTAAAACTTATTTGACACAAAGCATTTACAATCAGACATATCAGATTAACAGATACATGCATGATAGAAATTGTATAACTGGTAAACGCATGCCGTGGCTATAGGTAGAAATGGCATACACAGTGACAGGGCATAGGGCTGCATTACTTCTGGCCTTGGTTTGTGTCTACTAGCCTGGAACTCACCTATGCTTTTTATGGCATAGGCAGCTCCCGGCAGGATCCGCCGGGATAAACTATGCGCAGCTGCGCAACATGAGACTAATTACTTAGAGCGACAGAGAGAGAGAGAGAGGAGCGTGTGTGTGTGTACATGTGTGCGTGTGTATGTCAATTTTACAAAGGTGCAGACAATCAGAAATCGGCGGAGTGAGCAATGTTTGCGCTACTCTATGCCGAATTTAAGTGGACTCAGACCCAGACTTTTTTTTTCCTCCCTGGAAATAAAAACGTCTGGGTTTCCGAGGCTAGTGTCTACTGACTGAAAGTTAGAACTTTTCTAGTTAGAATCAGACATTATTGTCCTGTGGGGAAAGTGTCTGGCAGTGTCTGGCAGCATTTGGCCTGAAATACAAATTGTTTTTGTGGGAAGTCTTAGTATCTCAAATCTGGACGTGAACCCCTTTTGGTGTTTTAAGCATTATGTTACACTTTAGCTATTGAAAAATAGGTCTCCTATTTTTTTTTTTATCGTGAAAATGCGGCACAAATCTTTGAATATATATTATTTCAGAGCGAAGGTTTTTAACTCAAATCTTTGCTTCTGAGAGGTTCCTGGAACAGCATATTTTCAAACGGGGGTCGGTGGCCAATTACATATAATTTTTGGGGTCCTTGACATGAAATAATGAGAACCAGTGACATAGGAACATGGGTAAGACATTTTGTAGAATCGTTCCCCGGTCTGGACCAATCCTGATCCGTTACCTCCGGTGGTCATTACTGGAAGTTTGGACTTCTCATTGCAGTTCAGTTGATGCCAATCTAGCAGAGGGAAAGCGACAGGGCACTTACAGTGTCACTCCTATGTGCCAGTTGCGATGGACTCAATTTGCCAGCTCCTTTACGGAGAATGGCAACAGAATCCCTGCTTCAATGACAGATGGGCCAGAGGAGTTATCTGAGCTGGTGACTAGGCTGTCGGCCAATTTGAGGAACCATCTAATTTGCCTGTTTGCAATAGGGTACTCCACGCACCAGTGCGTGGAAGGCTCCTCTTGGGCAGGTGTATACGGTACCTGCTCTGGCCTGTTAGAAGTTCTGTTACATCAAAGCCCGTGTCGGTGAATAGGCCTTTTGCTTTGATAGAATTTCAAGGCTGTGGAAAGCACACAGCCCTGAAGCCATGGTTTGCGTTTACTGTATATGTGTTTAAGGAGGAGATTGTGCAAATCAAGCAGAGGTCGGAAGACCATAAAAGTATTATCTGAAAATAAGGCCACTGTTAATAGTATGCCGTATGTTTTAAAACGTAAAAATATTTTCTGGCTTCTGATGCTGGCTACTTATAGTAATTGGAAGAAAATAAATATAATAAAAAACATAATCCGACTGTCAAATTGAACTAATAGTTAAAGGAGAGTGAGTGTCCCTCAGCGTTTTACCCGCACGGCCGGTTAAGCACTGGATTCTCTTCAATCGTGTGACAATTATTCTTTTTTCTTTCCATCTGCTGTTGTTGTTGTTGTGGGGAATAACTCCACGGACTGGTAACTATTGCTTCCTGCTTACGCTGCACAGCGTTTAACCGGTTTGAGACCGCCTACCTTTCTTAAAGTACACAATATTAACTTAACCCATTCTGACCGGGAACCCATTTTGGTGTTTAGCATCATGTTATGCTTTAGCTATTGAAAAATAGCAGATCTACAAGCTCATAGCGCGCCACCGAGTGGCGCGCTACGAGCTTGTAGGTCTGCTATTTTTTGAAAAATCGAAGAACGACTGACATTTTTTTTAATCTGATCTCAGGTCAGAATGGGTTAATCAGACCAGTGTGTGTCCAGTGGAAACCTCGTATGAATCTGATCTCAGGTCAGAATGGGTTAACTGACATCATAATGTTCTACAAAAATACTTGCCCGGCCATTATTGAACGCCATAACTCGGGGAACAGAAGGGGAGCTTGTGACCACCTTCTGTGCTGCCGGATTTAAAATGAGCGTGACAATTTATAGACCACAATCAAACATGAAGCAGTTTGATTGCGTGGGTTTCGCTTCGAGGTATACGTGCCTGTCGTGATAACCGGTATGTCAGCAGTCCAGTCTGTTCAGCTTCACCCGTTTGCCAGAGAAGCTTGCGAGTTTACAACGGGGAAGATGGAAATTCACTGGCAAAGACATCCCGTCACATTTAAGCATTTAAGCCATTCTGACCTGAGATCAGATTCATACGAGGTTTCCACTGGACACACACTGGTCTGATTAACCCATTCTGACCTGAGATCAGATTCTAAAAATGTCAGTCGTTCTTCGATTTTTCAAAAATAGCAGACCTACAAGCTCGTAGCGCGCCACTCGGTGGCGCGCTATGAGCTTGTAGATCTGCTATTTTTCAATAGCTAAAGCATAACATGACGCTAACACCAATATGGGTTCCCGTTCAGAATGGGTTAAGCAAACAAAAAAGAAAAAAGTATCAAAGGCATGGCACTAGGTCTTTAATCACCTCTTTGGGGCAGCTTACTGATCATCCCTCCATGTGTGCACATACCGGGGTGGAGTGATTACAATAACCTGCCATGTGTTGCATGAGGGCAGAGTAATTACTGGATTGACTGAATTCCTTGAGGACGATGAATATTCTCTCTGATCAGCTTCCATTTTGTGCACAGTCCTCCTTGGCAACCTGACCTGAAATACCGTCTGTCAACTGCCGAGATAACCAACTAACCTGAGATTTTTTTTGCCTTTTGAATTGTTGGTTCTCTTTGTGTATCAACGGGAAGCCATCCAGTTTTGGTCATTGTTTATATGTTTACAAGCAATTGAGCCAGAATAAATGTTTACTTCTTGAACCCTACCTTTCATTGACCTGGGTCTCCCAGGGGTCTATTCTTGGACCCCCATTCCCTTTGCCCTCTACACCAAATCTCTTCCCCGACAAATTGCAGATTTAACACTTTGAGGGCTTTATATATCGAGGCTCCCGGGATTGTTTAATTACCTTTGGAGCATATGCCGAAGTATTTACGCCTTTCATCCATGAAAATCCGCTTGAACACACTCCAATGATTTGTTATTGAGCCGACAAAAACCCACTTCCGTGGGGAAGAGCAAAGCTAAGATTGTCCGTACATCCTCGTTCACTTTGCGTTGGACTCAGTTTCCCAGAAGCCCTTGCAAGCCGGCGGTTGGTTGATTTCCGGTTACATCATCATAACGCGTCTGCCTCGTCACCAGGTCCGCGACAAATCGTCTGTTTCTTTAAAATTATTACAAAACGGCGAATTAAACACGTAAAACAAAGGGTTTAGCGTATTACGCAGGGGGATAACATGGATTAACTACTGCATAACCCACATGGGACACGGGTTATGCAGTTAAACTGTTTTAAAGCTCACAACGTTATGCAGCGTTATGCGTTCTTAGCTTGTAGATCTACTATTTTTGTTGAATGTTCACATATTTTCACCAATGTTATGCCTATACGGCATACCCAGAATTGTGTCGGTAGGGTTCAAGTGGTACCTGATCGTCACAAAAACAGTTTGTCGCTGCCTGAACCTCATACATTTAAAGTTGACATGTCCTTGATGCTACATTTGGATGTCAAATGGAAAGTGTTTAACCTTAATAGCAATGTTTTCAGTCTTGAATAACTGTTCTTGACTGCCTCTATTATCGACTGTTTTGCTGAGTTTGAGGAAAAAAAGGTTCAGCACCTATTCTGTTTGGCTAAGCTTGTAAGAAAAATGTCACCATTGCATTTCATCACCTCCGACATTTCAATACTTTGCAACTCTACTTCATATACGCATACCATATATCCAGCAGCCACGGAGACGGTAGCAAATAGTGATTTGAGTAAATTGTAATAGAGTTTACGGATTTTCAGTTTTATTGGACCAGATCTTGAAGAAAGACTGATAAAATAGAAGGATATTACATGAATAATGTGCCGTAAGCCGATCTTCACCCATATATTAAACATACGTATCTGTGGGCCTTGTATTGCGTGAGTATTAACTTTTAATCCACCATGAACCAGTACACTCTCATAATCAAACTGTTTTGAAGACTTTCAACAAGCGCTCACAGTAGCTACTGCCTGGCTGGCGGTTGGTTCCGGAACCAGTATCGCATTTTGGCCTTTGTTCTGTCCCTGGTGGTCTGGAAAGCATCTGAGATGAATGTAATGAGGAAAGAACCAAGAGAAGAAGCATCCAGTCCAAGTTAGCCATATATTTTCAGAACCATGGACAGCAGCACTTATGCAACTTATCTACAGCAGTGGGTTTCAAACTTTTTGTCCCCAAAACAATGGACAACTTAAAGTCTCAAGGCATACACACACACACACACACACACACACACACACACACACACACACACGCAGTGGGTGCTCAGCTTTGAAAACAACTTGACTCATAAACCAACCAAGTGGAAAAAGCAGCACTCCAAATTAAAGGATGCAAGACTGGGCTCCGATGCTTAAATGCAAATATTGACTGCCATCTGCATCAGTTTATCCCCATTCCATCCGTTTACTTTTTAGTGCCTCAGGTCTTGTTCCAGTTCCACTCTTTGTTCTGGGTTAAGTTTACTGCAGAGGTGTTATATAAGCACTTTTTGAATTGCTATCAGTGCTACAGTCCCACGGGCAAATTGGAAATAATCTGCAGGAGGCCTACTTTTTTTTGCTACTGGATCTTCGCCAACGAAGGCTTGATGTTGTCCTATTACCTGTGAATTCCCTGGCTCTTCGCAAGCCTGTGGCATCATATGCTTCCCCTCACAGCTGCAGCGAGTAATTTTAGAGGGCTATATGTGTCATATAGTACAATATATTTTGCGACGGCAGCTTTTCCTCCCAATAAGCCAGAGCAAAGAGAGCGGTGAGAGGCCAGACTGCTACATTGACGTCTATTGACTAGTCCTTTTGACGTGATTTGGAAGAAAAGTCTCATTCTGACCATTTGCTTCTGCTTTACTCCATTTTGTCTCACAATTAGGTTATCGATTTCCTAGCGAGACGTAATGACTGTCTGAAATGAGGTCTGAAAGTAATGACTTTCAGACCCCAGGCGAAGCTTAACATCTTACACTATTTGCCTGAAAACAAGTCATCTATGCCATTGACTTCAAACCTTAATTGGGATGAATCTCCTGCTGAGCCACTGAATATACAATGAGGCAGCCGCCTTTTTTTAAAAGCTTTTCCAATGTCTTCCTCTCAATCAGTATCAACTTCTCACCTTTGGATCATTAAAGTTTACTTTGGGTTCAAAGTCAGCTTACAGAGACGGACTGTCTATACCCAGCTAATTAATTGTTTTGACAACCGGAGTGTAGCATGGTAATGCATTCTTTATCGCAGCGTTTCTGTGGAAACACTGTTTCCTAATTAGTTCAACCACTTTAATTAACGCTATACATCGGTTATTTTGCTGATCTACAAGCTCACAACGCATCTCAATGCATTGTCAGCTTGTAGATCTTCTTTTTACCTATTTTACCTATAACAACACAAATCTGGTATGGTGGTCCCTGGAAAACAACAAAAATTAGTCATTATTGTTCAGGGTCTTTTGCTGGAAGGAGACTTCTCAAAAAATGGAATATTGAGCGATGGGAACCGTTTTACTTTTACAAACCTTAGTTAATATGACCTGGCACAAGGACGGTACCTGAAGAACCAACCAGTTACTGGTGTGAGTGAATTGGACCAGGGGTTCCCAACGATCAAAAATATTTTACACACCTGAATAGAATTCAACAGAATGAGTGAAATACAATGTAAACATGTGACCATTTGTGACCTCGGGACAGTCATCGCGGGATGACTAACTGTTGAGCAGTTTCAAACACGGTTTTCTTCGTCTAAAATTATGTGAAGCGATGTCTCATTAATCCTGTAATTTCAGGCTACATTTCACTTCAGAGTTTAAATCGGCATGTAAACATGACAGGCC
The DNA here is from genome assembly GCF_963924005.1 of Protomyctophum bolini. NCBI lineage: Eukaryota > Metazoa > Chordata > Actinopteri > Myctophiformes > Myctophidae > Protomyctophum > Protomyctophum bolini. The sequence goes on from NC_137878.1 coordinate 9,997,859, forward strand.
GTAAATTGTCTAGTAGTAGCTTACCTCAACACTAAGTCACTGTTTGAAGGGAAATCGTTGCTAAACCCCTATAGCCCTAGGCTTAAAGGGACATTTCACTGCTGTCACTCAATGTTAATAGTATTTGTAGTAGAAAACGCTAGCACAGGTAGAAATTTGCACCCTATGGCCAGACAAATAATGACGTCTGTGTGTTTGACTAGATTCCTGAATTTCTGCACCAAATAATGCTTTGGTGCACTGCCCTTCCTTGTGGAGACGTGGAGGTGTGACATGTTTGTAGTCCAGGAAGGACAATCTTGGTCATGAAAATGGCGCCATGACTAAAATATCTAAAAATATCTAAAATCTAACTCATGTTGATATGATTAGGTAATGTAATGGTGATGTACAGTAAAACAAACGGTGACAAAACAAACATTGAATTCCCTTTATTGTTAATGGCATTTAATGTTTGTGTTGGGGACAAGATGAAGTACATTTTCCCTTCATTGTAAATGGCGTTTTTAAAACAAACACTGAACTAAAAACAAACATTAAACCTGTATATAGAAAACGTATTACGCACACACGGACCACAGGAAAGTGTTTCTTCTGTCCTACACATCATTCAAACATCTTCTGGTTGCAAAAGGGGTGAAGTGGCCCTTTAATACATTACCTTTAGTCCATGTGTGGACAAATTATGTGCATAACATTTCCTCTGGGGTTAGGTTGGGGTTGCGAGTCAATGGCAGCATTATTTCGGGGGTCGGGGCTGAAAAGTGTGGGAACCCATGAATTGGACTGTGGTTCCAACTTCCAATGTAACATCGATATGATATAATGGTCATTTTTCCAGCGACCATGGATTTGTTAATATACACAAAACCAATGATTATTGCATCTCTCAGCCAGAGCAGACCAACCCTATCATACAGGATGCAGTGATGACTATTATAGATATCACCAGTAATGGAAGCTCGGAGCCGAGTGGAAAATAGTCTATGGGCTTGTGTGTGGAGGGCAGGCAGCAGCGTGTCTGTAAATGATATCCCCATAGTCTAGATCCGATAAGCAATGTAGTTTCTATAATACCTTTCATACAGATGAAGTATAAGCTGATTTGTATTTATTTATTTACGTACAGTACAGTGTATGAAGCCAGTCTTTTGTTGTAGTTTCCCAACAAGATTTCTGATGTGGTGTTGAATTTGTCGTCAAGCCAGATGTCATATCCTAATGCTAATGCATATCCTACTAATGCATCCGGCGATTGTAGCTGCTGCAAAAGCTACAAAGCTACAAAAAAGTGGAGCTGGTACAAAACTACAAATACTCTGTGTAGCTTTGCATCTTTGTATCTTTTGCATCTGCCCGTGTGAAGGCAACATATGCCATGTCCTCCTACATACCCCAAACTGGATGTACTGTATCTGTTGACTCCTGGTCGCCAAATATGGCTGTGAGAGACTGCCGGTACTGCCGGTTTAAAATAACTCCAGGAATGACCGGTAATCCATAGAGCTAGCATAGCAACGAAGGTACCAGCCCAGGCGTACCAGGGCTCTCTGAGAACCAGGGTTTGGGAAACACCCGTCTAGAGAATCTCATTTGAGGTGAGGCAGCGTGAAAGCGTGTGGCAAGGAGGATGACACACACAAAGCCTAATATACTCCATATTATAACAATGGTGTCGCTTGCCGAAAGTAACGGATTTCAAGTTATGACATGCCATATCGTGACACGTTCTATTGAAATATACTTTAGTAAGTAGAAAAATGCTGAAGGACGCATTTAATTTCCCCTTGGGGAATAAAGTACCCACCTACCTATAAAACTAGGCCTGTGTTTGCTCTTATTTCAGCATTTTGAGCAGATGATGAATTGTTGGGCACTTAAAAAAACGACTTAATCTGTGTGCTCCAATTGAGTTAAATCCATACACTAAATCACAGAGCAGGCACAAATCGTGCAGCACGTCGTAATCAGGTACACACCAGAGCACTTTGTCACAAATTTTTTTTGCTGCCTCAATAAATTAAACCCAGGTTGTACTAACTCCACTTGATTTGAGACTCGGAGGGGCTGTTTTTTAGGACTAATTCAAGCCGCTGCAATTTTCACCCACAGCTCTAATGATTAATTCATGCTCCGTTGTATGACGGTGTTGTATGCCGAAAATGTCCTTTTGGTCTGGATTTAGCTTTAGAAAGCTGTGACGCATGCCCTCAGCTTGACCTGTTATTACAGCCAGGGAATGTATACCGGTACAGTATGTATCAGGACGGCCACATTGCTATTGCTAGGGATTGTCAATATCCACTTTTCTGCCAAGACCCTCTCTCTCTGCCTGACACCATGAACTGTGGGCAGTTTTCAGATGTGGGTCTCACTGTCCATAAGTACTCAACAAAATTCTTACCGTGACGGATTTGACGGTGCAGGCAACGGAGCGGACTGCTGTGATTTACCCTTTTCAGGTGAATTCTCTCACGGTTCAACATGAGTGGATCTGTCCTGCAAAGCTCAGTCTAGACTTAACCCCATTAAGCTTGTAGTCACGATTTTCACACATTCTCAAAATAAATAGAAAACGTTAAAAAAGAGAGAAAATCTTCCCAAATAGCAGAAAAAGAGCAGATTTATACGCGGTTTTTATTCACTAATAAATTAATTATTCATTTATAATTTGTTCAATTGGAAAAAGGGCTTCGTTAAGACCTCCATATTATTATGGTCAATGCCTGTGTGAAAAGTGGGAGCGATTGGTGCAGGCAGTGAGGAGCTGCCTGTTTCTGACAGACACACATTCAGACAGACATTGTCAGAATTATAGTATGATGATGATGATGATGATGATATGGCAATTACAGGTGCCTTAGGTGATATTTCTTGTTAAATAAGTGTTTGTTCAGTAGCATGGGTCTCCCTGTCTCTCCAGCTTATTAGTGAACTGAAAATATATTTTCAGGTTTAGGATACCATTTTCATCCAATTAGGAGTGAACTCATACCAGATACAAGCGTTTTGGAATTTTAACAAATTAAAGCTGATATATGGGTTCTCTCAACTGATTGGATGAAATTGGTGACCGCCTGGAAAATAATCGTATGTATAAGAGCTGGACCCCTGTCGCTGAACAAGCTACCAGAATATAGCTTTAACTTTTTAATTAAACGTTTGGTTCATCAAAAGAATATAACTTACAGCACATTTTAGCCATACGCATAGTTTGCATTCTTTTGTGTTTCTTTGCGTTTCGGGTTGGTTGAAATTCCAACAAGCTGTTGCTTTATTGACTTTCAGATTCTGTCAAGTTAATTTGTACATCTCTGCAGGTCTTGGTATGGATCAGTAACCTTTCTCTGCTCTGCACATTGCAGTTGAATTTCCAAATTTCTAGTCGTATGCAATTTAGAATTGCACTGAGCCGTTGTTACTGAGGTAGGATATCATTTATAGGTATTTGCAGCACCTAAAAAAAAAACGAAACAATGAATATATGAATAAATTAGCAACACAAGATCCAGAATATACTAAGTTATAAAAGTAATAAGTGGAAGAGATCTAACGTGTGTGGAAAAAGGCATTTAAATTGCAAAATGTTATGTTGAGACAGAAATCCCTTTGGGGATAATGTGAATTCATGAGATTCAGTGTTTGTTTTGCTACCATTGTTTGGCTTCAGTCACATTTTATTTCTAGGTTCTGTATGTCATGTCTTAGCTCTATATTCTCGTGGTAATCATTGCTGTGGAGTGTTTCTTCACTAACGAGTCTCATATCAATTTCATTCAATCAGGCGAGATAACTCATACCGGATACAGAATAAACAATTGAAATTGGAAGTGATGAAGCAAAACAACGAGCAGACACATTTTTAATTGGAACACTACAACATCTCACACACACACACACACACACTACATGTGGCACCGACGGTGATCGTGTGACAGAATAATTTGTCCTTTCACTTTGCAAGGACAGATTTTTTTGTGGTGTGCGATTCTTTCACCTCTTCAGTACTTCAGAGAGAGAGAGAGACTTCAAGGAATTGGGATGGAGACCAACTAGCACAGGTCCTATTTTAAGCTTGTGTCCCCTTTGCCTCATGGCAAAACTGATCTAAGTCATCATTAGTGCACAGTTCTTTGGCTGTCTAAATAGCCAACGACTGGCCCTTAACCCATTCTGACCGGGCACCCATTTTGGTGTTAGCATCATGTTATGCTTTAGCTATTGAAAAATAGCAGATCTACAAGCTCATATCGCGCCACCGAGTGGCGCGATACGAGCTTGTAGCTCTGCTATTTTTGAAAAAATCGAAGAACGACTGACATTTTTAGAATCTGATCTCGGGTCAGAATGGGTTCATCAGACCAGTGTGTGTCCCGTGGAAACCTCGTATGAATCTGATCTCAGGTCAGAATGGGTTAAAGTGGCTGTCTGGATGTCAATAATGAGCCTAGCTGAGCCACCAAAATAATTGTCTCTCTGAGTTTAGACCGTTTCTCTCTGAGTGACAAAGTAGCATGTGTTGCTAATGGATGGAGACGCTACCTGCCCGCTCTGTTGGTATTTACCTCGTGTTGCCTCCGCCCTCGTCCCCATTGATTGTTGTGTGTCCCCGGTTGACTGTCAAATGGTTAACCTGATTCATTGATCCAGTAACCTCTGGGGTGCTGTGAGTTATGGCTTCTTTCTGAGGACGATGCAAGGCACAAGAACGGCAATGTCACAGAGATGAACTTCCAACTAAACTAATGTATACATTATCCTACGATTTTGTAACCCATTTTTCACCCCTGTGTCAATCCTCTAATGTGATCCTGGGCTCTACACACCCTCCACCAACCTAGTCCCCCATATATGGGGGACAAGGGGAGAGCAACGGACTTGAACTCATGCTTCCTTCATGCCTGAGTGTCCAAGTTGCTCCTTTACACTTGACAGGGGGGAGTTTCCCTGGTTGGACGTAGCGCGTGGAAGGAACACGTTATTCCAACCAGTTCCTTTCCCCTCCATCAGGCGCCCCGGCTGGCCAGGGGGAGGCAGTTTAGTGACCATGGATTACTGCATGTTTTTTGTGAGGGTACCTACCCTAGGGGACACGGGGAGAACATGCAAACTCCTCACGTTGTTTTGATCCCGATTCGATTCCGATCATTTGAAAATGACGTGATCGGCCCCGATTTCGGATCAGGACAATCCTAGTTAAGATAAGTGTTAAATAGGTCTATATTCTAATGGGATTCCACCTCGGAAGAGTGGTAGGAATTTGGTCTCCCACTTGGGAGACACTGGTTTAAATCTTGGGTAGGACTAGGACAAGGACAATGTATTGCAGCTTTAAAAAATGTATTGTACTTCAGCTTACAAACCTTTCTAAGTGCAAGGAAGTCCCTCTGTCATGAAATGCAGCTTACTTCTTGGTTGCTCGTCTTGAAATGACTTTCACTTTGTGATCTCAGTCTTCAGGTTGACATACCGTAAAATTGATTATATCAAGCTAATCCATAACTGTAACAAAAACAAAATCTGGTACCATAGATCATTGCATCAATTAACGCAGCGCTCTCATGAATGACTGTAGTGTTAATGGAATACCAATAATTTGCTGGCTGTATCATTTACTCATTTCTTTTGGGCCGCTTATGCAAGCACGTAGTTTAAAGTGAAGGCCATTTCCCCAGATATAATTAGATGCATAATTAAAGCACAGTCTCCAATACTTCAAGGGAATTAGCCGTATCCCCAATTTGAGCCGTTCTCCTTTAATGTACTGTATCAATCACTTTGCACATAACTATTCCCATAATGGCACCTTCTCTCTACAGTGTGTTCATAATCGCAAAGAAAAGTTCTACCCTTTTTTTTTTTTAAGCGTGTGGTAAAGTTTGTATGGTGATAATTTGCTTATTCTCCTGTGCAAAATAAGGAAGGCTTGATGGCTTGATGTACACCCAACCGTGATGTACATGATGCTAGTACTGTGTTAATGTCGTAGGTATTTACCCCCAAGCTAACTCATGGTGCCGAGTTCCATGCAAGATGGCATTAGGTAGCATTTTATAGTCTGATTGTCAGCTGTAGTCATTTTTTATAGACTACAGCTGACAATGCGTTTATGGCAATGCTCTGCGCCTGTGAGCGAGCAAATAAAGGTACCATAGTGGGTAGGATGACAAAGCAAGTCAGTCTGACATCTTATTGTTATTTTGCCTGAAATGAATGTTTCATAATTATGGGCAAAAGACTTGCTAAAGAGCTACGCTATATATGCACAAAATGAAAGGACACCTATCATCAAATCAACTGTGACTTTAATTTTGCCGGAAATTAATGCGTTTCATACAATAATTGTGCCTGGAAGTCTGTCTCTCTCCGTCGCTCAATCTGCTTCACTCTCAATCTTTCTCTTGCATGCTGTGCTGTCTAAATACCTTTTCCTGTTCACAGACTTCTCTCTGTGGGAGTGCAAGTAAAATGCTCTGTCTTCCCAATACAACTAGTTCTTGCTGCATATTATTTATAATGCTCAATTGGGCGATCAGGCCCCTGCCTACCACTGAAGCCACAATACACACTGCACACACACGACAAATTTCCGGGCACAGTCGCTAAACGGGCCATCACCTAACAACAACTTGGTGTGTACATACAGGCCGTAACATAACTATATATATATATATATATATTCAAACGGATAGCTTCTCATGCACATCCAGGTGGAGGAGGTGCTGGTAGGCAAGGTATAAATGTATGCAAGCACCTGACGAAGCCAAACGGCGAAACGCGCCGTGCAATAAATAAATTCTTGTCCTGAGTCAAGAGTGTGCGGTCCCTTCCTCTCCCTGGGGAAGTTCTCTTTGGCCTGCATATATATATATATATATATACATTCATATATATATATATATATTCATATATATATATATATTCATGTGCTGTAGGTGGACGACATCCTAGGCGAGGAGAGCGACAGCGAGAGTCAGGGACCCTGGAAGTTGAAAGCGGGGGATGAAGAGGAGGATGAAGAGCAGCAGGATGCTGGGCCTAGCGCAGGAGGAGGAGGAGGACACCTTCCGCAGGCACCGAGCGAGGAGATCCAGAAGCCAGTGAGTGAGGAGAGGTCGACAGGTGGCGAAGCGAGGTGAGTGAGGCTGCCTGTCACATCGGTGCGTCGGTGTGATCCCGTTACCCTGCTGCCTATAAAGAGGTATAGCTTTGCCCAGGACAAAACCAAAATGTAATCAAAATGCTGGGCAAAGCCTGGAATGAAAAGGACCCCGCAGCTCAAGGTCCATTCCAGGGGCTACATCCGTCTCGTGGTCTCTTTTCAATTTCTTTGCAAATCCCGTGTTTCTCGACTTGGCCATCGCAGGAATTGGTGCCTTTGTCGTCCATTTTCCTCAATCGCTATATCCAGTAGCGGCCTTAGCTGTGTTTCAACCATTTAAATTGAAACGGGGCCCTGTCCTGCCCATGGTGTGTTGAACGGGCTTTCTCTCTCTCGCTTGCTCGCCCTCTCTCTCTCTCTCTCTTGCTCACCCTCTGTCTCTCACTTGCTCAATTACACCTATTTCCTGTTAATAATGACCTGTCGGTGTGAAATGTGGTCCATTGGGAGGCATTTCATTGTGAAGGGACGACCGGAAGAGGAGAGGTGTTGCTGCTGCAAAATAGTTTTGAGATGTCGGAGCACCTTATTGAACAGTCCTACATTAGGTCGTGAAACAGGCCTCAAGGCAGGTCCTTATATCCACACTCTTACTTCCCTTTGGAGTATGAGCTGTGTCGGCAGAGACTCGCGTGAGTCGAGGCATGGCAGCTGGTGATGGTGTAAATACTGTGTGGTCAAACTATATGGTACCTACTAGTCTGCATCTCAAATTACCACCGCCTGCAGGAGGAAAACGTTGAATCGCAGTGGCAAGGATTTCTTCTGGGTGGTCGCTGAAATGTAGAAATGAAATTGCACCAATCTACAGTACCTTGCAGTCTACGCTGAAGCCTAGCAGCCCAATTAGTTGCCATGGTAATGTAATGTGTCTGAACAGAAAGCACCCAGGCAGAGGGAGATACTGAACACGTGAGTCACCCTCTTTCATGACACAGGGTTAGTCTTAGTTCTCTCACTTGAAATGGCTCTCTGTTTATCAGCTGTCTGGCCTGCCAGACAGCTGATAAACTGGCTCGTGGCTCGAGCTTGCTATGGAAGTTTTTGTTACTATAAGTAAGTAAACAAAATCAGCAAGATGCAGGACTCCATAGCTAAGATTCAAACTTCATTCTTCACCACACCGAAGAGAGACTAGTGTCTCCCTCCAGAGATTTCCCCCCCTTCCCCCTACACACATGTCCCACACATATTTTATACTGTCAGGAGTGTACAGAGAATAACAAGAGGTGTTCATTCCTTACATGGACTCTATTCTATAGTTGACTCACACAGTTTGAAATTGGTTTGCATGCGTCGGCAGTAGGGCTTTAAACAACTAGTCGACTACCGGTATTCAACTAGTCTACTGGTAGATCCACTAGTCAGCCTTGTTGGTACTAGTTGATTAGTTGATTTATTAAAAAATTAGAAATTAGGCCTCAAGATCAGCTAGATTATAGTTATCGTATTTTTTTTACATAATAGGTAGGCCTAGTTAACCCATTCTGACCGGGCACCCATTTTGGTGTTGGCATCATGTTATGCTTTAGCTATTGAAAAATAGCAGATCTACAAGCTCATATCGCGCCACCGAGTGGCGCGATACGAGCTTGTAGGTCTGCTATTTTTTGAAAAATTCGAAGAACGACTGACATTTTTAGAATCTGATCTCAGGTCAGAATGGGTTAATCAGACCAGTGTGTGTCCCGTGGAAACCTCGTATGAATCTGATCTCAGGTCAGAATGGGTTAAACAACTCGACAAGGCTGAGAGGCAACTAGTCAACTAGTAAAAATCACTAGAAGTAAAAGCCCTAGTCGGCAGTCTCTAAGGAGTTTGTCAGTGAAGAACAGGTGGTAATCAGGTAATCATCAAGTTTCATCTACTAGTAGGCTACATTAAATTATTCAGTACCATAGTGTTATATAAATATTATAAAACACAATATTGACTGAAGCCGATCAGTTCAGTACAGATATTTCACTTTAAAGGCGTAGTGAAACGGAAATGGTGGACATTTTACTTTGTCAGACTGTTTCAAGTTGAAACACCGCTATGAAGTTTCTGAACCAATCAGAGCGTCGGGATGGGATGGGATGGTAGCTAGGGACGGTAGCTATGCTATATGCATCGCATGGTGTGTTTGTTTACAAGTCAGATAGACGGCCATGCTGTACCAGTTTACTGTCATGTGGCTTATTTCTACCCTATAATGTTTTCAGATACACATTTTAGCGTGATGATTACATTGAAACCGAGTAATACACTGTCTGGATCTTGAATGGGAATGAAAACGGAGGATTTCTGTAATCGGATGCGGAGATATGTGGAATTAAACGGGTGAGCTTCATTTTTATTGGCTTTTATCGATGTGGGCCTTGACACGTCATCACGCAGCACGTTTTCGTTTTCAGGAAGTAATAAAAAAAAATATATATATGGACTTGATATAAAAACACACACAAATGAGAATTTGCCCATTTCTTTGGCATCCATTGTTAGGTATGCCCATATGATGACCACAGATATGGTCTAAAAGTCATTTCACTACACCTTTAAGGCTGATATTGTGGCTGATTTGTTGACCAATTCATTGTGCATCCATAGTTATGATCATTCACTCTGCTTCAGCATTGGCGGTGAAAAGTACCATATATGCAGTTATGGTAACAGTTATGGTAGCAGACATTGGTTCCTTTAAGAATTCCCAATAACTGGAAAAGGGAGCCATGGATGTCTGGTTACGGTTGTTGTGGTTTGAAGAGCTGTAGCCATTGCAACCTATCAACCCTAACAAAGCATCACACACCCACTAGTCTCAACTTCTCTGACAGAAACTAAAATATTACACCATCCCCTCTTCTTTTTTTGCTTTATTTATTCTGTTATTTTCTTCTCACAGATATTTTTTCACAGCCCCAAATATTTCCCTGTGCTCACGTTGAACCAGAGCAAGTTGTGCTGCATAATTACTTTAAAATGTTGAAAGCGTAGGAAGGTTTGAAAGAGTTTTGCTCCCCTGTCAGTTTGCCTGTCCTGAGGTTCTGCTGTCTGGTTTGGTGCCGTGCCTACACTGTCCCCAGCATGCATGATGTATTGGTTCCTCTTGCCCACGTCATTCTTTGGTCTGGCAGCCGTGCACTCTAAAGACACCTGCAGCTGTTGAAGTGCGGTGGTCACACACAATCAGAGCTGTGCAGCTTAATCGCAAAGCTTTTCGCAGCCATATCATATCTGCACAGCGGTGCAAAGGAGGGGAGAAAAACCTTTTCCACATGACTAGAAAAGAGATTAAAATACTTCACACAGCACAGTCACAGAGCAGTCCTTTCAAACAAACTATTTTCTCTCTTTGCACGAGAAAAGTTTGTGTTATTTTGGTGGAAGGCAAAAGTACCATTTTTCAGCTAAAACTGGCTGCCTTAAAGTGATGAAAGCCAGGAAATTAAAGCCAGAAAAGCTTAGTATTTGTCCTTTGGTTTGGAATGATCCTTTTGGTTTGCAGCTCCCTCTGGGTTGAGACTGTAACTAATGAGAAGGTAGTTTAAAGTGCATCCAAAAGTATTTGTATTACATTTGTTAATGTATCCAGTAATGGCCCACATGCGTTCCCAAATGACAAATATAAACTAACTTGGATTGTAGTTTATTTATTCAATAAATGTTTGAGACATTGTTTCAGAAATACATTAGCCATATTTGTTTGAATTACATTATCATATTTGATATTTGATTTGTTATCATATTATCATTATCATATTTGAATTACATTATCATATTTGTTTTATCCAGAGAAAGATTTTACAAATGAGCAGAGCCGATTAGTCATTTTGACATTCATACTGTAGATGCAACCTTTATGCTAATTGCATGATAAAAACTGATAAAAACACGTGGATTAAACAATGAAAACATAACTCGGGCAACTCTCAAATCGCAGGGAAAGTGTTTTACAATTACTGCCCCGGACAGAGATCTCCGTCTTTTAATTGCTTTATAATAGTTTGATATCGACGCGTGATACACTACAGTCTGAGCGTGTCTGTTGTACAACTTTCGAAACCACTTCCAGTAGTGCTGTCGCCTGATTGCCTCACAGCTAGAAGGTCCTGGGTTTGATTCCCGCCGGGGGCGTGTTCTCTCCTATGCGTCATCAGTGCCCATATGGGGGTGGGGTTGGCAAAAGGGCCTTTCTGTGTGGAGTTTACATGTTCTCCCTGTGTCCCCTAGGGTAGGTAGGTACCCTCACAAAAAACATGTAGTAATCTTCGTCTCTAAACTACCTCCCCCTGGCCAGCCGGGGTGCCTGATGGAGGGGAAAGGAACTAATCAGAATAACGTGTATAACACTGCCTTAAAACACTTGAAATCCATAAGCACGTTCTGCTGAATTGCAGAGCTCTCCCCAGATACCCTTCTCCTTCTTTCACCACACTCTGCATTGACTTGAATTGATTCATCACATTTATTTCACTTTGACTCGGTCAGTTTCCATGGGAACCATCAGTGCAGACTATTAGTAAAGCTCTCCACGAAGTTTCCTCCTAAATAAACTGCTTTATAAATGGATAATTTGTCAATTAAAAGTGGAGTGATTTAAATCCTCATTTATATAGTGCTTTTATCCAAATTGCTTTGCATTGTTCACACGCAATCACGTTGACGCACCAACCTGCTCATCGGGAAGAGTTAGGGGTTCATTGTCTTGCTCAAAGATACTTTGTCACGATGGCAGGAGCAGCCGGGGTTCGAACCAGCAACATGCCAGACTTACGGTCTACCTTTTTAGCCACATTAGTCACTCATACTGTCCTTAAAAGCCTGACTCTTAATTTGATGCCACCAGTATGCTAACACTTGGAGGCTTAGAACTGCAAAGTCTGTGCAAACTTTGCAATGCGTTGTCTGTAGCACTTGGTCTCGCATTGATGCTGATCAAATCATGATTCGGCACTTAAATCTTTATAACGGAGGGCTGAGGTTGAAACTTAGACCCAATTTCTCCTCCAAACGCACTTTTCTCCCTTCATCTCATCACGGCCACATTGTGACCGCAGCAGTATCGTCATCTCAAAGCCATTAACACAGTGTACTTGTCTGATTGAAGTGGTTGGAGTTCCATCTCAGATTCTCCGAAGTGATCTGTGTGGGAGCTGGATGCACTAAGAAGCTATGCTAATAGGTTTGTTTTTCTGGTCATTGTTAGAGGAAAGGCAGTATTTGAGGACGAGGACAAAATCTGTATTTTGTTCTTATATGCAAAATAGCCTCTAACGTGTTACACTCATATTCCTTTGTAAAAATGTATTTGTATTTAATAAAAGTTGACAAACTATAATATTTATTATTAACAAAATAATTCAATAATTGATTCAGAGTTTGATAAATTACATGAAAGCATTACTGATATAGTACATTAATAGTTAGTTAGTACCGTAATTGTATTTGCGCGCACATGAGACTGGACCATGGTCTTATTCAAGAAATATTTGTGGACCTTCAGCATTTCTAGTTGAGGACCCCTGCTATAGAGTGTTGGTTCAGTACAGGAGTCTCCATTTCACTCCAGCTTTTCATTAAACAGAAAAGGCATTTTCCGTAACTGAAGCTGGGATACCAATTTTATCCAATCAGGATAGAGAACTGCAGGCAGGATACATTAGACAAATGGAATTGTAAGTGATGACACAAAGAAATGAGCTGACAAAATTGGAACTGGAACACTATAAAGATTAAGCTTATAAATGGCTACTCTCTCCTGATTGGCTGACATTTTGTCACCTACCTGAAAATATATTTTCTGTTTATTAAAGAGCTGGAGAGACAACCTCTGTTACTGAACAAACACACTATAGCAATGATTACCATCATAATATAGTGATTTAACCTTTGTTGTTTTTCTCTAAAATCTATGGCCGCATGTGTTGTGCAGTACAGTTATACTGATTTCATGTGAGCTCAAAACAATGTCAGAATTTGAAATTGTCTGCGTCACCAAATCTTTCTGCATCGTTATTTTTTTAATGAAGTTGTGTTTTTTTAATGTTTTACTGTAAAACACTTTGGTACAACGTTATTTAAATGTGCTATATAAATAAAGGTGCCAAAGGTGGTATGGTATCTTTATGTTCCGCTGAATGAGAATTTGACCTTCTCACTTTCTTTCTTTTCTTTTTCACCCCCTTATTAAGTAGCATAATTGTATTCTTTAAGTGGTTTAAAATGTCACTTTAACCGGGTTCAGCATCAGGGAGATGCATAAACTTAAGCTATTTCTTGACATTTATGTTGTGATTAAGTAATCCATTCCATTAGCTCACTTCAGTGCATTCGGCTCCAGCACCTCCCATTCTTCTTCAGGCAAAGAGCAGAGAGTAATTCTTCATCACGAGGTTTAAGCAACATTGGGCCCAGCAACAAGGATTGAGACCACAGCATGGCTTTCTGAATAAAGAGCCCAGCTTAACGACAAACAGAGCCATTGACATGCGTCCATGTGCGTCTTAGTGACTAGTGTGTACTAGGGCATTAACATAAAATTCAATTATTTGTTGCTTTTCTACAGCAGACATGCAGCTGTGAGCTCTGTTGTTTTGTTGGTTGTTCTCCAACTTAAGTACTAATCCATTCCTGATTGGTTTCATATCATATACAAGCCTACTGTACATGGGTTTTACCGTCACTCGTGTAGGTGCGGTGGGCGGCGGACCGTGGCACTGGCAGCATTCAAGACAGATTGTCTAAATGCATATGCCTCATAGGCTCATACGCTCAATGGGGACAATTACAGTGTGTAAATACTTTCACTGATTCATAGCCTGCTAGCTAGCAAACCTAATATGTAATCATAACCTCCTCCTAGCTTGTAGCTCCTTCTAAAGACCAAAGGAACCTGTGGTTGTAACTTTAATTGAATGAAAAACATTGCATCGTTCATTCCTCCTCCTCCCTGCTCCATTCTCCACTCTGTGTTCTGTGAACAACGTAACATGCTATGCTGCGCCGTAGAAATGTCTTCTACAAGCTCTACAAGCTCACACAAAGCATCCATCCCTGAGCTGATGTTAATTTCAGCCAATCAGAGCGGCATTCAGAGTAATCTAGTAAGAGAGTGGCGACACTAGCATTGACTCCCATTGTAACAATGGAATGTGGAGGTACATGGGATAGTTCCAATGTTTGGAACTATCGCCCATAGGCACCCACTTTGCGGTGAGATCAAAGCGCGTCGCCACTCTCTTACTATTCCACTCGGCCTGCATTCACCGGCTCTGTTTTGCAGTTAATCCTTCACTCGCTGGCCGTTTCAGAACACCGTGTTTTAATGCTTGATTGGATGGGAAAAAATATCATATTTTACCTCCGAATAATCGACTATAAACCGAGTCGACTATCAAAAATCAGATCACGTTTGGTTAATGCCCTAGTGCAGGGGTCCTCAACTAGAAAGGCTGAAGGTCCACAAATAATTTTTGAATAAGACCATGGTCCAGTCTCATGCGCACGCAAATAAAATTGCGAGTCGCGGGCCACGTGGGCCCCACGGGGGTGGGGCTGCCCCCCTCGCCCCCCACCCCTAGAAACAACTATGCCCGTTTAGTACAGTCAAACCAAGCTTATACAAACCGGGTCCCATCCCAACCAACCAATACTGGGGTGGCAGAGTTGACAAATATTCATTATTCACCTCCATTCATTAAACTGCATGTGTGAATGTGTCACTGCTAGTGAGCCAGTCAGCGCAACATTGTCATCATGACCTTGCTCAGCATTGAGCGAATACAACAGAGAATTCAACTCGCGGTTGCGGTGACTTTTCTTCTCTTTATTCTTTTCTTTTTAATGTTTTTTTGTGGCTTTTGCCTTTATTTTATATTGTTTTATGGAGGGACAGACAGTAGGCTGACAGGAAACGGGGAGAGAGATGGGGGAGTGACATGCCGTAAAGGCCATCAGGATCGGGAGTCGAACCCGCGGCACACTGCCAGACTGGATTACCAGCCAAGGTGCCTGGACCACTGAGCCACGGCCCAGGCCTCTTCTCTTTATTCTATCATTTCTCCAGGGTCCACAGAGAGGTGTACCACTGCCCTAGTGTGTACAATTCATGCCTCTGTGCCATCACGCGGGGCAAGACCTACGCTGTAGAGTAGACGCTATATTTCTTTTGGGCGGAAGTTGGGGGATTTTGGTTGTAAGGCTATGCTGTGCCATGGGCTTTTATTATTAAGATTAACAAGATACTGGTCTGCGTATGCCCCCTGTGTTTCACACCAGTATGCTTTACGATCCTCATACTTTTATTTTAGTGTATTTGTATTTTTCTTAAGTAACAAATTATTTGTTACCCATTTTTCTCCCCAATTTAGTTGTTATGCCAATTGATTCCTCCCCACACACATTTCTGTGTTGTCACTGCTGTTGTGTCCTACTGAATCACCTGCCACTAGGAACTCGTGGGCAGGGACCACTGCGCCAACCGAGTGCCTAGTGCTCATACTTTTTTAAATAAATAGATAAAGGGAATGGGCATTTTGCTCTTTATAGCAGGTCAGACGGAGAGATACGGAGCAGGAGAAATATAACCTGCTGTACCATCTCTGCTCCTGTGGAGCATTGTGCCACTGTTTTCTCAGCAACAAATCACTGCTAAAGTGAAGGCGGTAAAATAAATGTACAGTTGAACAAACAAACGAGACCAGATGGAGAGATAGCAGACTTGTTTCAGTTCATAAGCAGGTCATGTGGCGGAGCACCAACATCTCCAGCTCTAATTATATTCACGGGTAAAACTTGCATACAACATTACAGCCTTTTGAAATGTGTGTGACAAAGCTAGAATAAAGAATAACAACATAACAACAAGCTTCCACATTCCCTGCTTCAAATTATATTACGTTTAATTACGAGAAGTTGCAATGGCTGCAATTTCAGCTTCAGGTTAACACTTTTCGTGCCAGGCATTTCTTCAGGCGCCCTTTTACCCGTGCCAGGCAAAAACTACAAAAGAGGACCCCGTGACGCAGCTTGTGAACCGGAAGTATCAGCCCACGCTGTTTCGATCTGACCCTTCACTACCATGAAAAACGCTAATATGCTCGTCTCGAACTTTTTTTTTTTATTGAGCTCCTAACATTGTCCCTCACCTCATATCACCTCATCAGAGCCTCAATTCGGAGATAAACGCCGCTAACGATCACCGACATTAGAGTAGTCTATTAAAAATAATCTGACCCATCTGAACTGAGTACTGTACTCGTGCTGTAGTACTGTACAAGCCCTCCTCCCTGGCCTCTGAGTGTGTGTGTGTGTGTGTGTTAGGCTGCGCAACAGTGACATCATCCAATGTAGCAACCAGAGGCCCAAAAAAATTCTGTTTCTCTCCCAAGTTCAAATCTGTTAAAACGTATTTACTCTAGTCTGCTCTATACACAGGATCCGCACCATGCAGAAACCACAAATAAATAATTCCACAAGACATTTATTTTATTTGGTTACTTTTTAATGTCACTCTGCCCTCCTCTGAGGAACTGGCGGAGCCTACTCCCCCTCCCCCATCTATTAAAAGAAGTGCACTTTGAATGCTCCTTTCCGTGTCTAATCACTGTCACTGCTGCTGCAGAACCAAAAAAATGTGATAAGCTGTATGTAATGAATGGATGTATAGGCAATAAGCTCCTCCAGTCATAGTATGTTTATCTTTTTTTAAGCAGTACACACGGACAGGGCTTAGCCATGGCTCGCTCATACTGTATGCAAACAGGCTGTACTGTACTGTATGTGCTGATCCTTTGACTAGCCTTGCTGGTATCTTGTTTCCCCCTTCCTCAGTTTTCTTTTATGTACTGTGTTCATACGTGTATTTATGTGTACAAACTGCACATATACTATAATGTACTATATGCACACATGTGTAAACTCTCATATACTGTAGAAGAGCCATGATTAAAAGCTCCTCGTGTATTTCATCCAGACCATGTATTTGTACTGATAGAATCGCGACCTTTCATATGTCTGTCAAGGAAGAGATTTATTTCTGTGGCGGTCCTGCTTGTTAGCGCTTTTACAGTAGTCCTAGTGTGTGTGTAGTACACGTGTGTGGATTCCAATTTCCAACATGCTTCATTATTCTCGGTTGTCAGATCGGGGGTTTGATTTATTTATGTTTTTTTGTGTGCATACTCTTATCGGTGCGGCATTGTGTTGCCACACCACACATCCTTCCCAGCGTGGCTCCCATTTCCCAACTCTCATCATAGATGTCACACCTGATTGCCACACGCCATCCACACGCCATCCGCACACAGTCGTCAGAGAGAGACTGAGGCAGTTCTGCATCACAGCAGCACACAATGGCACATATTAAAGGAATAAAATGTCACTTTGCGCTACGTCTCCCGAGAGATTTTGCACAAGTATAACAGCAGGGAGGCTGCAGTGATAGCTGTCTCAATCTGCAGGCCGTGTTTTGGAAAATATGCTTTTAACATTTCTACTACTGCATGTGATGGTTTCCAAGAATGTACAAAATAATGCAAAATTACATGCAAATGAGAGCTATGGCATTCATGCCATTGGCAGAAGCTTAACTCTATTCATTTTAAGCACATGCACATAATGTTTCATATGTCTCATAATTTATGTTGTCCTAAATATCTTCATGTAACCAACCTGTCCATCATTCTATGACATAGAATCTTCTAGACGGCTTGTCTCAGAGGAAGACAATGTACAGGTAAACAGATGGCTCTTGAAGTGACTCTAGTCGTATATAAGAGTGTCTGTGTGATTGTTTTCTATCTGTGCCAAACAGTGTATGCGTACTGAGGGTAGGCCATAGAAATACGTCCACTATTATTATTATTATTATTATTTTCAGACCTTTTCTAATAGAAGTCGATGGAAAACAAGTCATACCTACCTAGAGATGTCATAGATGATGTGATTATGTGGATCCATTTGGTTCCCTTCTTACACTCTTGAGTGTTAACCCATTCTGAGTGGGAACCCCTTTTGGTGTTTTAAGCATTGTTATAATTTAGCTATTGAAAAATAGCAGATCTACAAGCTCATAGCGTGGCACCGAGTGCCACGCTACGAGCTTGTAGGTCTGCTATTTTTGAAAAATCGTGAAAATCTTTGAATATATATTCGTTCAGAGCGAACATTTTTAACTCAAATCTTTCCTTTGGGGGGGGTCCCTGGAACAACATATTTTCAGATGGGGGTCAGTGGCCAATTACATATACATAGTGTTGGGGGTCCTTGACATGAAAATGAGAACGACGGACACAGAAACATAGGTTTTTGTGAAAACTATCTGATTTAGAATGCATTTGTAGAATTCTCCTCTGGTCTAAAACAAAAATGGGTTAAATTAATACTGAGGATTTATCGGTGTGGAAAAAACGTTGAGAACCAGTGCACCGGAGACACATGATGTGTTCTGCGTGCATCCGTTCAGTTCGCCCAGCATTTGTCCGTATCTAATCTGGATGCTGTGATGTTGCCGCCTGCGTCTTTTCTTCTGTAATACTGTACATTGCATTATTTAATCAAATTGACCACATCCACTCCTCTCCACTTTTGCTTCCAGGGTTTGGCTGCTTATTGCATGTGCACTACACAGGCCCTGCCTCCTTGAATTGGGTGTACTCATTAGTCAGGGGAAGGGATACTGCCACCGGGCACCAGCAAGGCACGAAGTCGTATCGTACTCTGTGGTGTGTGAACGCACCGACAGATGAGAGATGATGCGGTCCGAGACGAGCGATTACAGATGAAGGAATCACGCTCTGCATTACCCATACCCGACCAACCCAGCAGGGTTGTTTTTGGCATTCAACTATTCTTTTGAATAGTTTTCATTTAGTTTTACTCACATTTTAGTCACCTGTAATGTTTTAGGGTTACCGGTAGTCTAGTTTTAGTCAACTAAATTCTTGATGCCGTCGTAATGGCTGATTTTACACTTGCTGAAAATAGCCGATCTACAAGCATGCAACCAAGTGTGAAATGACTTGTGTCTTTAATTATACTGGATCTCCATTAGTCCCTTCCTAACATTTTAGTCTAGTTTTTATTTGTTGACATAATTGACAGTATATTTAGTCATAGTTTTAGTCATCGTCGCTTATTTTTTATTTAGTTTTGTCGTTTTTGTCTGTGAAAAAAGGTAGTCGACGAACATCTTTCGTGATGGTATCAGTCGACGAAATCAACACTTCAACCCAGTAACCCTGCTGCTCATTTCTATCTATATTCTCTCTTCTATTGTGGCTTGTACTGTCAACGCCCACCCCTCTCTTCACTCCTCTCTCCCTGTCTCTTCTGTCTGTCATTCTCTCTTTGAATAACGCAGCGGGGCCCACCCGACCAACCCAGTAACTATGCTCATTCTTATACAGTATAGACTGTATATATACACTCTTCTACTGTCTTGATCTGTCATCTATCTCTCTCTCTCACACACTCAATCACTCATTCACTCAACGCACGTGCCTGTCTTTCTTCCTTCTTGACACAAGCTAAGCTGTAACATTGTGTACATTTTACTCTGATAATGTACAACACATACAGTATGTACACTCTCAGGAAGTTTACTGTGTGTAACTGGTTGACATATCAGAGTTGATATTGACTGCGGTAGAAGAAAGGGAAAGTGACGCTCTTTTCCTTTTTCTTGTTTTTGTTTTTTTAGAGCTTTAGAGCAGGTGTTCTCAAATGTTTTTGGCCCAGGTATCCCTTGGAGGGGGGAGAAATATCCAAGTACCCCCACATCCTTGCCACTCCAATAAGCAAATTCTTACAAAGATTCATTTCATAGTTATCAAATCCAACGCATGTGCCAATAGTCATTCTATTCAAATTGATTGTGTGCATAACCTGACGGCACACTTTTCAATTAGATAAACATAATCGTAATGATACATCATTTTCAAAAATCTGAATTAAATTGTGGACCCCCTGGCTATGTGACGAACCCCACTTTGAGAACCGTGGCACTGATTTCTTCTTAGGCCCCTTTCTTATTTCTCCCTGCAGTGACATTATCTTCAGTATAAATGGAATGGTTGGAGTTTGGATTTCACGGCTATCTTCTTGATAATCTACTGAGGCGATAGATGAAGCAGGCAGGAGACACATCAATGTAGACATTTAAATTACTAGACGTTTGAGTTTTGTTATCATTCCTAGAAAAAATACGGTTTAAGGCTTTTGAGGGGATGGATTGGATAGTTCATATTCATTTTATATTATAATACCGTATTAATATGAATTGCCACAGATAATTTGTAAGTTGGGAATTCCCAACTTAGAATTAATGACCTCGCCATGAACCATTCACCTAGTTTGATTAGATTAGTAAAATTGCATGGCTGAGGTACTTTTACAAATTTGTACATTTGTACACTCAGAGTTATGGCCAGTCCGTGGCCTAATGCATGGTAAACTTGGGGTCAAAGTCGTACGATTAGTCACACACGTTACCGCAGTGAAATGTGTTCTCTGCATGTCCTTGGAATGAAAAACATTTGAAAATCACTGTGGTAGAGCTTTGGGCTATGAGGATTGTCCATAATACTGTAGATATGTCAGAATTATTGTGACTCATCTGTATCGTTTGCTCCTGCCTTGTTTCCTCTCTCCATTCACATGGTGAGGTCATACTTTAGCACATCATAATGTGAACAAAGTGGATTATGCCAGTAAGAAATGATTGAGTCAAAACAATTGCAATAAAAAATGGCATATTTACTAAGGGGGAATCATCACAGCGCATCTTAACCTTGTATAGACCATCTATAAGCATTCAGTAAAGATATTAGGTGTAGAGGTGGGCACCTGGGGGACTCCAGTCAACTACATATAGGCTTTAAGTGAGTGACTGTTTTGAGATTATGATCATGATTTCCCCAGTGAGAGGGACGATGTTCAGCCTCCACGCTGCTAGTTTACACTATGAGATGCACCAGTCTGCTGATTATTCAATCACATTGAAGAATCTCCACGGCCCACAACAACTGCTACGCTTGAATAACACTCGTTCTCCCCTGTGTGGAATTGATGCCATGATGGTTATTGTTTTGCATTCATGAATATTTGTCATCGGGATGTGCTTCACTTAAATGGTGCAGAACACACTTCTCTCAGGACGTCGTCGACGGTAGATAAATGGAAGCTTGGAAGCATTTTGGGAAGAGCTTTCACCCACCAGACAGGCCATTCTCATTTGTATAACTTCATGGAACACCCAGCACAGCGCTCTGAGGGTATTATTGCCTCTGACAGCTCAACTGAATGAGCATTAGGTTTGAGAAATGCACGTCGTCCTATACCAGATTTATGGCGATTATTAAAAGTTGAGTTGAATCAGCAGTTGGTTTTCAATCAGTATTTGCCGCATTCTCATCAATTCCCCACACACCATATTGGTTTGGACTGTATAGGCGCGATGTACATGTGGATACATGTGTGGCGTTGCTTTATTTAAGGGTAACGTATCGATTTTGTTTATCATGGGAGTTCTCATAGCCTGCAGCAAGTGCAGCAGTCTCTATGCTAGCAGACTGTTTTTTATGTTCCTCTACATACACACATAAACCTCAGGAGACATACAGTATGAATTATTCCCCGCCTTTTGATTTAATGGCCAGTTCCCTACTATACAATTCTCTCTCTCTCTCTCTCTCTCTCTCTCTCTCCCTCTTCCCTTTCTCCCCCTTTTCTCTGCCATCAGACTGTGTAAAAAGGTGTTTTGGATGCCTGCAAAAATCACCTTGAATATGGTGGTTCTGTTCAGTCTGTGTAGATTGCAAGGCCTGTGTGATAATGGCTGCCTGTTCTTTGAATTGTCATCTCCAAGCAGAGTAGGGATCTGCCATTAGTCCCTCCTCCTAAGCTGAGTCTAGTGAGGTCTTTCGCCCCAATCAAGAGCCAAAATGTTGGACCCCGCAAGAATTGTATTTTTGTCTCGCTTAGGGTTAAGAGTTGAGGTTAGCGTTCAATATGGCAAATTAACTAGCAACTTTAAAGTCTTGTCAAGTGTTTTATTTAAAAGTTTCCCCATGCTGTTTTAACATTAATGGCAGTGAATGACGTTTAAAAAAATTCGACGGAGAGCTACTAAATAATGTGCTACATACACTTACCGTGTACACAAAGAATTTGAAGCCAAGCATTTTCTATTTTAACCTAGGGGCTGCTGCTATTGCTTTTGTACAAATTATTTAGCCTTTCTGAGTTGACTGTACAAAAACAGAGACATCATTAAGCTTCTGGGCCGTGTGCAAAGCTTTGGGTTTGTCCTGCCACAGTGGTGGCTGTCTGGTTTGAATATCCAGGGATGTAAATCAAGTGAAGAAAATGTTCTAACAGCTTGTGCCCGGGGGCTTTGGTTGCGTGATGGAAGCTGATGAGTAGATTCCTTCTGTCACTTTCATTCCCTCCTCACAGGTTTTCTGTCCTTTTGAGGCCTGCAGAGATGGACAGAAACCGAGTCCATCCCTGGTAACACAAGTCTCCAAACGTATTTGGCAGTAGAACTGTGCCTTTTGATGAAAACACTGTACAGTAGCCTATACTCTGTATTCTGTCAAAAGGAAAATAACAGAACAAATTTGTTTGTGTTACACGGGCAGCTTTCCTTCTTTCTTTTCTCCCACCCTGTTTTTCCTGAATTATCTTACTTTGAGGAAGATATGAAGATTTGACAAATTTCCAATGCATTTCTGTATCAGGAGAGTGGGTGGGTGTGTGAGTAGCATGTATTAGATACTGTGTAGGCTTTATTCAGACTGCATGCAAATCACATTTGTTAATCAAATAAGATCTAGGACTGATTGTCCACGTTATTATTTTCAAGTGATCATTATTTGCAAGGGATTTGTTTATTCACACATCGTCGACCTATCAACATTGGTTGCTGTGGTAACAACGCAATGACATTGGAGTGAGTAATAATGCTTAACTTAAACTCTCTACGGTAACGTGCAAATCAGATTTGAATCGGATTCCATACCACTTAGGAAGTTGGTTCAAAAATCAAAATTAATCTAAATAGGCCACTGTGGGCTGGCATGTCCGCTGTGAACATAGCCTGTGAATATAAAGCAACTGTGCATCAGACGATTGGGAGGTAGAGATGAGGATCAGTACGAGGTACTGCATCTGCTGAGGTGTTCAGCCTTCCCGATTGGCGAATTCCGAACATTGCTGGTCCACAATAACCTACCTGACCTGGCTGACATGTGCTCCAAAGAGTAGTTTTTGCAGTTTTTCTTCTATTTTAGAAAATGTTTGCCTATAATGACATGGCCAAAATATAGAAGCCACATTGAAAGTGGTTACCAATAAAAAAAAATAAGAGTTATTAAAATAAGTTATTCTTTCATTTTGATATTGCAAAACAATGTTGCCTATACACCAGATAAAAATAAGAATAAAATGAAGGAAAATAGAATAATAGAAGAATGTATTTATGATGAGACATCTGTTTGTTTTCACCACCAATGCTGCTGGCTTACTGCTACAGTATACTTGACATGCTTTGAGAAATTAGCAAACAATAAAAGAAGAAAAATCTAATAATTAAATATTTTAATATGTTTTTGGGCCAAAAATGGCTCTTCTGATAATAAAAGTTGCCTACCCCTGCACTCAAGTATTCATAATACAATCAATTGATTCTTCACCTAATCTCTTAAATTCCTTTCAATAGAGGAGGGTTTGAATATTTTACCATCCCAGGCAAATGTCACTGTTGGCTTTTGGTGCTCTATCTTTAACCAGCTTCCTCCAGGGTAGTATCTCCTCATCCACATCATGTGTGCAAGCGCATTTAACTCTAAATCCTCCCTCGATAGCATTGTACTGTAGGATGTCTCCATTCCAGAAGGAAACCTTTTGATTCAGCTGTCATCACTTGCATCACTGCAGCCTTTCCAGATTCCTTTTAAATAAAAAACCTTCTTCTTCTTCACCTCCACTTTGGGAGATGGACAGTCTTGGCACACACTTCTAACACTTATTATAAATTCACCACCGAAAGCACCGCGACAGATTGCGCCATCATCTTTAGTGGTTATTTCACCACGCAAAGACCAAATTAAATTTGACCAACCCACGACACCAGCATCCCCTAGCACATACAGACTGTTCTTAGCCAGCCAATTCACAGGCAATTACAATAACGGATGGTGCACCAACTGAGTGAGCTGTCTTGCTTGTAATTTAATCACAGAGGAGGACCATGACATTGTTGTGCCTATATTAGCATGTGTTTGATCTCTGTGTGGGATCAGTGGGTTGCTGTAATATCTTAGACAGCTGTTTTCCATCGGCGCCTATTTTGTTTTACCCCTCGACATAATGACAATGAACAGTGCCAGAACTTCTCCAGGGTATGTTATGTTTGTCATCACTTGATCTTTATCTCCACCAGAAAGGCATGTCTTCAACCCTGTGTCAGGCCAACCTTTTACACGAGAACGGTGTCCATATAAGTGGAAATCTTTGAAAACGCAGTTTCCTCCCATCTCCATGCAAACAGGCAAAACGGTGAATCTGCAAAACGTGTGACATCATGGCTCACTTGGGCTCACAACGCATATTATGTTTATTACATTACGGCAGAGCCGTAGGCGATATTTGGAGTTCCTAGATGAGCAAGCGCTCGATCAACACGCTACAAATAGTGTAGTGACTAGCGATGGTGAATGTAAAACCATAGTGTGAACAAACTTGTGATACAGGAAGTAGAGTGGAAGCGGGTCTTGTACATGCGTGCCTGGTCTGTCTGGCTGTCCGTCACCGTTACCTGCCGTTTTCTCTGGAGCCCGGTTCCGTCTAAAAGTGCCCTGAGTACGCGTGCATGTCCCCACTCCCCTCTAATCTCATATACTGCTACAGTGGGCCGAACATGCGTCATATCTCTTGAGCATGCAGGCCAAGGACCTCAAATCTATATTTTGATTTTGAACTGATGCTGTATGCCTGAGTCAATGTCTTTTTTCTCTTTGTGCCCATATATGGAGATCTCTATCTGTCAGTGACGTCATCAGTATATGCCCATATATTGGTATGGCCATATACAGTAAGAGCATATCAGTTGAATTGGAGGTTCTGGACAAATGGATGGATCTATTACTACTATACTATTACCGCATGGCGGGTTTGTTTAGGGTTATGTCCGAGTGAAGGGGCCATGGTCCGCCCCTGTTTACTATAGGATGATTGGCAATTGTCACTCCGGGCTATGTCATAGCATCCTCTCTCTCTCTCTCTCTCTCTCTGCATGTCAAGTGTCATTACACACATAGGCCTGAGTTATCTTTCCTCATGGTCATGGTCTGCCACCTTTCAGATATACAGTAGCTGTGTGCATCTCATCCTACATGCCGTTGCTTTCCGGTTACATGTACAGTAGACTAGACTGTGAAAAAGTGTAGCCGAATGATTATTACAGAGCTTGCTTTCTGGAATGATCATCAAACGTTGAATACATGTAAACCTAGATGCTGTGGTGCCCTCGGGTTATAAAAAGAACACATAGATCATGCTCCAAAAAGGTCAAAAAAAATAAAGGAAAAACTGTGCCCTCTTTTCCTTTGTATTGACGGAGTCAACAGTCTGTCTCGAGAGACTACCACCACAGAAACATGAGGAAGTGGCTCTTCCTCAGTCTGAGGAAGAGCCACTTAGGCTCTATTATCTTTGTTATTCTTCTGCCCGGCACCTGGCGGCTGGCACCTTATCACTTGCTTATAGATTCCTTTTGTATTATTATTAGGGATGCACCAAAAGGGAAATTCTTGGCCCGATACCGAATATAGGAAACAGTTGGCCTAAAACCGAATCCCGAATATCCGAATATGATTAATATTATATATCTTTTTTCTTACCATTGCTGTCATGGTCTGGTTTATTAACCAGGCTATTGCTGTCATGGCCGTACCTTAAAGCTACCTGATTTATGGCAAAATAAATGGTTACTGCAAAACTTAACTTAAATAATAATCACTATTATGGGTTCATAAAACATTTATTCAGCTCTTTTGAATGCATTAATTGCATACACTATTCAGTGATATATTTTCTGCCTATTCGGGCCGAAACCGAATAGGCAATTTTAGCCATTTTCTGCCGAATATTTTCTGCGGCCGAATATTCGGTGCATCACTAATTATTTGGTTTGAAAAGGGCAATGTGAGCTATTTTCTCCCATCCCGTAGGAGATATGCACTCTTTAAAGTTATGTTTGTGCATCGCTGTACTTTAGTACAGTGGTCCTCAAAAGTGGGATCCATAGACCCCCAGGGGTCCTTGAGTAGTTCAGTTAACTAGCCAAACTCTGTGGCTAGGCTAGCTAGTTTATTTTGTTGTCGTAGTGACTACATCTGTCATTAAAAAGTTTTTCAGCGATTTTCTTAGTTTTAAGGGTAACTGTTTCTTAGTTTTAAGAGTTGCCCTAAAGTGCCCAAAGAAATCTAGGAATGAGTTTCCACATACACAGTGTAGCATAATACTGTTTAAGAATCTATTATTCCAGAAAGCTTAGCCACTGGAATTGTTACGCAAACGTGTGATACAGACACATGCATGTGCACACCTCGGTTGCTCATGTTAAGGGTGATTCTTTGGAACAGTAGCCTTACATAATGTGGTTTGCAGTATTTAGATCGTAGGTGCTGCCCTAGTTAAATATCGCAAATATCCATCCGCAATTACATCCTAGTCATCAAGGCATACTTCAAAGCGCCAAATGAAAGCATAATGATTAACAGGGGATCAAGCGTTATTTTAACACTAAAACGTTCCGCTATAAAGGGCAATAGTGGAGCTTAGAGCTCATCTTCATTCTCTTTCATTCATTCCAAACTCTTCCTCATGGGAACAAATTGCAGTTCTATTCCAAGAAGCACCGGATCATCCATCCACAGAAATAAGTTGCACCTGGCCTGCATTCCGTTGCTAAAACAGAATGTCCTACACCATTTGTGCCTTTTGCTTTGGGATTGGAAGCGAAGAGAGTTGCAGCTTAGAAAACGTGATTTTTTTCAAATCCCTGGCCCTGCTACTTTCTGTAGGATTTGCCCAAGAGTGATGATAAAGCACCCAGATGGGCATTTACACCCTTTTGTGTAATTTCTCCCATAGGTTGGGAAGAAAACCTGTGCTTTTTTCTAGTACTAGTTCCCATCCTATGGGAAGAAAACCCCCTCCCGCCCCTTTCCCCCATCCCTCTTCTCTATCTGTCTCTCTCTCTCTCTCTCCCCATTTCTCTGTTCCTGGCACTCCCAGCCTCTAAAGTCTATAAACCACATACTGCAACAGTGTAGTGGTACAGTAAACCAGCCCACTTTATTGGGATTACCAGAAAGCCTCATACATGTCTTCATGAAATATTACTAAAGCAAGTGGAAAGTTCTTTTTGCCTGCTCTTAATCATTCAGTGGAAAAACCTCATATTTCCTCACACACAGCTTGATATTAAGTATAAGTTATAAGTATAAGTATAAGTTGGAAGCCAGAATTTCTCATGTGCTGGTTCTAGTATATATATAGTATATAACGGAGCAGTGGTCTTCAACAGGGTGCCGGCGTGTTGTGAGCTTGCAGATCTGCTATTTTCGACACCCGTGTGAAGTGAAGGGCGCTCTTATCATCGTACATCAGCATGCATCATCAGTGGCGTGGAACGCCACGGGAAGTATGATTACTTCTGACGCGACAAGCGACGGGACCGCGATGGGCCGTCAAAAACATAATATTTGGTTTGAATTGGACGGATTGATTTTGATCAAGAGTTATTCACGTTTGAAGGTGTTTCCCCTCATCCACTAAAATGGAGGGGGGACCACTTTGGATGACGTCCCAACCGGAAATGCCATGCTCGGTTATGATATCATTAATGTTCTGTCCTGGGATTAATCTCCGTCCTGGGGCGACGAACGAGCGGGATTATTTGATAGGACGAAGACCCCTGCGGGGCGGCGGTGGCCGGGGGAAGAGTGACTGGATGGTAACCGCAAGGTTGCCAGTTCGAACCCCGGGGCTCCCCCAGAGTTAGTGTCGAAGTGTCCTTGAGCAAGACACTGAACCCCTAATTGCTCCTGATGTGCTGGTTGGTGACTTGCGTGGTTTCATCTGCCATCAGTGTATGAATGGGTGAATTTAATGCACAATCTATGAAAAGCGCCTTGGATAAAGACGCTATATAGATGCACCATTTACCATTTTACCTCCGTTTATGCCGCTCGGAGTGTCAACATATGAATCCAACATATTAATAATAGGAGAGAGAGAGAGGGGGGGAGAGAAAGAGAGAGGGGGAGAGAGACCACCGATGGGGGAAAGTACTGCAAAAGTGCACATAGACTGTCTCACAGCCTTCATTGCCTCACGGCTTCCAGTAGTGTTCCAAGATGATACTGCAAGTAGGCCACCAAATAATTGGCAAAACATGATTTTTGTGATAATATTCATAATTATAAAAATGCATGGTATTTATTTTTCTCTTTAAAACCTCATTAGCACACAGTCTGCCGTGTTAAGTGGTCAGAATGTTGATCCTCGAATGCTTTTGAGATTTTTCAAGTGGGTCCTCCTTATCCAGAAAAGGTCGAGTACCACTGGAAGTGGTTTAGTAATACGATAGTAATACTACAGTCAAGAGGGCATTTCAGTGTGAGAGAAATCTGAATTTATCAAAAATGGTTGCGTCTCTGCTTAGGAACTGCTTCTGTAAAAGGACAAGCGTGATCTATGTTTCAAGTATATAGATTGATACAAACACACCAGTAGATGGTTTGCTTTGATGTTCTAGTCTTCAGACCTCTCAGAGTGCTTTACAGTGTAAAAGGCTCACACTTCACCCATTCTAACAAACATTGACACACCGCCAGCGGAGGCAGCCGTGCCAGGGCGGTACCTGCTGGCTCGCTTTGACCTGGTGTTTAGCGTCTTGCTCAAGGGTGGCTCGATGCACATTGCCAACGAGTACCGACCTGGAAACCTTCTAATAACCCTCCTACTGAGCCCACTGTCAACCCCCCTTACATGCTGTAGCACTGTACACCTCTAACACCCTGTATGTCCTCACCAGATATAACGTGTGCATAGTAGGGCTTTATTCTGAGCTCATCAGAACCTTGACAAAATGCTGTCATATAAGCTTTAGGCATTGACTCTTTAAAAGAAAACAAGGTAGTTTGCAGTGCTAATTACATGTGTAGATGGATTACGTTACAACAGTTCCCCCATCGACTGTATAAGTCTTACCCATCTTCTTGGAGACAAAATGATGAGGAAATATCGGCTACTGGGACTCTTATTGATGGGGTAGAAGGGGGTGAAAGAGGGCTGTTATCATGACATAACTCATAATGATTATAACGCTGGCACCCCAAGTGTGCTCTATCCTGTTGTGTGTAATTGTTTTCAAAGATTGGCTGATACCCTGCAGACTTGAGTATTGCCACCATAATTCTCCATAATTCTGGGTCAAGTCACAGTGTCTGCACTAATGAAAGAATGAAAGCCCTGAAAGATAAACAGAGCTGCGTTGTTTGTTCAAGGCTATGTTGTTGTCGTTAACGCAGAGGAGACGGAACGGAAACGCTCATATCCGTTCGCCGCGGGCACGCTCGACATTAAAACGGAAATGTAAGCAGCCTATGTGTGTGATGTCGTTGATGAGAATGCAAACCAAGGCATGTATTGGAGCTTGACTGTCATGTAAAATGTCTCTGATTTTGGGACCTCATTATCTGCAGTGAACCCCATATACCGTAGTTCTGGTTTCCCGGACCCGATTGCGTTCAGACTCGGAGTCTGTTCCATTGCAACGGGCTCAGCGGTTATGTGATTTGTCAGGTACAAAATACACTTTGGCAGCCCATGTCAGAACATTTTGAACATTCTCGGGTTCGGTGAACAGAACATCCGTTCTCTTTCACTGAACACGGCTTTGTCCAGAGGTGGCTAATCTACTAGGACAAATGTGTTGCTGGCAAGCATCCTGCCACTAACATATTAAAAGGTGACGTGTAACTCTCCTGTTTATCTGTCATCGGGATCCCTGAGCTGATGTGAAAGAAGCCACCCACAAGAAAGGAAGATTAAAATGTGACACACTTGCAAAGGGATATTGACAGGCTTCTCGTCTTGCTCGGCTGCCATCCGTGGGTGCAGCAATCCCAGCGCACCCTGTCTTTTGACAAACTGATCTCGGCGGAGCGAGGGAGGTGACAGACGCTTACTCATGCTTTTCACATTTCAGGGGTGAAAAAAAGAGAGAAAATAAACCGAGAAGCGGAAGATAGGGAATACATAACGAGGAAAAGGGAAAGTAGCTGTAATCTGACCTAGTTTCTGGCTTCTGGGCGCACAGTTTTCTGAGTTGGCGACGCAGGCACTTTCTTCAGGCACTTCTTTGCTCCTAGACAATCAATGTGACTGATCTGTGGAGCAACGGCATGCAACTGAGGCCAGGCCAGGCTAGCTAATATCCTGCATTTATCAACACCCACCCGTGAGCACACATACACCCACACACACAGGCGCATGCACACAAACACACACTGACTTTTGTGCAAACATTATAAACCTTGAAAACAACCGCAATCACACACAAACCACCACAAACAGCCATGTTTGACACTCACACACGCACGTCCCCCACAGCCAACCCCTATAGTCTCACACACGTCCTTTATTTGACCTTTATATCAAACCCAACTGTAAAAAAAAAAAATGCTTTTAGAGTTCTCAACTGGCCTGAAAACACATTCCCTTATTTTTTATTACCGGATTAAATTAAATTAATTAAAGAGACTGATTTTCATGTTATGGCAGAGGTGGATTTTTTTTAGATTAAAACGGATTTAGTTCAGGCAGAAATTTAGAACTCTTCTAAAAAAATTAAATCTAATTTTAAAATAAACGGCTGTATTGCAATCTCTCAGATGATCAAGTGGACAATTTACGACAGAAATTGCAACGTCGACATTTTGCAGAACACAACACTTGAGCAGTGTTTGTAGGATGAGCAGAGACATTCACAGTAAATCCTTGGTGTGCATTTATCTCGTAGTGTACACATTTTGAGTTAAATTATGACATTTTACTGAGTACAGAGAATTGTGTGTGTGTGTGTGTGTGTGTGTGTGTGTGTGTGTGTGTGTGTGTGTGTGTGTGTGTGTGTGTGTGTGTGTGTGTGTGTGTGTGTGTGTGTGTGTGTGTGTGTGTGTGTGTGTGTGTGTGTGTGTGTGTGTGTGTGTGTGTGTGTGTCCCAAATGCCTGTGGGATCGGAATGTGTCCGACCTTTAATAAGCAAACTTCACACTCTGTATATTGTGGAGCGCCTTTCGAGCACATCACGTCAAAGCTAGGACAGGCAACCGTCAACGTCTGGTTGATGCAAACAGTTGACTGGCACAAGTGGCACATTATTTAAAGTGAGGAGAACCATCAGATTTAATTCTCCGAGGCCATGCATGGTCTTTGAAGCTGCTGGTGTACTAGATGGAGTGTTGTGTGTGTACAAATGGTTTAACACATGGTTAAAGTACCATGTACCATTTCTACAAAATAATGGATTCTAAATCGGTAGTTCTCAAATGTATCCATAATTCAACATTTTTCTAAAACAAATTTTTTTTCTGCAATTTTTTGAATAGTCGACGCTAATATCTCAAATGACACAGATGCCTTCCCATTTTTAATGGTTTAAATTGGCTATGTTTGACCCAATTATTGAAATAGAAGATTTCAAGAATTTGCGCTTTAAAGATGTTTGAGTTAATAAAACATGATGCACAAACTTGGACATCATCATCATCAGTGTTGTTTCCTGGAGTCACCGAGTGTTTCGGATCTTGCAACAGACGGTGTCCTCCAGGCGACCCAAGTTCACCCAACCAAGACCCCAGACCCCTGTGTCCAAGTGGCATGCTACTGCTGGTGAGATGTTAGCAGGTGTTGGCAACACTAGGAGGCTCAAGGCACTGTGGGTTGCTTCCGGGCCTGGCTCCTCCTATTATCACAGGATACACCTTGTTCTGTAACCCACAAGGGAGAAGTAAGCAGGGCAAACAAAGAAACACCTGGCGGCATGACCTAGATGCACTATGTGAAGAGATCTGGCCACACTTGAAGACAGATGGAGAAAATGGCCCAGGAGTCAGGACTGGGATGCCTGGAGAGCTCTTGTTCGTGGCCTATATGCCCAAAGTTGTAGTAGTATGTGGCAAACCTCAGGCATTATCATAATTTAACTTCAACTTTATTGTCACGTCACTAGTTTAGGTGTTAGAATTGTGGAAAAAGAGGGGGAAAAAAACGTTAAAATATAGTCAGGTGACAAGAAAGTACAACGTTGGATAGTATTATCTGACATTGTAGGCCTACTTTCTTTTTATCTGTACATGTCAAATAGAATGGAATTCAGAATAGAAATGAGATAGAAATGCTTCTTGTGATAGTAAAGAAACACAAGCCTATTTTCCCATTGATAATGATGCCTTAGTATTACTATATTTAGTATATACTATATTCTATGTTCTATATCCCAAGATAATGGGACGTGCTGCGGCGCGACAGCTTGGCTGACAACACTGCAGAGCTCAAGAACCTGATGTTGGATAGGAATTTGTGGAGGCAGGGGCGTAACTACCGTGACGCAGACAACGCGACTGCGTGGGGGCCCAGAGGCAAGGGGGGCACACGGCCGCTCACCCGTGCCGTCTGTAAAATAAAATTATAAACACATACAGAGATGCAATGACAGTTGAGTTGAACGAAGTTTGGCGGAGCCTGGTGATGGCTGCTGCTATAGCACACACAGCCACCATACCATGCATTAGGCACACGTGTGATGTGCCCCGCCTCCCCAACAGCTCTGTTAGAGCATAGGGCTGTAGGCTAACAACGTGAACAAGTCAGAAGTGTCTAGTGACTGTGGCGAGTGTGCATGCAGTAGGCTTTCCCAGTCTCTAGTCCCGACAGCCAGGTACGTGCACAAATCACAACTACAACTGTGCAGTGCCCCGCTGATTATAAACCCACACACACACAGTTTTTACAGGCTGCTGTACATTGCCCCGCACAGCCGCTGCTGTTTCTAAGCCAAAAGCAGTCTTTTAGTTATTTTCGCCGGGGGGGGGGGGGGGTGGCGGTGCTGTCGTCGGGGGCACTCGCTGATCAGCCTGCGTCGGGGTCCGCTGGCATCTGGTTACGCCACTGTGTGGAGGGCAGCGATCCAGGAATCCCGAGTCGGTGTTGGCTAGACCTCACTCTCGCAGCAACTAATCTTTTTTGTTTGTTCTGTGGACACAAACAAAACACCTCACAACAAATTGACTTTGTCAATTTTAATTTGCCGGTAACATTTCTCTGCTGCTGCTGTGCTCCTCAATTATAGGGCCCGGTAATGCAGTCTGACCTCAATATAATTTTGTGGGCAAATCCCATTGAATTCAATATTGTGTAGCTAATGGATGTCTGAGGGAAGACGTGCACTGCACACAGTGATGTGTTTACACTGTTTGAGAGGCATTATTCCTACAGTACCTTTTTTATTTGAAAGAAAAATCTGTCCGCTTGGACATTTTGTCCTTTTGGCATCTAGCTATGCTAGGAGAACTGATTTCAAGAAGTGTTGCCTAGACTACTAGAGGAGGGGTTTTCAACCGATGGTCCGCGGACAAAATTGTATGTACACTGTATTTTATTTGATATTATATTGATATTATAGCTATCCAGCTCCCGGTGGTGCATGAACCCCCCCACCACTATTGTGTGGGGGGGTGAAATAAAATAAAAGACTACGTATCTCGGGACTGCCAACTGTGCTCCATTAGGTTCAGATGGCTTTTTATTTCGTATTATTGTACCTCTGTCTGAGGGCTACTATTGGTTTGTTCAGATCTCATTCAAGTAAGAAAAAAAAACACCAATTTAAACAAATCCCACTGTATCAAGATGTAGCTGCTCTGAAGCCTGTGTCACTATAGCAGGTGTTTCTTTAGCTTCATACCATATTACAAACTTGGATATATTATTCAATTATATATTATTATATTATTAGGGATTTCTTTCTATGTTGAACTGGCTTTTACCACTTAAACCCTACAGGTATATTACCAAACACTGGGCCGTTTAAGAAGTGTAGCTTGTAGATCTGCTATTTTCACTAGTTTGGGTCCCGGGGAGATATAAAATGTCTCTTTTGGGTCACAGGCTAAAGGAACCGCTCTATACCATACAGTGTCCACCAGTACCTTATTCTGGGTCCACTAGTATTTCCCTCTACACCAAATCTCTATGCCGAAAAACAAACGATCTACAAGCTCACAATGCAATTTAGATGGTGGGTTGTGAGCTTATACAGCAGCCATTCATGCGGAATGGTAGTCCCATTATAGGGACGCTAGGGTTCAAAGTGGTTAACGGTTGATACGTTTCAGAACGAAGGTGTATGTGGTTTGTGGTGAACGCAAAAAAGACCCGTTTGCTTTCCTCCTGACTCGAGAGAAAGCAAAACCTTCCCATTTTTTTCCTTTTGACCCGGGCTGACATCGCAAGGCAATCTCCTATACCTGTGCTTCCAAAGAGGGGTTGGGTGGTAGTGGAGAGAGACTGGAGCGTGACATTCACACTGTTGGGGGGCACTCTTTGCCGCGTCGCTAACAATGAACAACGCGTCTCCGTAATGACACGTTCTACCGATTCCTCTCCAGCTCAACGAATACAGCATGACACTTAACAACGCCAGGGGTGTGATTGCTGCTGGAGCCAATCATGTGGTGTCCTCCAAACTACACAATAAGAGAAGGCATTAGACAATCGTCACTGTAATTGGGCACTGTTCTATTAGGCTGACTGACAGCTAGTAAAGAAGTCTGAACTATGAGGAACATTATCTACAGTACTACAGTACACCGGCAATGGAGTGCATCCCTGATTAAAGCCCCACTGTGAGAAATAAAGAAGTAAAAGAAGAAGCACTGACCAGTTACATACTACATTGATTTGTGCTGCACTGAAGTAAAATACCATATATTATTCATATAGGACACCTCATGCATAGATATTCAATTCAAGGCTGATACTGTCATTGAGTGGTGCAACCATGCTGCCTGCTAATGAGAGAGGGGCGGGGGGGGGGAGTTGCACCACTCAGTTCACACGGGTGTGATTTTTTTTGAATAGTGTAGTCTGATTTTCTCTCTCACACACGCTCTTACAAGGATAAATAGATTTATCTAGCACACCATTTTATTTAGCGCACCACTTTTCCTGCTTCTTGTTATTCTCAGTTGATTTGATTTTTCTTCAGCCATGTGGAGCGTAGAAATCATTTTGCTTTGTTGGAAGTGTATGTATTCCGTTCACAAATCACTTTTTAACTGCATGCTGTGATTTTGAGTGCAGGTTTACAGATAACACTTGTTTCAAATAGCCAGCCAGTTCTTTGTCACCTGTCTCTCTCTGCAAGAGACAGGACAGACTGCTGTGCCAGTGAGTGTATTTGCATATTTTTGGCACAGAGTCTAGACTGTGTGCCAGAAATATACCACAAATATGCAGTCTCCCCCAGACTACAGAAACTGAAAATCACAAAGCAAAAAATAAAAAGAATCAAATATAGTATTGTATGGATGCGGAGGCTTAAGGGCTAAGGAAAGAATTGGCGTTATCTTTTGACACGGTTCCAAAGGCAACAGCCTACTTCATCAGGCCTGCTGCTAGGCCTTGTTCCTCAAGGCAGCAATTTTTATCCTCAGACTTGGGTTTTGAGGACAGGCCAATCAATCAACTAATGATTGTATGTAAAGAAAAGAAAATGTATGTTATATATACTATACAGCCACAGGGCTGAAGTTCACCATCTCTCTCTCGCATCTCTTCCTCTTACTTTCTCCATCTCTATCGCTCTCCATCTCTCCCTCCTTATCTCTCTCCATATCTCTCTATCCCTCCCTCCCTCCCTCACCCAAGCCTCTGTGAAGTCAGCTCTGCAGCAGTGTCAGAGTGGGTGATGGACAGAGCAGGGATGTACTGTAAGTCTTATGAGAGGAAAGTCGAGGGCTTCAATCACGTTTTGCTGTCCGGGGCAGTGATGAGGGATGTTTATAAATGACACTTGACAGTGATTCCCTGCTATTAAAACAGCGTTACACTGTCTTTTTAAAGCCCCCCCCCCCCCCCCCCCCCCCACCCATGTACAGTAATCTGTCTTGTCAAACTTGTTCGAAACAAACTGTTATGTAATTGTCCAGAAGAGAAACTTTGGCAACATATCGGGGCGCACCAGTTAATCACACTATTCAATTATTAAAGAATACAAATAAATCCATTAGAATGAATTATTGCTTTTCAACAATAGGAAAATAGTATTTTTCTTCCCCTTCTCCTCACAATAAGGCCCCGTGTGGGTTGAAGTGTTGTTATGAGTTGCTGCTTACTCATGCAACTGAAGAGTGATTGTTTATGCGTTGTCCCCCACAAAGTAAGTGTGTGCGTGTGCGTGCGCCCATGGTAGGATTATATAAAATGAGGGCAGGGGAAAGTTTGTATCCAAGAATAATTGGCAGGTCGAATGTGACCTTTTGGCATCTACATGTAATTTATATCATGCATCTGTCTACAGTAGATCAATGTGTTGTGCTTAGGTATATGCTGCTCTTTGCCTTACGTAAAGAGAGTGTCAAGGTGAAGGAGGGCGATGGAGTCAGGCCCTGTTGCTGCGTTTTCAAGGCACTGGGGGGCTGATTTAGAGCTGCGCTCCACTCACCTCTGATAAGCTTCATGCCTCACGTAGTTCAATTCAACCGCAGGGAAAGACCCTGCAATTGATTGGTGCAGTGGAGAGTCAGTAGCTGCAGGTGAGTTCATTCCCAGGAAGTAACCCTCTAGCGTGTTGTTAATTGACTCCCGAGGATTGAAAGCCATAGAGAGGCGTGCTCGAATGGCGTGTAAATCGTTGTAGTAACTCAATATTCTGGTTATTAACGTGGCTGGGTTTTCTCTGTTGAGATGAGACGTCCGTGAGAAATGGATTAGGTCGGAGACCTTTCCCCGTTTTCATTTGAATGTGTGTTGTTCCTTACTTTACTTGCACTCTGGTAAATGGTAAATGGTGAT
Source organism: Protomyctophum bolini (assembly GCF_963924005.1). Lineage (NCBI taxonomy): Eukaryota > Metazoa > Chordata > Actinopteri > Myctophiformes > Myctophidae > Protomyctophum > Protomyctophum bolini. The sequence goes on from NC_137878.1 coordinate 10,035,150, forward strand.
GGCGGCGGAAACCATGCAAGGCACCAACCAGCACATCAGGAGCAATTAGGTGTTCAGAGTCTTGCTCAAGGGCGATTCGACACAAACTCTGGGGGAGCCCGGGTTCGAACTTCGAACTGGCAACCTTGCAGTTACCATCCAGCCACTCGGCCACCGCCGTCCCACAGTTTTTTACTGTATCCGTGAATCACCAGACTAGAACAGAGGCAGACAGTGGAACCACACAGTGGTGTGGATGTGCCGCATTGTGAGCTTGAAGGTCGGCTATTTTCGATGCGTGATGCCATAGTGCACTGAAATCGGGCTTAACCTCGCAGCTACCTCCCCCCAACGCCGACTACGTCTCCTCCACGGAGCTGTCAGATGTGTTTCGGAGCAGCTCAGAGCTGTTAGAAGGCTCCCCCATCACAGTTCCTGTTTATCTCTCTCTCTCTTCCTCCAACTTCTTTTTTTTTTTTTTATACACCACCCCTCGCTTTCTTTCTTTTTTTTCCTTTCTTGCCAAGCTCTTACTAGTCCCTGGTTGAGACTCTGTGTCAGCATCAAACGGATGCTGAATGAGTGCCAGTGGGAGTAACAAAGTAAAATGTGTGTCATGAATGATAGGCCTTTTCACACAGAAAGCGACTGACGCATCTAGTCATTAATTTTCAATGAGAGGCGAGTGTAGGGAGTTTCATGGGGGTCGCGGGTGCAATCCTGTGAAACGCACATGCTCGTCTTTTTCTTTTGTTTTTCGTACTTCTATTCGCGTGAGGAGTGCTGTGCGACCCCTTCAGATCCAAGCGAGTACACAGGAGGCATCGAGCTGATCCTTTAACTGGTTCCGTCCATCCGACGTGTCCACACGTCCTAGGGCTTCCAACCCACGCGTTCAAAGGACGCGTGTACGTACACGTCCTAGCGCATCAATGATCAGAGTAAAAGCAGGCCATGTCTTTCCGGCACCCCAGAACTCCTATTTTGAAGGCACCCCGGCACCGTGGGTTAAAGTTCTCAGTCGCCATGACTGGATTTGGATTGGATTCCATAGGAGCCAGCATGTATTCTATGGAAGTATGTTGCCTATCGGAAATAGTCGATCTACAAGCTCACAACACGTCGCGCTGTGACATGTTGTGAGCTCGTAGATCGTCTATTTTCTGTCATTTGTTATTTTAAGATTAAAGGGTATTTGAAGTGCTCGCACTTGCACATTGTGTCGGAAGAGAAATGGTGTGTGTGTGTGTGTGTGTGTGTGTATGTGTGTGTGTGTGTGTGTGTGTGTGCGCCCCCTCAGGCAGTGTTAATTTAGTTTTTCAAAAGACTAAATCTAAATATCGGGAACCAATTAACACTGCCCTCAGGGTAATCTGTAGCACCATAGAACCTATCGTTGCTGTCGGCTGGAAACCAGAAGGTTCAAAACTGTTACTTTACAGGAAAAACAACCTGTGTTGTCCTGGATCCTAGGTAGTTATTATTTAGTCACAAGCTCCTGTTAATACTTAATAAATATTTAAATATTTATAAAACCCACAGACACACTCAATAACCCCTTTCACCTTCACTTTCACAAAACAAAAAATTGCTATTTCTGCTACTTTTGTGTGACTGTTGAAAGACAAAGTATGGCATTAATTCACGGGGAAAAGTAACTAAAAATCAAATAGGTCTCTGCCTGACAGCAGCACTATGTGACTGAATCCCCTAGTGTCAGATTAGCGGACCATGCCGGGGCGAAGGCAATATTTGTCATTTTCTATCAAGCTCGTTAACACTTAGTATTGTTAACGGTGTTGTGGTGAAGCAGCAATGGCTGCAGGCTGTTGAACACCACTGGTTTCAAGCACACAGCCCAGGCACCTCTCCCCACATAGAGATGAGGACATTAGGACGTAATTGCCAATAAGGCCCGTCTCCACAATCCTCCTCAACTAATGCATCTGGTGCTCTCCAGCAGTGGACTCTTTTCTGACAGTCATAACACGTTTGGGTAGAGTCATATTGCAGTAGCATCGCCACGTTTTGGTGGCGGAATTGCTATAATGTGGATAATGTTCAGGGTTTTATTTCTTGGCAGCATGTTGGGAATTAAAGGGATTGTTCAACCAAAACATAACATTACAATTTAGGCATTTAGCAGACGCTCTTGATCCAGAGCGACTTACATTTAAGCAAAAACAAAAGGCATGGCATACATCACATATATCAAAAGTAGTTATCATGTATAAACTAAGAACGTAACAGTGGAGAATCTATGTCAACTATACATACTATACTATATTATATATTATACAATATACAAGTGTACTATAAAGTGCTATGACTACATAAAATGCAATTCTAGTGCTGTCTACGTAACGAGCTATAAGTCTGTCTAAAATAACAATGCTAACCTAAGTCTACTACCTGAGTACATAAAGTGCTATCTAAAGGGCTAATTCAACTAAGTCTCCATGGGGTGAGTAATCAGTAGGAGAATAAGAACGACTCAGTCATAATTGCCAACTGCAGCAAGCTCTCGTTTATGACGGCTGTGCCGCGGCCTCTGCGTTGCGGCGTTCAGAGTATGGCTTTTATGCTGTTCGGACTAAGCACGTCTCCCATTGGCTTAGAGCAGGCTTCCCCAAACTGTGGTGCGCGCACCACTAGTGGTGCGCAAAGGAACTCCCGGGGGTGCGTGACATGGTAAAATGGTAATGGCGGTAGTATTATGATGTTATTTAACAAAACGGCAAAATTAGAGCTCTGCCTGCAGATCGGGAGAGCAGAGAGCACACAGGGAGAGCCCCATGCAGCTCCGTGTCTCGCTCTGTTCAGCGGATGACATTCCTCCCCGCAGTCCCTCCTCTCCTCCCCTCACACACACATACACACCAGTGGCAGCAACTGCACGTTTGTCCAACTCACTTTGTCCAGTCCACACTGTTGTCATCTAACAAAATAATCCACACGTCAGAATTAACCAGCGCTAGATAAGATGAGAATGCTCCGTGCTCATCGCAAGGTAGCCTAATAATTAACAGCTGCGACCGCAATTAACAGCTGCGAGTGCATTAGTCGTGTGTGTGTGTCAACATGTTCTCCAGCCACTTTGCAAGCAGCTGGCAAAAAATGTAATTTTGGGGTTGAACTATCCCTTTAAATCTTAAGCCCCGTTCACATCTAGGAAGCTAGGGAAAAAAAGCGAAGCTAAAATAATTTCGACGCAGCTTTTTTTTTTTTAATGTGGGCGTGTACAAGGTACCTGTCAGTCAAGCTGCCTGGACTGGCCGACGAGAAAGAAAACGGGCAGTTCGAGCAGACGCGCATTTTAAAGTCTAAAATGTAAAATAGCGGCTGTAGAGGAGAAATAATTATATATTTAATTGCATCATAACCTATTTATGGATGAATAAATAATATAATCTTGGTAAACATGCTTGTACATAACCGAACGAGACCACGGACCGGATCTCGATCCTCCCTCTTTTCCCCCGGCTGAAGTGCTCATCTCGCCCCACTCCGCTCTCCTCTCCCCCCGGGCCACGAGCCAAACCCTCCGGGCATTTTTTTTAAATAGCTGCTCTGTATTTAATGTTAATGTTGATTTAGCAAGAGCATACCGTATTTATGGAAAGAAATACAATTGTATATATCCAGCACATCGTAAAAGCAATTAAAACAGCTTGTGTTTACGTGTGGGTGTTTGCTTTTTATTTAGCAGATGATGTGAAACTTGGGCCACTATAGTAGCCTAGTAGGCATACTTTTATTACTTCATAAATAATCAATATCACACACACACACACACAGGGATTGTGGTCAATCTATCTATAAATATAGGCTATCTACTGTCTTTCAACTTTTGCTATGAGGTTCATCGATAGGCCTACATGAACGCAATAAACCAATTGAAATGATTCCCTCAAAAAAATCTTATCTATATGCGATTGGTTCATCAATACATGAATGCGATAAACCAATACAAAGTATTCCCTCGTAAAAATATTATCTTTGCGATTGGTTTATCGATTCAGAACGCAGCAAACCAATCACAAAACACGGGCAACATATTGCATAAATAGAGGGGGTACATACAACTGATATGAAGGCTATTAATTGAAGCCAGATTCCAGCTTTTAAAAGCTGCATCAAAGTTAAGTTTTGAGGAGAAAAAAAGCATGCAAAACAAAAAAAAGCTGTTCATTCCAAGCTTCAAAACGAAAAAGCTGGTCTGCATAGAGATAAAATGGGACCACGAACTTGACAGGGGCTGGTATAGTTTTGTTTTCAAGTACAGGGACGAGGGACCCCTCCCTGCCCTGTGACTTGACAGTACATTTCCATTTTGGCCGTGTTCTGTTGTTGTGTTCTGTTGTTGACTACTAGTCTCCCCTCGTCCGTTCCGAGCTGTTTAGGAGAAATATCATCGATCTAACTTCATGATCAACTCACTCACCGGGGAGAGCAAGGGCCTCGATCGATCAGCCTGCAGACAGAGGCCTCGAGACTCGAGTGTGTAAATGTATGCATCACTCCACAAGTCCACTACTAACCATTGCGTGTGTTCACACACATGGCTTAATGGAAACATACTTACTGACAATTCAGGGCATTTCTGTCATCAAGGCCCCTAGGGTAGACTCTGGAACAGCATCATTCATTGCATCGTCATTGGACCTCAGTCTTGCTAGCTCAATAACTATTTTTTTATCGCTTAAAAAACAATTTAACCTTTTTTATTTGTATCCCTCTTACTGTAGAAGTTGCCCTTATATCTGGGCTGTGGGCCAGCGGTGCTCTTTTACCCTGCACATGACACAATGTGTGCAGTTACTAATTTCGCTGGCTGAAAACGTTCAATTAAATGAAGACATTTTAGTTTTTCCTCAGAGAATCATGAAGTTTCCGTTTCCTGCCGCAACTTTTTCCAAGTCCAAGTCACAGACTCATTTAGTGTAAACTGCCACTTGAGATTTCGCGGTGATGTAAATGTTTGGCTGCTTTCTGCGTAGCCATCTAGCGTGTGACACCGCCTGCTTGGGGAGCCGGCTGGGTGGCGTGTTGCGCCTCTAGACCGCCGCTGGTAATGAAGAAATGCAAATGAAGGAACAATTTCATGGAGTATTATTATCGGAGAGCTCTCACAGCAAGTACCAAAGGGAGTTAAATGGTGGAATCGCAATTAGAAGGTGAACCTGGCACCGCCTTCCAAACCGTATGTTTCCATCCTTCTCTTATTTTTGTCAGTAATTGTGATGCCCCTCGGACTTTCATCTCTCCCTGCTGGCCCCATCTCTGTCGTTATATAGAAAAGTAGCCCTCGGGTTATGATCAAGTCCAGTAAATTGGTTCTCCCCTTAAGGTTAATTGTGTAGATGTGGAAGGATGCGGCAGGAGAGTTTTCCATTTGCTTCATACTTTTTCAGATTTCTTTGGTTTCTGTGCTGTAGTACAAAACCTTGGAGATGAGACGAATTGGGCATCTTTGGCTGACAAAACAGGACCGACACCAGTGTTGGTGAGGTGCTGGCCTAAGGCAGTAAATAAGTAAAAATGTGAAAAAGACCGCACACTCGTAGCCACGATGCTGTATATTTATTTATTATTATCCAACGTTTCGACCTTTTGGCCTTCTTCAGGGAATAGTGGTCAACTTTTGCATCTCCAGATCGTCTCTTGACCTTTATCAGCAAGTCATCGAACCGCTTACCACTTTGGCTTCTGTCTTGTGACATTTACCATTTTGAAAGGTTTTTTTTTTGTGGCTTTCGCCTTTATTTTATTAATGCTTTTATGGAGGGACAGACAGTAGGCTGACAGGAAATGGGGAGAGAGATGGGGGGAGTGACATGCAGTAAAGGCCGTCGGGAGTCGAACCCGCGGCACACTGCCAGACTGGATTACCAGCCAAGGTGCCTGGACCGCTGAGCCACGGCCCAGGCCGACATTTACCATTTTTAAGCCAAACATATCTCACCATGCAAGGGATTGATCCCATGGGTTACAAACGGATTAAACAAGAGATTTGTTTATGACCCTGGTCCCCTTCCTTTTTCCTTTTTATGTTTTGTGTTTTTTTGTGTTGTTGGCTGCACAGCTGTTTGTCCAGTGTATTGACTGTTTTTAATGTTCAGTAGACCACAACAGAATTGTGTATGCACGTTGACATTTAAAATAAATGTTGAACAATGGACTTTCTTGAATTCTCAATAAGTTATTCAATTAAATTCAAAGCCCTAGATATGTTGTTAAAAGTCTTGGAAATGTTTACCTTTAATGACATGCCCAAAACCAGTTTTTAGTGATAAACTGATGCAATACGAGGGAAACCTTCAAAGGCAGACAAGACGTACTCCATTCAGTCCATTGTCTCCATATTATGCAATGTGGCGCATTGTTAGCTTGAAGATTAATAATATTTGTTGGCAAGCTACTTACTTAATTACTCACCCTGTAAAAACGTTATTGTTACAGAAACTACGTTGGCAAGCTACACTGATTTTGATCCCACAATTTTGCAACCCATTTATTTTCACCCAGTGTCAATTATCTAATGCAATCATGTGCGCTACACTCGCTGTGCCAACCTGGGGAGAGCAACGGGCTGACCTCATGCTTCCTTGCACGAGGAGTCTTTCCACCTGCTTTCCCCTTCATCAGTCGCCCCCGGCTGGCCAGGGGGAGGCAGTATAGATACCAGGATTACTGCATTTTTTTGTGAGGGTACCTACCCTAGGGGACACGGGGAGAACATGCAAACTCCACACCGAAAGGCCCGTTTGCCAACCCCACCCAGGGTATGGGCACTGAAGACACCGAGGAGAGAACATGCCCCCAGCGGGAATCGAACCCAGGACCTTCTAGCTGTGAGGCGACAGCGACCACTACACTGATCAGCACATTAAACTGTACAACAGCAGAATGGTTTATTGGACCACACGCTGCCTATAGCATCGTATCGTGATATGGCGTTGTAGTTTTAAGACCTAGTATGCACTTGTGAGTTTATATTTTACTGTACTGGCTCATGCTTAGATAAGTGGACAACATTGTAAATGCCGCCGTTTAGAGACGAGAGTAGCAGGATGGTCCTCTGCTGTTTGCCGGGTCACCGGGTCGATTCCTCTTCTCGTAGATCAGATCATGAATCTCAACAGCTACTCCACAGAATCTGTTCAGGTGTGCTTGAGCAGCACGGTGAAACAAAATGCCGCACAGAGCAAACGGGATGTTCACACCGGAGACTGACTATAATGCCCGGCGGAATCTGCTAAAGTGGCTCGCTGATGAAAGCTGTTTTGCCAGGGGGGGCTCTGTGTGTGGAGGTGTTAATAGACAAGGCTGCAGATTGGGTGAAACGATGCGAAGACGAGAGAGCGATGGGAGACGCTCCCCCCCCCCCCCCCCTGCTGTCTTGACTGATAATATTTGGAGAGGGGTGGTGGGGGTTCAAGGGCGTACATTCACCCTTATCACCCCCATGCACACTCTCGCGGCTCACATGTGAAAACGCGAAACCTCTGCTGTCACCCCGCCAGCCTGCCAGGAGTTCTGGTATGGCTAATGCCTCCGCCGGTGGCACATCAGGAATTGCCACCTGTAGGAACAGAAGGCGGTGATTAATCACCAGTCTGATCATCAACGCTATACGCTCCTATAGCGAGCCTCCGTCACGTGGCTTTGAAAAAGAAGCCTTTTGTTTATCGGCGTGTCAGACAAGCATGCACTTCTTCACACACATGCTTTCACCTCTCTCAGAGCTAAAAAAAAAAAAAAAAACACGCTCGGCGATCCGCAGGGGTTCAGTGTAACCGCCATCTCACGGGGAAGCTCTCTGCACCGATGATTTGTGACATCTGACCTTTTAATGAAGTCCAATCTGAGCCTTGCCACCGTGGGACTGAGAGGGGGTCCTCGCCGTGGCCCCCGGTTGTGAGATCCACGGCACGCAACGCACTCCACAAGCGGCCTCATTAGCATGACGCTATAACAAGCCCTCGGATCCGTGGACAGCGCTGAGGAGGAGCGGCCTTGTGAGACTGTCCTTTTCTTTTAGTCAGTTAGAAGACTGTGCGGACTCAATAGGTTTCGTTGTTGTTTTTAGGTTTGGTTGATCTTCAACGTTGTCTCTCTGGTCTCGCCTGCATTTGTCACTGCTCTATAAGCATTTTCAACCTGGTTCCCCGTTTTGGATATGTCATTATAAAATCTGAAAATTGTCAAACATTTTCAAACTAATTTAGCTGTTTGTCAGTAAGCATTTAAGTGTTCATGCATGCACGTCGCATTCATGCGTGTTGCTACGTGCTAGGCTAACGTTACTACACGCACACACACACACACACACACATGTGCGTGCACGCATGTGCACACGACTCGTGCTCATGACCACGGCTACATAGGTAGGTGTACACGGACATTGCTGGTTGTAGGAGTGGTTGCACCACTCAAAAAATCCTTAAAAGTCTTTGAAATTGATCAAGTGAAATCAGGTTCTTGGGTTTTAAAACTGATTGTAGACAGAATCTGTCCTCATCTCTATTTCGTATCTTCTCTTTCTCCCTCATTTCTATTCCTTATCTTCTCTTTCCCTCATTTCTACTCCTTGTCTTCTCTCTCTCCCTCATTTATATTCCTTATCTTCTCTCTCTTCCTCATTTCTACTCCTTATCTTCTCTCTCTCCCTCATTTCTATTCCTTATCTTCTCTCTCTCCCTCATTTCTATTCCTTATCTTCTCTCTCTTCCTCATTTCTACTCCTTATCTTCTCTCTCTTCCTCATTTATATTCCTTATCTTCTCTCTCTTCCTCATTTCTATTCCTTATCTTCTCTCTCCCTCATTTATATTCCTTATCTTCTCTCTCTCCCTCATTTCTACTCCTTATCTTCTCTCTCTTCCTCATTTCTATTCCTTCTCTTCTATCTTTCCCTCATCTCTGTTCCTTCTATGCCCTATCCATATCTTCTGAGAGACTGCGAGGTTTCTCTTCTCTCCGAGCACGTCGGTAGGGCTGTCACGATCATGGCATTTTACTTGACGATTAATTGTCACACAAAGAATTACACATCCGTTTGCCTTTTAGGCTTCGTAAACAAACATTTCATAAGGCGATGTGGCAAATAACTTAAATTTACTGTATATAGAAATGAATGATTTTATAGAGGAAATAGCCAATCTAAAAGCTCACAAGACGTTGCAATGCGTTGTAAGCTTATAAATCAGCTGTTTTGGGGAAATAATTGTGGAAACGATGAGGACTATACAGTATGACTATTTCAGGAAATAATTGCGATTATCTCCAATAACTGCGATTAGGCAATTATACATAAATCGTGACAGGCCTACACTAAAGCACAGTATGACTTCTTTCTGAGAGACTGAGAGAGGCTTCGCTTCTCCTTTGAACCCGTCAGCTGGGATGGAGAGAGAGTCTGAGCAGCACTGCAGTCTACGCAGGGAGTATAAAGCCTGGCTGGGTTTCATTGCATCATGTCGATCCTTAGTTCATTTGTTATGCCAAGCGAAGTGTTTCATATTGGAATTGGGGGGAGCGAAAAGAAAAGCATGGACGTCTCTTCTCCCAGCTGTCCTATTGTAGTGAGTGACATGTGTGGTGAAAGTGTTTGCAATAAATGTCAACATAACTGAAAGTCACGATTCATTCACTTATCAAGACTATCTCTGCTCGCTGAAGTTTTGTTTTTGGTTGTTATAGAGGTATATTTCCACAGTACGTTATGCATTCGTAGAATTTGTCCTCTGAATTTACTCATCCTAACTATTAGGAGCAGGTGGAGTAGTCGAGGGTTAAGTGTCTTGCTCAGGGATGCATTGGCTATGTGAGCCGAGGTTTGAACCGTCAACCTTCTGATTCCCAGGCAACCGGTCTACCCTAGAGTTCTCAAACTCTGCCAGAAACCCGACCAGACCCGACGTTTTAGGGTCGGGTCTGGCCTAAAATCTATGCTAATGTGTTGAGCTTGTAGATTGGCTATTTTCAAATAGCCAATTTATATAGGTTTCAAGTGGTTAAATCGATATTGATGCTATACTAACACATGTTGCTGGCGACCCCCTGGAAGCCCCTCAAGGACCCCTTGGGGTCCCCAGACCCCACTTTGAGGACCACTGCATTACAATAAACTCAAGGCTGTGCGATGTCTTTGTGGCAGTGCTGCCTGTGGGCATCCGTCTGTCTGTCGGAGAATAGAATTGCATAACTTGCTTTGTGAATTTGCATCACGAATGAAAAAAGATAAACACTGCCTGTGCCTTATTCCTTATCTATGCAACTGCCTCTCAAGGTCTATAGCCTGATCTGTAAATGGAAACGCATGAATAGATTTCATGCCGAAAAGCACAATAAATGCCTGTATTTAGACAACAATGCAGTAAATCCTTACTGAAATGAAAGGTTTCACTAGAATTTATGCTCCTTAGTATGACAGTTTCGCTTGCCAAAAAGAATGGATCTATAAGCTAACGAGTCTCACCGCAATGCGTTGTTGGCTTGTAGATCTGTTTGTTTTGCTTTCTTTTTTTGCAAGTGACACCCTTGCGTAATCAAGGACTCCCTACGTCTCTCCCATGCGGGGGGACCAAACCTCTGCTGCTTATGCTTAGCACAATCCCTGCTTGGCCAGGGGAGATATTGTGCTTATGAGCATAAGGCAGTACTACTTCTCAACCAGCTGGTGTCCTACCTGATACCAGGGTCTACATTTTCAATGGAAGAGAGACAATGGGCTCTATTTTCATCCATGCCCTTACCCCTAAACTACTTTGCTTTTTTTTTTTTTTTTTTTTGAAAAACAGTTTTGAATAGTTCCGATCTACAAGTTAAACGTGTCGATGTAGGTGGCCGGCGTCTGCCCAGAAAACAAGGAAGTATGCCCAGAGGACAAGGAAGTGGAAAATAAATTTTTGAGAGCAATGTTTCGCTTTAAATGACATTGTGTGTGTGTTTACATGGCTGTCATGTTGGAAACGGCAGTAAATCAAGCAGGGCGCAGCAGGTGCTCTGAGGCTTTGATTAGGCATCGGTCTGTTATAGAGCGGAGCGGTCTTTATCCAGAAATAACACACCGCTGAATCCGGCGATTTGACCAATTGGTCAAATCAAGCATTCAACCAAGCCGTGTAACTAATTGTGTTTACCTACATCTTGATTAAAATAAGTTCTGGAGTTCAGCGTACTAAATGAGGTCGTTTCATCTCTCCAGGGGGCACAAGAGAAAGCTGGATGAAGCCAAGGAGGAAGAGGAGGCAGACGGGTCGTCTAAGGACTCAGAGGAGGAGGAAGGCAGCTGCTCCGATGAAGACCTCATGGCTGCCGCCTTGGAGGCGGAGCTTAACGACTTCATGTGAAAAGACAAAAAAAGGGAGATGAAAAGGAAAGATGACGACAAAATGCAGCCCCTGCAAAAAAAAAAAAAACAGAATCCCGTGCTCCTGTTCAACTAACGAGAGGTACCGACACATTCTATTTTTTTCCTCCCCGTCTCACTTTGAAATGCGTGTGCGTTCGGTGTGTATGATTTTGTTTGGTGTGTGTGTTATGATGAATGCGCTGTACATTAATGAGTCTCCTGTGTGTAAATACAACCTTTGAGAATTTCTAGGGGTGATAACAGAGAGGCGTTTTTTTTGGACAGAGCAACACATTTGATGTTAACATTTTATTGTGAGCTAAAAATTTAAAACACGGAATTAGAAGTTTCTTGTTTTTTTGTTGAGTTTTGCTTTTCTATTTCGATTTTTATATAAACAAGAAAATAAAATAAAAAACTGGGGGATAATGACAATTGCTGGTTCTATATGCCAAAGAGTTTTGAGATAGGTTTGCCAAGGCCTGCAGCTAAACATTGTACTCTTCCATGTTTGTCTCAACAGATTTTTAGGGTTTCATAAATATTGCATCCAGCAAATCTTGACGATTGAATGTGTTTACCTGTATCTTGAGACAGCTGTCCTCTTTTCTAGAGTTTATAAATTTGCTACCATAATATGTCGATGTGAAGGGGTGACCACACGAGAGTTGCTACAGACACAGGCGCTTCAAAAACATATTGGTATAGCAGCATATCGGGCAAAACTCCATGGTGGAATGGACCTGTGTGTATTTGCGTACTGCGTAACCAGGTGAACAAATATTGTATTACGGGATTATTTTTATTCAAACATACTTTGAGTCTTGTCTAATGTCAAACTTCCGTTTGCATTTGCCATTGTCTCACTGTTCAGGCGCGCACACACAAAATAGGACGGAGCTGAAAATATTTCAACTTTTGTGTGCATCTAAAATGCTTGAAAGTTTGTATCGACGCACATCTGTGTAATTGTCTCCTGAGGTCTCTAGTTCAGCGATTCCCAACCTGTGGATCGCGAAGATATTGCAAGTAGGGCCCCACCCCCCCCCCCCCCCCCCCCCCCCCCCCCCGAAATGTGAAAAACCACTAAGATTTTAAAGATTACACAGTATAATATTAACATTTAGAATATAATGTTAAAGTCACGGTGTCTTATTCTTTAAAACTTGAAATAAAAAAAGTTTTCATTGTGATGCTGATACATTTAAAGTATATTTAAAGAATGCGTTTGTTCCATTAATCCAATCGCTTGATTGATTGATCGTTAAACATGCTCTGAAAATGCACGTGGCCGACCGACCTGACCACCCGAGTTAAGTGGTCAGATGGGTGTGCTACAAACACTAGAGATCTTTCAAGTGGAACCTGATCCAGAAAAGGTTGGGAACCACTGCTCTAATTTGAGGGTGGTAAACCGGGCGCGCCGCTCTGGTAACCGCTAAGCATAGTTTGCAGCGTTTTCACCCAAAGGTGCTAACGAAATCTCCCACCAGCACCAAGATTTGTCACTGTCGTCGTGGTATTCCTGATGTGGGTGTGTGCGCGATACATCACTGACAAATGCAATAAATGCCAGTGTACTTGTGGTGGATTAATGTCTCTTTTCATTAGAACAACCTTTTTTAGTCCTTTCGCCACACAGCAGTACAGAATCCACTGCTGTCAAACAAAAAATATATATATTGAGAAGAAAAAAAAATTTAAACACGATTTTGCATGGTTCTCTCAATGGTCTTGAGAGACAAATAGCACCAAATGGAGTTCTTGAAATGTAAATGTTTGAGAACCAATGAACTGGAGGCCCCTTGATGCACTAGCTTGTACCACACTGAGATGAACTCAACTTTGATGTTTTTTCCCCCCCATGTCTGCTGATTTGGATCAAACAGCTAATGAGCTGTGACACCATTTATTTTAGTACTCAAGAATCTAATGTCTCTAAACAAGGTCGTTAATAGATAAGTAAAGCTAATTCCTACAGTAAAAAGCACATAATGAAACTTATACAAAACCACCTGTTTTGGTTAGTTTGGTTCGTGTTTTCACAATCACAGTTTTAAGTTAGTTCTTTGCAACCACAGGTTCAAGTCTAGTATCATAAGCTTGATATATACTTAATGGTGCTGTAAGTTTTTGGTTTAAAATCTATATTCTGATGGTATAGTGTTTCTTCAGTAACGGAGATCCCCCTGTCTCTCCAGCATTTTAATATTTAATAAAGAAAATACCTGCTTACAGGTGGCTTACCCATTTTTTCCAATCAGTAAAGAGAATGCCGCAAATGTATCGGCTTGTATTCCAGTTCCAATTCTGTCTGCTCATTTCTTTGTTTTCGTTTCATCACTTTAAATTTAATTATGTTATCTATCTTGTTCTCTTGCCTGATTTGATGACATTGGTATTCTAAAACAACATTTTCTGTTTTCTTAAAAGCTGGAGCGATGGGGATGGACCCCCTGTTACTGAACAAACTATAGCAATAATCAATTATATGATCAACAATCGGAATATAATTTCCCCTGATTTTATAAATCAATTACTGCACCTTTAATCGGTATTGTTGAGCTTGTAGATTTGTTATTTCCAGCATGGCACCCCGTCAAGTATACGTACATTAGGGAATAGAGGGCAGTAATCCATTTGGGTCATGACCACTGATTTTTGCTCCATAGATGCGTTGTGACCCTTATCTTCAGCAGGGCCACTCACTAAATGTCACATATTGTAGTCAATAGCAACAATGACAACTCAATACAACACTGTTCAGCTTCAGTACAGTTCTTTTCCCATATTCATAATTTGTTTGTTGTGTTGTTTTTCTTTCCTAATTTTTAATGAAAAGACTGACTTGTAAAGTATTTGTAAAGTCTATTTCATACTTGTTCCACAAAGGAAAGATACTTTTCATTGAATAAAGATGTGTTTTTATAAGAAATGAAAGTTGCCTTCTACCGTTGCCATCTGTTTTTGATTGTGCCGTCAACCAGGATTAGTGAATGTTGTGCTTATTCCATCTGTCAGCGATTGGTTTAACTTAATCCTATTTCCTTTGAATATGAACGTTTTATGCAAGGCCCTTTTTAAGCGAAACCTCACTTGACCACTTGAACCCTATCATCCTTATTCTGGGGGGAACATTTGCCAAAAATAGCCGATCTACAAGAAGCTTTTCGGCAAAGAGATGTGGTGCAGAGAATGAAAAGAATTAGTACAGAGCTGACCCCGGGTCATCTCAGTATTAGTTCACTTAGTATAAATGCCATGGCCTCCAGATAGCAGGGAGGGAAGGACTGCGTGTTCCACAGAGTGTCATCGGGTAAAAAGAAGCCGTTGGCAACTTCTTCTTGTGTATCCCAGGAGAAGTAGTTCTTGAGTGAGCCAACACAAGCACTCCACTTGAGAATGGCTTGGGAATGGCGCACACGTGTATGCGAAAGCACAACATCCACGGCCCCATTACTGTGATTCACATGGAGGGCGCGCTTGTTTTGGTTCCCATGATAACTAATTCCGCCCACCCTGGACGTCTTTGGCCTACAAGCCTCAATGCCTCGCTGTCGAAGCACCTGCCTGTGATTTAACAAGTCATGCATTTGTTGTAAAACCTTGCATATAATGTATGCAGAATGTTGAGTAATTAAAACAAGCGCTTCTTCCTAAAATTTGCTTGGGAATGACGATTATGTACATCTACACCCTTCCCAGATCATCAAGTGGAGTTTGGCAGTGACGGGGACTATGACAGTCGGGGAAGTGACAATGACCAAATTGGGATTTGAATGGTAGAGAGATGGGATGACATGCAGCAAAGGGCCTCACGCCTCAGGTCAGAGTCAAACCAGGGCTTGTCTTGCGTATAGCCAGACAACTATTCCACAATCTCCGAATGCTATATAGAATAAGGAAGCTGCTATTTCCGTTCACGAACATATTTTTTAAAATATCTTTACATTTTAGTATATGATTTCCTTTTCTGCTAAGCAACAAGCTATAAATGCTTAGTTGTTTTCTATTTATATTAGGATAAATGTCCGCGGCTGTAAAAACGAAACGAAAGTGGGGAGGAGGCTCCACTTCCGCTTTATATTTCACTCACGATAGCTTTTCCATTGCTCCAGACTGTAAGGGCAACGGAAGCATTTGGAAATTTGCGAGAGGCAACAGTCTGGCAACGCGAGACTAAACCAGGACTAGCTACGCAGGAAGGATTTTTACTTTTTTATATGGTAGCCTATTTAAAACAAAAAAATCCTTGGCTGATGAACTGCTAGCAGTTTTAATATTGCCGTCATGATGTATGTTCTGGTACAGACCTCCCATTAGGAAACATGTTTTAATGAGATTATGATGACATATTACTCAGTGAATGGGAAATGCAATCAGCATAAAATCCATACCAGAGCCATTAGTCCTCATGTCATACTGTACAGTATGTATCTATCTATCCCGATCTTGGACTGATATATGTCTGCTCTGCTGAACCTAATGCATGCACTCTGGAGAGCATCTCTGCCCACTTGTTACAGTGACACAAATAGCATCGTTATCTACATCAGGTGGCAGCAGTAAACAATTAATGAGAGTCAGCTTGATGCAGTCAATATTTATACAGAGAAGGACAAAGGAATAGATAGAAATGATCTATCCATTTATTGTCATTTGACTTTTGATCATATACAGAGATGATGGTAAACATGTAATAATGTCGTTTTACGCCAATTTAATCTAGAACAGTGATTCCCAACCTGTGGGCCACAACGGTACTGTAAGTGGCTCCCCAAATAATTGGCAAAACACATAGATTTCAATGAACCTATGGCCATGAAGGGTAGGTCTATGACCAAAAGAATAAGACAGCGGATACACTCTTGAAATTTGTTTTCTCAGAGAGGTGGCCTTCCCTTAGAGATACGGTGAGAAGTTCAGTCATAGGTGAGAGATTTGTAGTACAACTGCTGCTCCTTGACTCGGAAAAGAGCCAGTTTATGTGGTTCAGGCATCTAGTACGAATGCCTCCCAATCGTCCCAATAGGGAGTTTCTCGGAGCACGTCCCACTGGGAGGAGACCCCGTGGTAAACCAAGGACCAGAGGCGGGGGGGATTATATCTCCTCACTGGCCTGGGAATGCCTTGGGATACCCCAGGAGGAAGTTGCTAATGTTTCTCTGGAAAGGGAAGACTGGCAATCAAAGCTGGAACACAATTAGCCCTTCACTAAGTCCCTCCCCGACCCATCCTTGTCCAATTAGGCACGTTAACAGAGAATAAAGCTTGAGCTGCATAGCAACTGTTGCTAAACTATTTGGATTGGCATTGGACTATCGCTTTTTGGGGTGGGATTTAGTGAAGGGCTAATTGATTGATCAGTAAAATCGCTCTGTTCACCAGGATAATCGGACAAAGGGAAATTCCTTGTTTTTCTGTTGACTGATAGATGGTCCCTCCGGCTTCCGGTGCCTTTCCCTTTCCGGTGTCCTCTTTTTCTGCTGCTGCTGCTGTGTGCTGCTCGTCTCCCTCAGAACCGATTGACACGCTTTCCAGCTGATGCCATTGGCCTCTGGCAAATTGCAATATTGTTGTCCCCGTGATTGGCTGGGGAGTACTCTGCCTGTGATTGACAGCCTTGTTAGAGACGTGTGGACGGGCCTCACGTCAAAAACGATTCCTCCTTCCACCACAGCTTGTCAGTTTGGACGACGCGCTCGTTGGCATGTCAGCTGCTTCGCGAGGGCTCGCAAGCCTCGAGGCATCGCCTGTCTGCGCACCTGCCTTGTTGAGGTAACGACATACCGGTTCAAATGCTTCTCTTCCCCAAAACCCGCCGGGCTTTGAGTGAGGCTGGCAGGTCATGGCCTGATTTTGGCCATGACCAGTAGTGGTTATGATGGGCCAAAAGACGTCATCAATGGGAAGAGCAAAGACACGGATGAGAGTTGGGGATTCTTCTTTGAGCATTTACCCGACCTTCTCCCGGATCCCACTGTACCAGAGAGGTGTCAGTAGGCATGCATTACGGGGGCGCTGTACTGTAGCGTTTAAGCCCAGGGCATGACATGTTTCACTCTGCAAGGGAGCCTCTCCGAAGAATAATCTCAAGACGGGTGAAAGGAGCTGTGGGTTTAACCCACAGCTCCTTGTCTAATGATATGCCTAAATAGTGATGCCACATTAAAAGTGGTTAAGTAAATACTCCGAATGTCACTCTGTAGACTAGGCTTGGCAGACATTCTGTGCAGAAGACATAATAGCACTAATAATAATTGTATTTATAAGAGCACTTTTCAAAACTATGTTGCAGCAGGAAAACAAAACACAACAAAATACAATAAACAACGGGTGTGGTAATGGATTTTACACAGTGGTTGATGGAGGCCATGGTAATGGATTGGATGGGAATGCAAGTTTTGACAATGTTTGGAAAATGTTTTCGACCGACCTATAATGACATGCCACAAATAGGCACACCAGGTTGAAAGTGGTTAAATGTGTATAAAGGGCAGCAGAAGAAAGCAGAACCAATGTTGAGTTTCCATTAATAAGAGAGTGAAGGGGACTGATCATCACCCCAAAGCCATTCTTTTTGCAGCCACCTCTCAGAAGAAGTGTGCAGACGCACTAATCAAACAGCCCCGTTGCGAGTAAATCTTATTTGCAGAGTCCATGATACATGGTTCATTGCAAGCGCATAATAAAATATATTAAATTAGCTCAGTGGAATGATCGAACTGCCTGCAAACATGCTCAGTATTACAGTTAATTGATTATTTCGGTTTTTATTTCAGTGAATCATCTTTCGGCTCATTCTCATCAGGGTTTTTGCCACAGCAGAATGATCACCTGCTTTCATCTGCTTCTGTTTTTTTTTGTCTTCCTCAGTCACTGCATCCACCTGCATGTTCTCTCACTGCATCTACTGCATGTCCTCTCACTGCATCCACCTGCATGTCCTCTCACTGCATTACCTGCATGTCCTCTCACTGCATCTACCTGCATGTCCTCTCACTGCATCCACCTGCATGTCCTCTCACTGCATCTACTGCATGTCCTCTCACTGCATCCACCTGCATGTCCTCTCACTGCATCCACCTGCATGTCCTCTCACTGCATCTACTGCATGTCCTCTCACTCACTGCATCTACTGCATGTCCTCTCACTGCATCTACTGCATGTCCTCTCACTGCATCCACCTGCATGTCCTCTCACTGCATCTACTGCATGTCCTCTCACTGCATCCACCTGCATGTCCTCTCACTGCATCCACCTGCATGTCCTCTCACTGCATCTACCTGCATGTCCTCTCACTGCATCTACTGCATGTCCTCTCACTGCATCCACCTGCATGTCCTCTCACTGCATCTACTGCATGTCCTCTCACTGCATCTCCCTGCATGTCCTCTCACTGCATCCACCTGCATGTCCTCTCACTGCATCTCCCTGCATGTCCTCTCACTGCATCCACCTGCATGTCCTCTCACTGCATCCACCTGCATGTCCTCTCACTGCATCTACCTGTATGTCCCCTCACTGCATCCACCTGCATGTCCTCTCACTGCATCTACCTGTATGTCCCCTCACTGCATCCACCTGCATGTCCTCTCACTGCATCTACCTGTATGTCCCCTCACTGCATCCACCTGCATGTCCTCTCACTGCATCTACTGCATGTCCTCTCACTGCATCTACTGCATGTCCTCTCACTGCATCCACCTGCATGTCCTCTCACTGCATCTACCTGCATGTCCTCTCACTGCATCTACTGCATGTCCTCTCACTGCATCTACTGCATGTCCTCTCACTGCATCTACTGCATGTCCTCTAACTGCATCTACCTGCATGTCCTCTCACTGCATCCACCTGCATGTCCTCTCACTGCATCTCCCTGCATGTCCTCTCTCCTCTCTCACTGCATCCTTTGTCCTTCCTCATCTTCTCTTGCCTGGCAGCTCCATCTTCAGCATCCGCCTAATGTTTAAATAAAATCACACCCTTGTGAAGTGAGGGGCACTCGTATCATCATACATCATCATGGCGTAAAATAGACACTATGGGCTCCATTTCCGTCACCGCTAATCCCCTTATCCCTAAAGTTATTTGCCTTTTTTACTATTTTGAAAAACATTTTTGAATAGTTCAACTAGCCAATCTACATTGACATGTTGTGAGCTCTATTTTCATCCATTTTAGGGGTTTCAGCTACCGACTGGAGCCAATTTGTAAAAACAAGGTGTGGGTGAGTGTGAGGTTCTCTCTGCTAATGGTTCTGAATAGGCACCCGAAAAGAAAATGTTCTCTTTCAATATTATGTTATATAAATCTTGTAACAGTGCTGGTGGCGATAACTGGGCCACTGTGTACTGAGCTGGGCTTTTTCTGAAAAGACTGTTTTCCATTATGTGGGTTCACAGCGTGGTTAGAACTGGAGACTGCACTTATATAGCCTACAGTAGAAAAGTACTGTATTGTACTGCAACATAAAAGAAGCTTAGGTGCCATGCAATTGGGTGTGTTACATAAAAATAATCTCCCTATCGTATGTCTTTCGGTTGCTCATTTTTCCTTTGTCATATTTTGTGCCAGGGACCCCATAGGCCTACAAGATTTATGTTGTCAAAATGTTGCACTCTGGACAACAGAAATGGTGGCCAACGACCCCCTTATGACATCACAGATGGAGCTGAAAATAACAGTATAATCCAATTTCACCACTCGTCCTCTGGTAGCTGTCAAAACAAACCTCACAGCACACAGCGACTATCTGATCTGCATAATATGCAGATATTATCTGAACCAAATGTTAGCAACTATCTAATCTGCATATCTGAACCAAATGTTCCTTAATTTAACAATAAAGATAACGGCCGTTAAAATTATCAGGACATTATTTCCAGAAGAATTGTGGTTGAATCCATGCTACGAGTCAGTTTAACAACAAGGAAAATAGACGTAGCTTCACCTTCTAAACCTTTATTTTGAATTTAATTAGTTTGTTATTTACTTCACCACTTTTCAACCTATCTTCATATAATAGGTCCTCACTAATAATCATGATAAAATGGCACGATTTTGTGTCTCATAGGAGGGCTTTGGGCAGTTTAGAAACCGTCCTCCAGTGACATCATCATTAGGCAGATTTTTTTTAAACAAGGTTTTTTTACTAAAATGTTTAGATTTTCATTATCGTGAGAACGATGGCTTCCATTTTCTCATTGCAACTTTTCAGGACTAGAAAGCCTGCAGTTTCTATTAGCTTGTATTCCCCATCGATTATGTCACTGGAAGACGGTTTCTGAACTCCCCACAGCCCTCCTATGAGACACAGACCGAGTAGAATGAAGGGTTTACATTTATCAAAAGTAACTCGTTTCCTTTCCCTCTCCAGTGGCTTTGGCGAAGACTCGACTGTCTTCAGAAGGTCTTTCCTTTGAGGAAAAAATGCACTGCTTTGAAGGTTCGCTGAGGGCCATGTCTTTTTATGACCCGTCTCAACCTGCCCTTTAGAAACATGACCTGTAACTCCCGTATACGTCATGTCATGTATTGGTCTACAACCACCAATGTCTGCCACATTTTATGTCCTCCCCCTCCCCCCAAAAATAAATATATAATATAATAAACTGAAAACAACCGAGAATTCTGAAATGGCAGTATATGTTGTGCCAAGCAAATTACTGTACTGTAGGTGTCAAAGCCTCACATTTGCCCGCGTTATACCTCTCGTTCACTTGATAATGCAAAACATAATTACGATGACGGATGATGTTTAAGGGGATAATCCTATGGGGGAGGTACAGTACATATGGCTAATTATGCCCTCTGTGATGAGGAAATGGGAACATCTGCGATGTCAGTCGTCATAACACGGGAGGGATCGTGGCATATGGTTGTCGATGAACAGACAGCATTATGTTTTATTCATTGTGGTTCATTGGGACCACAGAATTTCATCTCCAATTTCTCTTTCCCAATGACAAAACAAGGTTTGTAGCTATGCATACCGCTCGATATACCATACTAATACATCTGCCTGATGTACTGTACAGCACGCATTAAGCCGATCATAGTGGGCAGGGGAGTGGATTACACGGGGACCCCCAGGGGGTCCCCTGGGTCTCTGTGTAAACAGCATTGAGGTTTTTGTCTTGTTTTTTATCAGGGCCAGTCAGTGACGAAGGCCAGCTAGGGACTATACTTTGACGTCATCAGTTGCGGGTTGTGCACTTGGACGTAATTGGCTCACCGTCTTCGAGCGCTCATGGCTGGGTTCGTTATTGGCTGTAAATAACAAATTATGGCTCTTGAGAGTAATGACGACAATTCTTTATTGTCCTTCTATAGAGGAACATACAATTAATCTGTATTTTGATGTAGTGAAAATGTCCCAAAAGCCAGATTTGAACTGAAACAGTGATTCATCCCCTGCACCACAGAGGCATCAAAGATATCCGTGACAATTAAATACTTTAGCTCCATAGGATTTAGAGAACTATGAAATTACGACACGCTTGCTGTGTGTGTGTGTGTGTGTGTGTGTGTGTGTGTGTGTGTGTGTGTGTGTGTGTGTGTGTGTGTGTGTGTGTGTGTCGAGAACATGCTCTGTGCCGTCTGTGTTTCATGGCCCCCTCAATGCTTTTCCAATGGAAGTCACGTGGTTTGACCAAACACTTGTGTCTGATGGGGGGCGATCAAACACAAGTGTCTGGTCAAACCACGTGACTTCCATTGGAAAAGCATTGAGGCGGCCATGAAACACAGACGGCACAGAGCATGTTTGACTGATATGTGTGACACTCTTCCATTAAACATTAGAGCCAGATACAAACTTGGAAAACATTGTTGGATTTGAACCAAGAATCTTCTGTTGACTTTTCTCCCCATGCTATAGATAAGGTATGAGTTGTCCCCCCCCCCCCAATGCTTTTTATGCCTCACCATGTGAGGTACTGTATACAGTATACAGAGTATAGTCCCTGTCACTGCCAACCCCAGCTATTAAAATAGCTTGGGCTGATTCATCTGGTTTTCGTGCAGGCTATAGGGAGGTACCACAGATAGACATGGAGTCACCACCAACCCGCCACTTCATTTGTCCTGAGAGTGAGTGTTGGGAGCCTGTGAGGGTGTATCCATAGAGTAATAAAAGGTCAGAGACCTTGTCAGCTATGCATGTCAGTGGAAGTTGCTCAGTGGCGTTTTGAAGCACCCGGAAGAACCCTCTACTTCCGCATTTGACCACCAAACTTTGGTGGTCAAATGCGGAAGTGCAAACCGAGCGCTCAATGTTAAAGCCAAGCTGCACGGGGGGTTTCCCGGTCAAGAATCCACGGGTCCGCCTGCAGTTCACGCTCCAACCACTATAGGGCCGAGTGCTTCAACGCTGGAGAGCCTCGACTGGGGACGTGGGTGCATGTATCACGGTGTAACAACAAGCCATCACCTCCCGGTTATATATAGGGATCACTTGCTCAGCGACATAGTGCGCCCTCTCCTGCCGGCATCCCACCTATAGGACCTTTGACCCTGCTTCACATGCACTAAAAGGAATTAGACCTATTTAGTCCCACGGGAGGAGTTCCGTTTTGTGGTACCATGATGTAATACTTGGAGGAAGCTTGCGAGGCCAGGAGACTGCCTCTATGCGTGCAATTGCATAGCCACTTAAAATGTCCTTTCTCCCTTATGATGTTGGGCACTCAACAAGTGCGCTATACTTCTTAGAGGCTTGCAGTCATTACTAGTTATTAGTTATACATACTGGACGAGGGAACTTCAGAAACAACTACTTCCATGAAAGGAAGTGAATTAAAAAAAACAGTCCCAAAAGATGAGAATTTCTGCAGTACAGTATTACGTGGAGTGAATGTGAGCTAATTCACTGTCGAGGGGTGGGGGTTGTTCATGAGTGAATGTGACGAATATAGAACAAATGCATTTTTATGAAAGCCCGACCACTGTTTTGAATTGTGTGCGGTTTTTTTGGCACACTGACAAGATCACACAATACCAGAAATGGTTAACGGTATGTGGGCGAGAAAGACAGAGGTGGGGGGGCCGGAGTTGAACGGTGACAGACACAGACATCCAACAGCCCACACCACTTATGAGATGTTCTGTTGGAGCTAGCGGTATCATTGCTGTTGGGTGGAAACCTTGTATGTCCAAGAACTTTGCTCTTCAGGAAATGGAGAAAAGAAAAAAAGTATTTAATGGCAAGCTTTTTCATTGGTTACATATTTATGAAACTCGCAGACTTAAATCACTTTTAACCCGGTGTCCCTATTTTGAGGAAAGTATTTCTAAAATATTTAAAAAGTAGCAGAGCCACAAACATACGTAAAAATCGTATGACATGATCTACAATTAACTAAGCTCACAATGGGTCGACACGTTGTGAACTTGTAGATTGGGTATTGTCACTACTTTAGCAGGACACAGTCACGCAACAACAAAGTATTAAAAAACCCAGGATATGGATTTATGAAAGAACATAAAAAGATGAAATATGGAGATACAAGGTTTCGCCCCTGACGGCGACAAAATGATGTAGGTTGGAGATGGATGCTGCACGATCAATCCCCCATGCTGAACCTCCGTGATTGGGTGGTTATTGCACACTGACTGCTCTTGGGCCGCTTTGATGGGTAGGAGGTGTAGACAACCTGTCTCCCAAGCCAAAAGAAGATAGACACATTATATCAGCCTTTTGAATTGGTGCACATCACTCAGCGATGTGTGTGTGTGTGTGTGTGTGTGTGTGTGTGTGTGTGTGTGTGTGTGTGTGTGTGTGTGTGCGCGCGCGCACACACCTTGCACTGTACCACCATGGTTCACACTTAAACAGTCTTTATGGACACTCTTCCGTTCTCTCTGTGTGTGTGTTTTCTTCTTGTATTACTATACTTATGAGGGCCAAATCTCACCACGTGTAGGGTAGAATTTGAGAATGTCCTGCTCCTCACAAGAGAAAGGGTTGTTGTTAAACGATTCAGGGTTAGGATTAGACATTTAAGGTATGGAGTTATGCCTGATTGATACTTAGTTTGTAGCAGATCAACAGCTGCAAAGTTTGCAGAACTGCTTTGTTTTTCTACATCTGCCACAGCTAATCTACAAGGCTTTTAGGGTGATGGCAAAAGAATGGCAGCATCGTGTGTGTGTGTGTGTGTGTGTGTGTGTGTGTGTGTGTGTGTGTGCGTGTGCGCGCGCTATTGAGAAGAGATGGAATGACGGTGTCAATGATGTAAGCATTCAGACAGACAGTGCAATAATGTCTGCAGTGGAAAGCTCCCAATACAGGATTCTTGAACGGTAATCCTCGCCCACAGCTTGCTAAAGCTATGCAGTCAAGTGTGTATTACTGATAAGACATGGAATATTACCAATAGTATCCTTGGCTATAGTGTTCCTTGCTGTGTTTCTCATATTAAAAAAACTACTGTTTTGACTGTGACAGAGGCGTGGCTTTCACCCCATTATCTCAGTTCGCTCCCCACAACATTATTTACGATGTTGTGCTTATCGGGTTGCAACTTGAACAGGGCTGAGTCGGCTCAATTGAATTTCGCAACGTTGACCGCGGCAACTCGCTCACATTAGCTTGCTCGGTGGTGGCTCTCGTTGCTCAAGTTCGCTTGAGACGGTGCCCCTGCACCAAGGTCAAGTTTGTCTTTATTTGTCTCCCTTGGGAGAAATTTGTCTTGGAGACAGAGTCACAGCTGCATACAAATAACAGACACGTTCACATACGAAAAGGAAAAACACCATAAAACACCCACATACACAAAACAGAGATATTGCACACGTTCCCTTGATAAAGTGCAACTAGTCAATAAAGTGCTTTTGGCAATCCCTGAATCTCTGAGTCAGTAAAGTGCATTCGGCAATCTCTGATTGAGCATTTGGATTGAACAAAAGAGTGTTTAAATCTATTATACACATACCGTGGAGTTCTATAACCTGACGCTGCCAGATCCAAAAAGCTTGCTACACAAATTTGTTTCACAGCTTATTTGGATCTGGGATCGCGGAAGCAAATTCGATGACGGGGCTGTTCCTTTTTTTCAAGATACATGGTAGATGATTGGATGGGAGCGTCTGTCTATCACCGTGTGGGCGTGCAAACACAACCAATCATATCGACGTGTCTATATACCGTCACATCCGCATCCCGCCTTTAGCTCACGCTGATTGGTTCGGTACGAAGCAGATCTGACTCAGGGCTCAACTCCGTCAGAGATCCCAGATGAGTGTTGTGTTGGGGAATATGTTTCCGCAATACCGCCCTCATCTGGCAGCGTCAGGTAAGGAGTTCTATACCTCCTACCGGATGGCATTAGCTCGTACTCTCGGTACAATACATGCAAGGGGTCAGATACAATATTCCGAGCCTGTCTCAACACTGCTTGTTCAAAGATGGCCTGGGGAGTGATGGGGGGGGGGGGGGGTGGGGGGTGGACATGGCCATGGTCTTCCCAGCCATGCTTGCTAGCCTACTTATTTGAGATTTGTACTTCACAGTTAGATTGCCAAACCAGCTGGACATACCGTATTTTAGGATTGACTCTATACTAGCTCTGTAAAAGGTCAACATGATATTTTCACTGACTCCGAAAAGCCTAAGTCTTCTGAGAAAGTGTAGACGCTGGTGTATCTTAGAACACAGTGTTGTAACATGCGTGTGCCAGCTCAGGTCCTCGTCGATCTGTACTCCCAGATATTTATACGAGGGGACCTGTTTGATGCCATGGACACTAATCATACTGTGGTCTCCTATGGACCTATGACCTCCTCTGTTTTGTTTACATTTATTTTCAGATGGTGTAGATCACACCACTCTATAAACTTGTCTACTCCCTCTGTATGGCTGAGGATGTTATTATCGCTCTTGAGCAGACTAAGTATCACGGTGTCATCGGAAAACTTGATAACAAACTGATTTGGATGTGAGCTGACACAGTCGTCCGTGTACACGGTAAACAGAAAAGAGGAACTGACTGTTCCTTGAGACACCCCTGTACTACACAGTGTCTCCTCTGAGAACACAGAGTTAAATCTCACCCTCTGTGGTCTACTAGAGAGAAAAGAAAAATACCATTTTATTATAAAGGGGTTCACATTTAACTGAGCTAATTTACGTAACAGAATGTCTGGACGTATAGTATTAAAAGCCGAGCTGAAGTAAGTCGATAAAAAGTAATCTGGCGTATGCTACCTTACTTTCCAGGTGTTTCAAAGTGAGATGAGCTACTGTAGATATTGCATCGCATGTACTGCCACCCGTCTCTCCGGTGGGCACCAGACTATTCCTGGTTGTTAGATATATATATATTATATATATAGTTATATAGTATGCAAGCACACACACACGCACGCAGTTTATATTAAATTCAAAAAGCACTTTAGCAATCAGCCCTGCATGTCACTCACAAATTAATCACATGTGGCACGCGCGCGCACACACACACACACACACACACACACACACACACACACACACACACACACACACTCAGTGCTTGATTGGATGCCCTTGCCTTGTGCACACGTGCACACACAAGCACCGTATACTTGGTCTTCATAGATCATTAGCCTTGTTTTCACTTGGTCATCATGGTGAGCACCCATATATGCAACTCATTGACAGAAAACATCCGCATATTGTGAAGTCCGAGTACCACAGAGACGGAATAAACAGTGTTTGACATGCAGGGGTTTATTTTTCCCAATAGTTTGCTACAAACAGAAATGCATTCAATGTTCAAACGAATTCAAATAATAATTAATTCTTTCCTCGGGCCTCATAAGAGCATTAGGCCATGGAATGTCAATATGAACTTAGAGAATCAGAGACGATTTTGTTAATTATAATAACCAGTAAGACGCCTGAGGGCGTCTCGTTGACGGCAGACTGCTGGGCGAGTGCTGGAGCTACTGGAGTGGATTCACAAAAATCGGAGTTCCATCACCACATGGTATTAATATTGTAATAATATTGTATTATTAACCCTGCGAAAGACCCGGCCGTAACTTGCTACTCCAAGGGAGCTAGCTCTCTTGGCGTGGCTTGTTGCTTCATTTAGGAAGGACACATTAATTCAATAAAATAAATAATTTTATTGAGCATTTTGGCTCCGACAATGGCCGTTTATATTCTCACAGGAGAGAGCTTCATAGTCATATTGAACAGCAGGCCCTTGATGCTTGCTTGCTGTGAGAACTTAATGTCAGGAGACTAAATTATCCTCTTCTGTGAATCAATATCTACTTGGAAACCAGAAGAGCCAAGCAACACACAAATTGTGGTTGATTACCAATGAAACTGTTAATGAATGGTTCTTTAGAGATCTTACCGATTATTCAGCTTAGTTTAGACACCTCAAATGGTTCTTATAGCACCATTTGACAAAGGTGCTATCTAACACATTTAAGATTTCTACAGAATGCAGGTTCTATAGCAAATAATGTAAAGCACTAAATCAAGTTGTCTAAATCTTCCTGATGAGTTCAAACTAACAGTCAATTTGAATGTCTAGACTAAAACTAACCACGTGACTTTATCATGAGTCGGAAAGGAAGCAAAAAGAATTGTACATTACATTTCAGGGCACATTTTCTAATATAATGAGCATGACCCTGACTAGTGAAAACAAAGCTAATGATCCATGAACACCAAGGAGCGCGTGTGTGTGTGTGTGTGTGTGTGTGTGCGTGTGCGCGCGCGCGCGTGCGTGCGCGGAGAGAGACTGTGTGCGCGTGTGATAATATAGTATTGAGAACAATCATTAGTCCCCTGCATGCAAACATGGACATTCTCTTCATTTATGTTATTTGATCCGAGGATAAAAGGGGTCGCATATTTTTAAATGATTCTCACATTTCTTCCTCCGGCTGACTACGGAAGGGCCATGAAGCCATCGGTGAACATGTAAACATAATCACGGCTTCATTACTCACAGCCCAGTGAGTTTATCTTTTTCCTACACAGCAAAATCGTCTGCGTTAATCTGTGTGTGTGTGTACAGTACAAATGGACCCGAAAGCGTCCGTTTCATACACACTGTTAAATTAACATGCAGGACTTTACTGTGCATACATGTAGAACAGGATGCTGAGATGATGAAATCCAAGTTTATAATGTATAGCACTTCAGCTTACACAGCATCTATACACCCCACGGCAATTTATCAATGTCAGACTCTCGTGGAGGGCACTTAATAGCTGTATCAACAGGGTTCATATTTACTGTACCCCAGAGAGTGTAAAGCTGATTATGGCGATAAATTATTTAACAGCACCATTGTTATTTTGTCATGCCGCTGGCACTGATAGATGGGCAGAGTGATCGAAAATGACATACTATAGGCTTACTACAGATTAATTTGAATTGTAAATGACACAGCTATAAACTGATCTAAAGTCGAGCTGACGACAGTATGCATGTAGTATCTTTCCTGTTTTGCCCTGGATTTGAACCCGGGTCTTCCCGTGCAAATGCATGCTGAAGGTGTTACGACTGAGCTGACGGAGCCCATGCCTGCTTGCTCAGGGGAGAAACTGAAGTTGGACCTTTAGGTCAACATTTGTGTCAAACCAGAAACAGGATCGGGTCAAAGGTCGTGTCAAGCCATGACACGACCTAAATGTATCAATAGAAGAGCAGGAAGACCAAATACAACCACCCATTTGTAAAAGTTATGTTGTATTAACATACTCTACCATACAGATTGGACAAAATCACATTTTATTCACTAAGTCAATTACCTTAAGAATATATCATGCGTTAAAAAAAATGTGTCCATGTATTTATTGTATCTCCAGTAGACTTGACTACTGTAAAAGTGTCCAAAATCGATCAGACAACTATACAGTTGATTCAGAACGCTGTGGCTTGAGCCCTATTAGTAATATAACTGATTAAAAAAACACTGTTGGTTAATGAAGCATTGGTTTAGACTAGAGCCAAAATACAGTATTTTCATCACTGCCACATCATGAATCATCCAGACCTCTCAGGTTGTCTGCTTTCTGAACACAGAGTCAGGACTAAACATGGAGAGAAGCAGTGTTCAGCTTTTATGCAACCACATAATTATCTGGAACGAACTCCCAGAAGGTTTGCTACAACTCTTTTCAATCAAAGCTGAAGACTTTCCTGTTTGCTGCTGCCTTGTATTGAAGTTTTTAATGTATTTCTTGTGCTGCACACTGTAACTTCGATCCTCACAGCCTGCTTCTTTACTTGTTTTATTTTATATTTATTACCTTTTTTATTCTATCCCCTGGGAGGAGGCTTTTGAGCGAAAACACCTACGCTATGCCTATGCCGAGCTCGCTGCTGAAGCACAACACTGTGGCTGGACCGCTGAGGTCCGCCCAGTGGAGATGGGTGCAGTCAGAGGTTTTGTGGCAGGATCGACCACCAGACTGTTTGCAGACCTGGGAGTCAGAGGCCAGAACCAGCGCTCAGCCATCAAAGCTGCATGGGAGGCAGCCGAAAGAAGCAGCCAGTGGTGTTTCATGAGGAGGAAAGAAAGACCCCTGCTGGGCCCCGAAGTAGAAAGGCAGCAGACACTGTATGTGGTCAGCTTAGGCTTGAACTCGGAAAAGGATGTGCCTTTGGGCAGCGGTGGCGGAACGGTTTGCGGAGCGGTCTTGATACCGGAAGGTCGCCAGTTCTCATCCCCGGACCGGCACGTTAAAATTACCACCGCTGAACTGCCCTTGAGCAAGGCATTGAACCCCTACCATGAAATGTTCTATGAGCAGGGTGTGGCTGTAAACAAGTCCTTGGCTTAGTCCACTTCCCTGGGTAAACAAAGAACTTTGCTTTGCCTGCCATGCATAGTCCCATTAGAAATCTGCCATTCAACATGAAGGTGACTCTTCTGACTAATTAGCTGCCACCTTGTGGAGGGTATAGTGTCAAGGCCGAAACACCCCAAAAACCAAGGGAACTAAACCCAGCTCCCACCATTCATCACCAAGACGACACCAAGACTCCCCACCATTCATCATCGAGACGACACTCATAGGTATGCATAAAGGAAATTTACATCTTATCCTGTGCTTAATTGCAAACTTGTTTTGCCTTGCTATGGTAATTATTGATTACCATTGTTCGCCTACCTGTTAACTTTGAGAATTAGCTGCTGCCTGCCTCTCCTTTTATTACTGACATTTAATAACTAGTGTATATACACACCTTGCAGTGTGCTGCTGTCTCTTTAAAAATATATTATTTCACTCTGCTGTTTATTCAATTTCCTGCTATTGCATTTCATTAATTTGCACAACTGAGTTTGGCTTCACTTTTTCTTCTTTCTGTTTAGGAGTGACAAGGATTGACAAGATCAGAAATGAAAAGGACCATCCCTGCAGGTTAGAAGGATAAAACAAGAGGTGAGATTGAGCTGGTTTGGGCATGTGCAGAGGGTACGTTGGGGAAAGCTTGCTGAAGATGGAGCTGCCAGGCAAGGGGAGAAGAGGAAGGGTTATGTGGATTCATGCAGGTGGCTGTAGTGATAGTGACAGAGGAAGACGCAGAGAACGGAACAGAAGTTCGATGTGACCATCTGTGGGAAGTCGCTGAAAGAAAAAGTGTGTTTCTGTTACACACGTTGTCCTAATGCTTAATGTTTTGTGTAAAGCGCTATGAATTGCCTTGTTGAAATGCACTAATAAATCAAATTGCCTTGACTTCATCCAGGAAATCAAACTAGTAAAATCTATGCTAGCAATGACAGGGTGACATGACAGTGAATAGGACTGCAGAGGCATGGAAATGCTTTTGTGTGAGGGAAAGATGAGCGGAGGAAAGATTAATGATTTATCAGTAGACTAAAGTGGGCCTGAGAGACAGGGACGTGCAGAGGGAATTGGCAGAGCAGAGGCAGGGTCTGGAATTTCAAAAGGCAGGTTTATTTTATTTTGGTCACGTAGATTTAGAGGAATGAACAATTCCTCTAAATATTCAACAATATTCAAAGGTTACTGTTACTTTCCAAGAAGAGCCACAACAATTCCCACCATAATGATATGATTTGACTATGGATTTGTACCATGACTATGGATTTGACTATGGATTTGACCATGGAATTGACTATGAATTTGATTGTGGATTTGACTATGGATTTGATTTTGGATTTGACCTCCAAGCCAGCTGAATTAAGTATAATCGAGCTTTACTGAAGATGTGGCGTACCGCATGCATTACTACAGAGGGCAATTCTTTCAACATAAAATGCAGCATTCAACTCTTTTGAATACCTTCGAGTACGGCATAGAGAGGGGGCATTTGTGTTTTTTTTTCACCATAGTAAAAGCTGCATCCATGGTCATGGTATAATGATGGGTAAAACTCCAATTAATTTAACGTAAGAGTCAACAATGGAGGCTGGGGTTTGCAGAGTCCTTTCCACACTTTTTAATTCCTTTGGGTGACGGCAGCAGTTTTTTTTGTCTTCGTTTTTGCTGACACTGAAACCTTTCCATGCAGCACTATATAAAAATCCAATTAACCCCCCTCAGAGTCAGAAGTCTTAAAGAAGAACTTAAACTGAACACAAGAGTCCCACTGGGTCGTCTGAGTCTCCCATCCTCAGAGTCTGCCGACTCTCCGACTAATACCTGTCCTGAATCACACTGCAGGAAACAAAGGAATATTACTTTACTGGTTTAGCCTTCAGGGTTAATTGAAGGACCTCTTTGACACCCTCTAGTGGTAAGGAGACGAGTCCTCACTGCTCAATGAAGTTGAACGCTGTTACAAGAGGATTGATTGATTGATTGAAATTGTATTCACAGTACGGTATATGTAGAATGGGTATATACATTTCAACAAAACGGGTCAATCCAAATACTGCTACGAGGATAAAACCAGGAAAAGTCTCAGACTTGTTTACATCAGGGTCCTCCATTTTCAATCCATCAGAACATTTAAAGACGTACAAATATATATATTTATACACTTCTATGAAAAAAAGGAGATCATCACACAGCCCATTAAGTGCTCTTTGAGAGCAGTAGGGATTCACATTTCCTAATGGCTGTTGGTACTATAGGGCATTCCACATTTTAGTGGCATAGGAGCTAAATTGATTTAACCCCTTGTTTGAGCCAAATCTGGGTTGCACGTTGTTTGTTGAACTCCCTCTGGTGCTGTGATCGTGGACTTCGTTGACATTAAGGAAGTGTTTTGACACTACATGGGTACCTGGGTATCTTAGTGGTGTAGCGAAGCTTGTAGACCAGGCCCAGTGGTTTTCAATCCTTTTCACATCAAGGCCCACTATGAATTTGCATTTGAATGAGATTCAATGAGATTTAGCCTCGCAGACCCCAAAATGAAACAATATTTTGTCGTTGGATAGGATTTTGTCCACAATTCCATGCTGTATTGATTTTGGTCCCCGTTGGTACCATTATATTAGGAGAGATAACAGGCAAACGTTGATTGAAATACAAAATATTTTACAGTCTCTAATTGTGTAGACTTCTTGTAAATTAAGCAATGCAGTTAACTCTTGAGAGCGTGAAATGAAACAAAAAAATGGACCCGTTTCATTTTATGTTCTCAAGGGTTAAAGATCTATAAGGGTCAATTTGGTAACCACTCTCCATATAGCTGGGGACCACCTGGAACCTCCTCAAGGACCACTGATGGTCACCGGAACCCTGGTTAAATGGGCTGGGTGAGGTGTGTTCTGGCCCTGACCAGTTTGTTTTGGGATGTCTGAGGCCTTGTTTTAAGGGCCTTTGAGGTGCTGTGGTACCATGAGGTGCATGCATAGTCGAAGAAACATTGTATGAGACCTGTTAGGGTCTTCAAGGTGTTTTTGTTGACCAGTGAGGAGATCCTGTACAGGAATATTGTTCTTTGGTTGACTTTTCTTTTTACATTGGTGGTCATAAATCAGGAAAGATTTGCCTCCAGGATGGAACCAGTAGGTATAATTTCATCTTTTCTTGTGACGGTGTGATAATATTGTCCCCCACTTTAACTGAGAAGCCGTCAGTCTTGCTGAGATCACTTAGATATGATTTGATTGATTTGATTCTTGATTTGATATAGGTCTGTTTGACAGTCAGTCAATAGCATTACACTTAATGCAAATACAATTAGTGCTGTCGAGGGCTTAAGGGCTTATTTCCAATGGGAAGAAAATAGAAAATATATTGCCCTGATCTTAATGATGATATATAAACAATGGCCTGACAAGTTCCTATGGCAAATTCTTTTTTAGCCTATACTTGTTCATGTTCAGGCTCAGCCTATATGATTTTGGTTCCTTTTCCCAGGTTTCCCCTCAATTTATAGTCTCTTTAAGTGAGCTATAAACGCTGTGCTCATGCTTTTAGTGTCCAAGTGCAGTCCTGTCACCACATTACCTGTCCTTATGCCACAGACAAATGGTGTGGCCACCTGCCTACTGTACTATACTGACAGACATCAATTAAGCAATGATTGCATCTCCACTGCCTCATTCAGTAGGCCTGGGGGGTTAATGAAGGCACGTGTAGACAGACTTATTGCCTTGGTGAGTGCTATAAAACGATTTAGGCCTATATATGGCCTATAGGCCTATAGCTTTATATTAACATGTCAAGGGCTTGTACAATGCACATCTGCCAGCTGTGCGTCCCCGAATTTTGCGGGCAAATCAGCAGCACTGTGGTGAGGAATATCATGAATATCCCAGTGAGTGAAAATCATGAAAACGTCCACATACTGTAGCAATATGCCAAATGCGTAATGACATATAGCAGTAAGCTACAGCACTAACACCAAATAAAACCAAGTGCATGTTGTTTATATCAAGTATAGGCAGGCTATTATGTTTTTATTTAGCTAACCTATATAGTAGATGATGTCTTGCATTATATTATTGTATATTATTGAATGTCTCGATGAATTGAATACACAGGACCACAATGGAAACGAGGCAAGCCCTCGGGGCTTTTTGTGTTATCCCTTTACCGTTTGTATAATCGTTGGTATAGCCTACTGTTAGTACTGTAGGCTGCCTACCTTTTTGCAAACTGTTAATAAAGTATCCAATCAATCAATTAATATGGCGTATACGTGCGGCAAAATTGTTTACCAATAATGTGTTATTGATGTCTGCCACTGCCATGATCTGTGTGCAAGTTCACATCCGTGCAAGTCTGTGTCCGTCTGCAGAGTGCAGACTCTGCACACAGCGAGCGCTCCACCATCTAGGCTACACTTTGAGTGATGTTGAAAAGGCGGAGATGCTTTCCCTGAACCGCAGCCTGTGTGATATATTGAGCGGCAGCAGCTGCAGTCACTCAGTCAGTCAGTCAGTCGTTTTCAATATAGAGGAGAAGCGCGCAGCGTAAAGACGCGCAGGACAGCCGGGCTGACAGGGCATTATTATTGACACCACCTTCACTCATGTTGTTTACAACTGTACCCTTCTCACAATTGCTCCTCCGACAGCTCTGCTCTGACAACAGACGGACTTGGAATTCGTTGTGGAATAATCGTCCCTTCGGACTATAGTCACATTGGCCATGGACCTATTATCGCCTCGTTTTGAGCTCCGTGTTTCAAGCGCAACTTTGTAACTCCGCGGGTCTCAAGTAGAATGCAATACTTATCGCAACGGAACACTTGGCGTTATTTGCATTATACAGTCACAAGGCACTTGCATGGAAACTTAGGGCATGAATATTGAGGATTGCTACAAATCAACAAACAGATGAACAAACGCCAATCATAGCAGGTAAGACAACCTGTTTCGAAATAATGTTACAAAATAAATATGTAGGACTATGCGTTAAAATCATGTTTACGCATCAGCCTACTGTTGCCAAATGACTTAATTTAGGCTATAGGTCTGTGTTATCTTTTTAGACTGTCGCCTACTACTAAGCCCATTATGTGTGTATATATAGTAGCCTGCCCTACAGTATGTGGAACTATACCTTATTGCTGATAGTGTGGAGATCTTTTTCAATATTGCCAAATGTAGCCCACACATTTATTTCTAGGGATTCCTCGTCCAATTGGTTGTTTATGGCTTCGGACTACTGACCCTTCATCAAGTTTAATTGCAACGTTTAGAACGTACATCCCTATTCTAATGTGTGGTAACCAAGGCAACTCCCTACAGACAAGATGCCTTTTCTTTACAATTCAATTCCCCATGGATTATTTGCAGGCAATCCAGTCAATATAGGAGTTAATGAGTTACAGTAGGCTATACACACAGGCCAATGATGAGCACCTTCATTCAAATGGAAATTACATTTTAAGTAGAGCTGGGCGGATATGGACACAATCAAATATCACATATGTTTTTGACCAAATATAGGCCTACCTAAATATCGATATTGTGATGATAATACTATTGTGAAGATAATGTGAATATTTTCTTAATCAGCTATTTTTTGTGTTTAAAGGGCTTTTAAGTGAGTAAAACAAAACATCAAATAATGTCATATCACCATATTAACCTAGATATCTAGTCCAATAATTATCATGATATAAAATGTATCAATAAATACCCAAGTAAAGTAAAAGTACCTCAACATTGTAACTAAGTAATTGTACTCAAGTACTGTACTTTATACTACTTACCCTAAGTATTGAGTAAATACATTGTTACTTTCCAGTTGTGTGGCTGTGCTGTTATCTTTAAACGTTTATTGCTGCGAGCTATCTCCACCTGTGCAGATACAGCACAGTAAAATACTATGTTAATGTATCCATTTGTAGCTCTGAGAGTGCACAAATGTAACCCAAATGGACCCCGTTTACATTTAGAGCACACTTTACAGTACTGTCCCAGTGCATTATGAAATGTGTT
Source organism: Protomyctophum bolini (assembly GCF_963924005.1). Taxonomy (NCBI): domain Eukaryota; kingdom Metazoa; phylum Chordata; class Actinopteri; order Myctophiformes; family Myctophidae; genus Protomyctophum; species Protomyctophum bolini. The sequence goes on from NC_137878.1 coordinate 10,071,315, forward strand.
ATCTCTCAGCTGTTGAAGAGGTTTTTGCTTAAGTGGAAGCATTAAAGTTGAAAAGATACTAAAAGAGGCTATAGCAGAGAGAGAAGACATGACACTCGACACACAGGTCATGACCCACATTTAAGTAGTGTTGCGATTGTTTCGTACACATGCACGCGCGCGCACACACACACACACACACACACACACACACACACACACACACACACACACACACACACACACACACACACACACACACACACACACACACACACACACACACACACACACACACACACACACACACACATCCACATCCTGGCACTTCATCTATTCTGTTCCAATTACTGTCTTCTATTTCCTGTGGCGCAGAGAAGACCAGAACAGACCAGACAAGACAAGGCCAGAGTGACTGGTGCCAATTGCATAACAAACAAGTGTATTTAAATCCCAGTTTTTACCTTGTAATTTTCCATTCTTTGAAATAATGGTTACTTTTGGGTTAGGGTTTCATAAATGAAGGCCTCTGTCCCCAAATAAGTTGTAATAATGCTGCACCAGACGGAATGATTTAGAAGACAATGCAATCCAACCCCAATGGCAGGGATATAGGCATTATAGGCTAGAAAGATAGACACAGAGAGGACTGTCAATCAACTTTTAAAGTATATTATGTTTACTTTCCAAAGTTGGATCACAGTGTTTGTACTTCGTTATGTAAAATTATGCTTCACCATTTCCAAAACATATTCAAATGCCTTGCAAGGCATCTGCAGATAATTATAAACACAAGATTTTAGATTAGTTAAATGATGAACGAACCAGTATTGGAAATGCCATATTCAGGACCCCATGAGAGCGGATTTCTCTTCCTTTGTTTAGTCATGTGAGTCCATCCCTGGGTGCAATGCAGTGTCATGCCCAATAAACTGCTGCCTGCTGTCCCAATCACTGGCCTCCCCTGGAGGCTTTGGTGTATTTCAAAATGACTAGTGAGTCTCACAGTACCACAAACCCTATATTATTACTATGGATGGAGAGAGGCCACTACTATATATAAGCCACAGGTTTTCAAAGTTGTGGTGGCAGGGGGGCCAATTGTGAAAGAGAGAAGAACAAAATAATAATCTACAAACTGAAGCCAGAATGCATCACACACGTGTGGTGTGTGCTATATATATATATATATATATATATATATATATATACCGGTATGTATGTATATATATATATATATATATATACAGTATGTATGAGGGCAGCAGACTGACCTCATGCTTCCTTCTATACATGAGGAGTCCAAGCTGCTGCTTGTCACTTGACAGGGGGGGAGTTTCCCCAGCCGAACGTAGTGCGTGGAAGGATCACATTAGTTCCTTTCTCCTCCATCAGGCTGGCCAGGGGGAGGTAGTTTAGAGACCAGGATTACTGCATGTTTTTTGTGCGGGTACCTACCCTAGGGGACACGGGGAGAACATGTAAGGACCCCTATTTGAAAATATTTTGCGAGAGAGCCTATAGCAGAATATTTGACAGAACATTTATAATAACTCATTTAAGCTTGCATGTTGAATGATATGCGTTATTATAATAAACTTTATTTCAGAACCGTGGGTCCATATAAAAGAAAACAGCACAAAATATAATAGACACAGTACTGTATATATTTGCCCGAACGGACAAGGCTCCAAGAACAGTCAGAAATGGTAGTTAAGGGCTTTTATTTTCCCCAAACTCCTCCACCAACCTCCAGACAGTTTTCTTCAGTGCAATTCACATATCAAAAGCAAAAACGAAATACTGGCCAACAAAATAAATACTTACTACTTAGGCAGACACAATTGAACCCAATAGACCAAATAGGATGAGAACTCTCTTCAGGTTAAACCTTGGTCACACAAGGCTCTGTAGCTCTCCCTCAGGACTGTTAGCCGTGTTAAAGCCCACAACCAACCGACTAGTCTGTCCCTGCAGCCTCCCTTAAATAGTGGATCCTACCACAGGACAGAATCAATTAACCACATTTCTTACACATAAATAGTTATACTAAAGATGTGTTACAATTAAACAAATATAAATAAGCATGAAAACTCAATGAAAATACTCAAAGCATAAGAAGTAACAAACCCTTCTCCTGCACAACACTTGGCCCATTCCTAATCAAGGGAATTTCCACCAGCAGTGCAGGAGAGACAACAAATCAGTGCTTACACTTTCAATACCCAAGGTTAAAACATTAGTCCTTTCATTATTATAGAAAGCAGCAGACAATTGTTCAAGTCGCTCCGGTCCGAGTCCAAGTCGAGTCCCAAGTCGTTTGGTCCCAAGTCCAAGTCGAGTCCCAAGTCGTTTGGTCCCAAGTCCAAGTCGAGTCCCAAGTCAGTCCAAACCCTCAGGTCCGAGTCCCAAGTCGAGTCCCAAGTCATTTGGTCCCAAGTCCAAGTCGAGTCCCAAGTCAATCCAACCCTCAGGTCCGAGTCCCAAGTAGAGTCCCAAGTCATTTGGTCCCAAGTCCAAGTCGAGTCCCAAGTCTTTCTGTTGTGGGCAAGTCAAGCCGAGTCACAAGTCGAGTCACAAGGTTGTGTCAAGTCTAGAATTTGAATTTTGTTATTTGTCATGTGACTTGTCATGATTATGAATTGATTACCCAGGACCGAATGGAAACAAGACAGCAAGGACTTTTTTCAGTGATCCCTTTTTGATCAGTGTTTGACTGTACCCTATACCGATTACATTTCTGCCAATAAAGTATTCAATCAATGAATCATAATCAATATATATTCCCCACTGTATTTCACTGTACTATGGCTCCCCCTAATGGCCGTTTTGTCCCTGTACGCTGGAGCAGAGGCAGTGCAATCTGCGCATGCTCACAACTGTCACTGTGTGCTTCCGTGTTGACACTAGTTTACAGACACAACTTCACACTTAGTTAGTACATATGGAAATATGGAATATACAATTGGATCTGGGTGTCTTTCAGCAACACTAACTCAAAGGTAGGAAGCAACTTTTCAATCTACTGCAGCTGTGTGGTGAAAATAAAGGTTTTGCCTTAGTGTGCGAGTGGAGTTGCGCTGCACACCGACGCTGTATTCAAATACCGTATGCTCGGAAACAAAACAAGTCACTTAAGTCATCTTGTCTCGAGTCGAGTCGGGAGTCATTGGCTAGCAAGTCGGAGTCAAGTCTCAAGTCTCGTTGGTCTTTTACCTTCCAAGTCCGAGTCGAGTCGCAAGTCTTTACATTCAAAGTCCGAGTCGAGTCGCAAGTCGTCAAATATGCGACTCGAGTCGAGTCACTATGACTCGAGTCCAATTGTCTGGAAAGCAGTTTCATGTGTTCAATTCATTTGTATATAGGGCACGGGTTGCCCCGTGAAATATATATAAAGTACATCAAGTCAGATCACCAGTATACATGTCATAAGTTGGCTGTCCAGTGCCAATTCAGGCAGGTAAGTTTAATAACAAAAAGTATAGAGGCTGTTACGCCAATGCTCTCTAAGTCTGGATGTGTATCTGTAACTGCTTTTCATGGGGCTGGTTAGAGCCTCCATGATTCTGTTCTCTGACACATCAAGCCAACACATAAAATTATACATCAACATGTCTTAACAGTGCATACCAGGTGGGTACTGTACACCAGCGGTCACAAATATTTGACTGGCACTATGCCATCGAGGAATGTGGATTAACAACCTCATAGCATAATTATAGGCCACTTTGAGCCTCTGCATACTCCTCACCCTGTACGCATGCCAGAGATGAGCAGTGCACAGAGGAGTGAACATAGGCTCTGAACAGTGAACACTTAACATCAACAGAACACATAGAAAATGTTGTAACATATTTGCCTGTGCATACATTTTACGACGATCTCTGTCATCCAGCCAATCACCAAGGTATTTTACTTCCTTGCATGTTATGAGAGGACTATCACACAATTGAAAGGCAGGGAAAGATAAATTCCTGTCCAGCACTGTATGGACTGCATATAACGTGTGGTTTAGAGTGGCTATATTTTCAAATTGACAAAAAAACTAAATGGGGCTTAAGTGTACTCTAAACTGTTCATCATTTAGCTGGGCACACCCAAACTCTCTCAAGGACCCCTAGGGACCCGGACCCCACTTTGGAAACCTTTGCCATAAGCAAACTCGCTGCAGTCGCAGTGTTCAAATCCAATACGCCTCCTCTGTTCATGCTGTTTCACCAATCAGAATTTCCCTGAATTGTAAGTGTAACATGTTGAATAAAACACAGACGTGTCACAGCATAAGGAGAACGTGGCTTCAGAGAGAAAGTCTTAATTTGATTTAGAGCTCTTGAAGATGTGAAGATCTTGTTTGCCGTGGCATTGTTGTCATACGAAGAGATTGATTGATTATTCTATTAGACAATGACAAATGCAAAACAGTACATGGTACAGTCAAAGCACATTGATCCAAAAGGATAGCGCCGAAAAAAAGACCTTGCGGTCTTGTTTCCATTCGGGTCCCATGCATTCATTCACAACACAATGATGACAATAATCGAGATATCTAAAAAATATGATAACTACCGGTATGTTCAGATGGAAGTAAAAAAATATATTAAAAAAAATCACTCTGAGGGGGGTATAGGGAGGTTGGGCAGTCATCTTCTCTCCTTTTGACCCTCTGACATTGCTAGGTGATTGTTCAGACCGGTTTTAAAGGAAGCCAGTGATTTGTTTGTTTTGAGGGAGATATGAGGAGTGCCTCACTAAGCCCTGCTCACAAAGGTCAGGGGAGTGGATATATAGCATTTAACCAGATTGAAATCACCCAGGTTTCTACAAGACCTGTTGTGCCAGGCAGAAGTGGTGGAAATACATGCAGTTATTCAACCCTCTGTCTCTCTCTGTCTGTCACATATTCCCACCATCTGACAGTTTCTTTCTTTCTCACTAACAACCCCTCTTGCTCTCTCCTCTCTCACGCACTCACGCACACACCTCACACTCTGACCATTTATTTATTTCCTGTCCATCTCACAACCGCTCTTACTGTTCCATCTTTTTCTCTCTCTTTTCTCTCCCATCCGTATCTGCCTCCCCCTCTCTCTTCATTTCCCCTGTCTGCACTCTGCCACCATACCTAACCAAACCACATCCTGAGGTGAAATAATAATAATGACAATTTTCATGTCAAGTCTTGTATAGGCCTAAGTGCACCATGTTCTGGGTATAGCATGTTGTGCCATTAGGCAGTTATTTTGTCAATACGCTGTTTTGCCTTTTTATAAAATGTTCGTATGGTCACTGAAGGATCTACGAGCTCACAACAGATCACAACCTGTTGTGAGTTTGTTGATTTGCTATGTTTGTTGTGCAGTGCCATTGTATGTTTAAACTGATGATGCCACTGAAAGGATTTGGCATGCAAAGCAGGATGGGACACACACGAGTCACACCAAATCAATACACCTTTCAAAACGGCTGGTCCAACGTCAATACGATGAATTTAAACAAATCAATAATGTCAAATATATGCCAACAGCATTTTATATTGAGTTGAGCAATTCAATTTAGTTTTGTTATTACAGTCCACAATATCTTTACAATATTGTTAGAATGTAAGATTGGGTCTCTCATCTTTATGTTTTTGTTTATCTAGAAATGTTCACAATATCAATTCATTCCCAAATACGAGGATTTCTGCTTTATGTACCAAAGTGAAAATCACTTTGGTGCTTTGACTAGATTAGGTCTGCACTCTCTAATTAATTAATTGCCATGAGTTTACTTCAGATGACTAAACTTTGCAAAACAAAACTTGAAATGGCTTAATTCCAGAGTCTGGCGATGCGTTAAGTAGGAAAACAACATAATTAATTCCCCCACATGAGGCTCAGACTACAAGCTGACATCAATTTGCCTCACCCCGAGTTTCGGTCATAATGAAACCTCAGTAAAGACACTGTTTTGACAGTTGCCCGGAAAAAAAATGCAAACCCTCATGAGTCACAGGTTCTGTTTATGTGGATGTGTTCATCCATTCACGTCCGAGTTGATAGATTATTAACCTTGACATGTTTTCATTCAGTCTGTGAGGTATTTTAATGATCGCGCATGCAGCTAATCATACAGTGCATTCTTATTCCCACTCTCAAGTCGTGAGTTGAGGCCAAAATCTGACCATACGCATCTGATGCTTTAATTGGGACTCCCCTATTGCGTCATTATTTAACGCCCACTGGGGAATGCGGAAGTGTCGTTTTCACTTCCAAATTGTAATTGGATGACTTGTCCATTTCAAAACAAGGTAGGCAAACAGACTGTCAGAAGAACATGCGACAGGACAGGACCCATATCCGGTCATGTCACGGTCGTCTGACACACACAGGGGACACACAGGTTGTGTCAAACGGGTGCAGCCTTGGGCAAATCCTGTCCCAACACACCTGTCACCCATTTGACACAACGGGGTGTGAGAATGCGCTGAATCATCAAAGGTAATATAGAGCATGCACCTCCACTCTAGCCCAGGTGCTGGACAAAAGGCAGTACAAGGGGAAGAAATAGAGTCCGCAACAGTCCGTAGAAAACTCCACTGGTTTATTGATTCAATGTTTCGGAGAAAATCCCAGTGATCGAAACGTTGAATCAATAAACCAGTGGAGCTGAGTTTTCTACCAGTGTTGCAGCCTCTATTTCTTCCTAATGCGCTGAATCATCACACTCTTTCCTCTCCTGTATAGAGACCCGCTGCGCTGCTGAATGGGTGTCACGGTCCGGGCCGCCTTGCGCACACCCCGTGAAGCCGCCTCCCCTTGCAGCACGCAGGACGGGGGTCCGGCCGACCCCCCACCCACGAAGAGGCAGGGATGTACCAGGAGGTGGCCTTCCTGGCCGGCAGCACCGAGAACCAGTTCACCACCTTCCACTTCAACCCCGTGGGGAACACACAACAGGAGGAGGTCGCCAAGAAGGGCGAGTTCTACAAGCGTGCCCAGCTCCTGCGCCACCACCACCACCACCAGGAGCAGGGAGATGAGCTGGGGGGTGGCGTGCCGGACGGGGTGGCCATCATCAACGTGGGGGGCATCAAGTACCGCATCCCCTGGTCCACACTGGACGACTTCCCCATGACGCGGCTGGGGAAGCTGCGCGGCTGCAGCAGCGAGCAGGAGATCATGGACGTGTGCGACGACTACGACGGCAGCCGCAACGAGTACTTCTTCGACCGCAGCCCCTCGGCCTTCCGCACCATCGTCACGTTCCTGGCGGCGGGCAAGCTGCGGCTGCTGCGCGAGATGTGCGCGCTCTCCTTCCAGGAGGAGCTGCTCTACTGGGGCGTGGAGGAGAACAAGCTGGAGTGGTGCTGCCTCCGGAAGCTCCGCTTCCGGCAGGAGGAGTACAAGCAGCAGCAGAGGCTGGAGGAGGAGGAGGCCGACCTCACCTCTCCGTCCTGCGAGGAGCAGGAGCAGGCCATGGCGGAGGAGACCCGCACGGCCACCTGCATGCGGCACCTGCGGGACATGGTGGAGAACCCTCACTCGGGCATCCCCGGGAAGATCTTCGCCTGCCTGTCGGTGGTGTTCGTGGCCATCACGGCGGTGACGATATGCGTCAGCACCATGCCGGACATCAGAGAGGAGGAGGAGAGGGTGAGTTTTTGTTTTTTAATCATCATCAGTGTTCATCAATGGCCATGAGATCAGTGTTTTGCGACTGATGGCTGAAATGCTAATCAGTGTCATCAGCAGCAGCCATCATTTAGCCATCTTTTAACCTATCGTCGATATCATCAGTGAATGCTGGTATCTCCTTCCAACCACTTTACGATTTGGCATCGTTATAGGTGAAAATGTAAAAAAGGGACATTTTCAAGAATCTTTGTCAAGCATGTTATACTTTTTTCTGAAAATAGTAGATCAACAAGCTCACAAATGCAAATGCTTGATGCAACATTATTGAAAATATTATATATAATATTATATATAATGAAATGACACAAAAAGGACGGTCTCATCAAGCATTAGATTTAGAAAGACGAAGGACTTTGAAGGTTTGAAGTTTGAAGTTGCCATATGTAGGAGTGGGGGGGGGGGGGCATGTCGGAAGGGAACTGCAGAATTCGCATGAAACACATTCACATGGAACAGTGCGTGTTCGACATACATTACTTATGTTGCTTTACATCTGAAAGAAGGCAGATTATGCAGATGTGACTTCTCTCCCTTGTCTGGCTGGGTCTGATAATACATCACAGTATGACAGAGACAGAGGAGATGGCTCTGGGACAACTATACGCTCCCACGGCTTTCACATGAATATCCCATTTTTCACTCGTCTCTGCTGTGCTGCTGATGCGCCCGTGTCTTCTACAGTAACATATGTACTGTAACATCTATGCTCTCCCAGATGTACTGTACTTAAAATATGCAATATGGTGAATGTACTATATTCACAGCATACTGTGTGTAATTGTGTATTCCAATTCTATTCCTATCCAAAGTTTGCCCTTCAAATCCAATTTAGATAAATCCCACAGATGAAAACGTTTTCCGATTACATTATTTTTACTTGACCTGCATCTAAAAAAATAATAATTAAGAAGCTCATTATTGTTACATAACATGGTGATTATGCAAATTGTGTCCATGAAGCCATAACCCTTTCTTTTCAAGTAGAACTGTGTTAATCCAGACCTAATGCATCTGGCCACTAATATGGAAATTATGAAATGGAGACAGTCAAATTGCAGGCCTATATCCTACTAGTATTGTACATTGATACTGTGCCAGAGTTTGTGTAAAGCAAGCTCTGAAAATGGAAAATGTTTCCAGTGACAGATTGACAGATGGACCCTAACATCCATGTAACATTAACGAGTGTCATCGAGCGTTCAGCTGGACACGCAAGCACACACGCACACACGCACGCACACACACACACACACACACACACACACACACACACACCCTCTGTAGTGCTCTAAACTGAAAGTGACTGGAGTCTATTGAGTATTTAAGCTGTGACGTAAGCACCTCCTCCTCCAGAGCCACTTCCGGCTCCTACTGTTTGTGTCGCTTTTGTGTCCCCATAGAGTTATACTGTGTCCTTCCATCGGAGCGGTACCGTGTTTGAACCGATCTGAGACTAGAACAACCACTAACCGCTTTCCTTGCAACAACAAAGCTACTGGTCTCCCAAATCTGGCTGTCTGGCCCACGCTGACTATCGGCAATTTTATTTCAATGTGTCAACTAAATCCTCCATGTATTGCATCCTCCATAGTAATGCAAACTAGATTCAACGTACTCAACCCTGCACACATTCTAAATATGCCCCCATATTGATGAGATCAGACATATTGATAATAATATTCTTTATTGTCTCCACATCACATATTTTCTTTGTCATGGACACTTACAGTTACATTCACAATTCTACTCGAGTTGAAAGCATCAAGACCCATTTTAACCCTCAATGGCTTCCTTTCTGAAACAATATATGTGTTTGATTAATGTAAGTCGTTCTGGATTAAGAGTGTCTGCTAAATGCCTAAATTGTATATTGTAAAAGGGACACAGACATAATATCTGGGTGAGGCATGCATTTCCAACTTGCATCGTTCCAAGTAGAGGCTGTAGGCTCTAATGGGCACCGCTCGTGTAATAATAATAATGATAATCTATAAATGCACCAAGTCTGTCTGTCTGTGTGTGTGTGTACTGTTGTAATCCACGTAACTCGAGAACCGTTCACCGCACCAACTTCAAATTCGACACATGTGTTCCACCCCACCACAGGGAGTGCAGTGCCCGCTGTCAAGTCGGTCAGACCCACGTTTGTCCAGAACCTCCCCAAGACGGCCTCTGCCTGGGCTCTGGACAGGGGCCCTGCCCAGGGTCCATAATATATGGAGCTGGCCTGTTCTGACATCATTCTGACGTCTGCATAGACTCCATATTTGGGCATGCCTAACAATGAACTCCATATATGGGCATAAAAGGGACACAGACATAATATCTGGCTGGATAGGGCATGCATTTCCTACTTGCATCGTTCCAAGTAGAGGCTCCAACTGGCACCGCTCTAGTTAAGCTAATAATATAGACTGAAGTTCGGAATTGTAACAGCTGAAATCAATAATATATCAGTATTTCAATATTAACCTGCGGGCAGCATTAAGTGTGCCCGCAAGTGTAGTTGACCATGTATGTGTATTGTGTACGCTTTTGTCAACAAAATTATTTATGTGCCTTTTCCCCAAGTCCCTCAACCAAACTTTAATTATCAGTGTCATTAGCGTATGAAAGTAGATAGAATTTGGATATTCACATTCATATTGTCTAGTCTGTAATTTATAGCACGTGACATTACCACACACTATCTTGCATTGCTACGCTTATTTGACAGTGAATTAACTCAATTCGGAGCCTGATCCCACTAACTACAGCTACTCAGACAGTCAGTATAGCTTACAAGTGGAGCAAAAACCAAAATAAAGCTTCTCTGTCTTTTCATAGTTTGCTTAGAACTGACACTTCACAGACCTTCTGCATCCAGATTGCCTTTGTGTCAAGCCCGTTCACGATCATGAATCCAGCAATGATTGAAGACGGCCCGCCACGTAGAGTAGCTTCTCCCACTATCAAAGAGACAGGATCTGCATGAGTGGAGGGGGGGGGGGGGAACTGCTGAGTTAACCAACTTCAAAGATTAAATCAATCCGGAAGACAAAGCCGATGAAAGCCAGGAGAGCACCCACTGAGTCTTGTCTCCTAGCTGCCATGATACGCACATTGTCTCCTCTCCTGTTGCATGCTGTCTGTGAGGCGCTGATTGAGCTCTCAGTCAAATGTCTGCACAAGTTCACCTATTGTGTTAGCGTGCCATAGAGGAAACAAATCGCCCACTGTTTTTTTTTTATAAATAAAGTGTTATTGTTCAGCTACTGTAGGTGTTGGCAGTTATACAGTGAGTTGTGATACAGTGTACGATTATGTACAGTATCCTAATACAGGAGTCACAATGTGATACATGACGCAATACGTATCACGATACAGGAGTTATGATGCGATGCATAATATCCACCTTTACTATATGCTCATGGCAAAAATGCCACAAGATAGAGCCAAAGAAATCTTCCACGGCTCACTTATTTCTCCCTCTACACTTCAGTGGGAGGAATCAAACAGAATATTGGCGTGTTAAGTGTCTTGCTCATGGATTTCTCGACACATAACTGGGGACCTTTTGTTCCCTGGCAGCCTCTCTACCCATTCAGATATGGCTTGCTTTTTTTATTAGGTAGATTCTGATGTTTACCTGGTATCCTCGTTTGAAGCACTTATCTCTAATGCAGTTGGAAGTCACTCTGGAATAAGAGCTTCTGCTAAATGCCTAAATTGTGATGTTCCATGCTCGATGTCCTGAAGTTTTCCTCATTTCACTAATGTTGATGAGCACAATAATTAAGTACATGTTGCTAAACACTTGAATGGATTTCAGTTCAACTTGCATTTCCACTGATAATTACACTGGGTCTTTCCACTCCTTCGGTTCAGTCACCCACGCATCCTTCTCTTATGTGGCAACGATATCCATTAGCAGGAGGATTTAATAGCCAAGCATCAACATACTTCCTTTATGGAATGGCTCCATTTAAATTAATTTAATTACAGATATCCATTCCTACACTTTAATACATTGGCCTATACTGTGTGCTATTACAGTTACTGTTCTGGAGACATAATTGAATGAATATAACCAATTTAGTGTTTTCATCAGGGAAGGCAGCCAAGACTGTATCCTCCCACGTACAACTTGCAATGATAAATTATCATTGATAATGTCAACATACAAAACTCCAAAATGATGTGCCAGGCAGCACCCTCATAAACCAAGTAAGGTCTGATCAGGCTTGAAGATATGGGGGTGCCATACCTTTGGTTGCTTTAAAGGTCAGTGTCAGAGTTTAATTTGTACTCGGTGCGGGCAGTGGGGGCCAATGGAGGCAGCGGGAGCCAATGGAGGGAGCGGAGAGGGGGGGAGACATGTGAGCATTTTGGCTGGTTGAAGACCAAGCAAGCTGCGGCATTCTGGATCAATTGGAGATGTTTAAGTGTGCAATACCTTATACCGGTAGGCCAGTAAGGAGAGAGTCTTAAGGAAGTTGAGGACGACAACAAACCTACGATCCAATATGAACAACCACCCTAAAAGCTCTGCAATGCAGCTATTTTTCAACCTCTCTACTTGTGTCCACGCAGTTTTGCCAACAGAATGTAAGATTGTTGTTTCTGAGCAAAGAGACTGACTTCAGTGACTTGTGAGATTACTATTAGGAAGAACTTTATTTTTTCTAATCTTAGTTCATCAGGCAGTATAAAAGGTTATTATTGTCTCCACCAGGCCGAAGGATCTGCATGCGTCCGTGTGTGTGTCCGTTCGTCCGTCCGTTACCAGCTAATCTCCGGCACCGTTAACCTGGTCGATGCTAAATTTTGCACACTCCCTGGATGCCAACAACGAACCTCTGCCCCAAATTTTCCACAACGGCCTGTTATAGCACCACCATTAGGCCTATTTTGGCAAAACACATTTCTGTAGATTACTAGTACACATTTAATCCATACATCACACAATTCGGTATACACTATCTCCATAGTCATGTGATCAACTCAGATCTGCACCATTTCCCATATTCCATCCTGATTGGCTATAAGATTGGCTTCCAAAGCTCGCATGATTGGTTCGTTTCGAACAAAATGCCACACAGTGTGCAATTTCTGCAAAACACATTTGTTCATATTAGTCGCACAGGGAGTTGCACCACTGAGTTCACTCGGGTGTGATTTATTTTTTATATTAGTCCTTCAGATTTGATCCAAATATCAATCCTAGTAGAGACCCGTAGCTATGAAAAGCCAGAGTCCATTGAGTTCCTGTCACAAAGGCATGCATGATGCATGTGATAAGGGCAAAGTACTGGAATAGATTTGCGATGCTATCTTTGTTACTGTGGTGCCGTATATGGTTCAGGCATGTTTTGAGTTGAATATACTTCATTTCCACATGAATATTAAAGCTAATGAAGACTAACATTCAGAAAAGCATACATCTAACTAACAAATCCTGAAAACATACATCTTACAAAAGAAAACAAAAAACTGCATAGAAACAGTCAAAACTTGAAAGAATGCACCCAGTAATGTTTATACACTGTGCAACTATCAAGATATTCCACCTGAGATTGATTATATAACTTTACCCAGTGGTGTTCCCTCTTCAACACTTGGGATAACTGGGGGTTTAAAGGTGTTAACATTAATTTCTGCATTTTCGGAAAGTCAAAAATCCATCTCCCCATGAGGGCCAGGGCTGTAGATCTGAACACTGTGAAGCTCTGCTCCCTCTTAGAGCCCTCTACAATCCATCCTAATCCACATGCATAAATCCCAGCCCTTCCAAAAGGACTCCACAGCCACGGCCCATAGTAATGATGAATGTGCAGCTAGAGCTCAGAGTGTAAGGAACCATGGAAGAGAAACGAGGAGCGGTGAAGTAGGCAGAACTTTGTGTGAGTCATTGCCACGTTGACACTGGAAGAGCATCATGTTCCTCTGACTTTTGCATATGGCCGTATATAACGGCCATATGCAACCTTGATAACTGCAACCTTGATAACTGCAGATTTGTGCTCAAATTCTATCCTTTTCATTCTGGTATTTCGTCTATGGCCGAGGCCTCCCCCCCCCTGTGGTGATGGCAGAAGCTTAGTTTAATATCCAAGCCAAGGTTCACTGTCAGTTGTTTCTAAAGGCATTTGATTAACCTAAAGGCCATATCGGTAAACTTGGGGCAAACTGCCCCAAGCTGTAGCCAATCCTGTTCTGTAATTACCCCCACTCCTTTAGAGCGGTGAGGATGCCCTAATGAGCAAAACATGAAGGTGCCATTTTGCGGTCGTATGACTCAACATTCACGACATCTCACATATCCATGTGTGAGAAGAGAAGTGAGACACGGTAGAGATAATTAATTGGAGAGAGAATTAAAGGGGAACTCTATCAATAGTTAACGTGAGTCATATCATTATGTTGTGTGGAGAATACGCAAAAAATATGTTATCATGAGAACATTCTCAGTGCGTTGATGGATTGGGAGCTTGTGCTGGAAAGAACACCCCTGAGCACCAGAGAACTTAATGTGAGACCTACATATGATACGCATTTGTCAAATGTTCGCCCCCAGAATAAGCACGTAGCCAACAGTGTATACTTGGGTTAATGTGGTTAATATTTGTGGACTACCAGCCAAAAATGAAAGTTTTCTGTCCCAGCATGCAGTAGTGTTGTGCTGCCAAACAACGAGCCAAACCTAATAAATAGATATTGACAAAGTTGCCAAGCTTGGATTGTGAGTATGTGAGTTATAATTATTATACCAGTATAATGAAAAATCTATAAATTCAACAAACATAATTAGTATTAGTGATTGAAATAATTTCAAAATCCCTTGGAGCTGCCGAAGGAAAAGGTCACAAAAAATACAAATAATAAAATAATAATGTCCGTTTGGAAATTCAACCGAGGCAGTTATGAGACATTTAAAGTGTCAGTATAGTGTCAGTATAGTCTCTCTATAGACAGTGTCTCTCTCTCTCTCAGACACACACATGCACGCAGACATGCGCACAGACTCACGCACGCACGCACGCACGCACGCACGCACGCACGCACGCACGCACGCACGCACGCACGCACACACGCACGCACGCACGCACGCACACACACACACACACACACACACACACACACACACACACACACACACACACACACACACACACACACACACACACACAGGGCAAAGCTTTGATCGTATACAGGGCACAGTAAGATGAGGGGTTTCAGACAGACATGAGAGGATTAAAGACCTGGTTTGACTTCAATCTACTCTCTCTTCCCTCCAGCGGGTGTCTCTCTGCCATCTTCTTCTGACTGGATCCATACATACATAATGTAATGGTGCTTTGGGCGCTCTGAAACATAGCTTGGTAAACTATATAGTATGTTTTTGTTGTATGTTATGGAAGAGGATCAGAGTTAACCACATTAACCACATTAACCCTGTAATCTTAATTATGGCCATCTTTTTAATGGCGAGGCTCCTCAGAGGCAAGCAAGTATTTGTCAACCAGCAAGTGTCCAACCAGGCTACTACCTATAGGGTTGCAAACCGTCACTTGAAATACGGAATTGTCCCTTATTTGTAAACTAAACGACTTGTCCCTTAGGGTACAGGCTTTAGTTCCGACATACTATTGATCCGAAACCTCAATCCCTAACCTAACCTTAAATCGCATCGCATGTCCCCACCTTTGGTGTGTCGGAAAAGCGTGCGCACCCCGTCCCTTATTGATCGGTATGAGACACAATTCATGTTCATGTTGAAAGGCATACAGTATCAAAGTTCAATGATAAGCTCATATACGTAAGTAACCACTTAAACCTGATACTTAGTAGCTGGGCCTGAGTTAGCTCTGTGCTTTCTAACAGAGCTCTTGTCGCAATGTGACACGTTGTGATGTTCCCCCAGAATATGAATCCTGGGGTTCAAATGGGAGTCCACCTTCAACAACTGCAGATGTACAACT
Source organism: Protomyctophum bolini (assembly GCF_963924005.1). Lineage (NCBI taxonomy): Eukaryota > Metazoa > Chordata > Actinopteri > Myctophiformes > Myctophidae > Protomyctophum > Protomyctophum bolini. Next base: position 10,086,931 of record NC_137878.1, read on the forward strand.
TATATATTTTATTAACATACTAGTTCTATACCGATTGGTTAAATGAAAATGAAAATAAGAACTGGACTACAGCTTTAAACTGGGTGCCTGAGTTGTTGATTGTGGACTAAATGAACAGAATCATCTTATGGTGTTACACACTCACTTTGATTTAACTGGAAACTATTTCTAACAACTGATAGAAAAAGACATCTGAATGTTGAAATGATTGCTTTTCTTCTTATTTTCTGAAAGAGTTTGGACTGGCAAGTACCACGCAGCACCACATTCTCTGGCTGTCATTACTTACCACTGATTTATTTCCAAAAATGTTTCCCCCCCCTAGCAAGATGACAGAGCTCTCATTTGCAATTATTTCACCGGGAAAGTGACTGCTAGCCGGTTTTCCAACTACCCGTGTACTGTATATGTACTGTTCTTATATATTATAACCACTTGAATACCAGCATTCATATTATGGGGAGAACATTTGTCAAAAATAGGCATCGCAACATGTATACATTAGCCATTTCTGTAAACAGAAAAAAAGCAGTCCAAGTACAGAGACAACTCATGTTCAGTTTAAGTGGTTGGGAAGTTAGTTTAAGTGGTTACAACAACCTGCATTATTGTATTATGTATCTGAGCTGTTAGAAATTGTAAGATGTGTCATTGATTGAGCCCCCAAAATAAGGAACAAAGGGCCCTATTTACATGTTTTAAGTACCAGGCCTTATGACTTAACTTAAGACCTGGAGGCGTGGTCAATGCTGTTTGGCCACTCAGAATAGCCAAATGGCATTGACCACACCTCCGCTTAAGTTACTGTAAGTCATACGACCTGGTACTTAAGACATGCAAAATAGGGCCCAAAGTGTGTCCCTCAACAACGGACACATCTTTTTTTTTTTTTCAAATAAGAGGCGATTCCTTATCTCAAGGGACAGTTGCGAAATAAGGCAATACCGTCACAAGTTGACTGCTATCAAATGTTATTACTTACTCGTGTGAAGTATGGGCGTCTGACTTTTAGAAGTCTGCACACGTTTCGTCACTTTTATTCATTGCAGATTCACTGCCACTATACGTTACGAGACATGAATGCAGTGTCATTGTAATAAAACAAAATCAGTCACAAGGTTTATTTATATAGTACAGTATACATGGTATACAATTTGTACACTCTCTGTAGCTTAATTGTGGTCCCAGGGATAACACTTTGGATGAGGATCCATGGCCTAATTAATGCATATCAAACTGGGGGTCCATGGAATTAAAAAGTTCGAGATTCACACTAATGCACCGAGTATCTTGCTCTAAACCCCACAGGATACCCATCTGCACATCCGTTGTCTGTGAACGTCCACTTTGGCACTGTAATGAGATTCTTGTTTTGCCAAGAGGGTTAGTTGTTCTGTGGAAGCTGGAGAAACGCCTCGAAACTCAATATGGAAGGTAGAGCAACTGTCACATCCATTCTCCTTCTCCATGTTGTGCCCAGAGGGAAACATAACGAGAGTGGTAAATAAACGGAATAAATCCCAGAGTCCCACTCTTTCTGGCACTTAAGGCAAGCCAAGTTTATGTAGCACATTTACAAGGCAATTCCACATTCTTCCCTCAAATCATTAAGACCAATTAACCACTTAGCCCTGTAACACCAAGCGTTGCAATAATACAACATATTTTAATTCATTCATTCATTTATTAATTAATTATATTTTTTTGATGTTCTTTTTTCACCTAAACATCATCATTGATGTTCATTGCAATGCCATTGGTCATGACATTGCATATAAATACCCCCCACAGAGGCTCAAATTCACACAAATTAAAAATCTCTGGACCTATGACCTTTGACATTTAACCCCTGTCTAGAACATGTTTTATTTATTATTGTGAAAACCCATTTTTTTCATTATTCTTTCACATAATTTCCTCTGATAAGTCCTAGTAGTACAAAGTAGTAGTAAGGTTGTAGCTCACCCCCTAAAATGTTGTATTTTCTATATACCAGGGGTTCCCAAACTTTTTTGGACCAGGTAACCCTTTTGGGGTAGATATTTTTCCAGGTACCCCCTCATCCTCGCAACACGGATAACAAATAAATGTATACGTCTAAATGTAGACGTTTAAATGTAGACGTCTAAATGTAGACGTCTAAATGTATACAGACGTCTAAATGTATACAGACGTCTAAATGTAGACGTCTAAATGTAGACGTCTAAATGTGTACGTCTAAATGTAGACTCTAAATGTGTACGTCTAAATGTAGACGTCTAAATGTAGACGTCTAAATGTAGACGTCTAAATGTATACAGACGTCTAAATGTAGACGTCTAAATGTAGACGTCTAAATGTGTACGTCTAAATGTAGACTCTAAATGTGTACGTCTAAATGTAGACGTCTAAATGTAGACGTCTAAATGTGTACGTCTTCTCTTATGGGGGTCCCTGGCATATCTTTTCAAATGGGGGTCCACGGGCTAAGTAGTGTCAATTTGGGGGTCCTTGACATGAAAAAGTTTGGGAACCACTGCTTTAAACACTTTAGCACTTTATGAACATGAACAAAATAGATGGGTCCCCCCTGGAACTCCCTCAGGTACCCCTGGGGGTCCCCGGACCCCACTTTGGGAACCACTGCTATATACAGTACATACCCCATGAAGCCCTGATGACTCAGGCGGCTCAGTTGCTTTATACTGGTTCAGGCATTAACTGCCAACTGAACTTGGAACAATACCACAAAAAGCACAGTATTTTATATCAATATTCAAAATACGGTAATAGCATTAATTTTATAGTCCAGTTAGGTTAAAAAAATGTACTGTACTGTACTGTACTGTACTGTACTGTACTGTACTGTACTGTACTGTACTGTACTGTACTGTACTGTACTGTACTGTACAAACCCTCCGCCCTGGCCTGTGTGTGTCTGTGTGTTAGGCTGTGCAACAGTGACACTTGGTGGTGAACAAACGCTATAACGCTATTTCCGTTCTTGGACAGACATACCTAGGGACCCAGAGACAGACCCAGGGACACACATAGCTGTCTATAGGAGTGGTTGCACCACTCAAAAAATGCCTCAAACAACCATTGCTTAATTGTGTGGTTTTGGTGAGAAATCACAGTCAAAGACACAGCCAGGCCAGAACTCACATTTGCTTTTAGAAGAAACTGCTGTTTTGATGTGAAGACCCAGGTGAATTTAAATTGTTGTTTTTGCTGCTATAGGCCTACTAGAAAGGAAAGAATCTGCCTGCAGTCCTCAAGGATAATGCTATTCATCACAATGCAACTTTCTTGAAAAGTGCCTTTTCAACAAAGAAGGAAAATAGCTCTCCTCTACTTTATTTTTTATCCATTTTTGCCTTTTTTTAATATCTTTATTGGAATATGGTTTATTATTGATTTAGCGGGTTCTATAGCCCAGGGGGCTACAATCTAACTCTCACTTTATTAGGACTACAGCAGCTATCACATGATCTCCTTGGCTGAACTCTAATATATTAGGGATGAGTTTAGAAATCAATAATACCATTGGGCACTGGCCTACTTGGAACGATGCAAGTTGGAAACCCAGTTATTATGTCTGTGTCCCTTTTATGCCATTATTATGCCCGTTTGTGTAGGACAAAAATGCTGATTTTCTCGTCTACATGACGTAAATTCTCAATTCATTGTCAATGGGAATGTAATGTTTGTGTAGGACAAAAATCTACACAATAGCTGAATATATTTTGTAGGGGCTATATATATTTATTTTGGAGGGGCGCTAGCATATATGGACCAAAAAAGGTCCATATTTGGTCCATTCCCAGACCTGTTGTTTCAGCCCTTCTCGACGCGTTGTGAGCTTGTAGATTGGCTAATATTTGAGTCTAGTTTTTATTTGTTGACGAAATTGTCAGTACATTTAGTCTTAGTTTTAGTCACCATAGCTTAGTTTTCTTTTAGTTTCCAACAGCTTTTGTCAGTGAAAAAAGGTAGTCGGTGAACATTTTTCGTCTTAGTTTTAGTCTACGAAATCAACACTGCCCAGCACCACCGGTGGTCTCTGTTATTTATGTTCCGATGGGTTGTTATTGTATATCTAATGTTTAATGATGGTGTTTCATTGTGCTGAGCAGGGAGAAAAATGCAGAGCCGAACGCCAAGATAAAATATTATATGCACACTTCTATTCTCATTCTATAATAAATATTGGTTGTGAGTTATATGACTGAACTTACTTTGTAATTCATCATTCAACCAGTGTTGTGAGCTTTGAGTTCTGCTAGTTAATATGTTGTTGCTCATGGGGTTGAAATGCTCATGGCCGGCTCATGGGGGTGAAACCCCTGTCTTAACAGCACCACTTGTTCTATATATCTCTGGCCCTGAGATATGATATAGTGATTATATAATTTAGATCTTAAATGATTTATATTATTCAGTGCAGTCTACTGATCATTTCTACCAAGTTACATGATTCACAGTTCACCCATCTGTTATTTGGTTCACACGCAGACAGACACACTGCTTCACAGTTCATAAAAATAGATCACCAAAAGTGAGAATATTTCAATTTGCCAGCAAGTTAATTAAATAACCCATAAAGATAATGATAATATAATGTTACAGACCTCTACCTTAACTGCTTGCAGTAAGGAAATTCATTCCTTTCAATTACAGTAAGTTAATTAGAAAAACGTATATAGCCTGGTCGTTTGATTATTTGCCCCTACTGGTTTATTATTCAATAAATCATCACAGAAGCTTTTTCTTCTTCTTCCTTTTGAGTGGTGCAACCACTCCTACAACCAGCAATGTCCGTGTTCACCTATGTATGTATGTATGTATGTATGTATTCATGAGCACCAGTATGAGTACAAGTAGGGGCGCTGTTGTGCCATGCAGAAACAGAGAGAGAGAGAGAGAGAGGGGAGGGGGGGGGAGAGGGGAGTTGCCTGCTAATGAGAGAGAGAGAGAGAGAGAGAGAGAGAGAGAGAGAGAGGGGAGGGGGGGGGGAGAGAGAGAGAGAGAGAGGGGAGTTGCACCACTCGGTTCACACGGGTGTGATTTTTAGTTCTCAAACCATGACATGAAGAACAAAAGTATATCAGCTCTCTGGTTTTGAGATCAAAGAAACAGACTGTCACTTTCAACACTGAAACTGCTGATCAAACAAGATATTCTTGATTTCTGTGCGCTGTGCCTTTGTTATCATCCTTAATTAAATAAAAGGCATACTCAACAGTCCTTTCCTCTTCATATCAGTGTGCCACATACATAAATGTACTGTTCAATAATAGTCGAGTCTGTCTTTAAACTGTTTTAATTTTGTTTTGTATTTCATCAGGGGGAGTGCTCCCAGAAGTGCCACAACATCTTCGTGTTGGAGACGGTGTGCGTGGCCTGGTTCTCTCTGGAGTTCCTGCTGCGCTTCATCCAGGCGCCGAGCAAGGCCAAGTTCCTGCGCACGCCTCTCAATCTCATCGACGTGGTGGCCATTTTGCCCTACTACATCACCCTCATCGTGGACTCTCTTTCCGCGGACAAGCCCAAGGGCTCGGAGAAAAACTACCTGGAGAAAGTGGGCCTGGTGCTGCGCGTGCTGCGGGCCCTGCGCATATTTTACGTGATGCGCCTGGCACGCCACTCCCTGGGCCTGCAGACGTTGGGGCTGACCGTGAGGCGCTGCACGCGCGAGTTTGGCCTGCTGCTGCTCTTCCTTTGCGTGGCCATGGCCCTCTTCTCCCCGCTGGTGTTCCTGGCGGAGAGCGAGCTGGGCGCCAAGCAGGAGTTCACCAGCATCCCCGGCAGCTACTGGTGGGCGGTCATCTCCATGACCACGGTGGGGTACGGAGACATGGTGCCAAGAAGCATCCCCGGCCAGATGGTGGCTCTGACTAGCATCCTGAGCGGCATCCTGCTCATGGCGTTCCCCGTCACGTCCATCTTTCACACCTTCTCCCGCTCCTATCAGGAGCTGAAAGAAGAGCAGTGCCGGGCCCTGAGGCACAAGCTGGACTCCCAGGACAGCACCAAGTCCCAGAACAGCGAGGACTCACAGGACAGTTACCATGCCGGCACAGAGGCTGCCCTCTCCGCCGCACAGCGGAGGAAATCAATGGCGATCGCCTCTCAGCGGGTCACCGAGATCAGAAAGTCGGCACAAACTTAGCCACTCTGTGTGATTGTCTGTGTTCAAGTGGCAGTCCTCGGAGGCTGCCCTGGCTGCACAACACTAGGACTTCAAAGTTGACAAGCTAGAGGATTTTTGAACAGAGATGAGAATGACCTCTCTGAGGAGTTCTGTTCTTTGACCGCCCGTCGGGCCCTTGTGCACCAGAGCGTGTCTGAGTTTCATAAGTTTTATAGAAGCGTCTTTTTACCAATGTGGCCACATTCAGCAAGATGGGTGAAATACAGCTTTGTGATCAAAGAGCTGAGGTAAAAAAAAACAACAACTGTCAATTCAAAATCTGACCATGACACCACTCTTTGGCTATGATTCAGATTTCAGATAAGTCCATGCAGTGGGAATTGAAGTTTTACCAAGACTGCAAACACTTATTCAGATCTCACAGTAGGCCTACTAAAGTTCCTCAGGTAAATGCATGTTAGAGGAGGGTGCTGAGCTCCTTGCTGACATGGTGCACCTGTCCTGCAGTTTAAAGATTTGTCCTTAATGTGCAATGTCATGAAATGTAAGTTATTTTGAAACATGTACATACAGTATGATGTGTCCGCCTTTCCGTCACAATGTTAGAATCTTACCCTTATAAACTAGGGAATAAATGCTAGAGGCCTGTAATTTGGGCCTAAATAAATGTCGTCGCTGTCAGGCATAAACCTTTTAATGCGTACATTTATCGTTATGTTTTTTTCCTAACATTAATGCACAGTCCTGAAAAAGTACCAAAAATTTACCAGCTCACGTTGACGTTGTTCAGTATGTAGGTGGGATTTATAAATATTTAACCAAGGAAAAGTATTAATAAGAGCTTGTGATTAATTAATAACTATACAACCACTGGAACAGAGGTAAGGGCGGCCATAGCTGAACGGGTAGAATTGATCCAAGCGCTCATCACACCCATCTGAGCAGCTATCAGCTGTGTGACGCTGACTGGGTGACGCTGACACTGACCCCTTTGTGTCCTAAAGCTATTTTTCCCCCCATTTCGTGAAAATTAACAGTAGCCTACAAGGTTTACACCTGACAGCGACATGTTTCATGCGCCTCTCAGCACAAATGTTAATACAGCAGCTTTCTATGGATGTGTGTCTTGTTTTATATAGCCTACTGTACTTATATTATGTCTGCCAACTCTGAATCACAGCCATTGGAACAAATACCCTTTAAAGGAGCATGGAAGCATGGAAACACAAGCAAGCACTCATCACTCTTTTAGAGCTATACTATTTATAGGATTTAAGAAATCCCCCCCCAAAAAATGAAGAAAATAAAGTATTGTTTTGAATGATATACTGTACAAAAAGACGATTTGATTACATTTTATATTTGAGAACTTTTAACTTATATACGCAAAAGAACAATTAAAAATAATCGCATTTAACTTATAAATAGCAAATCTACTGTACAATCTCAAAACAAATCTGAGCTTACTGTATACTGTTTTTATTTTATTTTGTAACTTTTTAAAATGTTATCCTATAGCCTAAAGACATGCCCAAAATAATGATGCCAGGTTGAAAGTGGTTAAATCAGGACACATACTGGTGTAATCAAAAAAGTGAAAGAAAAAAAAAGTGAGTGTATATAGGCCAAACCAATATTTTGGTCTGACTCTGACTCTATTGTTCTGTTGAATACTGAAATGTGCAAAGAAGTCATTTGAACATAAAATAGCTTTCATGGATTTCTCAGTGCTTTGCTTCGTGACTCCACAGACTCAGGATTCAGCTTCTTTTAATAAAATGTGATAAAAGTTATACTCAACAGTGTGTGATGATGTAGGATGTCATTTGACAATGTATTACAGAGGGAACCTCTTAAAATCCACTGGCACCGTGCCAGGTTTATTTGCTCCTCGAGGTACTGTACATGCCAAATTAATTTCAGCCCGTGGCTTCTCCCACGATCTTTCCACATCCGCCATGAATAATGAATGGCTTCTGTTTCCAGGAACAATCTTGGCTCCAGACACTGTAAAGTGTCTGGAGCCAAAAAAGTACCAATAGCGCTTTAATGAAGCATATAGCTTTAGATCAGAAAAGACCTTTTGAAATGGAGACCCATGAGATCATGACCGCTATTGCCTGACTGCCAAGAAAAGCGCAACAAGGAGAACTGCTTCCAATAGAATTTATTCATTTACAGTTTAACCGCACAGTTTAATTGCACAAGTCACGCAAGGTCATCGCTATAGTCTTCATCATTATTGAGGATTTAAAACACGACACGGCATGCTATAACACGCCGTTCCACATCATTTTTGAGGATTTTTAAAAATTCCGCAATTTTCAATTTCCGCAATTTCCAATTTCCGCGATTTGCAATTTCCGCAATTTCCTCAATTTTTAATTTCCGCAATTTCCGCAATTTGCAATTTCTGCAATTTCCCCAATTTTTAATTTCCGCAATTTCCGCAATTTCTGCAATTTCCAATTTCCGCAATTTCCGCAATTTTCCGCAACATTTCCGCAATTTCCTCAATTGCCGCAATTTCCAATTTCCCCACTTTCCGCAATTTCCACAATTTCCGCAATTTTTCCGCAATTTTTCCGCAACATTTCCACAATTTCCGCAATTTGCAATTGCCGCAATTTCCAATTTCCGCAATTTTTCCGCAATTTTTGAGGATTTAAAACACGACACGGCATGCTATAACACGCCGTTCCACATCATTTTTGAGGGTTTTTAAAAATTCCGCAATTTCCAATTTCCGCAATTTCCAATTTCCGCGATTTGCAATTTCCGCAATTTCCTCAATTTTTAATTTCCGCAATTTCCGCAATTTGCAATTTCTGCAATTTCCCCAATTTTTAATTTCCGCAATTTCCGCAATTTGCAATTTCTGCAATTTCCAATTTCCGCAATTTCCGCAATTTTCCGCAACATTTCCGCAATTTCCTCAATTGCCGCAATTTCCAATTTCCCCACTTTCCGCAATTTCCACAATTTCCACAATTTCCGCAATTTCCGCAATTTTTCCGCAATTTTTCCGCAACATTTCCACAATTTCCGCAATTTGCAATTTCCGCAATTTCCAATTTCCGCAATTTTCCGCAATTTTTCAAAAAAAATCAAAAACCTATGGGCTATAACCCATTGTTTTTTTCCGCAATTTTTCCGCAAGAATCCGCAATTCCTTATCCTCATCCACCGCAATTTTTTCGGTAAATACAACACATTGAGCAGGGCACTGCAGGGAGTTGAACCCCGTTCCGGTAAACCAGAAGTACCAGTACCAGTGCCTTAGCTTTTGTGTATTCAACTATTTGGGTAACATGTGAGCTTTATCCTCTAATTCATGGGCCTGGATTTTTTTCCAAAATTTCAAAAAACATGGGCTATAACCCATCGTTTTTTAATTTAAAAAAAAAAAACGGCGTGCCATAGTATGCCGTACGATATGGGCTATATGGACTCATATCTTTACGTTCAAGACCGATTTCAGAAGAAGAAAACAAACAAAAAAGCTTTGCAACACCATGGTCCAAATTCACAACGGCGTTTACGATGATAACATGACGTGACGTGCTAGCGGAATTTACGTGGATTTCCCACATTTTAATTTGGAATTCAAGGAAATGGCCGTGAACTTGACGCTCACGTAGGTTGGTCGGAAACTCCGTCAAATCCTCTTTAGGTGGCGTAGACATTTGCGGAGGCATACACTTGCGTATAGATTTATTCAGAAGGCTTTAGTCTTCATGTTGAATCAATAAATTGTTCCCAAATCTCAGATAAAATATGTAGGCATGTGTCCCCAACATATTGGTCGATCAGCACATAAAGAAATGATAGCCTATATAATAAATGATGAGAAACGAGGCTAATTTTTTTTTCCAAAATTTAAAAAAACATGGGCTATAACCCATCGTTTTTGTCATTTCGTCATTTTTTTCAAATCCTCAAAAATGATGAAAAACGGCGCGCTATAGTATGCCGTACGATATGGGCTATAGCCCACGGTCCAAAATGATGAAAAACGAGGCTAATTTTTTTTTTCAAAATTTCAAAAAACATGGGCTATAACCCATCGTTTTTGTCATTTCGTCATTTATTTCAAATCCTCAAAAATGATGAAAAACGGCGCGCTATAGTATGCCGTACCATATGGGCTATAGCCCATGGTCCAAAATTATGAGAAACGAGGATAACTTTTTTTTTTTTAATTTAAAAAAACATGGGCTATAACCCATCGTTTTTTTTCATTTTTGTCAAATCGTCAAAAATGATGAAAAACGGCGTGCTATAGTATGCCGTACGATATGGGCTATAGCCCATGGTCCAAAATGATGAGAAACGAGGATAATTTTTTTTTCAAAATTTCAAAAAACATGGGCTATAACCCATCGTTTTTTTTCATTTTGTCATTTTTGTCAAATCGTCAAAAATGATGAAAAACGGCGTGCTATAGTATGCCGTACCATATGGGCTATAGCCCATGGTCCAAAATGATGAGAAACGAGGATAACTTTTGTTTTTCAAATTTTCAAAAAACATGGGCTATAACCCATCGTTTTTTAATTTTTTTAATTTTTTGTCAAATCGTCAAAAATGATGAAAAACGCCGTGCTATAGTATGCCGTATGTGCTATAGTATGCCGTACGATATGGGCTATAGCCCATGGTCCAAAATGATGAGAAACGAGGATAATTTTTTTTTCAAAATTTCAAAAAACATGGGCTATAACCCATCGTTTTTTTCATTGTCATTTTTGTCAAATCGTCAAAAATGATGAAAAACGGCGTGCTATAGTATGCCGTACCATATGGGCTATAGCCCATGGTCCAAAATGATGAGAAACGAGGATAACTTTTTTTTTTTTCAAAATTTCAAAAAACATGGGCTATAACCCATCGTTTTTTTCATTTTGTCATTTTTGTCAAATCGTCAAAAATGATGAAAAACGGCGTGCTATAGTATGCCGTACGATATGGGCTATAGCCCATGGTCCAAAATGATGAGAAACGAGGATAATTTTTTTTTCAAAATAAAAAAAAACATGGGCTATAACCCATCGTTTTTTTCATTTTGTCATTTTTGTCAAATCGTCAAAAATGATGAAAAACGGCGTGCTATAGTATGCCGTACCATATGGGCTATAGCCCATGGTCCAAAATGATGAGAAACGAGGATAATTTTATTTTTTTTAATTTAAAAAAACATGGGCTATAACCCATCGTTTTTGTCATTTTTGTCAAATCGTCAAAAATGATGAAAAACGGCGTGCTATAGTATGCCGTACCATATGGGCTATAGCCCATGGTCCAAAATGATGAGAAACGAGGATAACTTTTTTTTTTTCAAAATTTCAAAAAACATGGGCTATAACCCATCGTTTTTTAATTTTTTTAATTTTTTGTCAAATCGTCAAAAATGATGAAAAACGCCGTGCTATAGTATGCCGTATGTGCTATAGTATGCCGTACGATATGGGCTATAGCCCATGGTCCAAAATGATGAGAAACGAGGATAATTTTTTTTTCAAAATTTCAAAAAACATGGGCTATAACCCATCGTTTTTTTTCATTTTGTCATTTTTGTCAAATCGTCAAAAATGATGAAAAACGGCGTGCTATAGTATGCCGTACCATATGGGCTATAGCCCATGGTCCAAAATGATGAGAAACGAGGATAACTTTTGTTTTTCAAATTTTCAAAAAACATGGGCTATAACCCATCGTTTTTTAATTTTTTTAATTTTTTGTCAAATCGTCAAAAATGATGAAAAACGCCGTGCTATAGTATGCCGTATGTGCTATAGTATGCCGTACGATATGGGCTATAGCCCATGGTCCAAAATGATGAGAAACGAGGATAATTTTTTTTTCAAAATTTCAAAAAACATGGGCTATAACCCATCGTTTTTTTCATTGTCATTTTTGTCAAATCGTCAAAAATGATGAAAAACGGCGTGCTATAGTATGCCGTACCATATGGGCTATAGCCCATGGTCCAAAATGATGAGAAACGAGGATAACTTTTTTTTTTTCAAAATTTCAAAAAACATGGGCTATAACCCATCGTTTTTTTCATTTTGTCATTTTTGTCAAATCGTCAAAAATGATGAAAAACGGCGTGCTATAGTATGCCGTACGATATGGGCTATAGCCCATGGTCCAAAATGATGAGAAACGAGGATAATGTTTTTTTCAAAATAAAAAAAAACATGGGCTATAACCCATCGTTTTTTTCATTTTGTCATTTTTGTCAAATCGTCAAAAATGATGAAAAACGGCGTGCTATAGTATGCCGTACCATATGGGCTATAGCCCATGGTCCAAAATGATGAGAAACGAGGATAATTTTTTTTTTTTTAATTTAAAAAAACATGGGCTATAACCCATCGTTTTTTTCATTTTGTCATTTTTGTCAAATCGTCAAAAATGATGAAAAACGGCGTGCTATAGTATGCCGTACCATATGGGCTATAGCCCATGGTCCAAAATGATGAGAAACGAGGATAACTTTTTTTTTTCCAAAATTTCAAAAAACATGGGCTATAACCCATCGTTTTTTAATTTTTTTAATTTTTTGTCAAATCGTCAAAAATGATGAAAAACGCCGTGCTATAGTATGCCGTATGTGCTATAGTATGCCGTACGATATGGGCTATAGCCCATGGTCCAAAATGATGAGAAACGAGGATAATTTTTTTTTCAAAATTTCAAAAAACATGGGCTATAACCCATCGTTTTTTTCATTTTGTCATTTTTGTCAAATCGTCAAAAATGATGAAAAACGGCGTGCTATAGTATGCCGTACCATATGGGCTATAGCCCATGGTCCAAAATGATGAGAAACGAGGATAACTTTTTTTTCTCCAAAATTTCAAAAAACATGGGCTATAACCCATCGTTTTTTTCATTTTGTCATTTTTGTCAAATCGTCAAAAATGATGAAAAACGGCGTGCTATAGTATGCCGTACCATATGGGTTTCCTTTCGTGGCTGTTTACATTCGAGGGTCGCCGGTCCTCTCGAATGGAACAGTTTAACGTCATGCCCAGGACGAAAAGATATAGAGAACACCAACATGACAAATAACAGCAGGAAGGCATGGGCCACAATACAGCCTGACGAGATAATTAACAAATTGACTATCATAATTGGCTCCATTCTCATGTTCATAGTACACTCTTTCCAGTAGCAGAGAGTGATCAGTATAACTCCTCAAAATGAAATCGTAAAACAAAAATTGACTTCCTGCTGTATTTGTGTTTTGTCAACCGTTACATAGTCAATAAGGTTATATGGGAGGCTCTGGAGTTAGAGCGGCTAGGGAATTGGAATAATTCCTGGTTTATTGATGGTTCGATTCCTGACTCCTCCTGGCTTAGTAAAATGTATGTCCTTGAGCAAGACACTGAATCCATAACTGTTCCCGATGAGCAGGTTGGTGCCTTGCATGTTTCCTCTGCTGTGTGTGGGTGAATGTAATGTAGGCCTACTTTGCATAAATGAACATTGAATATTCCAGAGTGAATGGCTGGTGAATGGTAACCTCCAAGGTGGTAATCTCCAGGGAGACGTTTATCCAAACCAACTCAATGTAGGAGAAATAATACTAAAGAAAATAGTAATTGATTGACACATTTTTATAATTGTTTCAACAGACTATGCTCTGAGACAAGCTATTAAAGCAATTCAGTTAGCCATATAGCTTTATGGCTCGGCAACAAATTTGAACTGCAGACTTAATATGCATTTCCGGTTAGAATCTGCTGCCATGAGCCAACCAAATTAAGCTATGAACCTGGAAAAGGGAACAATAGAGCACAGACCCATGCAAGGAAGAGTGTTGATTGTAAAGTCGATCCGATAAAAGTTCCTCGGATCTCTGAACTGACAGTATGTAGGTCCTTAATATTGACAACCGTTCATCCAAGCCAAGAACCTGTCGGTTCCACACGGGCACACCCCTAACGGGGGCTTCGCAGTTAGTATGTTACATTTGGATTTTCCATAAATAAAATATATATTGCAGGCATAATTTTAAAGAATATAGAACATTGTGACCCCTTCATGTCTTAAATAATCACAATTCAACTTTAATGAAGAGAAATTTAACTGACCACACTATAATAGCAGTTAATAATTCCAACACTGCATTTAGACAAAGTATATTGTCTACAAAATCATTTAAAAAGAAAGTACTTGTAACATCCTGAATTGTATTGTTTTCTCTCAGCAGCAGCAGCAGCAGCACCAAAGGAGTGCATAATGTGAAAGCACAGTGCTTTATAATTTATGTGATTTCTATTACATTGGCTGGCATACAACCAAAGTCCAAACACGTACCACCAAGGCATGATGGGGATAACGTTTCATGACTAGTGACATTAACCAGACCTGTATGCTGCAGAAATGTAACCACTGTGGCATGAAACACAAATTTAAAAAGAGGAAAAAAAACATCTCCATCAACCGAAGTTTTAAGAATGGTTCAACAACTCTCCTTCTTTCCATGACCTCTTTATTTGGCAACAATACCACATTTGGCTTCGTTAGTGATGACGGAGCATTAAGGGATACTGCCGGTGTGTGACATCAGTTCCACCAATGATTAGAGCCAATGTGGCGATACTACGATAATATACTTTGACATTACTGAAGTACATGTACTTCTTTTTTTCCCCCCGCCTGGAATGGGAAGGTTGTCACTCCCCAGTCTGCCCAGTCCACGTGTCGAAGTGGATCCGGACAACAAACTTGACTGCTCCACGGCTTCAATTTATTACCACCCATTACATATAACGGTTAGGTTGTGCTCAATCTGAACGCCTCCCCTGACGCGAGGCAACAGTCTGTCTTGAGAGACTAGGTTGTGCTAAATGCAGAAGACAAATTCCACATAATGTGAAAATGCAGTCACAAATACTACAGTCCAACAACAACAATCTTGTTTAATGCAGTACCCTAATTTGTCTTTTTGGCTGTAATGGGGTATTATTATAATTATGACCATGCTTACCAATGATGGACTACGCCTATGGAACCAAACACCGGGGGTATCCTTTATTGCCAGAGGACTTCAGTTCTAAAAAACCCAGAAACTGTAGATGGAGGAACTAGAATAGAAAATTATATGAAAGAGAATAACATACATTTCATAGAAATGTCCAGTATGAATTCAAAACGGATCTATCTAAGGATGTAACATAAAAAACAACACAAATAGAAATATAACAGAAAATGGCAGTAAGTAAATATTAGTAAGATTGATCACAAAGAGTACATCATTGGAACAGTGATAATCCACGTAGAAACTGTGAGGTCACTTTGGACTTTGGTCCTGTTGAGCACAACAAGAGTGTAACTTTACCGTGTCCATCCTGTCATTCTATGTTGTACAGTGCATAATCTTCATTATCACCGACCAACAGGACACATGTTAGCGTAAAAGGTGTACAACTATTTGACCACATACAGTAAGCAGGGCTTGAGAAAACATATGTATTTGGGACAATTAAGTACAGTCGGGACAAAGAGGATTGTTTTTGCATTGAGCCCTATACTTTGTTATGTGACAAAAACAAAGCAAGCAAGCAAAAAAAAAACACCAGGGATAACCACATGAACGTCCCTCTATTCTGCTCAATGTCATAACAGGTGAACATTCAGTGAAAATAGCTGATTTACAAGATCAAGAAGTGCTTCAACACACCGCTTTGTGAGCTTGTAGGTTGCTTATTTTCACAATTTGACGTACAACAAAGACGTGTGGTTAAAGATACAATTTAAAAGGACAAAAAAAATCTATTGGCCAGTGAATTCAAGGGCTGGTACTGTAGTACTAGTAACTGTATGTACTATGTGTGTTGGGCAGAAGTGCTATATATACTGTATTGTACTTCATCCACTGTGAACTATTCTACCATGTCTGCCCTGCAGCTGACAGCTGAGACATCTGAAATATTAAACAACGACATATACATAGGGAATTCATTGCGGTCCCCCTTTGAACAAAATGTGAAACCCTGCTTGAGGCTTGGACGAGGGCGGAAGATTAAACTAGTCTACTGGACCCTATTGACAAACGGACAAAAATGGCATTGAATGACCGGCGGTTACATAACAGTATTTTTGTATACAATATAAAATGACAAGAAATGCCTTGGCTGTGGGTAATGAACATGACTGCTATTTCTTTAGAAAAGACTGGGTTTACTCGCATGACATTGTTAAAATAAGTGTTAAATATATATTCTGATAATAATCGTTGCTTTAACAAGTTTGTTCAGAAACAGGGGTCTCCCCATCTTTAGTAAACAGAAAATAAATTTTCAGGTCGGAATGCAAAAATGTATCCAATCAGGAGAGAAACGTCATAAAGGATACAGGTCAAACAAGTGAAACTGGAAGTGATGGAACTAAAATACGAACAGACAAATCATCTCAACTGAAACACGTTTAATGGGGTTCTCTCTCCTGATTGGATAACATTTATATCCCGACTGAACAAACATCAGAAAATATAGAGCTTTGTATTTTTAACAAAAACATTTTTCTCATTTGTTTTTAAACAAACAACACTACACAGCGTTACTGTACCACAAAAAAAATGCCCCAAGTTAAGTTTAAAAACTTTCAGCATTTTGCCAACTTTTCAGGATAGTGGAGCAATACAGCAAACTTTCTCTGTCATCAACTTTTCCGGTCATGTGAAGCTTCAGATTGCACACTGGCTTCCCAAGCCTTTTCATTTATTTATGAATGTTTTATTTATTTTGTATTGTTTTGGTAAAGTTCTTTTTTCTTTTTTTTAGATGGCCTGTAAGTCTGTTTTCCAATTCCAGCACACACAGCACATCTCTCCAATCCACGTGAGAGTAGACTGACTAACCTTTCTCCACAGCGGGGAGCATAACGATGCCATTTTATACATTCAGTGAAAGCTGTGTGCCTACTGTATGTATACTCACATTTTTTATTATATTGCTGGTGTAAGTAGCCAGCCCAGAGTCATGTTTGGTAAATCGGTTAAGGCAGAGGTTTTTCATGCAACATTCTTCAGTGTAAAAGGAAAAGCAAGCTGGTCCACACCTCCTGGAGTGTCTGCACAGGTTCTCAGTGCGTGCAGCTGCTAAATATGTTCATTTTATGTGCATAATATTCCGTATACATGCACAGGTATATTCCAGGATATAATACTCCTTCACCAGTCACACAAGCACACGGACACAGTCGCATACACAGACCCGTTGACCGAGTAATAAATAAGCTAAAGGTCCTGTTCATTTGAATGTATACAAGTGTCCTTCATCAATCCTGTGTGGCAGCACAACAGTCAAACACTACCAAGTGTTTGTGCACGTGCATGCCTTATTTATGAGTGTGTGTACATAGAGACAGGGTGCTCCTGTACTTGTCTTGGCACCGTCGTGTGTGTGTGTGTGTGTGTGTGTGTGTGTGCGTGTGTGTGTGTGTGTGTGTGTGTAATCACACCACCACCACTCGAAGACCCTCTGTGCATTGCATGCGTGTTACGCGTAAGATTTAAATCTCACACAGTTAAGACCCACCGTCTAATGAAAACTATTTCAGCGACGGAGGGTCTGAATCACATGTCTGATTGGCTGGGCCGTAACAGAGCCTATGTATGTGAGAGTTGAAGTCACACTGTGTAACTGTAACAGTTGTTTTAGTGTTTTAGTTTTTTTGGCGATACATCTGGTAGCTCCGTTGTCTTTACAGCATCCGTCTATGGCCTGTTCGAACTGTGTTGTACAGAACTCAGTTCAAAACAAAAAGTACTGCTCCAAAGCCAAAGTGTCAGGGTCCTAGCACAGAAGATAACATTTTGAAAGAAACATTGTCACCTGTATTAATGTTTCCGGTCCCTGCATAATTTTGTGACAATGGTTTGTTTTTAACACATATGTGAAATGGTTGTTGTGGAAAATATCCAAGTGAAAACCTACTTTTGTTTCATTGGTAAAGTTGCACAGTATGACTTTAACTTGCACGGGGCGTTCTCTTGCCTGAGCTACTGTATAGGTGCTTTCAGAGGGCCTTGGCGCTGGTCGTGTGCGACACGGTGTGGGACACAGGTTTCTGCGGGTAGCGGCTGTAGTAGTACACCTGAAACAGGATGGCAAAGTCCACGCACACCTGGAGCAGGCCACACGTCCAGAACTGCACGGGAGCCTGCGTGAGTAGGAAGTACCCGGTCTTGAAGGTGTCCCCACTGGTCCACATGAACACCATCTTAATGCTGACGGAGGGAGGAGAGAGAGAGAGAGAGAGGGAGGGGGGGGAGACAGAGAGAGATTGAATTATCTACTCTGTGGAATGAGTCATACTGGCTGCGGGCAGAGAGACAAAGGAAACAAACGTTAACAGTCCTGCCAGGGAGGCATGTGTGTGTGGTACAATGCACAACGGCACAATAACAGACACATCTGAAATTGAAATAATGGAAATTCCCCATGGGTGCAGAGCAGACTGCCCATCATCTCTTTATCCCAGCTTCTGATGAAACTCATATTTATGGGGCCGCCAGGCAGCGAGCGCATGCGGCCCGCACGGGAGTATAGCTCAAATCAGGGGGAAAGTTACAGTAGAATCATAATAACAATATAAAAACAAATAAACTAAACAATAAGTTAAAGCTGCAGTGTGTGTCCTCTTCTTCCAACAGAGTAATTGCCAATGTCCAAACTACAATAGAGATAGCGGTAGCGTATCTACTGTAGTGTCCATCATTGCCAAGCGGTAGTTGTCCTCCCCCACACCAGGGTCTACAAATCCCCACAGAGAGCCCTGTATATTGCATTAACCTCTGGTGCCCCTGTTTTGGGTGTACAGTATCATTATAGGCAAAAAAAGAAAAGGGGGAAAAAAGCATCATGAATCATGATGCCATGCTTGTAGATTGGCTACAGTTGGCACTGTGTGTGTGTGTGTGTCATGTCCTAAACTAATGAGAAGGAAAAGCACTTGTTCTCAACAGTGTAGTGTTCACTGTGTCCCGGTTTTTAAACCACCGTCTTTCTTTTCTATAAACAATATTCATGCATGCTATATAAATAAAGTTTTGATTGACTGTACGTACGTCTTCAAACTAAAAGACACACGCTGGTATATCACGTCTTTTTAAACTCTGTCA
This sequence comes from Protomyctophum bolini, assembly GCF_963924005.1. Classification (NCBI taxonomy): domain Eukaryota; kingdom Metazoa; phylum Chordata; class Actinopteri; order Myctophiformes; family Myctophidae; genus Protomyctophum; species Protomyctophum bolini. The sequence continues at coordinate 10,106,208 of NC_137878.1, forward strand.
AAGTGCCTCAGATCAACTGTCTGTGACACTTAAGCAATATTACACGAGAGGGTGTGGGTTAACGTGATTATTGCCACGACAGGGATGCGGTCAGGAACGAGACGAAGTCGAGTTCCGCAAGCAAAATAGCAGATCTACAAGCTCATAGCACGCCACAGAGTGGCGCACTACGAGCTTGTAGGTCTGCTATTTTTGAAAAATCGTAAAAATGTGGCGCAAATCTTTGAATATATATATTCTTTCAAAGTGAATGTTTTTAACTCAGGTCTAAATGGGTTAAACAGATGTGTTTTTGTTGGTTTACCCGATATCCTACTTTGTAGCACTTTCTTTGCTCCTCCATTTCTTTGACCATTGACTCGGCCTGTCGTTTTGACAAGGGTTCATGCCATTTACTACTATCATCATTGCACTATGTAAATTGAGAAGGATAAGAAGCGTCTGATAAATGTTTAAATAGTACATTTTGATGCTGACAGAGAAGGAACCGATTCTGCATTACATGCACACAGAACAAACAAAGCGTGACCAAATGTGCAAGCACACATGGATGCATTCCACCTGCCACGTGTGTGCGCGCCCATACTGGCACACGCATTCTCACAGCTTTGCAGACCTGCGCGTGCCTCAATGACCTAGGCAGGTAAACAAACGAACGCGTTTGCATTTCTTCATATTTCCACTGCACCGTGCTTAGCGTTGCAGCTCGTGTCCTTTTGGCCTGTCAGCACTTTCCCATAACACCAAGCCAAGCAAGAGATTGCATTGTTCCAGGGGATTGAAGATTAATCTAAAATTCTAAATGTATGTATGGATGGATTTATATACTGTAAAGCAGATAGCACTGCTCTATAAATACAAGCTATTAATATCATGATGCTAAAACGCTGTGGGGCAAACGGGGGCTGGTACCTAATCTCGTGCCGAGCAAAAGGTTCATTTTTTTATACTTTGTGCGCGTGTTTAGAAATAACCAATAAATAATTCAGAGTTGACATTTCACTGCACATAAAAAATGAGCTGCCTTTTTAAATATGACTCCGCTTTTTAAACTAGATGGCCTCCATGCTTCCCAGAAAGGCTCCAACCTTTATTTTTTTTAATATATCAACGAACAATGAACTGACTTTGCATTCCTCTAAGCTTTTACCTTCTGGCCTATAATGGACCCACCTGAGTCCTCTTCCCTGGGCTCATACATAATATTGTGGTGAGCATTATGCCTAGACTTTATCCTATGCATTCAGTGTATTCAACTGCTGTGTCAGATACATTTATTACAGTCAACCTAAGCCACTTCAGCCTACCGCCTCACCACCCAACTAAAAGATTACATCGTGTGAAAGCTGGAACTGTCCACAGCTTTTGTTTATTTTCTTCTTTTTCCATTTAGGTCTTTGGCTTGATAAATCTTATGATTACCGAAAATGTTAACAAACTGCAGCAAATACTCGGTGTACTGAAAACAGGTTCTCTTTCCCTTTGAATTGTAGAAAGAGTATTACTTGAGATGGTCTTTCTATCAGTCCTAACTCCTAAGCCACTTCAGCCTACTGCCTCTGCCTCACCACCCAACTAAAGATTACATCGTGTGAAAGCTGGAACTGTCCACAGCTTTTTTTATTTTCTTCTTCTTTCATTTAGCTCTTTGGCTTGATAAATCATATGATACCAAAGCAAACTGCAGCAGAAACTTGGTGTACTGAAAACAGGTTCTCTTTCCCTTTGAATTGTAGAAAGAGTATTACTATCAGTCCTAGACTATGCTGATATAATCTACTTTCAAACCCAATGACTCATTTTATCGTTCTCCTTCAGATTCATTACCGGAGATCCCTATACTAGGACACTGGCCATTGCATTCTACACAGCTGGTTGGTTCCCTCTGGCACAGAGGCATGATAAACACTTGTATCCTTTGAGCAATAAATCCTTTATTGGACATTCACCATCAAATATACCCAATATACTGTAGCTGTATATCCAAACTCGCTCTAATAACTGTCTTATGCATGATGAATTGAATTTGGAAAAGCCACCCCTGCACCAAACACTTGGAATTATCTTGAGCGCCTCCTCAAGATCGACACTCTCATTACGGAAGCTAATTTATATTTTTTTAAGCTGGATTAAAGCTATTTAATCAAATCTCATGATCTTGTGAATGGCCAAGATGGTAATAATTTGTTTAACTCTTCATATTGTTTTGAACTCTGACATTTGTGACATTTCTGACTGAAATAGCCCATCTATAAAAAAAGACGTCCATCATCTTAAAAAGGCACCATCATTATACTACAACGGCATCCAGCATTGACCATAAACGAATAACAATAATTTGTAATTTGGTCCACTTCCTGTTCTGTCCGTTTCTCTTGTTAGTTTTGAGTGGTGCAACCACTCCAAGGAACAGCAATGTCCGTGTTCACCTACCTATGTGACATTAACCCACCTATGCACCTATGTGACTATGAGCACCAGTATAGTACCAGTTAGTACCAGTAGGGGCGCTGTTGTGCCAGAAACAGAGAGAGACATAGTGCTGCACTGTTGCCTGCTAATGAGAGAGAGAGAGAGAGAGAGAGAGAGAGGAGGGGGGGGGGGTTTCAACACTCACTTCACACGGGTGTGATTATTTGTAACTGTGCGAAGAACTTGGCTTGAAATGAAAACACTACTATGCAGCAGTCTGGGAGCAGAGAAACAGCAAAGGAGCCACGAGCCTGACAATCATTCTTGATCTTTAGTGGCACAGAGAAAGGGCCTCTGTGTTTAAACAGGCCCCTTCTCTTCAGCAGAGGCCACTTAAGAGATGTAAGAGAGGGGCGGAAAGTCATTTAATGCAGTCTCTGCCCAGCCTGACTGATTGTATAAGGAGAGCTTCGCCCTTTACCCCCTTCCCGTGCCCCTGTGTTGGGCTGTCTGCCAGAGGAGCAGGGGCAGACCTCGCGGCCGAGGCTTGTCAAATCTCCTTGTGCATTATTCATAACTCAGGCTTCACCTTGGCGGCTTGGCCCTTTCATTTGTAAAGACTTCTTGCATTTAGTTAATCTCCCCACCCTATCCGAGCGGTGAGCGGCTGCAGCTCACCGCTCCTTGGCGGCGGCTCACCGCTCCAAGAGATGGGTCAAATCAAATGCGAAGAACAAATTTCACAGGGTCTCTTCTCAGTGGGACGTCCTATAGGGAGACACTTGGAAGTTGGAAGGCATCCGTACTACATGCCTGAACAACATAAGCCGTCTCCTTTCCAAGTCAAGGAGCAGCGGCTCCACTTAGAGTCCCTCGCGTTCGGCCGCTTGTATCCTCAATCTAACTCTTTCGGTCATGACCCACACTTCCCGACCATACAGTAGGTGAGTGTAGGGATGAAGATTGCTCGGTATGTCGAGAGCTTTGCCTTCTGGCTCAGCTCTCTTTTCGTTACAACATTGCGGTACAGCGACTGCAATACCGCTCCTGCTGCTCCGATTCTCCGGCTGATCTCCTGTTCTGTTCTGTCCTCACTCGTGACAAGACCCTGAGAAACGTTTTTAACTTATACACAAATAAATTTAAACATTTTCAAAAACAGCAGATCGACAAACTCACATTGTGTCACGGTGCAACGTGCTGCTAATTTGCCATTTAGGATTACAAAAAAAAATATACGGTATATATAAAAATCTCCTTTAATGACATGCCCAAAATAGAGATGCCAGGTTAAAAGTGGTTAAAACTCAGGACACCGGCTACATAATTGCCTATGTCGTTAAAAAAGTTAAATAATGGTAATTGGCCAGACCAATACATCGGTCGGGCTCTACTCTCATCTTCCCTGCTGTTCTCTGGAAGTAAGGAGCTCGTTAGTTCTGCCCATGACGAAAAAAACACCCTCTTCAGTATAGCTCAGCAGGCGCTGTCCTGAGTTATGATGGTGTGCACCGCTGGTGGCTAATAATAAGGGACGGAGGAATTAGGGTGGCTCAATTCCTCTGCCGTCTGCCTAATAAGAGGCAGGGTCAGAGATGGACGGTGTGAGAACACGCCTGGTGCCTTATCACGTCATTTTTCTTGTCAAGACAAGAGGGCCTGAGCAGAGGCAAGGCGAGCTACAGTATGTCCCCCGGACGAAATCGTGGAGGTGGACATGGGCAGCTGATTCGAACAGTGGCCCTGTCCATATTATAAGGACAGGGCCACGGTGTATGTGTATGCTCTTATTATTCAGAATGTGGACAGACACAGTGACCGCCAGGTGGATGCTCGGAGAGCCGGGTCGAGTTTGAGGGCCTTTTTCTGTCATATCACATGAACTCTTTACCACGACCGCTCAGTCTCAACACCTAGAAACACATCCAGTCCGTGAAAATATCCATCCATTCAATCACTCAATCAACACTTGTTTTGCAGTGTAACTAATATTGTGAGGGCATTTTCCTCCATTCTAAAAGGGATACGATTTCATAATGTTATAGGATATCATCATCTTTTGCAAAGGAAATGTCTAGTCAGGGCTCGACAGTGCGACTATACAGTAGGTAGTCTCATTTGCTACTAAAAATAGTACAGTGCGAGTTGTCAAATGCAATTAGTAGCACCATGCAGTGCTACTACAGAATTTGACCGTTCAATCGTGATGAAGACAGGGCTCTGATACAGCAAGTACACATTCTATGAGTCACAGTTCTATACCTTAATTTATATATTTGCAGTACGGCGGTGTCGTTCGCCAAAAAGAGCTCATTCAGAGTTCATTCGAAGATCTATTCCCCTGGCTCCAACCGCCCCGCCCCAGGCCCTCCCTGTGTCGCTGCTCTGTGCTCTTCCCTGTCTGCAGCAGCAGGCAGCAGACAGAGCGAACGCAGCAGGATATAACAGAATATTATATATACCGGTAACTTTGAACCAAACACGGGTGAAACAGCGTGCAGCCGTGCACGCAAAGAGTACACGCGCGCACGCACGCACATGGAGTGGACGTATTGATACTGTATCCATCAAAAACAACCTTAGCACCTCGCAGCTCGCTTACAAAAGTGTGTGCGCAGCGTGAATGATATTACGAATGACCGACCTGGCTGGATAAGTATCAGTCAGTGATCCCTCCATTGTGTGACCTGCTTAACGAGCAACGGAGAAAAGGCAAAGATCTGACTGTCCCCCCCACCACCTCCTCCCACCCCCACCATAGTTAGATGTCGGTCCGCCCTCCTATATACCTTAGTAACTTAAGTCAGTAGTCTACTGTAGCTGTATGTGTCCGATGTTCTGTTTGAACTAGCACATTTTGTACACAGTACGTGCACAATATGACCACAGATATGTCCTAAAATGGTTTTCATTTAATCTAGACATAAAAGAAAAAGGTGCCTTGTGGCCCGGGTGGCTAGTGTAGCGGTCTGGGCACATAGGGCTGTATTTTGCGTGTCTTAAGTACCAGGAGGTGGTTGCACCACCAGAAGGTAAATTCTGTCTTAAATTGTGGAGTAAAGTCCTTACTAGAGCCTTAGTAACTACTAGGTAGTTTGTAACTAGTGACTTACTAAATTGAGTTGCACCACGACTGGTTAAGGCATAACGTAACTAGTAGTGCCTAGACTGTTCCTAAAATAATGTATAGTCTCATAAAATGATGTCATAGCTCCCGGATCCAATGAAAACGAGCGGTTTCTACACTAGGAAGTAAACGTTATCTTGTCAAAAAAATAAAAAAAAAACTCGCCGTTTCGTCTGCTGTCCCATCTATACAGCCAATCACGTCTGGGAACCCTGACACAGCATGGAACTTTTGTCTGATGTAATTTAGCTTTTGCTTTCTTCTGGCATGTATACAAAGTCATTCATGCGCGTGCACAGGGCGAGCGCAACCCTGCGCACGGCCCTGCATACTGTAGACTTGTGTATTTGTATTGTGTCGCCAACCACGTTTTGCATAGACCCCGTTGCAAAGTAACGCAGGGCGACGCATACTTGGAGACTCGGGGGAAGCGCACCGTTCAAGTCGCTATTGTGCTGTATGTCTTCAGCCAACACGTCTGTTATTTTCATAATGCCGTCTCTTTTAAAACGGAATCTGGCAAATATGTCGACATCATCATAAATATCAAGCGGGTGTAGTCGGTCTCGCAAAACGCGTTGGCGAGGACGGGGTCTTTCGTTATATTGAATTAATGCGTCAATGAAATCAACCCGGTCAGCCATGATGATAACAAGTTAGTAGACTGCTCCTAGGGACTTAGTGCTGCCACATGGCTTGCGTAAATATTTAGTTGTTACTTAGAGATACGTTATAACTAATTTGTGTGGTGCAACAGCTTACATTTTAGTAATGCATAAGTCTTGACGTAAAGGCCATTTACGCAATTACTAGGCTACGTTTGAACTTAGTGCGAGGTGGTGCAACCACCTCCAGGTCTCATTACTTAACTTAAGATCTGGAGGCGTGGTCAATGCTCTTTGGCCACTCAGAATAGCCAAATGGCATTGATCACGCCTCCAGTTAGGTAATAAGACCCGGTACTTAAGACACGCAAAATACAGCCCCTAGGCTGCTAATCCAGCCTGACGGTGTGTCGCAGGTTTGACTCCCAATCCCGACGACCTGTGCTGTACATACTGTACACAACATAATTATGTACACAACATAATTATATATTTAAAACAAAAAAGTTTCAGTTACAAGAAAGTCAAGAATGGAGGTTTTGCGACATCTATTATTACAATTGTCAAGTTTGTCGCCAATGAAAAGCGGCAAAAGATGTGAACAGGTCGCCAACTAGCCAATGAAAAGCGCCAAAAGCTGTGGACATCAGAGCTCTCAGACCCTCCCCGTGCGAGCCTGCAATTTGATCCCTCTCTCTCCGAGGCCCGCAGGAGAAGAATCTGATCTCACGCAGGACAACAGAAACAAGGAAAAGGAATTGAAGGCGCTTTTGCTTATTCCTTCTAAATGTCTGTCTTTAAAATATCACTGACACAGCGAATCCCTTACTTACATCAACATTGTTCTTTGTCACTACTTGGTTCGTGCCGATATTAACATTACAACGATCGCTTTGGCGCTACTGCCAAGTACTTTGGATTTCACACACACACACACACACGCACACGCACGTCTGTAAGCCACCCCCCCCCACACACACACACACACACACACACACAGGCGCGATTACATACAGTTTCATTCATGCAAACAGGGCACTTCTGCCGCGGAGTGCGTGGCGAAGTAACTCTGGGATTAGAATTCTAGTTTTATACAAAGAAGTACCTGCACCTTTGCACCTGAAGTACAAAGGCACTTCAGGTGTGTAAACACTAAACAGGATTCTTTTCATCCATGTGTTGGTCGTCTCCTCCTAAGAGCAGATGAGAGGAAACGCTGTGGTGCGTGTGTGGTCGGCCTGGAGACTTGGACGGCAGATCAAAAGGTTCCCGACCACCACTGCTCCATTGTGGATGTCAGGATCAGAGAGAGGGAGTGTGTGTGTGTGTGTGTGTGTGTGTGTGTGTGTGTGTGTGTGTGTGTGTGTGCGTGCGTGCGTGCGTGCGCCTGCAGGCTAAATAAGGCTTTGGCACAGCTATCTGCCGTGGTGGGATGCAACTCCTGGCCAGAGGCCTTATAAGGGCACAGTCAGTTGGCAGTGAGCCCCATCTCTTCATTGGTATGTATGAGCAGGGTTCGATTTACTGCGGGTGTCAATGCCTCTCCTTTAGATATCACCCCCTCTGGATTCATTGTTATGGTCCCATTCCCTGCTTCTGCTTAGACTGATAAAAATGTATAATAAATAATATAAAAGTACAAAACAAATGTATTTGATAATATCACAAAGAAACTATTTAATTAAAAAACTATGTTAGCGCCATTAAACCTGGCATCCCACTTTTGGGCAATAAAAAAATAAAATAAAGATTTTTGTGAAATTGCAATTTTTGCTATAAATTGTACAAGGTACAATAAGTACAGAGATTAAGTGGTTGATAAAGTAAGTGTGTGCGTGTTTGTTTACTTCTTTTGCTTTATGGCGGGCTGGCCAGAGGCAGCTGGGTGCACAAGCAGGGGATCACTTAATGACGGCGCCAGCAGGCACGATTCACAACAAGCATGGCAAAACCCATTAGCACAACCTCCATCAAGCACCCACACCCTCCATCTGAGCTGCACCTACACTGCACACCCATCCCTTATTCCCCTTGATTTGATTTAATTCCATTCATTTGTATCCCATCTTGGTGTAATAAACTTCACTTTGTTTTTCTTGCTGCGTGCCACATGATGTGGGGAAAGTGCCAATATGGATAAAGCCATTATTATTAGTGCTATACTGCACAGAACCACCGCCAAGCATCTCTCGCGCAGTAAAGTCCTGAAGGTACATTTTGCCACTTTCACACCTTATCTTTAACATTTGGAAATGGGTTTGCTGAAAAGAATATGTAAAATAGTGAAAATAGCCTATAAATAGCTAACAACATGCACAGTGCGTGCAGTGCATTGTGATCTTGTCACGGCTGTAGATCGTACTACAAAGTATATAGGGCTGAAGTGATTATCTCTGAGCACGAGAGAGAGAGAGAGACTCAGAGAGAGAGAGAGAGAGAGAGAGAGAGAGAGAGAGAGATATGAATGTGGTGGTTCAGCATCATAACATAATATGTATGAGTGTTACTTATAATGCAACCCTCTAATGGCCCATTACAGTGACGGTACTTCACGGGTGTCCAACACCTCACCTAAGTAAGGTTAAGTAAGGTTAACGTGCAGACCCAGGGGGGTGAATTAAACAACAGATACATAACACTGTCACTGAGAGGCAACGACACCCCGGGGACCCGACGCTCCAGACACGCGGCTCATCACCCTCTCACTGGACTCTCCATTTTGTCATCAATCTTTCATGTATTTGTCGCCGTCTGTAATTGACCGCACGGCTGAGCACTGATGCCGTTGCCGATGCAGGTACAGTACAGTACAGTACAGTACAGTACAGTACAGTACAGTACAGTACAGTACAGTACAGTACAGTACAGTACAGTTCGTTATGCTTTTTCAAGGACTTGTTTGAGAACATTTTTGTGGACATTTGCAATTGGCTCCCTCACTTAACAACAACTAGAAAAACAGTGTGGGTTCGAGAAGCTCTCTACTCGATGATGTATTGACCCACATGTCACAACCCCCCCCCCCACCCTCTGTCTTCCTATTGGTTGTCCCACATGATGTAACAGCCCGGGAATAAATAACAACGTACGATAACAATAGTTAGGACTGGCTACTCGAGCCCACAATTAATAAAGTGTGTTTTAACCCATTCTGACCGGGCACCCATTTTGGTGTTAGCATCATGTTATGCTTTACCTATTGAAAAATAGCAGATCTACAAGCTCATATCGCGCCACCGAGTGGCGCGATACGAGCTTGTAGGTCTGCTATTTTTTGAAAAATCGAAGAGCGACTGACATTTTTAGAATCTGATCTCAGGTCAGAATGGGTTCATCAGACCAGTGTGTTGTCCAGTGGAAACCTCGTATGAATCTGATCTCAGGTCAGAATGGGTTAAAAGACTGCATTTGTTGGTCCGATCTCCTCAGAGAGGTCGTCTAAAGTCCATAGACTCTATAGTGGCAAAGGTCTGATGGCCTTTCGTCTTCCGTCTAGACTTTGGAACGAGCAGAACGGCCGTCCTGCTCATATGGGGTTAAAAGGTCTAGTGATGGAGGAGCGAAGGGTCTTGACCGAGCCCTGTTGTATACAAGTAATCAATTCATTCTTGAAATCAATTCTAAAACGAATAGGTAATCAATGAAGGAAGGCTATGTCTAATGGGCTCTGCTCTTTTGGTTGGCTGTGTTCTGAATTAATTGGTGTAGCTTTTTTTTGTTTTGCCAACATAATATGGAATTCCACACAGTAATCTGGTTGATAAAAGCATAAATTACTTCTTCACCATCAGCCTGGAGTTACAAAATACTTATATTTTTTAGAGATGTTTCTTAGCTGTTAAAATGGCTGGACCACCTTGTTTAACTGTGTTTAATGATTGATCACTGTTCTGGCTGTAGGCTTTACGGTCAGCTAAATCAGCAAGATTGAGCTTGAGAAGTCGAGATTGAGCCACCCAACAGTGTAAATCATCAAAACGTGCTTTAAGTAATTTGGCATCTATAATTCAGATAAGTAATTGATAGGTTAGTAGTGTATCATCGACACTACAGTGATTATGGATAATATGACCTATGGGAAGAGTTTGAATAATATGGGGCTGAGAAGAGAGCCTTGCGCCACCGTAATTCACCTGCGCCAGTTGGAAAATGATTATCCTGATAAATAAGAAGAATACAAATAACCAAAAACAAATACAGCAAAATATGGAGGATTAAAATGGGGCATTGTCCTGCCTGAGCAACTGAAAGAAGACCATTAGTGACTTTCAGTAGAGCGGTTTGTGCACTGTGGCATAGCGAGAACATGACTGGAAGTTTCTAAATAATGCGGTCGTTGTTCAAGTCGTCACAAAGTGTTTCTGCACAACTTTCACTAAGACTTGGGATGGTCCTAAAATTGCAAATAAATAAATACGTTTTTAAGAAGTGATTTGATGAGGGCACGGGAGGTAAAGACAGATGGCACTTAACCAGTGATGATGGAGCCATTTATAATGGAGAGAATGCTAGGGCAAACTGAAATCAAACTATTTTAACCGTGTCTTGTGAGACAGTATCTAGAGGGTACCAGTACTAAATTATTCCTTCCCAGTCTGTGCCAATTATGCTGGCTTGGTTGTATATTGACACATTCAAAAAATTACAATTGGTTGCTGCCAAGCGTGTAACCTTAACCCTGGAGGATAGTTTTGTATTATTATTATTATTAAAACGCATTACAGCTGACATGACAGGGGTTCTGCTTGTTTACAATGTCTAGTACTACTCACCCATTCACATACAAACATTCACATACCAAACACGGAGGCAACCATGCACGGTGGCAGCAGCCCACTCATTGGGAGCAATTAGGGGTTCCGTGTCTTGCTCTAGGACACTTCGACACAATAACAGACGCCGGGGATAGAATTGGAGACATTCCTCCTGACCCGTTGTCGACAGATGGAACATGTTCTGTGCTGACAACTTCCTGTGCTCTGCCTGAAGTGTTTCATGCGTAGGTATTCAAATGGCACGGCTTCCGGGAGAAGCGTGGCCACTTCAAAGCGTATGGGCATATTGGACAGGACATAATTGGGAGGAAGTCAGTGCTACAGTATGTGTTGTTTTCTTTGTGTTTATTTTTTTCAGTTAATGGCTTGTGGCTGACTTGCTTCACAGTTACACGTGTACTGAAACGTGTGGCACACTGGCAAACACACACACACACACACACACACACACACACACGCGCGCATGCACATAACATCAACAATGTCAGCAGAACCGAGGGGTTGAAGGCTCAAGGCTGGGTGGTACAGTATCTGGGAAGAGGAAGAACATCCGCACACCAGTTCGTAGAGCTCCGAGACGTACTTCATTTTAAAGCAACAATTAATTGCAACGTTTCGACCTAGTCGGTCGAAACGTTTAATTTAATTGTTGCACAATTGCACACACACACACACACACACACACACACACACACACACACAAACCTGGAGAGCGCTTGTAGTAAAGTAACCTAGCAACAGCGGGCAATATTCCGGCTCAACAGGTTGAGGACAGAGGGAGGATAGATGGATAACAAACAATGAAGCAGAGCTGCAAATGACATTGTCCACTGGTTTCTATGGCAGCTACCTGCACACTGTGACCGGCTGAGAGTGAGGACAGCGCTGGCGAGCAGCAAGGCGAAAGAGGTTTCTCCCACAGAAACCTTGTATCTCCACATTTCAATGTTTTAAATGTTTTTCCGTTAGTTAATGCCCTGCTTCGTTGTATGACTGAGTCCAGCTAAAGTAGCGGAAATAGTGATGTATAGAGAGAGTATAAGACCAAGGCTGTTTGTTCTGTGGACAACGGAACACACATGCACGTGCATGCACGCACACAAACTTTTCCCCAGACAGATTTAACGGCATCTCCGGTTGTTGAGAACTCTTATTTTGAATGGTCTTCAATGTCATACGCAAGAGAGGCTGACACTGGCATTGGTCGTGGGCGCCCCTGGAAGTATTAAATACAGGGATGCCAGCCTTCTCTCCCGGAAGTACTGTCCTCTCCCACAAACCATAATGTCTTACACATAGAGGTAATGGATAAGAGACTCGCACCACATGAAAGACCAGACAGGTTTTTACGTAGGTTGTGTAGGTCGTTCAGAGGTTAGCCCAGTGTCCTAATGTGCCAAGACTGGGACGTTGGGGTTCAATCCATGGCAGTCATTATGAAAGACTATAAGATGCTTCACACTCAGCCTTAAGGGTTGGAGGTAATTACATGCTCGTGACATGTCCTTGCGGCTGCACTTGTACATCAAGCTGCCTTCTTCCACAGAAACAGGACCTATGAGCAATATGGCTCGGGAACAATTGATTTCCAAGGCTATACAAGCTTGCCCGGCACCCCGAGCCCAATCAACTCCAGTTACCATGCATTTGGCGTCTTCCAACGAAAAAGTAGCTTCGGTCTATACGATAACCACTCCTGGCAACAACACGTAACAGAAGCCTTCATTGTGGTACAAATAAACATGGATAAATATCGAATACGTATGGGACGGCCGATTCGTCACTTTATCGATTTCTCGAAGAGTTGGCGTCAACAAATTGCTCTCAGAAGACGCCGTGTCCTTGCTGTTCGTGGCAACACGAACAGTAAGTCAGATACCATAAATACTTAATAATAAGTACAGTACCGTGTCAGCGACTCAGCGTTAATGATGTAACACTTCCTGTTATAATGACCTGTCAGGGACGGGTCATTAAAACAGATCCAGGGCCAGCAGGTTTTACATAGAGCAGAGGCTAACTGGACCTGATTAATTATAGACTGCTGGTCATGTGAAAGGTGATTTATTCAGGAGAGCGGTGGAGAATCCTGGCAGCTGGATGATGGGCAATAATACCAAAGCCAGGCTGAGAGTTGGAATTGTTTCCGTCTATTTTATAACAACCTGCACTCTGAATCTCTAAAGAGCCGTGGTGTGTGTGTGTGTGTGTGTGTGTGTGTGTGTGTGTTTGTGCGTGTATATGTCATATCAATCCATAACTCAGAGAGTAAAACAATAACAAAAACCTCACGTGTGCGCCCCGTGACCCTCTGTCGTCTATAATGGAAGCAGCTCTCAAGAATCAATAAATAATAGCAGTGATAATGAGAATGTAATGTCCGACCGAGGTTACGGCGCTGAAAACAACTTCATCTTTATATAACCGGTGCTTAGTGAGTCATACCTGCGGTGAAGTGGATGAGGAAATTAAAGTGTTTTGCCGTTTTTCATTCATAACGAGTCAAAGGAAACGTCTTATGCCTAGACAAGGTTATCCATCACAGCGGAGGACGACGTGAGACAATATGAAAGATATATGAAGCACTGCAATAACCCATGACATTTCTGTTGGCCCGTGTGAATGTGCTCGGTTTGCCGACGTCAAGATGTTTTGGGGTCTGAATACAGATCCCAAATTTGTTGTTTTGAACCGATATTTCCTAAAACTCTAGCTATATCAATTCTGATCAAGTTTTTCAAAAACCCGAAAATAGCAGATCTACAAGCCTACAACAGCACGTCGCACATCAGCTGCATAATTCCCCGATAAATTCCCCCGGTCAAATAATAGCCGATATACTGTATATATCGTCCAGACCGGTATATGATTCAGACTAAGGCCGTCTCATTGGTGTCGGGCGGCGTGCGTGTCGAGCGTGCTTGGCTCTAGATTGGTTGTAGATTGGGTGGGGTGGGTATGGTTGGGTACCTCATTCCCTCGGTGGACTTGTTCTGGTAGTTGCAGTAGAGCTGCGGCGTGCCCAGCATGGCCTCGGTGAACACGGCCAGGAAGCCCAGACTCTCCACGAACAGCGCCGAGTCCAGGAGCAGGTAGGTGACGTAGGCCGCCAGCAGCGTGAAGGTCACCACGCACTGCAGGTAGTCCACGAAGCGACTCCACGACCAGAAGTGGTTCCAATCAAAGTCTGAGGCACACATGCACACGCACACACAGTACACACAGTAGTTTATTTAACCCATTCTGACCTGAGATCAGATTCTAAAAATGTCTTCTACATCCTGACAGTTTTCTGAAAAAGCCATGTTTCTATGTCAGCAGTTCTTCGATCTTTCAAAAATAGCAGACCTACAAGCTCGTAGCGCGCCACCGAGCTTGTAGATCTGCTATTTTTTTCAATAGCTAAAGCATAACATAATGCTAACACCAAAAGGGGTTCCTGCCTAAAATGGGTTAATGGTTGTTGCTTGCCAAAAAGAACAGATCCAGAAGCAACCTTTTGTCAAGTAAAAAGTCAAAGCTAGGTGCAATATACCATTTTTAGCTGTAGCAACGCAGCTAAAAATGTATATTGTTAGCTGTGTATATATAACATAATATTAGCTTATGTTATATATAGTCTTATTATATAAGACACTGTAGATTCAAGACATGTCGGTCGGTGTTCAAATGGTTGTTCTTGTTCATTGATTGAGACTAGAGTAGAGTATACAGTACCGTTCATCGGGAGTATGGCTTAGAACGACTTTACCATTAATCCTATATTTACTGCATATGCATATACTGATGATACATCAAGGATCTCCATATATGGGCACAAAAGTGACGAGGACCAACAGATACAGAGATCTCCAAATATGAGCATATCAGTCGGATCGGTGCAAATCACAAACTTAAATCACAAAGTGTTTTAAGTGTAAATAACAGATCTACAAGCTCACAACACATACAGTGTCTCTCTGTCTTTGTGTGTACCAAATTGAGATGATAAACTTCACAAAAGTGTGATGTTTTTGAGGGCCCTCATATATACAGCTTTTCATCCCGTCACTTCTCACATTTGCCATTGACAATGAGAGGAGAATTTACGTCATATGTGCCTGAAATATGACGTAAATTTGTGGCAACACAAACATTAAATGCCATTGACAATGAAAGGAACATTTACGTCATCTTAGTTCAATTCAGTTGTGATCTTACTGTACATGGTCATGGTGAAAAGAGGATTTTTTAAAAACATTGTATCATCATGGTTAAAAGATAACTTAAGTTGACAAATTAATTCATGAAGAAGTATATTCAATTTGTATTGGATGATGTACGACGACAATGGGTGTGATTTCTTTCTTCTAAAAACAAACAGTAAGACTGGTTTACCCCCAATAACAATGAAGCCCTAGGATGGTGCCATACATGGTTTCCTTCATAGACGGTGTTAATGTGTTAATATGTGTGTGAATGGGGGTGAAATGTAAAGCACTTTGATAATTCACCATGACACAGCTCCTCCTCTAAGATATCTTTAGGCTACTGGTGCAGCACAAGTATTCCAGCTGTTCCAATAGGAAATGGGGACCGAGTAGAATAAATCGAGAAAATCTAATCACGTTTACCGCGCTGCTGTATCTAAAATGGGATACGAACAGTCCTCCTGCAATTCATTTAATCCTGTTTAAATGAGGTTCTGCTTTATCAGGAACCCACATCTGGAAACTGCTCTCCCTACAGGCCTCTATACAGCGGCTAATACAGTAGGAGACATGGGCTTTAAAAGAGATTAAAACAAGGGAAAGGGCATTGTTCAAACGACAGCTTCAATTTACCCCACCACTGAAATAGTATTAATTGAAATATAGTTATACAAATATCTTGTAATAGTGGGCAATATCCAAAGCCAAACAATGGAAAGGCTTATGACATTTGAGCTTCTGGTCCATGGGCATAGTTTTGTTTCATTAGCAGACTGCTCGCGAGACAACCTGACATTTAGCTGACGCACGTGTGCTAATCTCTTCTAAACCAAGGTCAGTTAATAATACGTTTTTTTTTTTTTTTTTTTTTTAAGCTTTCTGTTTTGTTTAGTTAGGAGTGCAAGATGGAATGTCTTTGTGGTATTGAAGTGAATGGATCGCTTTGCGATGGACAAGGTCAACAAATCCCATAATAAAGTAACGTGAATGACTTTCTAAAGGCAATTCAGGCCTGGTTCCTTTTATAATGGCATCGAAAATGTCCTTCATACCTCAAGTGTGTACAACATCAACTGATCGAATCATTTCACCATGTAGAAAAAGAGGAACTAACCAGGTGCTCAATGGAGGTAGCAGGATGTGATAAATGATAAAAAAGGTGCTCACACGGATCAAAAAACGGGATCAATACATAAAAACTTTAAAAAGAGAAGGATCCGGGCACACAAAGTTAAAAAAATGACATGTTTCGACCTAACAGGTCTTCATCAGGGCAAGAATGCTTTTTAAACTTTGTGTGCCCGGATCCTATCATTTCACCATGTGTTGACAAAGATGAGATACCGGTACATTTCAGAGCTGGGATTTTCAGTTTTATCGCTTCATTGGGACAAGAAACAGTAAAGTGAGGGGTAGCGGGGGTTGGGTATTGACAGGGAGCTCAGATCACCGTAGAATATATGTGTCACAATATGATTCACGCACTGTATCCCAATGCATGACACATGTGCAACACTAAAGGGATTGATATATTAGGATGATACATTGCAAACTACGTTGGTTTCATCAATCCAAGCGGAACACAATTGATCGATTGGTCAATAAAATAAACATGCTGAAAAATGCACACGGCCCCGCGGCCCGCCATCTGACCTATAGGCCGCAGTGGTCAGTGGCTGGGCCGCAAAATGGGCCGTGGACACTCCCTAGTGGGCCCTATTCCAGGAAAAACACCTGGATAGACAAATATAATACGGTTATGTACAGCACATTCAAATATGATGCGTTCAACACATCTATAATGCATGCACAATTTAAACATACTTTTAGTTGAGCAAGATTTACCACCTTGAATACCATTTTCAAACGTATCTATCTTATCAGAACCCTGTCTACCGATGACATCCATGGTGATTTGATTACCATAGGGCTCCATCTTGCGCCACCCACATGCCTTATCCCTAAACTTATTTGCCATCTTTTACTATTTTGAAAATCATTTTAAAATAGTTCAACTAGCCGATCTACATCTACACGTTGTGAGCTTGTAGATCAGCTATTTTAACTATTTTAACCCATTTTGGACCGAGGCCGATTCTAAAAAGTTCTGGAAAAACTTCAAATATTTATATACCAGCATCAAATATTTTTTTGAATACTGTACAGAACCCCAAGAGGGGTTCCCATCCAGAAGGGTTATAACACCAAAAGGGGTTCCCGCCCAGAATGGGTTAAAAGGTTTTATAAAATAGTAAAAAAATGGCAAATAAGTTTAGGGATAAGGGTTAAGGGGTGGCGCAAGATATGTCTGTTCTCTTCGTGAAAGGTTGAAATAGAAGCCAGTGTGGTCTTGCTAACTATGAAATATTGTTTAACATTCTGTCTACAGCCCTCCTCTGAGACACACAGACCAAGTAGACAGAAATGGTGCCATCTTAAAATGGCCATTTAGTGAGGACCATTTATATGAACATACTGTACTACATTTAGGTTGGAAATGGGTTAAGTGGTCCTTTAACAGACAGCATTGAGAAAATGTGCGGTATATCACTAACATGATACTCAGCTATTATTGATTTCTTGTTTGTATTTTTTGCCCTAGAGGGCAAGTCATATGCGATCAAAGCATTAACTGGATAAGCCACTATGTTGATGCAGAATGGCGGTTTAAAAAGTAACAATATTGTAGCATTGCGGGTTGTTTAGTTGGCTGAACTGGGATTTCTCGGTGTCTGTCTGCTATGTTTTATTGCACTTCATTATTTACTTAGCGCGTGCAAGGGGATGTTTATTGGGTTTAACAATGCGTCATGGGGTTCGTGACATGTGTTACAGTACATGCCGTTATTTATAAATGTTTAATTGCCGCGTCCCCGTGATAGAGATTGGTAGCTAGCCGTGTTGAGCCTCTCTCCAGTTTCCTCATTTAACCGTGTTGTCACAGACACATTTATGTGAGTAACACAATAAAAGAGAGTCCAATCGGCAGAAGTTGTCAGCACTGATTCATTCCACCGGTTGTTACCGGTCTATTTCTGTTGAGCGGGACCATCGCTATGGAATGTCATCTACAGTAAGTCCCTTTCATGAATGTTCATCATTTTTCAGTTCTCAAGCGCTCTGGCAGCTGTGGACCCCCCATGTTGGCAGCTTGACAAGAGTACAGTAACCCCTGTGTAGAGGATGCCTGGCCTGTACTGATAACAGCCTGGCACAGAGAAAGAGCAAGGATTGGTGACAGTGACTGTGTCACCTGGCCACAAAAACGAATGATAAATAAAGCTTCACACACACTCGTCAGAGTTAAATTGTCAAAGACGACTTATATATACTGCAATTCAAACGTATGGTTTTGTGTAAGATTTGTCTGCAGCTACAGTAATTGGTCGTTATCTTCTTAAATTGACACCATCAGGTGTGGATCTCACTGATGAGCAGATATCTTCAATGCCACCGATTGTCACTGTGAGGTCCTTGAAGGGGCTCCTGGGGGTAAATTATTGAAAGTTATGAACCAAATTGCGAGTTTAGATTGGGATCCCAAATCATATCGAATGGGGGTCCAACCGTGGCCTAATTAATGGCTAATGCAGCATATAAAACTGGGGGGGGGGGGGGGGGGGTGGTCCTTGAAATTAAAACAGTGCAGTGATTATGCCCCCACATCATCAGAAACACTGAAAGAGACTTGTATAAAAAGTGTGAAGGTTGGGCAGAGGAAGAAGGCCTCAAACCGGGTGCAATAAGAGGCCACTTTCAAACAGGGGGTACAATAACAGGCCCATTATACTCTACATGGAGTAAATAAGCAGCGTTTATCACAGCACTACCACTGTGATAGCCTCATCTCCCTCTTCCAACCAAGAGGTTTGGTCATTGTGTGGGAGCACCCCGGTGCCGTTTAAAAAAAGGCCCACGTGGTGCCCAAGCGTTCTGTACACAGCTCTGCTCTCCGTCAAATAGAGCTGTGGCACAACAGGTAGGCAGACGGGTCAGAGGAGCAGAATTCAGTTGGGTTTTTCACCTACTGTTACCTGCCAATATTTGGCGAGAAGTTGTAATGTCGCGGAGGCGGTTGGTATAATCGTTTGCCGCCCGTCACTCAACGGGAGAGCCAGAAAACATTTTTGGGGAGAAAGTAAGCAGGTGAATTTACTGTTGTTTTTTTCCCCAACAAGCTTCATTCCTGAATATTTCAAGTATGAGAGCTTGTTTGTCCATAAGGAGCAGAAGAGAATGTAAAACAGACGCTGAGCTGTAAGCAAAGCATCTGTTATTGTGTAATGTGCATTGGGGCCTCCACATCCCACTGTTAAGTCCCACTGTCCCAAAAAAACATGTTTGTTTGTTTGTTTGTTTGTTAATATTTTAGTAGCTTGTCCATGAAAATCCTGGATTTTTCTTTTTTTCATTCTTCATAACCCCACTAATATAGTGAAAAAGATGTCGTATCCTTCAGGGACGTTTTTGGTAGTAAGACAAATACTTGAAATGAACATTTATTGACCCGTTTTTTTTTTCTTCCCCCAGAGCTTTTAAGCTCCACCATGGGGGACATGTGGACAAGGATTTTAAATGCTCCATGTATGACCAGGTCAGGTCTCGAGGTCTAAGCCAGGTCTCAAGTAATCTCTAGGGAAATAAAAAATAAATCTCTAAGCAGAAAGAGCTGCATCGACAGAATAGAGGTGATTTTTCTACAAAAACAGAGCACAGCTACATATTTTCTTTTTCTCCCCAAGGGAATCAAAAAATTGATTGCCAATGCACCTCTGTAGCATAATTAAGGCTAATTTGTACAGTTCTACAATACGAGTATGCCTTTCGAGAAGTCATGTTCAACAAAAATGTGTTTTCAAATGTCAACTG
The DNA here is from genome assembly GCF_963924005.1 of Protomyctophum bolini. Taxonomy (NCBI): domain Eukaryota; kingdom Metazoa; phylum Chordata; class Actinopteri; order Myctophiformes; family Myctophidae; genus Protomyctophum; species Protomyctophum bolini. The sequence continues at coordinate 10,126,186 of NC_137878.1, forward strand.
AACAAGTGCCGACACAGTATTTTCTGAATAGTGAAAGTTGCACTCAAGCAAAGTCAGAACAAATGTTAATGGTCTTATGGATACTGTGTTACTAAACAACACATTTCATTCTCACATTGAGAAAACAAAGCTTCAGCTTTTCTAAATCATGTCATCAGTTAAAATCATTAACTCGTGACACAGATAGTGATTCTTCATAGAGGTGATATATTGCCTTCAGGGAGTAGTAGAGAGTTACAGCGGTTTAGGGGTGACGTAGACCAAAATAATACAAAGGTTTTAGCCATAAACGCACTGCCTAAAGTAGTGATGTCTAGTGATTGCGCAGAGAGCTTTCTAGCGGACATCATGGGGAGGGGGTAATGGGCAGTGCTGCAGAGGGAATCACAGGGAGGCTAATAGAGGAGCTATCCAGGGTCCTGAGATTACAGAGACCCAGAGATGTGCACGGAGGAAAATCAATCAGGGAGCAGCATGCTTTATTTTATTATATATATTCTTCTCTCGTATGTCATCCAATCGATGCATCCCACTTCTCACTTCACTCCTTGGCTCATTGATTGACTATTTTATGAATTCAAATGTGTATGATTGCACTTTCTTTTAAATCGACCCGTCCCTTAAAAAATTATATCTGTTGCAAAGGCTATATATTGTCATCAAAACAGGACAGGGCTACCAAAGTGTGCCTGTGATGCAATATTGCAGTGGTTTTTTGCAGTGTTTAAAAATAATTAAAACAAACAAAAAACTTTTTAGAGTGGGCCGTGAAAGAACCACTTACAAAGCTTATAAAGTCAGCCAGTGCCACGACTTCCCAATCTGTCTTACAGAAGCAGCACTGTGCATGCGGATGGCGGTTGACTGGACACAGGCTGACTAAAAAGCAATTTAAGCCTGATGTAAGCGGTCGTTTCACCCCGCTCCAAAAGTTTTACTTTCCACTCCAACATTTTTCGAAGGAAATACCTTTAATTTTTGGATGAAAGGGTTTTCTCCACTGCTCTTGGAGGGCTCTAGTTCTACCCATTTCGTATTCATTTCCTATGCAGTGATATCAAGACATGGAACCTCTTCCTCAGAGCTAATAGCAGAGATCTTAAAATTAGGTCAGGCTGATGATTGTGCCCGAAAGAGGACATTAGACCCTCATTCACATCAGACCTAGTATAGACCTGATGTTTTCTATTCCAAAAGGCACAGAGGCCTGTGATGCCGCTTGTAAAGGACACCAACGATCATCGATCAGAGATGGCAGGCACATTTCACAAGCATTTACTTTTGTCCATGATCAATTTCATGCTTTGTTTGAACAGGCAACTGGAAAGCGAGAAAGAAGTTCCAAGCCATGAGTCTATATGGACATTTATATACCTCTACCAGAATAATGAGGTTTATTCTGATATAAAAAGGCCAAACGTTTTCCACATACAGTTACATGGAGGTGTGAACAGTGTTGTTTTTGGCAGCAAATTTTGATTTTAGTTTTAGTCATAGTCTCTTGAATAGTTTTCATTTAGTTTTAGTCACATTTTAGTCACCTGGAATGTTTTAGTGTCGTCTAGTTTTAGTGCGTCTAGTTTTAGTGTGTCTAGTTTTAGTCGACTAAATCTACAGTTGATTTAGTCGAACAAAATGTATTTCGGCGGGCCTTGATGCCGTCGTAATGACTGTTTTTTTTTTCACTTGCTGAAAATAGCCGATCTGCAAGCCCACAACGCGTCACAGCGCGACGCATTGTGATTTTGTAGATCGGCTATTTTCAGCATGCAACTAATTGTAAAATGACTTATACTGGATCTCTTATCCACTAGTCCCTTCCTAACATTTGAGTCTAGTTTTTATTTGTTGACGAAATTGTATATTTTTAGTCTTAGTTTTAGTCACCATAGCTTAGTTTTTATTTAGTTTCCATGTAGTTTTCGTCAGTGGAAAAAGGTAGTCGACGAACATATTTCGTCTTCGTTTTAGTCGACGAAATCAACACTGTTATTATTATTTTATAGATAATGGGAGCACTGTGCTCAGCACTATCCTGTGCTGAGCTTTGCACAACGTGCACGTCTGGCGTTTGCTTTTTCTTTTTTGTGGTCGTAGAGTTGAAAGATGCCTTGGTTGGACACAGCCAATGACTAGGATTGCTCCATTATAAGGATACTTATTATCCAAAACAAGAAACAGCACAGCTGTCCCCAACATGTGGTGTGAAATGCCTCATTTTTAAATCCAATGAAATTCATATAGGTTGGTGCTCGCGGTGTTACTGATGTAGGCCCAATATTGCCCCAGAACTACACTGTGTGTGATCTTGCATACTGTATACTTATTCATGTACAATGCGTACAGAAGGTACGTTTAATGGCACATAATGGGTTATTTTTCAGAGCAGACAACCTGTAATTGTGGTTGATGTGGGCCACCTGTCGTTCTAATGGTGCTACAAAGTACGCCTCCACCTGTGAATTTGTGATGGATGACAGACCTCACAATGAGAGTCAAGTCAACAGTCAAATACACACATACAGGCTCAGATGCAGATGTGCTGACAGGCAAGACTGCTCTTAATAGTAGGAAGTGAAAGGGAAAAGAAAAGGTATTTTTGTCACAGCACATACAGTACGTGAAATTGACACTTAAACCCTAATATGCACAGCTGCTCTGTAATACCAGTAGAAGATGAGAAAAGCAAGCACTGAGTCTGTATACGCAGTTTACCGGGTGCACGGTTCACGAAGATTCACAGTAAGAACAAAATAGCCATTAGCCAGCAAGTCCTTCTGGAACTTTTAATTCATAGTGCAGAACGGACAAACACAGCAAATCGACACGGGACGCGCTTTGCCGTCAAGCCTTCTTCCAGCGGGGGCGCCCGCTGGCCTAGTGGTCCAGGCACATGCCACATATACATAGGCTCTGGCCTGACAGCGTGTCGCGTGTTCGAGTCCCCACGTTAAGAAATTCAATTAATTGAAAATTCTGCGGTTCTACCATTGGGCGAGTTTCTGTGAATGTAATGCTGTGTGCGTGTGGCCGAGGAACGCACATGTGGGCCGGTTAAAAAAGATCAACACCAGCTTGGTAGCCACAGAAACGTCTCTGCTTTTGCATGTGATGTGACAGACAAGACAATGCACCTTTCTTTTCTTTTTATTCCCCGAATAAAAGTATTAAAATACAAAGATGCCATTGCCTGGCCCTGTATCTCAAATGGTCAAATAAACATTTGATTATTTGTATATGAGCAAATGTAGATATTTATGTTAGACATTGTGGGAAAGATTCTCATTTCTCAGATTTTCTTTTTAAAACGCTGCTTATAAACGAACCGGTTAAGGTTATCAATCATCAATGAATTAATTAATTGATAATTGACATCCCTACAAGGACCCCAAGTTCGATATGCTTTAGGCATTACGCATCAATTTCACACGATTTATTTTTAGATTTCTGGGACTATACTGTAAAATCCTCCGTTTTAACTTAACTCTGAGAGTGTACACATGGAACCAAATGGACCCGTTAGGGGGCATACAGTTGGGGACTCCCGGCCCCCTGGAAACCCCTCAAGGACCACTGGGGGCTCTCTTCTCGGACTGCACATTGAGAACTGCATGCTGTACTACAGCTACGACACTCACACCAACTGAGTGAAATTCAGTGCATGCCTGGTGTTACTTTTAGCGTACTAAAATCCCCTTATATTTGTAGTGTCTAATTTAAATTTTGTTTGTATTCCACTGTGCTCTCATTGCCTTGTGCTTTGTATACTGTTAACATTTGTAAAAGGAAAGGGTCAAACTCAAAAGGTCTGTTTACTTAATTTAATAGTCAATCATATGCCATTCCATACAAAATGTTTTTAGCCATCCGACCTCCCTCAGTGTGTACTTAAGGATAGCACTCATTCCCCATTGAAATGGGTATAATTTGTATACACAAAAACCTTTTGTATGAATGGCATATGAATATGATGGACTACCGGTATTATTAATATAAGTAAACAGAGTAAAAAGACCCACAGCTATATCTTGCGCCAGCCCTTACACCTTATGCCTAAACTTATTTGCCATTTTTTACTATTTTAAAATAGTTGAAATCTACAAGTTCACCACGTGTCGATGTAGAATGGCTAGTTGAACAATTTAAATATGTTTTAAAATAGTAGGAAACGGCAAATTAGTTTAGGGATAAGGGAAGGGGTGGCGCAAGATTTCAACCTTTGGTCAAAGCATCTGAGAAAGGCTGAATGCCTTTAGCCTAATCTATACTTTTCTGTATGAAGGCCATGTTGCTCGAAGAACAACCGATTTTCAAGAGAAAAAAAACAGGTAGTTTTTCTACAGCTGTACAACAAGGTATAAATGAGGTCAGTAGTGGACAACATCTTGTCCGGCTCCTGCCATTTCAATTGTCAAATCGCAGACCAGCAAAGTTGCAATTAAAGGAAATGAGTTTCTGTCAATCGTAATGAGCCTCACCAGAGCTCAGTGATTGATGGACATGCCCTTGGGGGAAGAGGTTAACAGCCCTTAGGCACTGGGTGGAGAGGTTTAGAATCGGGGCAGACCAGGGGAACCATAGTCATGTCCAGCATTGGAGCAGAGTGACCCCCACCCCGGCCCTCTGTCAAGCCTCCAGCCAGCCAGAAAACCAAATGAAACCAGATGGATCTCTTTGGTTCCACTCTCAGTGTCAGAGTTACAATTTTTTTAATTTCTTTTCTTTTTTTACTGTGCAGTCAAACCAACTGGGGGCCTAATTACTGTCTTCTTTAAATTCCTTTGACACTTTCTTCAATTTAAACATATTAGAATCACATCATAGCAGAGCCATGCCTGTGTGTAGCCAACTACTTTCACATCATGTATTGTAAATGTTGTCTGCTACCGCCATCTAGTGGCCATAAGATGTACTCGAATGAGAGCCATTCCCTAATAATAAAGTGGACCAAAGATGTGCAAAGTTTGTTTACATTCTCACCCTGTGCAAACACAATGTTCTTTAGAATGTCATAATGTCACTGTGAATGAGGTGGAGTGTATCATAACAGCTCATTTGGTCCATAATTGACTCACTTTAAAGTTAGCTGACCGGGGAAGCCCAGTGGTCCAAGTAGAGTATACTTGGTCCCCTCCTTTGTCCCCCTCTACACTATTTTCACTATTATGACATGCCCAGAACAGACAAATCCACACAGGCTGCCCTGGTGCAATCATAGCTGTTGTGTCCCCTTGATTTAAGTGCAGCTTGACACCACAGCATTGACTGCCTACAGGGCACTGCTCCACAGACTAGCTAGCTTGCTGCCTTGCGGTCCGACTTGTCATTCGGACCGCAGATATCAAGTCCGACTGACTATTTTTGATTTGATGGTTTATGAACTTCACAATTATTCAGAAAGAGGAAGCCGTCATCTTCAGCTAGCTCTTCTCAACTTTTACGGAGTCACTGGAGCGTTCGAAGATTGCCGATTGTGGAAGTGGAAAGTGACAGTTGGGTAGGAGAAAGAAATGCCGTTCATAATATAAAAATAAACTCCTGCACAGTCACTTGCATATAGAACCATTATTTAGACAAATGTTTTGGTGAGAGACAGATGCGATCGAAACGTCTATAATATTTCTCCATGCCAGTGAGGAAGACAACGTGCAGGAGTTTATTTAGCTATTCAATAGGCTCTAGTATTTTGACATTAAGCCACTGGTTCTCAAAGCGAGGTCCAGTTAAATGAGGTACAGTTTAAACACTTGCCGATTCGTGGTGCAATACGTTGTGAGCTTACCCCATAAGAGAACATTTAGCACACAATCTTTTCAAACGCTACATTATGCTTTTCAGTGACAGCTGACTCTCCCTGCCCTTTACTATACAGATTAGAGAGAAAGTAATGCGTTCAGACTAAGCGGTAGTTCAAACAAAGCCACAATGAAAAGGTTAAGAGTTAGAAGGCATTAAGCCAAAGGACATAGTATAGGCATATAAATCAGCATAAGTTAAGTTCAGACACATTGACACAACAGCAAGCTGGTATGAGATAAGTACACTTATTACACTGCCCAGCTGTAGAGTTAAGATAATATGCAAGCAAATTAGGCATTAACACCATTTCATAATTCAATTTTTTAAAGCAACAAAAGGTAGTGTTATCATTTTTTTCCCGAGCTACATACAGTAAGTGCAGGGAGCGAGTGCGAGTGCATTACGCACAATAAGAAGTTAGTAACTTAGACTAAAATAAAAGTACAAACACTTGAGTAATTGAAAATATATATATCTGAAAAGTTGAAAAGCCACGCTCCACACAAGTTATGCACAGTAGGCCTATACTGTACATGGAAATCACCCCCAATATAGGGCAAGCAGTATATGGAATGATAATTTTTACCGTTTTCACCATGCATTCCTATTTGGGCTACATTTCAAAAGTTATCTTTTGCAATTGCAAACAAATTCACAAAATGTCAGAATATAAATGTAAAAAATAATAGCATATCACATTGTGAGCTTGCAGATCTGCTATATGTTTGCCATAGCACGACGTATAAAGGGCTTTAGTTATTTTATGTTATTCTTTGGGGTGGGGGGTTAATACAATAACATGTATTATAGTACATCAGATGCAACACCACAATGAAACAATGAAGGGTAACGTACATGCATCACATACGGCATTGGACGCCATGCCAGGGTTTACATGCAAGGGATGCAGGGTTTATCAATGAATGAAGGAGAGACATGTTAGTCCTCAGTTACTTATTAGTCCTGATTGGGCAGAGGAAGAACAACCACACTGGGGGTCATGCAGATGAAAGAACAAGATGAGAGGCGGAGATGAACTACGACTGATGTCCTGTGGTCGACAGAGTTGGCTATCGTACATACCCAGAAAGAGCCTCTTAGGGACTTTGACCTCCTCGTCCTTAATGTCTGTCACTACAGACACAAACAAAAGAACAGAATAGGAGAGAAGAAGGGAAAGAGACAGACAGAAAGCTTGGTTTCTCATTTGGAACACCCCAAACCAATCCATTCCATACCATGACGTGCCAGGATCGTCTAGGCTGGGACTGGGAGGTTGATTTTGTAGTTCCTCTGCAGGGCGCACTTATGCAAGTCTAAGTCAGATGAATCTCCACTCAGGCAAAAGCAGTTCAGTCTTGAAAGTGTAGAACACTGAGCCGGTTTCCTCAGTTTCTCAGTCTACTACTAGGACTACGGCTGCCTATAAAAAACCCTCAATGAAGCAAAAAGACCCCATGACGACAGTAGAGTGGAATGACTGAGTAGACAGTAACACTTTCTAAGAAGCCCAATAGCCCATGTCTATAATGCATTATTAGGCATACTTAGAGGTACAATTGCATTACAATCTGCTTTATAGTCACTGTATAAGCACTCATAATTAAATACTAACAATGCTTTATAACAGTAATCAACACATTATAAAGCATTTGATAATGACTTACAAGGTCAAGCATAAAACTGCTTATAACACTAGTATAATTACTCTTATAAAGGCTCAAATGTCTCAGTTTTATAGGAATAATCATAGCACATTATGAAGCATATCATTATTACATAATAATCTTTCATAATTGCTTGTCACTGAGTTTTTCATTGTGATAGTGTATACTATAGTATAGTATAATGCAGTTGTTCCCAAACTTTTTCATGTCAAGGACCCCCAAGATGATACTCATTAGCCCGCGGACCCCCCCATTTGAAAATATATGCCAAGAACCCCAATAAGAGAAGATATTTACGACTCTAGCAGTAATTTTCAGCCATTTTCATTTCAAGAGCTCCCAGGTTTGAAGTGAATTAGGCTACAGTCCCTCATTTAATGGCATTTCTAGCATTTCTATACTTGTATATTGTATATTGTAAAATCACTGTAAATTTAACTCTGAGAGTTACAGACCCATAAGCGTCCATTTGGTTCTTAATTATCATTTAGCTGGGGACCCCCTGGAACTCTCTCAAGGACCCTGGGCCGTCCCCAGAACCCACTTTGGGGAACCACTGGTATAGTGTACGTATGGTTTTAACTACCGGTAAGTAAGTGAAGGCTCATTCATAGTCTGGATTTTCGGTGGTGAGGTGACCACCGAGCTACAACATGACGTCACGAGCCGCGGTGAAGAGCAAACCACCGCCCCATGCAGCCCTTCTCTCCGTTTTTACTCACCACCGCTCAATGTTATTACAGCTCCGGTGGTCACCTCACCACCGGAGCGGTGGTCACCCCACCACCGAAAATCCAGACTATGAATGAGCCTTATAGGCCTATTCATAGTACAGTGTTCGGTGAAGAGGTGACCACCGAAAACATGACATCACACCGCGGTGGTCACCGCTCACACAAACACATCTCTCTGTTATTACTAACCACCGTTTCGGTGGTCACCTCTTCACCGAAAACTGGACTATGAATAGGCCTTAAGCCTTGCAGAGCCATGAGGCCCATAGGGCAGGAGCAAGACGTACTGTACAGACGGATGTACAAGACTGCAAGTACACCCCGTGGACATGACTAGCATGGCAGGGAGTTACCCCCAGTCCGACCCTTGATGTTGACTGCCAAGAAGTGAGGTGTTGGGTCCCATATTTTTATAGTCTTATGCGGGCAGAGATCCAGTCTCAGGGCGGACACTCTTTGACTCTTAACCACATCCACAAGGCCGCTGAGCTGGTAATGTTTTAAGTCATATTATATTTGTCCATCAATATAAAATAATTAAATAATAATGTAAAGATTACTGTAGAAAAAAGTGTATCTTAAACTGTAATTGTATCTTGTTATGAGCAGAATACAATGAATTATAAATGTTTATAATAATGCATTATAGATACGGGCTTCATAGAAAGTGTTAGGGCCGATTCATACTCTTGTTTCGGCGCTGTAGTGCCGAAATGATTTCGGCTCGTCAGAAAATTTCAGTAGCACCGAAGAGCCGACTTTAGGACGGTACCCGCCCCCCGAACCTCAAATGACGTCAAATTGTAGGCTCTACAGCGCCGAACCGACTTTTATTCGGTTCTAAAATAGGAGTATGAATCGACCCTTACCAATGGTACTTTTTTTGGAGCCCCTACCTCACTCTCTCAACCAACATTGGACCAGAGGGACTACACAGTGAAATCCTGAAAGCGACCACTTTTATATTTCCTTAAGTACGTAGTAATAAATGAACACTTTACATGCAACAACAGAGACACTGTAACACAAGAAACCACTGAATAGAGTCTATGGAGCATCTGATCTGACACGGGTCCGGTCGGATGCACAATAGCATCCATTGTCATGCCCTGTAGTTCAGTGCAATGATCCATCTGTCCTCATTAGCTCTATCTGGTTCATTCAGAGCAGTGGTTCCCAAAGTGGGGTCCGGGGAGTTCCAGGGGGTCCCCAGATAAATGATAGTTAGGAACCAAATGGACCCTTATGGGTCTGTAACTCTGAGAGTGTACAACAGTGTTCCATTTGTACACTCTCAGAGTTAAATTAACATTGGTTTTAAAATACAAAATTGGGGGTCCCAGAGATAGAAATGCCATTAAATGGGTGTCCTTGAAACGGGTTGAGAATCACTGCTAGAGCCGTAAAAATCTTCTCTTATGGGGGTCCCTGGCATAAATTTTCAAATGGGGATCCGCAGGCTAATGAGCATAATTTTGGAAGTCCCTGACATGAAAAGGTTTGGGAACCACTGATTTAGAGGACACCATAAATCTCTACTGACTCCTGAGTCCCTCCTGGACCATGACAGAATGCTTAGATGTGTAACTACTACTACTACTAAAAAAAAAAAGGAAAAAAAAGAGGTGTAACTACAACACGCCAGAGGCCACAGTCAGAGGGATAATACAGGCCACAGTACAACCAATTCTGCAAGCCACAATGGGACTTTTCTATTGGGGCTGGGCAATGAATTGTATATAGTTATCAATATTATAGCGATATTGTTGTATCAGCCTAGCCTTTACCCACTTAGTTAGGCACTTACGGATGACTGTTTATTAAAACTCTCATTGTGTAACTGTAAATATATTTTTAAAGCACATGAAGACATCTGCACAATATCGTCAAAATCATTTTTTCTGGTCAAAGATTGTGTGATATTTCATGTTGTCCATATCACCCAGCACTTTTGTCTATAGTTCAACTTTGTACAGGTGTAAACAGAGTATCCTTGTGCAGATGAACTATAATGATATGATAAGCCCAGCAGTACACAACACTGGAAGAGAAACGTGTTTGTCATACAACATAGTTTGTGCGAACAGTGAACTGAGCATATATTTGCCCTAAGTCCTAAGTCAGTGTCTGCTTATGGAAGCAGGAGTCTTAACTGGAAGCATCTGTTACTTTGGCAGAATCACTGGAAAGGTTTATAGACTGTGCTGTGGAAACAGCTGCAGTCTTGGGACAATCTGTCTCCATTTGAAATGACTCCTGCGAGTATTCTGGGATAAGATAGGCAATATATGGTGGCTCAACCAATGGAGGGTGTTTGTTGTTCATTACCAGATCACTAAGAAAGAGATTCATTTCCTGAAGAACTTTAAGAACAATAACAATTAGATGGTACATTAGGATGCATATAGAACCACATGGCTTTCTCAATTGGTATATCATTTACGAGTGCTAATAGCTATATTGGGACAATACAATTAAGGTACTATTTTAGGCTTTAGTCAACCCGGCAGGGAGATATCCTACCAGGTAATAATGTTTTTGTTCATCAGTTAATTGTCTTTCACATTATTGTATACAAACATAAAACAGTCCCTCCTTATTCTCCAAAACACTCTTATCTACAGTATGTAGGAACTAAATTAATTTTGAACGTCACATGTCAAGTTGTCAACTAGATGAAAGTAAGTTGAGACAGTTATGAAACCAAGCAACTACAGTACCTAGGTATATGATATTCTGATTCTAGTACTGATGTCCTTCAAATCAAATCAAGTCAATAAAAACATAATCTCAGTGAAGTCTATAGCAGCAGCTACGAACTGGAAAGCTCATGTCTAATTGGAAATACGCTTGTGAGGGTCATGGGAGAAGGGGCAAGTACTACCTGCTCCCATAGACATGTACAGTATTCTCATGTGCACACACACACACACACCCACACGCGAGAAAGAGAGAGAGAGAGAGAGAGAGATGGGAATACCACCCAGATGGCTGAGAGATGGATTCTGACCTGTGAATGAGCGGCGGTTTGTGTGGAGTTCTGTGGCCACGCGGACATCAGTGCAGAGAGAGAGCATCACCAGCATGGTAGCAATCATTATGATGCTCTGCCAGAGCAGAGGGGTTTCAAAGTAACGTCCAAATCTGGAACAAAAACAAAACAGAAAACTTTTAAAGCTGAAATCTGGAACTTATTTGAATTAACAAATCATTATGTTAACCAATCTGTATGGGCTGGTAGTGTATCTTAACTAGTAGACAGTATTGGTTGTCAAGTAGCACTGCCTGAAGCCGACAGGCGCTGAGCAAGCTTCCATCTTGGTGCAGATGCTTGGTATAGTTCCCCATGTGGGGGAGACGGCTTCAAATCGAATGTAGGACAAAGATCCTATGGATTGCAACTACCAACATTTTGTTCCAAGTGAAAGTGAAAATATCATTGTGTCTGTTAAATACAATAAAATGAAATTAGGCGATTTTGATTTGTGTTCTTTCTTGTGCTTCTTTCCTGTGCTCTAGTGCTACTTTCTTCTGATCTTTGGGGAGGATGCATGCACATTAAATGTGCAAGCTCATATGTGCACATGATGGTGCCCTCGAGTTACATAAATGGATCAGAAACTTGATAGCTGGCCCAGGGTTCATCCCAAAACCATTCTGCTCACTTCCTCCTCTCAACACCATGCACGGATACAACATGGACAATATCAGGGAAACAGAGTAGGAGTGGTTAAGTTAGAAGGGAACTACATAAAGTGATTATTCTGCAAGACTGCATAATATTATACAGAATGTGATTCATTTTGTCGTTGTCATTTTGTATTGTCATTCAAAGTATCTGCACTTTATTTATCAATGTGTAACTCTGAGATTGTACAGTATATTCTCAAAGTTATGAGTGTGGGTGTGTTACAGAGAGAGTCGAATTCGGGTCTCCCACGTGAAAGTCCAATTTCTTAACCACTATAGGCCTATAGACCATTTTCTTAACCACTATAGACCAAAGGGATATCCCCATGGACCGGGGGAGCCACTCTGCTACAGGTGCATATACTTTGCAAAGATGTGATAAGGAAAACAACTTTTGTCCCAAGTTTACCTGAACAGAATTCTCAGTATGTTGGCCACCAGGAGGACTAGACACACGTAGATGGAGAAGCCCTCGGCATTCTGCGTCCTGCGTATGTCTCTGTACTGGGGGACGTATGGCACCACTCCTCCAAACACCATGGCACCAGCAGCGATCCACGACACCAACCAGTTAAATATATCCATCATCTGATCAAACACCTCATCTTCCATGGCGACCCTGATCTACCCCTTCTTTGGCTAAAGATGAAGATGCTTTCCTGGACAGGATGAGATATGATGACGACGGTCCTCGGGGTCCTTTTTAGGCCCCAACAAAGAAGTCCAATTGATCCGTTTGTGATGATTATGGCACTGATCGTTTCCATTCATTGTCTGCTGATGTCCACAGACAACCCACGCCCCGCCATCACAAAACACATTCTACTGGATCGGAAATCCGAGTTGTTATCGTTACAGTACATGTAACAGACAGTAGAGAACAGGCGACAAACCCCCAGAATGAATGCAACAAATTAACACACCGCCCGATATGTGATTAATAACAAAACATACCTAAGACACATCCCATTGTCTCATGTAATTGTTTTCTTTAGGAAAAAAAATAGAAAAAAAGGAGGGGGCTGGATGGCAAATTAAAGTTTCTAAAGCGTTCTAGCGTTCTAACGCTCCCAGCGTTCTGGGAGACATTAAAAACGCATTCATGTATCAAAAGAACCGATATTAAATAGAAATCTGGTCTCAATGTTCTGCCTGTCTGGTTTTAATCATTTTGACTGAGGTGGACAGCAGGAAACACTTCCTGATACGTCAACCAAGGAAGTCATTTGACTATACTTCCCATAGGCCGAATAGATGTTCGGACAGTGATTGGCTACTTTGGTTGTCGGGCCAACGCTGCACACGCTGTCGGTGGTGAACCGTAGCCCGGGCAACCAACACAGTCCCCCCGCGCCATGGGATGTAGACTCTCCCATTGTACGTGCAGGGTCCTAAAGTAACAGTCATGTTTCAGCTGCTTTGAACTTTGAAGTAAACATGATTTGAGCTATAGGAGTTGTTGAGCTATTGTTATACTTATGAACAAGCTTTGACGTACTTAGAGATGTATTTATTTATTTAATATTATATTATCAATGTATATACGCTATTATTATATTGTAGTAGTTGTAGTTGTAGTAGTATTTACATAAGGGCCTATATTTTGGTATCATAATACAAAATATCTAAGAAGTATAAAAAAGAAGTATAATCTAAGACTTAAATCATTCTAAATGAATACTATTATAGACTGATGATGACCAAATAAATGTGGATTACAAAGTTTTGGGAACAGTTTGCAAAGGGTTAAAATAGCCAAGAAGAGAGTTGTAGGCTAGTTCTGGGAATCGGAAAAGTTTGATCACATGCCAGCTGGGGGACTTTCAGCAATCTCTATATCAGGTGTGCATACATTAAGCATTCATTTGATTTCGGGTTCGAGCTATTCTACACCCAGGGCAATACCGGGTAGCCTATTTGTGAAACAGGAAGAAAGGCGTCCGATCGAGGAGGAACTGACGGCACAATGTCAAAAACAGAATCTACGGCAACTAAAGTCTTGACGGAAACAGTAAGAAGTTGAATGTCACCCTATAAAACATTATCACAAAACCAACAAACATCAAACAAGCTATTTACTTGATTCTATGTTTTTGATCTCTTTTAGATGGAAGAAACAATGGAGAGACTTCAAGGAAGATTCCAAACAATCTCCAATAAGTTACTATCAAACAATATCCTTCAGCGTCACTATACATTTGTGAAATGAGGTTCAGTCATCATAATGAATTAGTCCTAAACTCTTGATATGATGTATTCATGAGATAGCAATAAGCTATACTCACTGCTAAATGGTAGTAGTCCTACTCCTACAGTAGCCTATGTTCTTCTAAGAATGATATGTCAGTCTGTGGGTCTCACCTTTTTATTTCAAGGACCCCATAACGCTGAGAGTGTACAAATGGACCCATAATTAAGGGAACTCCCTATTCCTTGGGCCAAAATGGAACACATTGAACCCTCAGGATCCCTGCCACCACCTTGAGAACCACTGTACTGATTGTGTCTTAATTTGTTTGACCCTAACCTGACTCCGTACACTGGGTCCCCCCCCCCCTACCCAGTGTACTCTCTGCTGCCCCGTCTGGCGGAGTCAGGTTAGTTTGACCCTGCCTCTCCTGAAAACTGTTCCCTAACATTGACACTAGATGAGATGGGGACACGCATCGATGGCCTGGAGAAGAACGTCTCTGATCTCATGTCACAAGCTGGGACGGACGTGCAGCACCAACAACCCATTTCAAAATGACCCTTAATCCTGGGAACGATTGTATAGAACACTGGTTCTCAACGTTTCACATTTGGACCACTGGACCTCTAGTGTTGCAACTCTAGATTCATTACATCCCATTTAATATTATACTATGAGAAATTGAGAATCACTGCACTGCACCATGTTGAAGGTTCAAGGAGTATCTCTGACGGGTATAGATAGTTTGTGATGGGCCTACAGTCAGCAGTATAACTTGACCAGACAGAAAATAGAAAATTATACTATAAAGTGTCAGTGTGCATAAATGCATTAAAGTGTGACTACACGACTCGACCAAAGAGCATTTAATAACCGATGGTGTTACAGTGAAAAACCGGGAAGATAAAAAAAAAACTCCATCGTATAGTCAATATACTGTATATCGTGATGATGGTTGTCTGGAGTTTTGCATATTGTGCCACTTAAGCCATTTAAGTGTTGTCTTTTCCTGGTATTATCTACTGATACATCACTATTTTTCAGAATTAGAAGACGTTATTGCCATGACATGTAAACATGTTAGGAATTTTGGTTTGGTGGACAGCAGAGTGCAGTCACAACATTAGGACCAGTGCAAAACAGGACAAGACAGTGCAAAAAGAACATGCAATGAATAGTGAATAAATATAAAGTGCAGAGAGTTAAAGTGTGCAGAGCACAAGTCAGTCCGTTCCACTCTTGAGTGGAGATGGAGGGAGGATAGAAGGGAGTCAGGGGGGACCGGGACACCAGCAGCGTTGAGCCGGATAGCCGTGGGGAAAAAGCAGTTTGAATGTCCTCAAAGCCCTACTCCTAAACAGGGCCTCAAGGGGGGGGGGGCAAATGGCAGCCCTCTCTGCTGATCGTATGACCCGCTGCAGCTTGGCCTAAAGAGTTACACCTCTACATTGCAATTAGAGATGTCCCCGATACTGCATGTATCGTATCGGGGAAAACTATCGGATCGGCCCTTATTTGTCATATCGGTGAATATGCCTGCAGTCTAACCACCGATCCGACACAGGGGTAAGGGGTTGACACTATGGCAGGTAAATAAAATGTCTGGACATGTGGAGTTTGCTTTGGAGTTGCCCAAACGGTATGTGTACATTTGAGTGAGGATATATATAGCTAGATAGCTATAAACAACATGAGATCACGACACTGGTATTTCGGTATCGGCTAACACAGAAATTGATGTATCGGGATCAGAAGCGACAGGACATCAGGACATCCCTTAATTGCAATAGTAATTGCTAGAGTTACAAAATACAAATTCCATCTAATCAGGAGAGAGTGTCGTGCAAATATCACGTATCAGCTTATGTTCCAGTTCCAATGTTTTGTCTGCTCATGTTTAGGTTTCATAGCATCCAAATGTTTTTGTTTATCTTGTGTTTTAGATGTAGGTTTTCTGTGTGACTGTCCAGTGTAGGCCTACAGAAACCAAACTGCATGGTGAATGAAAAGCTTTGTTATATAAGTTTGTTCTTTAAAACAGTGAGCATTGCCATGTGCTTTAATTATCATTTACAGGGTTATGATAATAACATGAATCTTTAATATGAATAAACCTAGAGCTCATGCAGTCTGATATGAGAAACAGCGACTATAGCCTATACCATATATACCACATAGTGTGCAATATTTAAGTCAAAATTAGTACAGTATAAAACAGTTAACGACTTTAATATATCTGCTATTTGAAGCTTGTAGATCTGCTATTTTACTAAAAACTCTTGGCTGTCCACGGTCAAATACATAATGTGGCAGCGGCCCATGACATGAAAAAGTTTGAGAACCACTGATGTAAGTCTAACCGGTGATGGTGTGCCCTCCAGTGGCTACATATGCTCATTACAGCTGCTCTGTATGTCACTGACCATGGTGCTGAACAATCTTTATGTGAAAGAAAAGAAAAGAATAAAAAGTTCTGTAATAATAACAGGCCTGGCCGTTACCTGGTGCACTTACAGTATTTCACCTGCAGAGAGCAGTATTTCTAAAGGAACAACAGTGTGCACTGCAGTATTGTTATTTCTAAATGTTATATGATTGATTGATTGGTAAATGGTAAATGGTGCATTTATATATCGCGCCTTTATCCAAGGCGCTTTACATAGATTGTGCATTACATTCACCCATTCATACACCGATTGCGGCGGAAGCCATGCAAGGTACCAACCAGCACATCGGGAGCAATGTCACCGGCAATGTCACCGATACCGATCAGTGTCTTGCCCAAGGACACTTCGACATGTAGACAGGAGGAGCCGGGATTCGAACCGCTGACCCATGGATCATTGGACGACCTGCTCTACCTCCTGAGCCACAGCCGCCGCTGTGATTGATTCTTTATTTAAGTGTCTATTTAAGTGGACTTACAGGACACTTTTTACAGTTTACATAAACAATTACAATAAACCCACATGACGGTTTGCAAACAATGATCAAGTGTATACCAAACTGACACTCCAGATCCCTACGAGGCAGATTACATAATATACAACATAAAATAAAATAAAATACACCATTAGGCCTGTGACAGGAGACACATGTACCTATACTTGAAAAGCTGGGATTGTCTTCTACTCCAGGCTCTAGAAACAAACTGGGCTGTTCTAAATACTTCATAATTAAAATAACCAGTCTAACTTCTGGGCTTCTGGCCATCATCTTCCCAGAATAGATCAGGATTTCTTTGTTGCATTACCTCAAACAGTGGAACCCTCAAATCATCATACAGAGTACAATAAAACATAACATGAAATTAATTTTCCACATCATTTAGGTCACATACAATGCATAATCTATTCTCTTCTGGGACCGCTGAAAACCGCCCTACCTCAATAGCCAGAAGCAGGATACCAGTTCTCAGCTGGGCACACAATGACCGCTGGTTTCTGGTTAGAAAGGATTTGACATACAGTTCTGTACCAAATAGAAAATAGAAAACCTATATACCATCACCTAATAACTGTATACATTCAAATGACTTGAGTCTTTTGAGCATGATTTTTAGATAATGTAGGCCAAGGTGTGTGTGTGTGCATGTGCATGTGCGTGTGCGTGTGTGTGTGTGTGTGTGCGTGCGTGCGTGCGTGCGACATGCGTGAGTGTGTGTGTGTGTGTGTGTGTGTCCTTGTAATACTATACTAGTGAGTTGTGAGGGTCAAATGTTCTCACATATAGCAGAATTTGACACTCACAAGGCAAAAAAATAAACACACAAATGCACAAAATGATCAAGCTGGCTTTCAGCAGGTATTTTTGGCTTAATAGAAAAAAAAGAATGGAATCCAGAAAAAAACTTCACTTCACTTCACAAAATATCTTCACAAGTAAACGTGTGTGATGTGCGCTCTGAGTAGCACTGAGTAACCTAGCTGTCATGCTCAATGATGCCAAAGTGCGCCCAAGTACGCCGCTGAAGGTGTTGCTATGACAACCAGCAGTCCAGCACTGAAGCGTACTCTTTTCAGGTTGCGGAAATATGTTGGTGTACGTGTGTATTTAAATGGGCACCACCTTGCAGCAAAGTACAAAGAGAGCACTGATGCACAGCACATTTCACGAGACGGTTTTATAGCATTGCACAACACTACTCGAGTGACTGGGTGTCAAATGGAGTTCACGCACTCTCGTGTGGTTGCGAGTGGCGTGGGGGCGTGTGTGGAGGGCCGGGGTCAGGGCCAGGGGAGGCTGAGAGGCTCTGCGCCTATGGACGGAGTGTGGGAGGATAACAGCCCTGTTTTGTTCCATCCATGATCGCTGTCTGGTTGAGTGGAGCGGTTGGTTGTTATGATGAATGTCAAAAGTGCCAACAGGGAAAACCCTTTAGAGGTTTACGCAGGGAAAGTATTTATGTACTTGCATAACACGCGTGTGTGTGTTTGTGCGTGCGTGGGTATGTTATTGATTATATTAATATTTTGGGTGTAACCGTTCTGAAGACACACACAATTGTTAATATGATAACGTTGCATTGTATTGTAACTACCACCGTTAATGTATAGTGGGTGCAGATTTAAGATGCATTTGCAATCTCTGTGGACTGTGTGCTTCTTCAACATGATCGCAAGCTTGCATACAACAAGGTACTGCTCACCGATGACGTATACCGACAGCGGGTGCTGCCTGGTGGCCCTTCCCTTGAGCTGCTACTGAGAAGAGAGGCGTTGGGCCTGACCTTCTACCAGTGTGTCCTTCCGCTGTCGAAACAACAGTGGGTGGAAATTGGGCCCATGGGATCAACCACACTATTTGATTGATGAATTGAAATATTTATTAACAGTTTGCAGAATTACAGTACATTTCAAGCACAACGCAATACAAAGACTGTTAACTGTGAGTGGACGACCCAATAAAGCATTACACTTGTTTACAAGAGGGTCCACCTTGTTCAATTCATCAAAACAGTTAGAGGTGTACAAATAGACACTTATGTATAGCCAAAGAACAGAACAGGAATTCATCATAAAGGAGGTAAAAAGGGAAAAGAAACATATACAGTGAGGGGAAAAAGGGGTGGGGGGGGGATTCAGATTTTACGGGGACCAGTTTCGAATTGCAGCCTTGTTTTAAGGGCCTTTGAGGTGCTGTGGTACCAAGAGGTGCATGCATACCGGTAGTCAAATAAACCTTGTACGAGGGCTCCTGTTAGGGTCTTCAAGGTGTTTTTGTTGACTACACAGAACAATATGACACAGTCGGCAATGCAGGAGTGTACTGGGAAATTGTTTCCTCTGGTGCATGGCCTGGGACGTACCCGTGGACTGGTTGTTGGAGGGGGTTTCGAATTTAGGATGACTACACTACTTGTGCCCATGGAATAGTGGGTGACATGACATATGCTTGTTGTATCGTGACGAGGACATACAGTATGCCTTGATTTTGTTGATGTAACTTTGCTGCACCTGAACTATTTATGTCCTTGTATGCAATTTCCTCTGTGTGGACATACATAAATTGTTAAAATGTGTTTGTTTGCTCTAGTTCTCCCTATCCACCTATGGTCACTTTGCGCTCTTCACTTCCCATGTGCAATGCAAAGGAAATGTCAACAGTCTAAAGAGCCTGTTCATATTGCCCCTCCTGCCTTCATCAACAGAACCCTTCTACACACTAGAATGATGTGTGTTGTGTTCATTTTACTCTGAGTGTCCAAACATGTTGTACACTCTCGGAGTTACAAACATACATGAACACTGAGAACCCCCCCCCCCCACACACACACACACACACACACACACACACACACACACACCCCACTGGAACACTGTGTCAGGGATGTAATCAGTGGGATGTGGATGACTGGCGCAGAGTGGGGTTCGGAAAGAGATCCTATATTACAACTAAAAGCGTGGCCAAGAGCATCAAAATGATAAATAGTCTGCGTTTTTTAGCATCTTTATCCAAAGTGCGTTGTGTGTGATAACTATGCAACATAACAGGTAAATGGTGCATTTACACAGACCCTTCAGGACAGGACACCATGCAGAGGAAAGCCTGCTGACAATTATCGCCTTTATCTCCTTCTCTCATTCTATCAGAAGGAACGTGTTTCAATTCGCACATCCACTGATGGAGGAGTTTTGCTGTCTGGCAGGAGATTCCTGCCTTCACACACAGCCATTACAGGTGTGAAAAACACAGTACAGTACAGTGTGTGGTGTGTGCCTGTGTGCGTGTGCGTGTGTGTGTGTGCGTACATTCTCTCTCTCGCACACACACATGCACACACAATGTCTCAATGTCTCTGCATTATGTGAAATTAAAGGAAAGAACATGGTATATGATAAATATACAGATGATTGGAGATAATACAAAATAAATAATCCTTTTCTTAAAACTTTCTACACTTACACTACTCTACGGAAAGTCCTTCCCAGCACTGTTGGAGAAGTTCCCACAATAGAGGGTATGCACATGCATGAGGTGAGTGGCAAATCGAGTGGCAAAGTGAGTTTAACGTTGTTAAACAACGTTTAATGCAATCAGATATAGAACCTTACTGTATGGAATGTACAGTATGGGCTGTCAAGGCCAGAAAGTAGTTTTTTGCCACTCAGTAGGCGTTCCCACATTAACTTCCAGGTATATGATGATGTCACGTGCATACACTCTATATCAATGCACTGCACTCGTATATTGCTTTGCTTAATTCACTCTGTTGTCCAGCTCATCCCAGAGCCCAGATCAGCAATGGATTCAATTTAAAGCCTTTCTGTCTTGTTCTTTAGTACCGACATAGCCTGGGGGTATATGTTTTGGATCATTATCTTGCCTAGGAAGAACCCCTGACCTGGCTGACCAACTACTGTATAGGCATATGGACCAGATATTGCATGTGTGGCAGGATGGGCGTGAGGTCACCACACTGTCACGGCCCATCCCCCACCCAGGCCACTCATCAGTGGCTGATTGATGTCTGCATAAACACAGTGTGTTTCCCTGTTGCTCGTTAGCTGGTTCTGCCACACCATGCTTGGTCAGCTGGTGTGTCCACAGAATACAGCGCTTGGTTTGCACATCGGTGCAGCCTCGGGGCTACACCTGACTCACTCCTGCGAGTGGTGAAACAACACCACGCCTCCCAGTTGACCTCTTACCTCATGGCTACCGCTGCAGTGAGCACAACGACTGTGCGTTGGCCTCATTAAAGCCCGGGCCAGCACCACACCTGCTGCTTTGCTGGGGTTTACCCTTGGACTAGAGTCTAGACAACATCTCCTGCATATGTCTGACGTTCTTTAAGTCCACACACTCCCATTTGCAACCGGTTTTATTGCATGGTGAATTACTATAGGAAAACAGGTAAACAATATATTTATCTTCACTTTTCACAATCTCAGCTCATCAACTTATGAATTGATATTCACCCCGTCCTTCCTCACACTAGCTCTATCTTGTCGTTCACTACATCTCCCTTTCCACTTCTCTCCATCCCTTTTTCCTGCACGCTATCTCCCCTGGCCAGTGAATCAATAGCTGGGAATTATTGAACTGGACAGAGAGGGTTGAAAAGTAGGCCTACTGTCAATGGGGGTGGGGTTGGTGTGTGTGTGTGTGTGTGTGTGTGTGTGTGTGTGTGTGTGTGTGTGTGTGTGTGTGTGTGTGTGCGGTTGGTGTGTGTGCGGTTGGTGTGTGTGCGTGTGTGTGTGTGTGTGTGTGTGTGTGTGTGTGTGTGTGTGTGTGTGTGTGTGTGTGTGTGTGTGTGTGTGTGGGGGGGCTGTGTCTTTGATTTGTACATGGACCAGGCATTCTAAGATAAATGTTCTAAGTATCAACCATTACTTGGAAGTATAACAAACCTGGGGTATCGCTGTAGATTTGCCATACTGATATTCGGAAGCCTGGGCCATCTGCATAAACTGACCATGAGTGGCCTAAGAAAGTGCAGCAGAGAGAGAAAGAGAGACAAACTGAGTCAGGGTGGGAAAACTGTGTGATTGTATGGCAAAAAGGAAAAGCAATTTGTTGTTCAGTCTCTCAGCTCCTCCATTGCGCACGGATCAAAAGAACCATCAACACAGCGCTCTGGAAGAGTGGAGAGATGAGAGAGATGAAAATAGATTCTCTCTCTTGTTCACTCACTCACTCAGCTCATGCATACTCGCGCGCGCACACACACACACACACACACACACACACACACACACACACACACACACACACACACACACACACACACACAGTGTACTGTACAGAGAGGACACCTGTGTATTGCCTACCACCTGATGGTCTTTGATTCCTGTTGTGCTTTAATCTGGCCGGTGTTTCCGTCTACGTTTGAAGAGACAATCCCTGTCACCTTCTCTCATTCCTTTCCTCCTTTCTACTCTCTCACTCTCTCTCTCTCTCTCATGTGGGTTCAACACACTTATAAGTCATAGGCCTATAGTGAGTGTACAGATATATTAACATATGCACAGCACAGCACACAAACATAACAATAAGATCAGAAATCCAGAAATGGCTGCTGCCCGTTATCTGTAAAGACATTTCCACACGTTGTGAGCTTGCAGTTCACCGTCTATACGTATACTTTCCGTGCACAAAAATAGTTGAAAAACTTAAGGGAGCAATGATCAGAAAGGGAATTAGATTAGATGAGGTTGTTATTTTATGTAGTTTCAAAGAGAAAACCCTGTTTTTATATTGCACCATGCAACATGCTGTACTGCATTTCATATTTTGTATTGTGATGTTTTTTTGCAAAAAGAATAGTCTCCACTACGGTGTAAATTAATGGGGATCCTTGAAAAACAATACACAATAAACGACCAGTATAAACAACATTATTCATTCACTCGCTCATGTTGAACCCAATGGCACGAAACCTCAATAAATACACCAAGCAGTTATTTTGGTCCCTTTTATCTCAGTCATCAATTGGAGTCCACTGGAATAAATTTAGCTCTACAAGAATAGATGATCTGCTTTGTTTCATGATGGGGAGGGTTGGGACGGGACGGGATATATAGTGTGGGCTGGGCTGCAGGGAGATGGGGTGTGATGGGATGAGATTGAGGGTGGGGCGGGATCGCAAAGTTGATAATGAGCAGAGGGTGTGTGTACAGACACAGGAGAAAAAAGGAATTTAGGCCTACTTGTTCCCACATGGGACAGGTTTTTCCTGAGGATTTCATCCTCTTGCTCCAAAATGTTCTCCTACATTAAAACACGTTATTCCTTTCTCTATACTCTCTTATCTGCCATGTTGTTGTATTTCACCATCATCTCTTCCTCTCATCTATCTGATAACTCAAACTTTGGGGAACTTCTTTCCCCAAACTTATTTTGGTTTTGCTTTCCACTCAGACACCTCTCTGGCCCAATGGAATTCTCTCCATGAGATGAAGGACTGAGGGGTGTATCCTTTGGAACGGCAACAAGCCCACCTCCCATCTCCATCACCATGGAAACTGGGACAGCTTCACAGTATAGCCATGGCGGACAAATGGCATTTCACAGGTGTGTGTGTGTGTGTGTGTGTGTGTGTGTGTGTGTGTGTGTGCGCACACATGCACACATGTACGCACACACACACACACACACACACACACACACACACACACACACACACACACACACACACACACACACACACACACACACACACACACACACACACACACACACACACACACTGTCACACTAGGGGTCAATACTCTGAACAAAACCTGTGCCATTATTGTTTAAGTGTAGCTTAGAGTATAAGCCTTTTAGACTACAGTAGCTGCACATATGGCTGCCCACCCTATAGACCAGCATTAAAACTTGCAGTTGCATCAAGGTGTAAAAAAGAAAGAAGAAAATCCTATACTGTTCCTTTCCACCCAGCTCCTCCTCCCTTCCTCTCCTCCTCCTCTCTCCTCCCTAACTCATTACCACATGTAATTAGGTATGTGTCACATTGACTTACAGTAGCAACCATTCCTTCTCCACCCTTTTTATTCGCTTTTTCTCTAAGGCTCGTTTTACCATAAGCCCCCCACCCCCTATCCCTTTCTCTCTCCTCCCCCCCCCCCCCCCCTCCATCTCCATCTCTCTAATAAGTAAAGCCAGTGAACTGGATTAGTTGTATGAATTGAGGTGATCGTCATGGTTGCCTGCCTGCGCCCTCCTTCCCTTCCCACTTGTTATCCTTCTTTTCTCTCTCCTCCTGTCTTATTTTTCCCCCTTCTTAATGATTAAGAGGCCCACCGCCCGCCCGCCGCGTGGGTGTCTCATCCATTGGTCTAAGAGACAGGGTCATTAGCGCCTATACCAGCCTATATACAGACAACAACGTCTTCTTGCGCGACAAGAGCCAAAGTTTTGGTGCCCTGGAAAAGTTCTTTCTGTATCATTATTCAGGACTGAAGGCTCACTGTCTGGCACTGAGACTCGACTGAGTGGGTAATCCTGTAATAACAGTCACTCCTCCAGAGATGACCTCTTCAATTTGACAAAGAGTCTAGACCTCCCATTTCACAGGATGTCACGTTCAGCGCATCACTCGTGTTCAATATATTTACAGAATGTTATTGTTCATCAGTGTGGATGCTAACATCATTATCGTTATGAATGATTTGCGACCCTTATCATGCAGTCTCCACTCTCAGCATTTGTGACAGAGAAACACGCTGCAGTCCTCTGTTAAAATGATTTTGCTATAGAGAAATCTCTGTGTTCGTGACTTGAGGTCATTCTAAATTATGACTTGAGAGGTTATTTTGAACATTCTAAATTATATGGCAACTATTTATTGGTTTCTTTATGTGACACGACCTTGCAGATCTGCTATTTTCACTATATTTATTTAAATTGCTGCCTATAATAACCTGCCCACAATTGGTTGGACTTCAGGCTGAAAGTATAGTCAATACTGAGACTTGGAACGGTTATAATGTTATAGTAGCCTACACTAAGGCGTTTTCATTGAAATCCTACTGTAACCTCTGTCCATACCTAAAACACATCACATGACCAATCAGTCACCCATACACGGGCAATGCATGCACATGCTGGGTATATCACGTTTGACACGACAGCCATGCCATGACAACAACAAAATCCACGAAACAGTGTATACTTTCAAAGATTGAATGCCGATGTCGGACGATCATGAAATCCGTCCAACAATTTGGCCCCGAACGAGGTATCTCAAACCAGTACTGGCTATATAGGCACCTTCATTGTCCTAGGAGGATGAGCTCTAGTCATTTTGGTGACTCCTGTGGCCTTTCCTCTGGTGACAACGGGTGGATTGCCACAAAACTATTCGTTGCTCCCCGGAGGATGACCGTGAGTGATTGTTACGAAGGAACCATGGGGGTCGCTCCGACATCATAACCGGGGTGTCAGAGGTGAGCGAGGGAGGGAGGGAGGGAGACATCACCTCTGGTGTCAGAGGTGATGTCACCTCTGACATCTCATCTCAACACTATATAAATACTAGTGCCTGCGAGCAGAAGACGGACTTTAGCTAAGAACGGAGACCGAAGACGCTGAACTGAGGACTTTATGCCAGGATCGCGCTATAATGACCGCCCTACAAGAACCGCTCGTTCAAGAGAATCCCGTCTGTCCCTTCCGGGAAACCCCAGGAAGGTGGGAATCTCTCGGCACCTGTCCCCGACCCATATTTGGGATCGTTCCCATATTTGGGTGGGCAACTTTGACAATGAGAGGGCCACTATATTTCCACACTCACTCCACATTGCATACATGGTGTAGAAAAAATAGCCGATCTCTTGTAGAGCTATTTCTTTGCTACATTTGAATTGAAATAGTGAATAATTCTTTGCCATATATTTTTTAATTGGAATCCTGAAAAGCATTTCTTTTGTATTTAATTTCAAATGCATTTAGTTTATTATGTTAACTTTATGAACTTAAAGGCAAATACAGTACATTGGACATAAAAAAAGACAATAGCATTAATACTAGTAATTAGCTGAAATCAATATTATATCAATGTTCGGATATTAACCTGCGGGCCGCATTAAGTGATGGTGGGGGCCGCATGTGGCCCCCGGGCTGCCAGTGGCCCGCGGCCCATGTTTCTAGTTCCTCCAATAGGCCACATGCATCATGTGGTGACACATGAATGAGCCATCACGTCGCTGCTCCATTGATCGGCGTAATGAATGGCGCTCCTACTCAGGCCCACTGTTAATTGTGTGTGTGTGTGTGTGTGTGTGTAAACATCAGCTGTGAATGTGATAATTACACGTTAGCACACATTATTTTCTGTCACACTCTAGACTCTGCAGCCTTTCCCTCCCTCCCTCCCTCCCTCGCTCAGTCGCTCATTTCAATGAGAGGACAGGAAAAGAGAAGAGATAAAACAAAATCAGAAACACACACACACACACACACAGAAAGCGGTGAGGGTTACAGAAGGAGTGATAAGGATTACAGAATACAGCAGCAGTTATGAGAGAGACATTAATGGTGGGAGAGAGAGAGAGAGAGAGAGAGAGAGAGAGAGAGAGAGAGGATGGCTAGTCATGCTCTGGCGCTGATGTCTCCCGTGGCAACCCTCTGTTGCCCATGGACACACACATGAATATGCATGAGGGTAAAACAAAACTGGCGGGAGAATGGCAGAGTGAGCCCCGAAGGGGGGGAGAGAGAGAGAGAGAGAGAGAGAGAGAGAGAGAGAGAGAGAGAGATTAATAGTAGGCCTATATATTAATGTAATTTCAATAAAGCATGTTTCAATTACAGAGGTATGGAAATAGATTAATATTCCATCAATTATTACCATTTCTGTCGAGTTATATAGATTGAGAGCGAGGGCATGAAGGGCGCGAGGCATGCGGGCAGACAGGCACAGAAATAGATAGATTTGTCTTTAATTAATTTAGTAGGATTAATCAGTGCTGGCTAATTTCGCCCCGGCTGATGACCATGTGAACATTTCCCTTTCCTGTCAGAGGAAAGACGGGCACCACAGTTTGAAGTTTCTCTGGGTCCATGATGTTGGGACGAGTTGGCAACAGACCAACATAACATGGCCTCTTGATTCCCCCATCAGTCAGAGTGAGTGATGCATACCTTCAATCGAAGGTCGGTCTCTCTCTACTCTCTCTCTCTCTCTCTCTCTCTCTCTCTCTCTCTCTCTCTCTCTCTCTCTCTCTCTCTCTCTCACACACACACACACACACACACACACACACGGCACGACGCACAGCTGTGACAGTGACATGCTATATCACAGTGACAGGCCTATACACTGAAATGAAAACACATGCTGCAGGAAGACTGACAGTTATTGTGTTAAAGGTCAAGTCACTCTCTGGGACTGGTCCTGTATGACCTTGTCTAAGTGACCCCCCCCCACCCACCACACGCACACACGCACACACACACACACACGCACACACACACACACACACACACACACACGCACGCACGCAAGCGCTGTGCGTGCTCACTCTGTCTCTTTATAGTCACTCACAGTAAAATAATAGAGTCACGACTGTTCAACTCTGAGAATACATGTGCAAATATGAAGAAAAAAATGCACCCTTATACGGGTCCATTTGGTTACATAATTGGTGCATGGTACCTTCTCAGAGAGTATTATACAAACGAAACGATCACTCTTCACTGACTATCCACATGTGTGAAGAAGTCAAGAGGAGACTATACAGTCCCACTCCCATGGCATCTTCTTCAGCTTGCATGATGCGACAGACACATGCGACAAAAATGACTGTACCAGCCCTCTGTCACCGTCGGCAGGGGTTACAAAGGACGCGCTGCAGCCAGGCACGAGCGAAGCGCGCGCCGCGGCGCTGCCCGCTGCTGCTGAGGAGAGTGAGAGCTTTGATTGACGTGGCGGAGCGTCCAGTTAGGCGAGGCTGATGTTCCGAGAATCGCCTATAAATCCCGTCGCAGCCAATCGGCGGACACGTTGGGGCGGTCTTTATGCAAATGTGTTGGCGAAGAGAGGGACAGCGGTTCATTCGTTTTTCAGCGAGAGTGTGAAAGGAAGGAGGCGCGCAGCAATAACTTCTGTTCGAGGGTTTATCGTACAGTACATGAGTGCTGTTTGTTTGGCCAAACTTTGCGCCGAGAAGATCTCCGAGGAAGAAGCGCACCTGTCTTTTGCAGCACAAAGGATCTAACTTTTCCTCCAGGACATTTCAGGGTAAGTAAGGAGCGACTTGTTTTCATAACCAACTCATAGAGTGTATTGGGCTATATGTCCACTAGCTCAATGCTGTTAATGAGTATGGGTTGGCTATACCTGTCAAACAATGTTAGACACCCTTTTTTCCCTTTTTCCATTCGCAATGGAATGGAAACAAGATGGCAAGGCGACAGAGGTTTAGAAATAGGCTACATTATATATAGGTCTAGAATTGAAAGATCAACATGAGCTACTTCTCTCATCCATATTGATTAAACAACAATAGGCTAGACCTTCGCACAGGTGCTATAGCAACAGGCGAATGTATTTTTGGAGACTTTCGTATAGGCGCGCTCTTGCTCTATATCGGCATATAGATGTCCGATTATCCAAGGCCTATATAGCTATTAGATATTTATACGTGCCACAGGTGCGATGTAACGTTGGTATGAGACTATATGAGTCTTCAGTCTGACCATAGAGTTGCATGGGTATGACAGGCTGACCGTACGCGTGCGTAAACATAGGCCTACGTACGTTTTGGATCAATGAGGATCGTGCATGGCGCTCCTGAGGACGGTGCGGAGAAACGTCCGCATGGACCGCATGCTCAGGAAAACAGTTATTGTTAACCTATTGAAATAAGTAGGCTATTGGCTATACCTGCACGTGCACCGCGAGCTATTCTAAAAGGCATGCAACCTACCACATTACGCAATTAAAGATGTTTACTTATGCGCGCGTGCGAGCGTGCGCGCGCGCCCGAGTGTACATTTTAATTGTATGTTTGTTAGTCGATGCGTCTTTACTGTTGCAATGAATAGACCTATAAATAATATTTTGTAATAAATCATCAGAATATGTGTTTCCTCATGTGACTTAAAGTAGCTGGGGGAGAACTCGTAAGAAATCACCAAGATTTGGCTTTTGGTGACTATACTTTTTGAATTTTGGTGTTAGGTAGGCCTATTAGTCCACTTGGCAGAATGTGACCCTGCAGGCATGTTGAGTACACCAACGTTTTATGTTATAAATGTTGAGCATGGGTCCGCAGCATGTAGAAACTGCCAGATGCTAACTTGCATATGTTGAGCAATTGTCATAATCGGCATAATATGAGACCATACCAATAACAAGAGGGCTAATATTCAAAATGTCATCATGCTTTATGTATCATGTGACATGTCAAACTAGGAGGTTTTCATGATGCTGAATCCATTCCAAGCATTAGTTTTGCAAAAACACTCCTTGGGCTAAATACCTTTTGAAGCTCAAATATTTTATACATAATGGTTGTATAAACTAAAATAATTGATAAAATAGATTAGGCATTTTAAGCTCCCAGCAGCTCCATCGGGACGCCATCTTGAAAACGATGCCTTCTGTTTGTTTTTCGTAAGAATTTAGTATGTTATTAGCACACCCACTATACATAATCCATTGAAAAATCTCTTCTATCAATTATTTGGTGTTTCAATACTGACATATCTAATAGTGGTTTCATTGCAAACCGACCACTAGGGGGCGAGCCAAATTATTTTGCCATGGTTTTTGAAAACCTTATGCCCATACCTAACACCATGCCAAAATTCAGTAGTTACCAAGTGCATAATTCTTGTGATTTTTTACATGTTAAATCCCAGTTTATAGGCATTTTAGCTCATTTTTGTCACCGTGGGCGCCATCTTGAAAACGCATAGGGGGGCTTTTTGAAAAACATAACTAACACCACGCCAAAATTAAAAAACTAGTCACCAAAAGCCAAATCTTTACAAGTGCGCCCCCGACTAAACGACCACTTCACCACTTTTCAATATATCTTCATATAATTGGTCCTCAGTCCTCACTGATGTTCATGATAAAATATTACAATTCTTCTGTATACTCAGTCTATCTCGAGGGCTGTGCGCAGTTCAGAAACCCATCCACCAGTGACATCATTGTTAGGCAGATTCAGTTTCTATTCGCTTGGATTCCCCATTGATGATGTCACTGATGGACACAGCCCTCCCATGAGACACAGACTATAGATGTTCATTTTATCATGAACATTAATGAAGACCAATTATAATGAAGATAGTTTGAAAAGTGGTGAAGTGGTCCTTTAAGGCGGATTTTTTTAAACAAGATTTTTTTAAATATGTATACATTTAGATTTGTATTATCGTGAGAACAATGGCTCCCATTAGCCTATCACATTGCAACTTCCCAGGAATAGAAAGCCTATGCCGTTTCTATTAAACTGCACACTCCCATGAGACACAGACTGAGTAGGAAATAAAAGTGGAATTTTATCATGAACATTAGTGAGGACCAATTATATGAAGAAAGGCATGCGTGCATATAGCCTCCGTGTGTGTGTGTGTGTGTGTGTGTGTGTGTGTGTGCGCGCGAGCGTGTGTGTGCGTGCGAGCGCGTGTGTGCGTGTGCAGGCCTATGTGTGCGAGAGAGAATCTTTGAATGTGTGTATAGCTTCAGCTTCAAGCCTATGCCTTTTCAATGCCGCAAATTGTTATTCATCAGAAGAGAATCTGTTTTGCAGAGAACAGAAAAGTGCTGATGCAATATGCTGATTAGTTAGATCTTTCTGGGCCCTGCATCACGTATTCCTCTTCCACACACACACACACACACACACACGCACACACACACACAAAGAGAGAGAGAGAACAGTGATTTTGTTCATGCCAGTGCTGTGGATGTGGATGGCATCAGGTCATGCACAATCAATGGGGCCAACTTTATATATCTCCAGTGTTTGTTAACGATATTGAATGATGACGACCATCATGTGACATCACGAGTACATCACAGGGTCATATCCGATCAGATCACATTTGCACCAGTGAACCTGGCTCATGTGTGCGTGCATGTGTCCATGATGTGATGCAACCAACGTTCAATGATCATCGATTTGGAAAGAAAACGCACACATCCAATCAAAACACATCACGCACACATGGCCCGCACTCACGCGTGCCCGCACGCACACACGCCACACACGCCACACACACACACACACACACACACACACACACACACAGTAGATTGGTGGCAGGCAATTGGTGGAAGTGACAACTCAGTCTGGTGCTGTGTGCGTTTAGCTGCCAGACTGCAGCAGTAAGGCCTCACTCACACCTAAGACACACGCAAGACACACATGGTTTCATGACACAACCTTGTTGCATGGCTGTTGCATGGCTGTTGCATGGCTGTCTTCTGCCCCCCCCCCCCCCATGCAACAAGGTGGTGTCTTCAAACCATGTGACTCCCATTGGAAATGCATTGAGGCAGTCATGACAATAAACAATGTTTTGGGCCGATCAAATAAATAGAAAAGAAGAAAATAAGGGCAGGGTATACAGCCTACAACACATTTCTTATGTGTTTTTCTTCTTTCTAAAAAACATTGTGTTTATTGTCATGATTTGTCACAACAACAGTTGGCTTTGTCCCAGGCTTAAATGTCTTTAAATGAATACTTTTTGAAAAACGTCCATGGGAAAAATGAATTTTCTGCCGGGCAGCTCGTCGTTCTGAAAGGGGGCGGGACTGGCTGCGACGCTCAGTCTAGCTTGTCATGTACTGTATGTAGGCTAGGTGGAAAGTATAGTGAAAGGGCTAATTGATGCGAGTCACACAGCACGGAATGGCGCGCACACACACGCACACACACACACACACACACACACACGCACACACGATTATTGCTGCTTTCCGTTCCATGGAAATACCTATTGATCTATTATGCTGTTTTGTACAAGATGTGTTGGTATAGAATAGCAGGCCCATCCATGGTACATGGTAGAGTGTCGTGTGTGTGTGTGTGTGTGTGTGTGTGTGTGTGTGTGTGTGTGTGTGTGTGTGTGTGTGTGTGTGTGTGTGTGTGCGCTCTTAGAGTAGGGCTATCCCGGACTAAATCAATTCTTGCTGTCATAGGAATTTGTTGGTTTGTTGATTAGTTGATTTAATCGTCAAATCCTTTCAGATTGATCTAGAGTTTACAAGAACTGTGCTCACAAGAAATAATTTGTTCAGAATGCAGAAAGCTGGAAAATAATAATAATTAAATAATCGACTTACAAAGTCTTGTTCGTCTAAGAGCAAACTGACCAAATCATAACGATTCATCCATAAGAGGGCAGCCCTGAAATGAACACTGCGAACGGTATTGCCTGAAACATTCATGCTTAAATGTATATTCTCTGGAGTATAGCTATAGTGATGGACGCTGAAAATAGCCAACCTACAAACCTACAAACACTTTGCATCTGCAACACGTGGTGAGCTTGTAGGCCGTTGTGTCTCATCTTTGATAGAGTGTAGTCTATATCTGGGCTCATGTGCATTTTATGACCTCAGTTCTGTATGTGTGTTTCACTATTCACAACATGAATGACGACAGGAGTCTCTCTCTCTCTCTCTCCATCCTTTATGTACCTGTCTCTCTCTCTCCATCTCTCTCGCCACCCTTTGTGTACCTATATCTCTATCTCACCATCTCTCTCACCACCCTTTGTGTACCTCTCTCTCTCTCTCTCTCTCTCAATTTATGTCTCTCTCTCCATCTCTACAGTATGTTTGTTGAGCGACAAAAGCCTGTAAGCCAGGTGTTCTGTGTCTCTGCCATGCACCACTGGTTAAGTGAGTGAGTGTGCGTGCATTTGTTGTGTGTTCGTGCTGGCGCGCTTGTAGCGAGATGACACTTGCGCTGAATGCATGAGTCTCTGACTGATTGATAGATTAATTTGCGTCACATCCTTTATTATCAAAGATACGGATGTTATATCAGGACTTGTGGACGCACGCCGCACGCACGCATACACACACAGCTCCTATGAGTTCCTGAATTGGCCACTATAGGCATTGAATGACAACAAAGGAATGTTGAGTGTGGCATCATCTTTTAACTGCCTTGTACTAGTTATCAAAAACCGAGTCCATACTGTAGTTAACTATAATATCCAAGCAGAAATTACATACTGTACTAGTTATCTGTATGTAGAAACCCCATAATGTATCAGTAACGAGTCAAAGACGTTAAACAACGTTAAACTCACTTTGCCAGTGGATTTGCCACTCACTTTATGCATGCACATACCCTCTATAAAACAACAACTTTAAATCCATCCATGTAGGATTGTAGGCTACAGGTCTTTTGTCTGGAAAGCTCTTCATCTGTATTACCACATTTTCAACATCTTTTGTACTTGAATTATTATCATCATTATCACAATTATATTTAGCCTCTATGGTTCATGTTAATTGTGACATTTAAAAATGGACCCATCTGTATTTGGGGTTGGCATTACATGGGAAATCTTGAGAACCCCTGCTGTGGTTCCCATGTACTTATACACTGGTATACTATACAATATAATATATAACTTCCTGCCTCCTTTTTTATTTTTATCCCACGATTTTGCAACCCATTTTTTCACCCAGTGTCAATCATCTAATGTAATCCTGGGTGCTACACTTCCTCTGCCAACCTGGGGAGAGCGTCAGCTAATGGGGATCCATTCAATAAACAACAGACTGACCTCATGCTTCCTTCTATGCATGAGCCAGGGGGAGGCAGTATAGAGACCAGGAGTACTGCATGTTTTTTGGTGAGGGTACCTATACCTACCCTAGGGGAAACGGGAGAACATGCAAACTCCACACAGAAAGGCCATGCATCTTGCTAACCCCACTCAGGGTGTATGGGCACTGATAACGTGGAACACGCCCCCCCAGTGCCCACAGCGTCCCCATCTTCCTGCTTCCTAACCTCCTCACAAATGCTTTGGTAAAAAGCATCGGGTCTGTAAACGTCAGTGTTTAACACTCCACATGCAGAAGGATATTTTCACATATTACAGTCATTTGTCCAGGTTCCCTGCTTAAGTACAGTAAGTCGGACAGTAAACAGATTTATAGCTACAGTACTGTATCTAGGTGTGTGTGTGTGTGTGTGTGTGTGTGTGTGCAAAACATTTTTGAATAGTTAAAATAGCCAGTCTACAAGCTCACAACGTGTCAATGTAGATTGGCTAGTTGAACTATTAAAAAATGTTTTTCGAAATAGTAAAAAAGGCAAAGAAGTTTAGGGATAAGGGGTTCAGCGGTGACGAAAATGGAGACCAAAGGGCTCTACTTTCGTCCATGCT
The DNA here is from genome assembly GCF_963924005.1 of Protomyctophum bolini. Lineage (NCBI taxonomy): Eukaryota > Metazoa > Chordata > Actinopteri > Myctophiformes > Myctophidae > Protomyctophum > Protomyctophum bolini. Next base: position 10,160,589 of record NC_137878.1, read on the forward strand.
AAACCCCTTATCCCTAAACATCTTTGCCTTTCCCTTTTTTATTTATTTTTACTATTTTGAAAAACATGTTTGAATAGTGAAAATAGCCAATCGACAATCTCACAAGTCACTACGTGTCGATGTAGATCGGCTAGTTGAACTATTCAAAAATGTTTCGTTTTTTTAAAGCAAAGAACTTAAGGGATAAGTGGTTTAGCATGGATGAAATAGGGCCTTCAGATTTAGGAATCTAAAGAGTGGGTGAACAGGTAGAGCATTTCTCCACGGTGTGACGTTCAACCTATAGCCATATTTTTGGCTATTAATGTTGCACCTTTTGCCAAACTATCTCTTAACACATCGGTAACAGTGGGACAGGAATCCAAAATGCGGTATAGGCTATCAGAATCAGACCCAGAAATATGGCATCGGTTGGGCTTTGATTTGTGCATTTAATGGACGGTATGCTGTCAAATTATCCCAGAGAGAAACAATGCTGCAGACGCATTACAGCATCCCCAAGACATGAGGCACAGCCGCACAGGGTGACGGTAATGAATGCTGAAATTAATAAATGATGTTTTGGAGATATGGGGCGCTAAAGGTTAGCGTTGTTCATGCACAAAGGGGGCTGAGTCATAGACACACACATTCTACTGTGTGGACACACACATTCGCACGCGCACACACACACACACACACACACACACACACATCTGTAGTACTATACATGTGAGGGCATCAACATTTAAGGACAGTGATTTTATGAATGCCATTTTTGGTTTGATTGATTGATTGATTGATTGATTGATTGATTGATTTTTTTAAATTCACAGTATGTAGAATGGGTACATTTCAAAGGAAAGCACAAGTCAATACAAAAACAAGCTACGAGGATGAAACCAGAAAAGTACTAAGACTTGTTTACAACAGGGTCCTCCATTTTCAATTAATCAGAAATACAATGCATACAAGCGCGCACACACACACACACACACACACACACACACACACACACACACACACACACACACACACACACACACACACACACACACACACACACACACACACACACACACACACACACACACACACACACACACACACACACACACAGCCTGACGGCAACAGCCCCATGGCCATTTGGCAGGGTGCTGGGCAACGGTTGTCAGGGCGACCGATCATTCACTGTCTCCTCTTGACGGAGTGGGTGAGCTGCGGGGAGTGGCAGTCCAGTAAATGATCTTTCATCCATATCTCAATAACTGCTCTGCATATACATGCATCTCTGTATCGTTAGCCGTTGTCAGTGGCTCTCAACCTGGACCCAGGGACCACTTGAAAAGTGTTGGTGGCCCACCCATCTGACCACTTGACCCGTGTTAAGCGTGTACATTTGCTCAGGTATTAAGGTACTTTACTTTACTCGAGTATCAGTTCCTTGATACTTCTACTTCTACTGGGAAATGTACTTTTAATCCACTACATTTGACAGCTTTAGGTCGTAGTAATCTTTCAAAAAATATATAGCCGATTAGTAATGATCAAAAATGCAAGCATATAGTTCAATAACATGTACTGTATGATCTTAAATCTGCATAATGAGTACAACTTTTGATTTAAGCAAGATTTTAAATGCAGGATCTTTAGCCTACTCGTAGTTTAGTAGTTTTATCCTATGGTATTGTTGGTAGGCCTGCAGTCCAAAACCACCTCTCTCTGTCTAGTGAGCATAGTGAGTATATAGTGAGCATAGTGAGAATAGTGAGTATATAGTGAGCATAGTGAGTATATAGTGAGCATAGTGAGTATATAGTGAGCATAGTGAGTATATAGTGAGTATATAGTGAGCATAGTGAGTATATAGTGAGCATAGTGAGTATATAGTGAGTATATAGTGAGTATAGTGAGTATATAGTGAGCATAGTGAGAAAAGTGAGTATATAGTGAGCATAGTGAGTATATAGTGAGCATAGTGAGAAAAGTGAGTATATAGTGAGCATAGTGAGAAAAGTGAGTATATAGTGAGCATAGTGAGTATAGTGAGCATAGTGAGTAAGGCTGTCCCCGAACATTAGTGGGTTCGAACAATCACTCGTTATAGTTGGCACTCAAATCTTAATTAATGGGCTCAAACCCTTTTACTCGAAAATATATCTAGGCTATCAATGCGATATGCATAATAAGAGTACTATGTTCATGTTGTGTTTGCAATCATTTGAAAGTCCTGCATGACAGCAGGAGAGGAGACAAACACTCCACTGGACTGGACTGCACGCAATCACGCACGTACAGACTACACTACAGGTGCCAAAAAAAGAGATGGATTGCCCTTCACGACAAGTCCAAAGCGAAGTCTGGGCCCCTAGTGTGGTGGAACTTTGGAAGGCAAATTGTGACCGCTATACCAAAACTTGGGCAGCAAAACACTGTCTTTGTATCCCCGCCACTTCCATGCCATCAGAACGCATATTCGCCACCACGGGATTACAGGATATATATTGTTAATAAGAGAAGGAGCAGCCTTCTCCCCGAATGCAGTGGCACACAATGTGAAGATAGTGTAGGGCTGTAGGCAATAAGCAATTAGGCCTGCCTGCTGCAGAGGTGAGGGCATGCTCGAGCGAATCTGTTTCATTTTTTGGTTGAGTCAATCTTGATTCAAGGCTCAAGATTGACGAGACAAGCTCGTTTTCATCTCTTTCCAACGTTACAATCAGGCGCTCAAAAGTGCGGGGTCAGAAAGTTGGAATGACTATATGAAACATTGGATTGCATACATGAATAAATATTATTATAGATAATAAATTAGGCTATATAGGCCTATAGTATACACATAGAACTCTTCACGGGTTCAAAATGATGGACCCTGAAATTGGTTCTGAGATCCGAGTGGAGCTGACATTTAAAAACTCACTTTGCCACTCGATTTGCCATTCACTTTATGCATGCTCTATGGTAAGTATATTATAGTATAGTGTGTAAAGTTGAAAGTAGATCAAAGTAGTAGTAAATGACAAACAGATGACAGCTTCCAGTGCAGAACTTTTACCAGGCACAATTTCAGACTGTAGCATTCGCAGATTGTGGATGAGTTGTCAGGCCTTGAGAGACTAATATGCTTCATGACACAATCACCTTCATGGCAGCACATTGCTAACACCTGCCAACAGATATCCTCAAACACGTTTTTTGCTGTCAAGCTAGTGTTGGGCAAACGTTATTTAACTCAAGTCATCACAAGAGAGTAAAAAGTGACCTGTGTGGGGGTCTAATTTCACACTCAGTGAGAGTCAAACGAACACTCAGGATTTTGCTGCCACCCTCCCTCCCCCTGTCTGAGTCATCCACGCATTAACAACTCAGACCACGCTTCCTTCCTTGTTTGCCATTTGCTTTCGACAGCCGTGAAGAACACGGAATTCGGTACAGTTCAGAGTGAACGAAACACACGTACTCTCTCCACTCTCAGACTGACACTCTGATATTTCTCCTCTGCCTTCTTATCTGCCCCACAGATCACATTGGCATCTTCATCCTCCCTTCTCCACACTGTCTGGTCTGTCTGTTTGTCTGGTCACTCAGAAGTGTGAATAGACATCGCAGACAGAGTATACATCCTTTCTCTTTCAGCCTTATCATTTTTCTACACCCAGCGATATAATATCTCCTTTTGTCACATTAGAATTATTAGCTTCTGCTGGGCAGACTCTATCTTCTCTCTCTCTGTGTATACCGTATAGTATAGGCTACTATACTGTGTGTGTGTGTGTGTGTGTGTGTGTGTGTGTGTGTGTGTGTGTGTGTGTGTGTGTGTTTTGAGCCTCTGGTACGCATTTAACGTGTACGGACAAAGGTATCACCATCCTCCCTGGACTGCACAGACTACAGTATGTCCATGGGACACTACAGTATGTCCATGGGACACTACAGCATGCAGAGCATAAAGCTATTCATACGAGCGCCAGTGGGTATATGCGTTTGACCACTTTGCTATTAGAGCAGATCTATTTTAAACACATGACTTACTTAGAAATATAGGCCTATATTGTAGGAAGTAGGGGCTATTAGAGTAGATCTATTTTAAACGTATCACTTACTTACAAATATATGTACAGGTAGGCCTATATTGTATTTGTAGGGAGTAGGGGCATATTGGAGCAGATCTAAGTATTTGCCATGTATGTGGCATTTGAGTAGACGAATTTGATTGTCTTGATTATTACCTTTTTGGATTAACAGAATAATCGAGAAGCGAAACAGTTCCACTCCCCTAAATTTGAGCCAGTTACCTTGCGATCCTTCTCTTTTACATATCAGCCTGTGTCAATGATGACATAATACCGCAACCTGTAAACACAAAGAATACCAGTGTCAGAGCAGGGAGATCTCGGAACGCGCGGCCTCTTGGCACGAGAGACCGGAATTTCCACCCCCCCCCAGCTAAAAGGCACTCCCTACTTGCCATGGTGGGAGATATTGCACCTTCAGGCAGTACTACTTGTCAACCAGTAGTTGACTACCTGACACTATAGGGCACTGTACTGTACTTAGATTGTGTTAACATGTTACGGTCCTTTCAGATGGGCAGAGACTACGACTAGCCTAGACGTTTTTATTTCCAGGGAGAAAAAGAAAAGTCTGGGACCGAGTCCACTTCAATTCGGCATATAGTAGCACAAACGTGGATCACTCTGCCGATTTCTGATCGTCTGCACTTTGTTAAATTGACGCGCACACGTACACACACACAGGCTCCTCTCTCTCTCTGTCGCTCTAATTAATTAGTCTCATGTCGTGCAGCTGTGTCTAGATTCTCGAGGCGGATCCTGCCGGGAGCTGCCTATGCCATATAAGCATAGGTGGACCCCAGGCTATAGGCAGCGACTGACGCGCCTAGTAATTCATTTTCAATTTGGACATGCGGAGAAGTTGCAGGGGCAGCAACGCAAGCGTTTTTTCGTGGGCGCGGCTCCGTGAATTCATTGTCACGTGCATGCTCATTTCATGTACGCTGTACGCCCCTCACCTGGAGCAGACATATCGTTGATCCAGGCGACAACGCCAGTGTCACCCACTCCTTGTCTGAAAGGACCTTAAATGTATGCTTAGGATCCATACGGGTCCAGTTGCTACACACACACACACACACACACACACACACCCCAATGTCCAAGGTGTGTGACGGAATGGTGTGGAGGCGAGTTAATCTCACGTCTATAATCATTTTCCCTCAGAGGGAAACCAGAGATAGGGAAAGAAGTTCTCTAGAGTCTAGACAGAGGAACCGCCTCAAGGGCAGCACACTGCCCTTGTGAGAGCTTCCACTCTGGGAGGCGAATTATGGCACTTTTCCTCCCCGCAATATTTCCAGATCACAGAGGAAAGCTGGCCAGTGCTGTCCTCCTGGAATGTGACGCAGTTCTGTGTGCGTCACAGAACGGGGCGTCGCCAATCGTTTGTGATTTTCGGGGAGGAAAAGCGACGGTTCGCCTCTGGGAGGAGAGCTGAGGGGAGATTCCTGGTAAACAGCATCACACACAGGAGACATTCTAATTGGCCCTGTGCTGCTGCGGGCACTGTTCATTTCCCCTTGTTTATCAGGATGCAGTTCCCAGTAGGCATGCCAGCCATTTTTGTCTCGAGGAATTATCATGCTACATTGGATTCGGTTACACAAGAAACAAACATACACCCGTGGGTTTTCTTTTCTTACAATACACATACAATACTTATGTATGTGTGGCCTAAGACGAGGGAGGGCCAGGGAGATATTACACTTTGTGCTTCATGCCGTACCTGTACCTCTAGGATGTCAACCTGACCACAGGAGATACATTTCTCAATAAGTGCAGGGAGACCACCTCAAACCGCTGGAGTTGTGTCACTCATTATATTGTATTCACATACATGCCGTCATACGCATTCACACACAAAGTTATGTATTGCAGCCTCATGCTTTCTCTCGAGATCGTTCAACACGAGACGGAAGTCAGACTGGAGGCAGAGTCCTCGTCACGCTCACAGGGAGCATATTATGGTCTGTGCACCAACATGGGCGTGAGCCACAAACAAGGCGCCCGCAAAGGATTGTGCGGTGTTGTGTGATGTCCATGTGTGTTTGCATCTGCTGTGTTTATATACATACACGTGTGTTCTCGTAGTCAGTGATTTACATAGAGGCACACAAGTGGATACCGGGGCTGTCAATCATTTTTAGAGGAAGTGAAACCGTCTACCTCTAGAACCATCTGGAATGTCACCGCGTGAGGAAGAGACCCTAGAGAGAACGAGGAGAGAGAGAGAGAGAGAGACATAGACGGAGAGAGAGGTGGGGGAGAGAGCTAGATGGAGCTACTACACAGTCCGGTTCAGTGCTGTTCCCCTCCAAAGTGACCTTCTGTCTCGCTGGGGATAATGGCGCTGCAGGCGTTGCAGCCACGACACCGCGACCCCTTAATGTGTTGCATCTCACACTCCTCTGTCTCCGTCCAATCTCCCCCAACAGTTAACCCTGCAAGATCCTGTTGTATACCGTATATTATGTACACAGTAAAAATCACACTCGTGCATGTGAACTGTGAAGTGAGGGGCGCTCTTATCATCATCATGCCGCACGTCGTCACCGTCATACATCATCTCATTCTCAACCGATGGCACGTCTCCCACCCAACCACGCCGGCCCAATCACGATTCGCGTCCTCACTCTCGTCTTACACAAACACTCAGAGCTGGACATATAGGAGGGGCTTTGCGCCAATCCAAAACACAGAGTTAATGTAACAAGACAGGGCCTTGGCTTCATTTGGATCCGAGACTTTCTTGTGCCCAGCCTGTGACATCGGTCATCTATTATTACCATCATCTATAACGTATGATTTCCGACAAAGGTAACCCGGAAACCACAAATTAAAGTTTAAAATGCTTAGTCATAGATATGTCATAGATCAGTGGTTTTCAACCTTTTTTCATATCAAGGCCCGTTATTTATATTATTCTGCAATTGATTCACAGACCACTGATGACATTTAGCTTACTCAGACCCAGCACTAAGGAATAGTTTACACTCTCAAGAGTTAAAACCAACTCTCATTTAGTCATTTAGCTGGGGACCACCTGGAAGCCTCTCAAGGACCACTGGTTGAAAACCACTGTCATATTATGACAGACTTACATGAAGTCTGAGATACACATTGGAGTCACACTGTTCCCATGTGAATCCACAATGTTGTTTTTATTAATAAAACCAAATCTGTATAGTAGAGTATGTTGCAATATTACTAACTCAACTGTGGTGGTTTTAGTTGGTCTCCCTGCTCTTCTACTGAAACATTTGTATTGTTGTCGCCAAGTGAATATTGCATGGAGATCAAAAGTGCAATGGTTTTCTGTACTGTAGAAATGTCAGCGCTTGTGTGAGGGACCCCGGGTTAGAATCCCAGGTGGGACATGTAAAAATATTGCAGCTTTAAATATAGCCATTCAATTTAAAAATGTAAAAAGATTGGAGGGGTTCAGACAAATTGGAAAAAAATGTACGTTTCACAGTGAAATGAGCACAGTTTTGACCTGTCTCACTATGTCTGGAAGAGGAGGGGTTGGAGGGGTTCATGGTTATTATGGTTAGCCTCCTACAGAGCCACGGTGTAAAATTGACCATTACGCGTCCTTCGTTCCTTGTCAGGGCGTAATAAACCTGAAATACTAGTGCCATGCTGATATGAAGTCTAGACTACTATAGATGACTCACCGATCATAAAACGTAGGACTTGGAAGCCATTTAAGCCCATTATAAGCCATCGCTTTCCCGAATAATCTATATCCATATACATTAAGAGAGGGGGGATTTGTGCCAGGCTGGCTCGGAGGTCAAGTATCAGAGTCGCGGTATCAGAGTGCTAAAGCTGGGTTTTTTTTGCCACGGTTGGTCAGACGTGGCGTCACGGACTGAGGCCCCGTAGCGCAGAGGGACGCTGTGGCCCCTGGGCAGTGGTGTGGTGTAAAGTGCATGTACTTAAGTATACTGTACTGAAGTATACAGTTTTGAGGTATTTGCACTTTACGTCAGTGCTTTTACTTCTACTCCACTACATTTCAGAGGCAAATATTGTACTTTTAGTCCACTACAATTATTTGACAACTTTAGTTACTATAGTTACTAACATACATTAACAACTTCAGCATCTACCTTTCGGCCATTCGAAAATAGCCGATCTACAAGCTATTTTGCTATATAAGCTATTTTCAAAAGATGTTTATACATTTGAAAACTTGAAATGGGACATTCTGCATAATGAGTATTTCTATATTAGAAGTATTGATACTTTTAGTAAAATCAGATGTCAATCACAATTTGCGTCCTCACTTTTGACTTTTGACAGTGTTTGTTTACACACCTTTGTCTTCAGTGTTACTTTACATACTTTTGTCTTCAGTGTTACTTTACATACTTTTGTCTTCAGTGTTTGTGTTTACATATACTTTTGTCTTCAGTGTTTGCGTTTACATATACTTTTGTCTTCGACGCTTGTGTTTACACAGCCCCTCAAAGCTGGACACATAGGCCCCTCAAAAAATGCGAGTATATTTTCCACCGTGCACTGCCTCCGGGCTGAGTGAAGCGTGTCAGGGCAAGTGGCACATTGGCCAGGTAATGGGCCGTGGTGTTACAGCCAGAGAGAGAGAGAGAGAGAGAGAGAGCAGGGATGCTCTCAAGGGGGCTCCGTGCGCGTATATATACGAGGGGTTGACGGGGCTCGGTGAGATGGTGGGAATTCATTATTGTGGAGTGGAGGAGGAGGGACAGCTCACAGCTTGCATGTAAACTGTAGCAGAGTAACAGATGCTCGGCACGGGTGTCTGAACTAACCACACGGAAACAGGCACATCGTTATGTCTGTGTGCGCGCGCGCTTGTACAGAGCTGCATATAAGTGCTTGCGTGCATTTTAAGTTCATGGTTCCCTGCTCACGTCATTCTACCTTATCTAATATTTGTGTCTATCCCTATGGCTGCTTCAGCAACACAGGTCCAGGGACACTGTTGTTTTGTACCATTTATCTAAAGCTCTCCCCCCTCCCTCCCTCCCTCCCTCCCTCTCTCTCTTTCTAGAGAGGTGAAGAGTCATGGGGAAACATAACAGCAAACTGGCCCCTGAGGTCCTGGAGGACCTGACCAAGAGCACCGAGTTCAACGAGGTAGAGCTCAAACAGTGGTACAAGGGCTTCCTGAAAGACTGCCCAACTGGTATCCTCAACCTGGATGAATTCCAACAGCTCTATGTGAAGGTGAGTATTAAGAGTTATTTTCCTGTTCATAGCCTAACACACATCTATACCGTACCGGCTCTATACCAAGAGAAGCTGCATGTGTGTCACATTAGTTATACTGCGCAACAATAGTTGTTGTCGGGAGGAAACCACCTACTAAGTCAATTTGCAGTGTGTTTTGGTTAAAAATATATAATTGAACCCATGAAAAGCAGTATAAAGTGCATTGAAATCCATTGGACCCTCAAACTCTCTGCTAAAGCAGCTAACTCCACAACCTCCCCCCCCCCTCTCATGCAAGTAATTGACAATATATAAAGTCACAATACCAACTTTGATGAGGCATTGTTTTAAAGAAATACAAGGTTTTCTTAATTTCCTGAAAAAGAGTATATTTTTCATTTCCTGATAAATGAACATTTCGAGTAAGGTGGTTTCTCCCCGACAGCAGTATTATGCAAGTACAAGTAGCCTCACTCTGCCCTCTGCCTCCTTCAGTTCTTCCCCTACGGCGACGCGTCCAAGTTCGCCCAGCACGCTTTCCGGACGTTCGACAAGAACGGAGACGGAACCATCGACTTCAGGGAGTTCATTTGTGCGCTCTCCATCACCTCCAGGGGTAGCTTCGAGCAGAAGCTCAACTGGGCCTTCAACATGTACGACTTGGACGGTGACGGAAAGATCACACGCGTGGAGATGCTGGAGATCATCGAGGTGGGTTTTAGGTTGCTTCATATATAAGAACTGTGTTTGAACAATAAACCGACCACCCCGGCCTTTATGTCAGGGGAGTGGCTGTGCGTCGTTAATGATGTCCATTCATATTTGATACAGCCAGTTTCTGGAGAAAATGGAATTAATGTGGCTGCAAAAGCCTTGAAACTACATATGAAGGCAATGTCGCTGCTAATATACATCACGCCCAGCTGTCAACACATTGCGTTCCTGAAATTCCTCGTTGACGTAAGCTCAGCTGGTGGTGACTCGACTCGTACTACCCACGAAACATTAAATATCAATAAAATAAAAATAAACGTAATTAACATTCAGTTTCTGTTGTGCGACGGGCAGATGCAGCCACCCGCCTACCCGGAAATATAGAAATATAGAAATATAGTTGTTTGACTCGTTTCTAACGCTTATTTTGTTTGGGTATGTACAAATGTCTTTGGGTACATTTGTACATTTCCACCTTCAGTCGATGCTTCATATCCATATGAGTGAAAAGGCCCGGGGTGATCGGTTTATTTTTCAAACACAGTTCTTATATGAGGCGATCTAAAATCCCCCTATGGAGATTACAATGCAAATAAAAAGTACACGAACCTATGTGGATTGACGCCCTCTACTGACAGTGACGTCAGGACTTCGGCGCTCTATAGTGTGTGGCAAACTGCTGATGTTTTCAAAACACATTTTTGTGTCACGCAAATTGGTACACGGTATCTAGTCATTAAACAAAACGATTAAATGAAACGTCTTTCAGATTTTTCATATTCCATCCACACTTTGCACGCACACTCCCATTAGGTTGAGGAAGAATTATTTTTAAATCAGCCTCATGGTGGTGCTATAACAGGCCATCGTGTGTTTTTTTTACCTCTAACTGCACTGATCTGTGTAAAACTCAATCAAATCACTCAAATCCGAACACATGATCTCTATAGATAAGTGATCAAGACGGATCCATCAGATTTTTCATATCCCATCCTGATTGGCGAATTCTCAACAGTTCTGGCCCACAATGACCTAGTCACCTACCGGTGCCTATATCTCTCAAGAACAGATTCTGTGCTGCTGCCGAATCTGAGGCAAATTCAAAGGAAACAAACAGCAGAGGGTGCCGTTTCTTTTCCTTTTTTTTGCCCATGGGTTCCCAGATTGACCGGTACCCGGCCTGGCGGTTCCCTGTGCTCCGACTCCGAGGAGCACAACTAACTCTAATATCGTTAGTTACAACTAACTAACAAGGCAACTTCTCCTCATCTCCAGGCCATCTACAAGATGGTGGGCACGGTGATCATGATGCGTATGAACGAGGACGGGCTGACCCCGCAGCAGCGCGTGGACAAGATCTTCTCCAAGATGGACAAGGACCACAACGACGAGATCACCCTGGAGGAGTTCAAAGAGGCCGCCAAGTCTGACCCCTCCATTGTTCTACTGCTGCAGTGTGAGATGCAGAAGTAGGCGGAGGCCGAGGGAGCGAGGGAGGGAGGGAGTGATGGATGGATGGATTGGAGGGACGGAGGGAATGAGAGAACAAGGGAGGAGGACGGAGAGAAGGAGAGATGTGATGGGCAGTGGTGCTCAGTCAAAGAATAGATACTCCTGGTCTGGAAAAATATTACTCAACTGCTAGGGAAAGTTGTTCAGTCGCATTTGTACTTGAGCTACAAGTTCTAACCTAACGGACATATTACCAAAAGTCGCCTACATTTTCTTTTTAATATCAATACATTGCAAAAAAAAAAAAAGAACTACACCACGTGACTAGACTAAAAAGTCCGATCATTGATCAGCTCTGCAAGCTGATAAACAAAAAAACGAAAACAAAATAATTAATAAAGTACATGTACAAATACAAGTTACTGTCCACCTTAATAAAGTAAATGTCCACCACTGCTCTCCATTGAGAGGATGAGAGGAAAGCATAGGGGTGGTGCGGGTGGGGGTGGGTGTGTGTGAAGTCAACGTTTATTGAAACAGGAGTATGGCTTGAGAAAGATAGAATAATATTGGGGGTGATGTCGTCCTATCCTATACTAGCCCATATACCTCAACGCAATGCACTACACACGTCATTTGCAGCCTTGCAGGGACGTCTTATTGAGTGTTTAAATTGTAATCTGTTTTAGGCTTTGACCGCTCTGACCGCGCCGGTTTACAAACACACCTGATGCTGATGGACCGTCTGCCCTAAAGGAAAGATGTGAAAAGATAACAGTGAGCTTCAGAACCGCTTACACGTGGTCCATGGAGAGAAGAGAGCGAGATAATGAAAAACAATACCATGATCTGTGTGTGTGTGTGTGTGTGTGTGTGTGTGTGTGTGTGTGTGTGTGTGTGTGTGTGTGTGTGTGTGTGTGTGATGTGATGTGGGTGGGTGGTTGGGTGCATACATGCATGTGTATGTGTATAGGTGGGTGTTTGCATGCATGGTGGAGGTACAGCTCATGCTACAGTATATCGCAACTGAAAATATTTTCGCCCCAAGCCCATCGGCTTGGGGAGCCGTGGGTGCGTACAGTAAATACCCATGTTAAGTGTGTGTGCGTACGTTCACATTTCCATTATGGACTTAACCTCATGTCGACTTTTACTGTGCCTATATATGTTATGACTACTTGAGTACGAAAGAAAACCATTAATGCTCACAAACACGAGTGGAGCTACTTCAATTAAAATGCAATTCAGCTGGGTTATTTATAAGCGAGGCCGAGCCCCCCAGGTGATGCAGTCTACTCAAGACCCCGGTCCAGCAGATTAATGGGTTTGCTGGCTCTCTGATCGTTTTATGCATTCTGTGTTTGCTTAATGCCATCCGTGATTTAGCTGGCCCTCGAGGGAAACAAAAGTTGAACGCTAATAATGTTGCCTAATTTATCTGGCAACAAAGTATAAATCTGGCTTAATGGTGTAACCGTGTTAAATGTTAATGACTCTTTGTTGACAGACAAGTCACACGATACTAGCATAAACGGAGAAAGCATACTCTAGCCTCCCAGCATAATATAATATGCACGCTAGTTTGAACACAACCAGCAATTATTACAGCTGCTCAAACAGGGGTCAGGACTATAATTACAGGGCAGACAGACAGTGTTAGTATTCATCCAAAAGGCCAGAGCCCCCTTGAAATCCTGAAATAGGTCCGGCCATCTCTGCTCTTCCTCTTCCTGCCTTTCCTCTCCCTCATGTCTAAATGTCAGAGAGGAGGAGTTCTTTGATAATATGTGGAAAAGATGCTCTTAATAGCTCAGCTCTGCTTCCAACTGAAATCGATGTGAAAAGAATGAGCCTTTGGTCTTTGTGTGTGTGCGTGCGTGCGTCTACTTGCCGGGAGGCGCAGAGCATGCAAAATGTTACCTGTCCGGTCCTAATTAAGGTCACAGGACTGACGGTTCCCAAAAAAAGCTATTCTCTTCTGCCAGCCTATCAGATCTCTCCTTCTCCCCCGGCCAATAAAAAAGGGGCCATCCATGTCCCACTACTGCTGAAGAATGACAAACCCTGGCCTCCATTGGGCGATGTAATGTAATGATAAAATGAAATGTACATGATAATACGACAATAATCGTATTTATGAATATAAACGTATAATATGTATATGTATATGTACCACTAGCTTAGACCTTCTTTCATATAATGAATGAACAGCTACTGTACAGTGATTTGTGTACAAAGAATGTGTGTGTGTGTGTGTGTGTGTGTGTGTGTGTGTGTGTGTGTGTGTGTGTGTTTGTGCGTGCGTGCGTGCGTGCGTGTGCGTGCGTGCGTGCGTGCGAGGAATAAAGTGACAGAATGTGAACGGGCCTAATGTATGGTCTCTGTCGTACAGTGGTGTGCCATGCAAAACGTGAGCTTGTAGATCTGCTATTTACAGCGTGCAGCACAATCGTACGATGAAGTGTATACATTGGGCTTCTGTGTGTGTGGCCGCATTTTTACAAGCATTCACCCGTGTTTTTGTATGCGTGTTTGTGTCATTTTGTGTAAACAAAGATGCCTATAGTCTAATTTAACTTTGTAAATTAACACACGCTCACACCGAAGCACTGAGTATTAACTACTAAACTCTCACACTTAATGCTTTTTGTGCTCCGCTGGAATACAGTGTAGGCCTATATACTGTCTCTCCCGTAACGGGACGTGTTTTGTTCAGATATACACTGTAGTCTATACCGTTGCAGTTAGAGAAATAGTATTTACATTATATAGGTATCAGGTCATGCTAGTAATGAAGATGACCTGTTTGATAGCCAGGGAATTGAAGGTACAGATGCAGTCCTGTGTCACAATGCCACCCAGTGATAGGAAGTGTAAATGACATGCTTAGGAATGTGTAAGCGCTTTTAGGACCGTACAATGTATTGTAGGCCAATTTTCTTTTTCCCTTTTTACTTTATTTTGTATTTATTTTTTAAGAATGACAGACATGGCTGAAGAAAATCTAGAGGAATTGAATGTACCTTTGCAAATAATATTGTCTACTGTATGTTTCCTCTCTCAGTATTTTGTGCTACTTAATTGCTACTTGCCACATGTAAGACTGCTACCGCATGAAAACATAAATAGTCTTACACGATCCCGCAGTGACCACAATCCTTAACTGTATTGTTGCTTACATACCCCTTCACCTTTCTCTCCCATCAAAATAACAGTGAAGTGATTTTTGCTTAGTTTTTACATTTAAATCTCCTTGCTATTTAAATGCATAGTAGGCCTATCCAATTCCCCAGTCAGTCAGTAACAGTGACTATGACTATGTGCCAAAGACAGTATGACTGAGTGAAGGGACAGAATAAGAAGATGTACTCATTGAACCAGCTTCCTTATTATGGGGGCGAACATTTGGCAAAGATTTAATTCCACCGCTGAAAGAACCGCTGATTCTACATTGGAAATAGTCGATCTACAAGCTCTCAACACATCGCTTGAACTGTAGATTGTCTATTTTCTCAGCAAAGATAAGTGTAAAAACAACAGGTGGGGCCTAGTATAGAGCCCTGGGAGACTCCAGTCAACACAATATAGAGGGTAGTTTTGTTCAGCTTTTGATAATTTGTAAATTAACTATTTAGATATAGTAGCCTACATAATTATCAGTCCCATCATGTTTGGGGAAAGGTGCCGGACACAGACATATTGGAAGCTCTTTCCCATAATCTGTATGACTTGAATATTAATATTCTACTTTTTCACAGGGACTCATTTGTGCTCGGTTGAACAATATACGATTCTGTTCTCCACCATTTATATGTGATGTTTGTTCATGTACAGTAAATGCAACTTCTGTCCCGTTTACTTACATTGTTTTTGCTTTATTTTTGTCCAATACTGTTAAGCTTTTAGATCAAAAATGATGTAATTATTTTTCTTACATAGAATAAAAGACATGGATGTGGAAAAAAAATACAAAACAACATTGTTGCTGCTCTTTTGTGTGTGTGTCTGAGTTTATTTTGATTCTGTTTTCAATAGAACGTGCACGCACACCCAAGAGTGAGTCACCATGTAGCAATGATGTAAGATTACTGCAGTGATGTCACCCTTCAGGCTGTTGTCATGGTAACCAGACTGAGGCCATGAAGGTGGACACACTTTTATGCCACACACACACACACACACACACACACACACACACACACACACACGTGAGCATGCAGCGTGTGCGCGCGCACACACACACACACACATACACACACACACACACACAATGTTGAAAATTACTGAAGAGGAAATTAATTTTGCCTCTGGAATTAGCTGTCTGTCATTTAATTAATCTGGCCAGTAATTGAGAAATAATTGAAGAAAATAAATTATGGTTGACGCTACGCCTCAATACAGACATTCAGAACATTAATGTGTTCATATTCTATACTCCTGTTGATGAATTGAATACATAGAACCACAATGGAAACAATGAAGTCCCCAGGACTTTCGTGTGCTATCTGTTTAGCCAACATCTTTTTACTAATAAGGTTATTAAGGTATTCAACCAATCATTCAATTCACTTTTATATAACTTTCTTACTCTATCATAAATCAAACATCTATTTTACTCTGAAGGTTTTCAAACCTATTACACATTCCAAATACATATACTTTAATAATCATGGTATCTGATGTCTATCAAATACCAGATCGAACTGAGTCATCTTTATCAAAATGGCCACATTCATGGTCACAAGTATTGTTTTGGCCGTTATATATTACCGGAGCATAGTTTTCGCAGAACAATTTCAATTGAGCGGTATTACCGTACTGATTCTTAAACAAAAGGTATGTGGTAGGATGCATGTGGAGAACAAGCATCTATTCCACCTGTCTGCCCTGGTAGGGGTATACGTTGTGATCATTGACT
Organism: Protomyctophum bolini; assembly: GCF_963924005.1. Lineage (NCBI taxonomy): Eukaryota > Metazoa > Chordata > Actinopteri > Myctophiformes > Myctophidae > Protomyctophum > Protomyctophum bolini. The sequence goes on from NC_137878.1 coordinate 10,176,927, forward strand.
TCTTTCTTTTATTTCCAAGTAAGGAGTTATTTTTCCCCTACAAAAACGGTATACCACTTTCAAAAGTGGTATACCATTTTGAAAAAGTGGCTCATACCACTTTTAAAATGATATTGTGGCTTTATTTTATATATTTTATGGAGTCACAGACAGTAGGCCGACAGGAAATTGGGAGAGAGATGGGGGGGAAGACATGCAGTGAAGGCCGTCGGGATCGGGAGTCGAACCCGCGGCACACTGCCAGACTGGGTTACCATATAAAATAAAGGTGAAAGCCACAAAAAAAAACATTACAAAAATAAGTTTTTTGTGGTATACCACATACCACTTTTGATTGATGGCATACTGTAGGACCTTCAGTATACCCTCAATCAGATGAGGACCTACAGTGGAAAAGCAATTTTTCTGAAAAAGTTCGGACCTAGCGGGACTTTATTCGGCAATACAAAATTTGCCTGCCATGCCTTGTTCTTTTCTTAGACCAGGTCAGTAGTACATTCATGAAAACGGCTATGCCAACTCCTAAACAGCCCAATTAGGATGACTACAGACAATAACATTCTCTGCAGAGATTAATACATTGTCAGATTTCAAATTTAAACATGGATCTTTCCAAATAAGTATGGCCACGTCTGCATTTCTGTCATTAATATGTTAATGTTGTCACAACGGGCCATTGAGGCCAGTGCACCGGCCGGGGGCCTCGACTGCCAGGGGATCCTGGGGGCCCTGGACCTCGAAGCCCATCTACAATATAAAGTATAAATATATATTTACATGGAATATATATTTAATTTAAATATAGGTTAACGCTCAAAATTGAAATAAATCCACTCAGCATTCACGTCTATTAGACTATTAGAGCTATGGATTTTGTATTTAATTTAATTGCACTTTAATCAATAATGTAAAATGTCTACAGATGCTTTCTTCATCCACACATGCCTTACAACTTGAGTATCTTGTTTTCCTGCTCACTACTGCCTGTTCAGGGTATAGTGTGGGATCGGGAGGTGGGGGCCATGAAGGTAATTAGCCTACGAGCCTCCTTGAGTCTTAATCCGTCCCTGCACTTCAACTTACAATTTGGGCATTTAGCAGACACTCTAAAATCAGAGGGATTTACAGTAAGCAAGAACAACACATGGTAATACATCAAATTCATAGAAATAGTCATCAAGGATCATAAACAAGAGTATGCCATATATACACATACCAACGAGAATCTGTATGCTGGAATATTCAGGGTGAATATAGCAGCCAAAAGAATGAGACTTGCAGGACACTGCCAAAGACACCAGGAGCTGCCAGCCAGCAAACTGGTGCTGTGGGAACCAACACATGGGCACCGGTCACGAGGACGTCCCATACTAACATATATGTGGATGTACTCAAGAAAGATGCAGGAGCGCAAAGTACCAACGAGCTGGCCGGATGTATGGAGAACCGGGATGACTGGAAACGACGATGATAGGCTCGTCTGAGGACGACCTAGAGAGAGAGTTAAGCTAAGAACCCAACATCTGTCTAACAGTAGAATATATGTACAATGTATAATGAACCTATGAGTATGAGTATACACTAAAGAGTGCTATGTTTAAGTTAATTTGCATACGCCTGCAAGGTCGTCGAGGCATGGTGCAAGTGCTACGGCAAGTGCTACGGGCACTTCACATACACTACCGTCTCAGCAGAGATGAGAAAACATTAACATTTGAAGTGAATGAAAGAATGCAGACGTGATGTGATTTTATGAAAGCACACACTCACGATTAACAGAGAATAATAGCTAAGGCCAGAGCCTTTGGCCACCGTACTGTAGATGTGTTGTGAGTCTCTGTGTCGTCGTGTACACAGGACCCACCCAATATTTCATATTGATGAGATTTTACACCTGATTTTATTTTCTTTAGCCACGTCACTTAACCATGCACAACATGCAACTGTCATTTTATATAGACTACCTGTTGCTGTTTTTATATGCTCAGGGCGGAGCCTCACAGGCAGAGTTGGACTATATTCGTTTGATTGCACAATTAAAAGTTCTGAAATGCAAGAACTATAGCCACCAGCACATGGATTTGGTGAGGTGGAAATAAGTGAACTATATGTGCTCAGGTCAGGACGGAGCCTCACAGGCAGAGTTGGACTATATTCATTTGGTTGCACAATTAAAAGTTCTGAAATGCAAGAACTATAGCCACCGCGCACCAGCACATGGATTTGGACAGGTGGAAATAAGTGAACTATTATGTGCAAAAGATTTGGGCTGCCTTGCCTGCCTACTGTTATTACAATTGATTCATTCAGGGACTGGACTTGTGTGTGCTGCATCGAATGACAGTACCACATACTGTACATACTGAATGCATTCAGTTACTATAATGCAGTAGCCTACTGCATGCGATACTGAATGCACAGTATAGCCGTATAGGCCTAGCTGGCTACTGGACTGCAGACAGAGTGCAAGGGGACTACGGCAATCTAAATATCACTCCGGCCTGCACAAAGTTACTGGTTGAATGGTTATCAGCCTAGATGTTCCTGAAGTTACATAGAAACCACCTCTAGCCCCACCTGTGCCTTTTCGTCCATCCACTGTATAGCTCTGGGAGTTACAGTATGGCAGAGGGAAGGAAGGTCACAGATGTGGCTAGGTCACCTCTAAACCTCTGGAATCATAACAACTTAGCTACCAACAAAATTGCAACTGAATCTTGCAATGCTACCTCTGACCCCCCCTTCGATCGATACTGTTGTTCAGCAATGGTGTAGGAATGACCGTGTTAGTGGCTGTACAGTATTGGTAAAGGTTAACCAATGGTATGTTTATTCACCAAACGAGCACTACCAACTGGCATGAATACAGGAAGCTCTCTACTCCCAGCACAGACTTCAGTTCACTGGAAAAATGGCAGCCTTTTATACCCAGCTGTAGCTAATGAGAATGGACTATACCATTTACAGGGGTGTGAGAACATACCATAAATACATAAATATCCTTAAAAACCATACAAATGTTACAAGTTTGTGAACTACACAAGTTATTATGTCCTTCACACTACAACATAAATAAGCAATCACAACAGCACATCTTAACCCTCTCTATATCCTGACATGGTCCAGCCCAATTAAATTATCCTTACTGAAACACATCACAGGCAATTGTTAGGCATTCAATCAAACCTCAACAATAGAACTCCACATTATTGCACTTCCCAAACATATTGCATCTATAATAACCCACATTGCACTTGCCCCTCATGTTTGTTAATCACCAAGCATTTCCCCAGGTGGAACTCGTTGGCTGAGAGGCCATGTTAATAGGCTTGATTTCAGAAAATGTGCTTATTTAATTAAAGTGCTGAAGGCAAATCGTATTAATTTATTACATACATGTTTTCTAGGGGTATTAAGGGCTGCTGAATCCAAATCTGCTGTATGTATAACTAAAAAATGGATGCTAAGCCCTCAAAATGGACCATTTGAAGATGGCGGCCACCACTATACTGAAATATATTCCATAGCACGCACGCACGCGCACACACACACACACACACACACACACACACACACACACATTATTTACCTTTAAAAACCTTTACCTTTACTTACTGTGTAAAACTGAAACTAATAAATGCTTTTCACGCATAACGTTAACCTCTGTTGTACTGTCACAATTAGATCTGATAATCTGATATCATAATGATGTGTGACTGAGTGGCATAATTCACTCCCCTGTTTTATTACCGTTAGTTGGGTAAAGAGATAAGAAATGTGGGTGGATGATTTCCATGAAACCATGTGGTTTCAAGAGAATAACCGTCCGATACACAGCTCAGCATATTTCCTGTCAGTAGGCTGGGGTGCAAAACCCAAACTCAACTGTACTACACCATGCCATACATATTAGGGATATGAACGAATTGGACATGCGTGCTACCATCCTTACTCTATCAGATAATTCCAATTCCTTTCTCCATCAGGACAGGGAGACAATGACATAAAACTTAGGGATTGTGGCTTTAAACATGTGAACTGTAAAGCCAAACAAAAATCTCAGTTGAGCAAAGTTTGAGTTTCAATGCTTATAGTTACCCATACTACAGCTGTTCTATCACACATATTTTAAGTCAATGTCCACACGAAGTTCACAAGGACACAAACATTACAGGTGCAGATAGGTTACATTTACAAACATACATGGCATGGCACATGTTTTCATGTTACAACCAGACTCAGCAGCGTCTCGACTCTCACACGACGGTCGTCTGACACTGACAGTCATGTTTCAAGGCTACCACTATTATAGACGTATATAATATAGATTATATACGTCACTCTCCACCATATATACACAACGGCAGGATCATAGAGGTTGGTCTGTGCACTTCACCCAGTGGTGGCCACAAGAGGGAGGTGTAACTACTGGTATACAGTCAAACTCCTCTATACCATACAGAGGTCCCTTTTCCACCTTGGTTCCCAGTGGGAACCGGTTCAGTTCTTTTTGGTTTTTAGTCCATGAGCCAGAGCTCCAAAATTGAAACGTTAATTATGAATTGAGTGTGCAAAACCATACCTATATTAGATTGTTATCACCATTAAACTTCCCCAATTGAGTACTTACACGAAGACAATGATTTATTGTATTACACATTTTACATATTTGAATATGCAAATGAGGCATTATGTAGGAAAATATGAAAAATAATAACAAATATGAAAAAGCTACTACTGTGGAAGGGTAATCATGTATTAATTTACTTGTATTGATCCTATAAACAATTTAATGTAGGGTATAGTTTGCCCACCAATTTTGGAGCTCTGGCTCATGGACTAAAAACCAAAAAGAACTGAACCGGTTCCCATAGGGAACTAACCGGTGGAAAAGGGGTCAGAGTGTATGGAACAGTAGGCTACAGTGTGTTGAATGAAGGCCATCAAGCCATGATTGGAGTGAAGCCTTAAGTTTGGATTAAAAAGGACTATAGCCAAATGGCCTAAGATTTTGACTATGGTATAGATTTTATCGATTTTGATATTTTCAATCTATGAGAGTCTAAGGCTTCATTTCCCTGAGGGTGGAGGACGGACACCAGCTGAGACCTTACTTTATAGGGCATAAGTATTAGATAAGTGCAAAATATTAGGTACTTACCCTGAAGCCCCAAATGTTAGAGAGGGTCTACAGGGTGCTTGTGGAATATTAGTCCGTAGTTTTCAATAAAGAAGTGAATTAATCCTGTTTGTGGCCGGTCTTAATTAGAACCCTGGGTTCTAATGTTCCCTGGGTTCTATGCTCCCCACTTACCTAGTGTTAGGATTAGGGTTCAGGCTCAGGGTTAGGGTTATTGTTTTTTTTATAGCGCTTTTCCAAGTGCTCAAAGCGCTTTACAAATTATGGTCCATTCATTCATACATTGGGAGGTGAAGCGGCGAGACGCCAGCATCCTCACTTCCCACACCAATGGTGGCGAGCTCACACCGACCAACTCATTGGAGGCAGTGTAGGGTTCAGTGTCTTGCCCAAGAACACTTCTACATGTGGACAGGAGGAGCCGGGATTTTAACAGCCGACCCAGGGATCATTGGATGACCGCTGCTCTACCTCCTGAGCCACAGCTGCTGTGTAAGCTATAGGGAACAAAGAGGAAAATAGAACCTGGGCAACATACGTACAGTATGGTCCTAAACTACATACTAATACATTGCACACAAGTCCTCATTTGGGGAATCCGGGTAATGTATTAAGCACATTAGATTTTGAATTTGTACATGTTTGGACTCGGAGTCCTATTAAGGTCTCTGCTGCTCTCCGACTCGTCCTCCACCCTCAGGGAAGTTATAAGCCTATACTCTCGGATATTGAAAATGTCAAAATCGATCAATACATCTACGAGAGTCTAAATACTAGGCTAATAACCAACCTGAGGTTTACCGTTATTATGGTCTATCCTCCTGCTAGACCTAAGTCAAATCTCGTGTCCGAAACAACAAGCAACACTTGCTGTGGGCTGTGGGTTGGGGTCACAGTTATACACTAGCCAATGAACAGGCAGATAGAGGATTCTGCGTATTAACCATTCCCCTAGCTGCATAGCATACTGTGAGTGATGAATGAATCAAACAAAATACATTACGTTTTATTGATGAAGGATTTAGAATGATTAAATTGGACAAGAATCCGCCTGACGCCTGAGTCTATATCGGTTTGCTGCATGTCAAATCTCACCTGAAGTCCCCAAACAGGGAGCCAGCTGATACGGGGACAAACAACACTTTGTATTTTTGGCCCAAGCCTCTTGTCTGTTAATGACAGACAAGAGGCTTGGGCTGCTTAGCAACCGTTCCCCGAGTATACGCTGTGAGTGTCCACTTCTACGAAGTGCTGGGGAGATGGGGGGGGGGGGGTCAAAAGGCTGGTTTAGGGATATTAATCTCTTTGAGAGAAGGTCCTTCTCTTAAAGAGATTGATCACTTAAGAGAAGTACCAGGGGGAGGAAAGAACGTTTGTCAGGCAAAATGTACTGAGGGTTCTGGGCTCATTTTTAGGCCTGACTGTGTGCTGCATTTAGCACAGATGTGAAAAGATGCCAATGAACCTATTTTTCCATGCACTTGGCATACAACCTCTGTTTTAAGCCAAGGTTAAAACCATTATTTCCCCATTAACTATACTTTTAAGCCCGCCCACACACGCCCACACACACGCCCACGCCCACGCCCACACACACACACACACACACACACACACACACACACACACACACACACACACACACACACACACACACACACACACACACACACACACACACACACACACACACACACACACACACACACGTGATGATTCCCTGACAAAAGATTAATCGACAGAGATCTCCATTGATACGACTGCACCATTCTACTATCTAATCCCAATCATGTTTAGCATCACCACCTGTCAGGGGAACTATACACTCTCCTCAACTAAACCGCAAAATATACTGCAGAGGGTTAATTGTGCTGACAGCCCAGAGCAACAGTGGAATCAGGACATATTAAACGGACGATGTGTCAGTAAAGCCCATATAGGATTATCAAAGACCCCAGCCACCCCAACAATGGATTGTTTCAGCCAACATCTGGCAAGAGGTCTGTTCTCCAGCCTCAAAGCCTGGCTCCAGGACAGTTATTTCCACCAGGCATATTTATTTATGAACAATACACACTAAAGGCCTTTGGCGGTCAGCCTGTCACACGCACGCACGCGCGCACACACACACACACACACACGCACGCACGCACGCACGCACGCACGCACGCACGCACGCACACGCACGCACGCACGCACGCACGCACGCACGCACGCACGCACACACGCACACACACACGCACACACACGCACGCACGCACGCACGCACTTAGAGGCAGCTGTGCACATACAATCACAGGCAAACTTGCAAACATACTGTAGGCAGTAGGCACAGCCCCTACACACAGCATATTCAAGACAGGGGCAATTTGTGTTACAATGCTAAAACAAATCACATGCAATCCTTGCAGGGGCTATATCTCCAAGGTGCATATAGCTTACTGTAAAAAGCTAGCTGTTTATACTGCAGTCTATGATGCAGCAGAATGTCCCATATGAGCCTCTAAGGATTACCGATTACCTCCATGGCTCTGTGTTACATAACAATTGTGTGTAAGAGGAGGAGGCGGTTCTGCATAAGGAAGCAAGTCTGTGATTGGTCAGTAGGAGGACAGCTGGGGAATGCAGGGAGCAATGTCACTGAATGAGACAGAGAAGGAGGGGTGAGAGAGAGAAAGAGAGAAAATTAGAGGGCGTGTGTGTGTGTGTGTGTGTGTGTGTGTGTGTGTGTGTGTGTGTGTGTGTGCGTGTGTGTGCGTGTGTGTGTGCGTGTGTGTGTGCGCGCGTGTGTGTGTGTGTGTGTTCTGTCAGATAGACTGAGGACAGCCAGAGCACTGCATCAGTTGGGGATTGCTGCATTTAACAGACAGGGCCACCAGCAGCAGTAGAGAACTGGACCAGCTTTGGATTGTTTCTGTGTATGTATCTGTACATGTGAGAGTGTGTGTGTGTGGGTGTGTTGTGTGCATGAATGTATAAGTGAGAAAGAAGTCAGGGGAGGGTGTGTGTGTATATGTACACACAACATTTGCGGATTGATTTAAAACAAGGAAGGAAATTGTGTTTCACATACACAGCAACCTTGTTTTAAGGACTGGACACTGGGGTGTCCTTAAACACCTCAGCCACGTCCCAGAGGACAGGAGTTGAGAAAGTAGAAAGAGAGACGACTCCAGCAGTTTGGATCACAGTGGGGATTCTATGGTCAAGATGAGTTTGGACCCTGTACGGACACTGACCGGGCAGGTCGAGGAGCTCAAAGTGTCCCCTGCCTCCAACGGAGACAGCAAAGGACCCTGGGAAGAGAAAGCGGAGTTTGACCAGGACAACCTGGGTCTCACCACCAAGCCAAAAATGGTAGGTCGGTCTCTTGTACGGGCATGCAACGTATCCTTTGGTTTGGTGCACCTGTTTGATGAATATACTGTAGTTATATCCACTTATTCCGAGGACAAACATTCAGTCACTTTGTTTTCAGTGAAAGGATTTGTTGTACTGTAGGCCTACAGGGAAATACAAGTGGAACCTAGTATAGACCCCTGGGAGACCCCGGTCAACTAAGACGTATAGGGATACAAGCTGCTCCTCCCATCTCTATCCTTATTTCTCCTCCTCTCCTCACTTGTTTTGTCCTCCTCTCAACCCCGATTGAAACGTAGATCCGATGTGGGTCATGTGGAGGAAAGGAATGTCTGCTAACGTGAGAGAGCAGCGGTACCCAACCATTGATTATTATATCTGACGAAAGCCCAGACCTCCCCCCAAATGCAAGTGCGTACACACATATGCAGGCAGTGGCACGCATACAGAGTCACAGAGACGGTAAACAAACACAGAAGCTACAGGTTAACGTTACTGTGACTGGCATGAACTTACAGTATATCACATGTAAGTGATACTTACAGTATAAGATAACAGAAACAGGAGAATTAGGCTTTGTTCAGACTGGCAGCTCAAATCGTACATCATCATCATCTCATTCCAGCCAATCACAATTTGCGCCCTCACCTTCGTCATCAACGTTTGTGTTACGCAATGTTTGTGTTTACACTTTACACAAACACTCGAAATTGTCCATTCATTGTCAATGGCATTTCATGTTTGTGTTTCGTTTGGGTTACACACACCAAAAACTGGACATATAGGAGGGGCTATCGGCACCCCCTCAAAAATAAATAAACTGTAGGCAGTGAATCACCTTTCTATGGGAAAAGTGAGTTTACCTGAAAGATGGATTTTCAGGCCCGTTTTGAAAGGTAGCCAGTGATTGGCTTCCTTCAAGGGACCGTGTCAGGGCATTCCACCCTTTAGTTGCAGTGCATGTTTGTTCTATAGGCTGGGTGGTACCAGAGTGTTGTTGTGGCTGTGGGTGTCACTCACTTGATGAGGTCAGTCAGGTATGAGGGTATTGAGGGCAGAGCCTCTTTGGCTATCTTGATAATTGATAATGAATTGCTTAATAACCCTGTCTATATGTGTGAGCTCAGAAGGGACAGTGTGAGTGAGTACGTGCCACAGAGTGAGCAAGACATAGTGTCAGTGATGAGAGAAAGAGAGTGAGAGAGTCACTGATTATTGACTTGATTGATTGGGATACTTTGAGAAAACATATAGGCTTAATAAGAGACAGAAGAGTGTGGAAGCCGGTTACTAACAATGTTTTCCCAAATTCCCAGTGTAACCTTGTAACTTTGCACACCATTCTTTTGGTAAAGAATGACCTTATTGAATAAATAAACGACAACGTTTCGATCTTGATAGATCTTCGTCATATCGTATCGTATACTGACCTGACGAAGGTCTATCAAGATCGAAACGTTTATTTATTCAATAAAGTAATTCTTTACCAAAAGAATATGGTGTGCGGGCCCTATACCTCCGTCCATATAAGAAAGATCACCCAATCTGAAAGATGGACAGCTCCAGGTCGGGAGGTTTACATGCTGTTTATAGCAGCCACATCACCATGCATCTACATACTGGACGGGGCACAGCGGGACAGAGAGACAGGCTGGGGGGTGGTGGACGCTGCTGGGGAGGGAAGGTGGGGCAGGAGGATTAAGTTACAGAGAGAGAGAGATACCGAGAGATTGGAAAGGCAAGCTAAAGGGCAGGTATGGGAGCTAAAGGTAAAAGCTGACTAATCTGTTCTGTGCTGGTGCAGGATTAGTGTGGGTGGGCTGCACACTGGTGTATTTTCAGACTCGTTAAGATCCAACGCTTAAAGAGCAGCGATTCTAACCTCCTGTCAGTCAAAAGTCTAAAGACCGACTGCAGTGAAAATACGACACCGGCCAGTCCGTCACTGTACACCACAACAAACAGACACGTGTGGACCAGCTTGTGTGACCTGTGTGTGTGTGTCACAGTGTGTGTGTGTGTGTGTGTGTGTGTGTGTGTGTGTGTGTGTGTGTGTGTGTGTGTGTACATGTGCTTATAATATGTGTTGTGTTGCACTTTTTGTAAAGCAGTTGTATTTTCAGTCTTAGTACTGTATTAATAGTATGGATTATTCTGTGTATGACAGGCTACAGTCACAGTGAAATCCATTAACAACCAAGAGGATTATATAGCATTAGATTAAAATAAAAACACGGACAAAGACAATATGCATAGAAAATGATTTAAAAAAATGAGTAAAACTCACCGTTGAATATCTACTGTAGACCATTGTTAAATATCTAACAATCTCTTTCTCTCTCCCTCTCTGATTTTTAACAAGCAATCAGCATCAAGTAAATGAACCCCCCTAACCTCTCTGCTGGTTACACGCTAGCATGGAGGGCTTTCATACCATGGCTTTGATCCAGCTACCGTTTAGAGTGTTTGGGATTAGTCCAATCACTTCTCACAAGCCAAGCGGCCCCAGTCATCCGTTGGTGCACCCTTTATAACCCAAAAAGTACACTGAAAAGCTTGGGAGAGACCCCGCGTAGCCGAGTGGGAATTGGTAGGCCACCGGTTCGGTCCCGTCACAGTCACACGACCCCTAACACCAACCATTTTTTTACCGAATGTTTGCCTGCTAGGGTTCATGTTCACTCATTTAAGCTTTCACCAGATAGTCTCAGCTCACTTCAGTCCATGGCTGACTCTTGGATAAGATATGAGACTGAATCATCCACTGCTTCTATAATCAATACATAATCGACTAGATGCTATTGCTAGAGCAGAACCACATGCTCTGGTCATTATCAGCATAGGGATTTTTGACCTTTTGCTGTGACCTCGGCCGTTGGCCTATTTTGAATAAATATAATAATAAAAAAAGAAATGCAGATCCAGATACCACTCCCAATTCTTATGGGTGTTGCGTTGTTAATTGTGGACAGTTCTCCACAGACAGACAAACAGACAAGGGTAATTATAATACACTCATGCCATTGAGTGCATTATGTAATAAAGGGCCAAAGTAATGACCCAGAAATGTAGTTCCATTTGATAACATCTGTGTTTGGAGAAAATTAAAAGTCTTACTCTTTGGATAAATTAGTACTTTTCAGTTCATGCTTCATATCCATATGAGTAAAATGATAAATCACATGGGTGATTTATTTTTTATTTTTAGAACACAGTTCCAGTTCAAACGCCGCTGTGAGTGACCTAGGAATAGCGCCCTCTATCGACACTGGTGTCAGACTTCAGTGCTCAATACTGTAAAAGCAACGCTAGCATAGAATTCGACAGTAGATACATTAAAACAAACGTTTTCTCAGGCTATTCTCAGTAAGAGTGCTAATGTATCAACCTGCCTGTCAAGACTCACGTTATCAGGACCATTGTTTTGTTCACCCTTACGCACTGTGTCTGAAATGAATGCTCAGACTGCTGGCCCTTTCACTCTAAATATAACCTCTCTCTACCTCTGCCTCACTTTCCCCTGTTGGTCCCTCCGCAGTCCGCACTTTACCTATCTGAAGTTCAGATACCCCTTCTGTCTCTCTCATCACATCCTTATGTTTCAATTGCACAGAAATGTAATTAATCAATGGAACTGAAGACTTTTAACCTGCTAGTGCTTACATAATGTCACTTCAGGAGTGTACACCGGTGAAATACATCACAGTCAATTGCTAGTTAATCATGGCCCACAGATCAAAGATTTGCTACGAGAAAAAAATAAAAAAAATACAAAATAAATAAAATAATAAAACATTTTAAACCGTTGCAGCAATAAAATAGCAGGGATCTGAATTACCCAGTCGCAGGTTAGCTGATAAAGACAGAAAGGCCTTTCTCACTGCAACCACATTGACATCAATATTGCTGCCGTCAACGTTTTTTCCTGCCTAATTCTGAACCAAATGAATCCCTTGCTTGCTTCGGAACTGGAAACAAAAAATACTTGCGTGTCACTACTCAGGTTGGAAGATGCAGATGTGATATAAACCATCATGAACGGAACCAGCGTTCTAGAACCAAAGTTCTTTTGGTGGAAAAGGGGCCTCCGATATAGCACTAGCACTGTGGCCGCGGAGCAGTGAGAAATTACACAAGGTTCCAAAGATCACGGCTTTGATCCGTGCACCATCCAATGTGTCTCTGAGCAAGGTAACCTTAACTCGATCCGCACATAAGAACATCAACTAAAATAATATGCCATGTGTTTAATGAGTTTTTAACGAGTCAATTAACAGCCACTGAGCTGAAAAAAGACCACGGATTATAGATGACTTAAGAGATGTTATTCATAGAGGACAATTAGTGGATACACTACACCAAAGGTCTCATACAGACTACATCTGACCTCCAGGCTGTGGCATTGGTCAGTATAGCACACAGCGTTCGATCTATTCAAGGATGCACAAATCACAATGTTGTTATAGATCATACATGAGGATATTTCAAAATACTTGAAACCATAATTTATGTAACCAGATTGCTGGTTACATTCAAGGTTCAAGTTGGGAGGCTAGCATAATAAAATACATGCAATTCATATACAGCTCCTTCTCAAAAAATAAATAAAATAATAATAATTGCAACTGCAGGTCGCATTTACTATGAAATCGTATTTCCCGTCACTCAGTCACTCAATATCCCCATACATGGGAATGCCCCCATATATGGTGCCCATGTCTCGTGACATCACGTGACATCATCAGGGATGGAGATTCCAGCATCTGCATACACTTGTCAACATACTGAAGCAAAAATATCCTGGTAGATGGCTGTGTTTGACTCCAGTGTGAGGTCTTTACTGTCCGTGATGATTTGGGGTGCCATGATGTGATATGCTGGTGTTGGTCCACTGTGTTCCAGAGTCAACACAGCCATCTCTCAGGATATTTTACTTCAGTTTCAGTATGTTGACAAGCTTAATGGAGATGCTGATTTTCCTTTCCAGCTCGATTTGGCATCTGCCCCACAGTGTCAAAAGTTTCAAAACTACTGACCATGGTATTACTGTGCTTAACTGACCAGCCAACTGGCCTGACCTGAACCCCACAGAGAATCTAGGTTGTATTGTCAAGAGGAAGATGTGAGACATAAGACTCAATACAAAGCTTACAGCTGTTATCAAAGCAAACCACCTCAACATTGCCACAGGTTGATCACCTCCATGCCACACCTCATTTCTTTTCTTTCACCTTTATTTATTCAGGGAAGTCAATTGAGAACCAGCTCTCTTTTACAATGACGCCCTGATTACACTATACATACTGTAACATACATTTGAACACAAATACATTACAAGAAGAAAAAAAACTATGTGAAATCAAGTTCTTCAGTTTTGACTGATGTTGATGAAATAATTTGTTAAAAAGTAGCCCAGACCAACCAGCCTATTGACTGCACACATTAATATACTTTTCAGATGGCCAAGATCTCTGGATTAAAATATCTTGTGTGGGGAATATTCTAATATTTTGACATAGGATTTTCTGATTTCCGTGAGCTGTATGCCATAATCATCAATATTTCACTTTATGCGCAATGGATCGAGAATATATGAAAGTTTCACTTTTTGAATTATATTACGGAAGAAAAATTACTTTTGCACAATATTAAAGTTTTTGAGAAGGAGCTGTAGGCCTGTATTAAAAAACAAGAAGAATAATAAAAAAAGAGGATACGGAATAATTAAGAATAGCTTTGTGAACTAGCGCTTATACAGTGCTTGAAGATGTGTGCAAAGTTCTTACTCTAGGTTATCAACGTGTAATTATGAATTAAAAATATTGTGTGCATGCAGCATGCTGTGTAAAGTGTCCTATGCCCGTGTCCATTGTAAAAAACCAGTGCTGTGTGAATAAAAGTGAGTTTGAACTGTCATTTTGCTAAGGTGACAGGGAGACGAACCCGGAAGGTGGAGGGAGGCATATTCTTTGTAAGTATACATGCCAAGTGGAGGTCAAAGGTCAATGCCATATGGCTGCCTGTGACCTCTTAACCTTTCACCTCCTTCATTAACCCTGTCTGTCATGGATGTGTCACATGCCTGAGGACACAACCACTGAACTAACCAATCATTTCATCAATGCATCGTGGAGTGTGGCGTACGGGCATGATTTTTGTATTCTACACTTAAGTAGAGTACTTGAGTAAATGTATATAATTACTTTCCACAGCTGGAAGTGTACTCGTTTCATTTCATTATCATGGTTTTCCTTAACCTTTCAAGACCTGAATAGATTTCCTCTGTGGTATATTGACAAACAAAAGTATGTCATATACTGTATGTTTATCTGTGTTTGGTACAAACACTCTTATATGTCAGCCTGTGTTTGTACACACACACACACACACACACACACACACACACACACACACACACACACTAGTAGTGCTTTAAGTAGTGCTTAAAGTGCTTTTGTGAAGCCCAGTGTCAATATTTTGCTTATACCGTACATGACTCAAACATAACCGAAAATATTAATTCTAAAAATGTATTCAAGTCAATTAATCAATACATCTATTTTAATTATTGCCCTATACTACTACTACTACTACTACTACTATATTTTGTACTTTTTAGCACTTTTTACAGTGTAACATAAATAAAGTTTATATTATAATTCCGAGTTCCATTGTCTGTGGATTGCAGCGCATGCATGCATGAGGAAAATGTTCACACAGAAAATTATGATTGCATTTGCCTCAGTATTCATTTATATGTATCTATCTTCTATGACTTAAAAATCACTTTTTGGGCATAATTTGTCAAAATGGTTTAAGCAGCGACAAGAGCCTATCCCTATATCTACAAGCTTAAAATGCATGTTCTGTATTGTATTTGTTTTATTTTATTACTTAATCAAAATCAAATGTGTTTGTGCATGCGTGCGTGTGTGCATGCGTGAGAGAGTGAGAGTAATTAGGTAATAGTCAGTTGGAACCATGCAGTGCAGAACTGTTGTGACTGGGGAACTGTGCCAACTACAAGGACAATTGTGCAGGGCAAGAGACTGCCTATGGCCTATTTACTGAGCCACAGTATGCAGCCATCTGCGTTCATAGGCAAACACGCATGTGCACGCGCAACCACACAGGCACACACGTGTATACATGCACACATACGGTATACACATGCACGTTCAGCAAGCAGGACTGAATGTATGAAAGTCACAAATTGACCCAGCAGGCATCATTCAGGGGTAATTTCTATAAGAGAATAAATAATAGACTTTGACGTTTAAATTAAGTCACTGACGCTTAAACTCACATACTGTAGAGTATGCCGGTGCAGTCAGTCAGTCAGTCAGTCAGTCAGACACACACACACACACACACACACACACGCACACACACACACACACACACACACTCCCTTTTCCGTCTGTGTTCTAAATGTGACCCCCCACCCCCTCTCCTCCCACCGAACTAAACGTACGTCAGCGCCCAATGTGGACACCTGTTTGGCATGCACCCCAACCCCCCCCCCCCCCCCCCCCCCTGTCAGTATACCCTGCCAAGTTGTGCCAACACACACACACACACACACACACACTTCACCGTTACATCTTGTGTACAGGTACAGAAGAGTAAAATTGGTTTTTGTTTGGCTCTTTCGGACATTGTACTAGCATTGATAAGACTATTAGACTATTAATAATACATAATACAGTAAGTTAAAATACTGTGTATATATACGTAACCTTTCCACTATTAATGTTGTGATTGTGAACCTATACTCATGTTAACCTATCATAATTTTGTGATAAATGATATCTGAGTTTGAGTGTTGTACAGTAAGAAAAATCACACCAGTGTGAAGTGAGGGGCGCTCTTATCATTTGTGTTTACGTAATGTTTGTATTTACACACAAATACTCAAAACTGGCCATTCATTTTTCAATGGCATTTAATGTTTGTGTTAGGACAATGTTTGTGATTACACACACCCTTCAACCAATGTTTAATGCTTAAGGTGTTAAAAAATATGAAATATGTTGTGAGTTGGTCTTACTTCTGGATCGACATCTAATGTAAACATATGACCATGCAGTGGTCTAGGACTCTCCAAAATAGGTATCGCACCGGACAAAAAAATCTGGCATCGGCCGAGCTCTACACACGAGCAGACATGATGTCATTCTTGTCGTGTTCTCTTGTAATAAGGCAATGTCCACACAGATACCGTACTGTTCTGTAGGCTGTATTCACTCACGGGAACATACATAGTCACATCCTACTACTCCTATATGCTATCTGGTTGTCATAGTAACGCATAGAATCACACCACAGCATAAAATAGATATCACCACATCTCCCATTTTTAGAGAGCAATGGTATAGACTTTGGCTCATCAGACCTTAGAGGATTATTTTGCATATTTTGTTGAAAGATCGGTCCCTGTCTAATGCTATAGGGAATAAGAGCATTAACTCAAGCAATGATTAGTAACTAACTACAATTCTCAACACAGCATCGAATAGATATCACCACAATTATGATAATGACAGGCTCCTTCACTGTATTGTATTGGATGCTGTACTGTATAATTAGTTAGATAGTTAGTTTTTCTCCGTGCACAATTTTGCGCCCGGTTACTTAAAGTATATCACTTTGGAGATTGTTGTACTATATTTTATGTACTTTAGGGGTATCATAGATGTATTAGTGACTGTTCTGCAAATTGACATTTTTTTAATATTAATTTTATTTTGGTCTCTTGGCCAGTTCTCACTTGAAAAAGGGATTCTGTCTCAACGTGTTTTTACTGGTTAAATAAAGGTTAAATAAAGAAATAAAAAAATGGACAGCGAACACTGACACATGAAGCCAAAAATGGTTATAAATGTGTAGCTACAGGAGTTTTTGCATGTGTTGACGCAGACAATGCATGCTACAGAAAGTGTCTTCTAAAACCCCACTGTAGCATGTGCACACAGTGAAATGAAACAGGCCTTGCACCCATACCTACTTTTCCTATTGCACGTATTTTTAAAATCTCCCAGCATCCAGCATTCAGTGTCAATATAGGATGTCAAAATCCATTGAACTCTAATTCATTCCCTGCACTTTGATTCATACGATTTTTGTATTTATTTTATTTTGTTTGGTTTATTGTAGTTTTTCTCCTTTCTCCTCTCCAGCCCAAACCAGAGAACGCAGTGACCATTGCCGTGTCTACGCGGGTCCTGTTCCGCACGGAGCGCGAGCAGCAGGTGTACGAAGAAAAAGGGGTGGAAGAGTACCTACAATACCAACTGGAACACGAGAACGAACCCTTCGCCCCGGGACCTGCTTTCCCACTTGTCAAGGTCACTGTACATGCCCTCTGAATAAGTGTACAAATGCATTCTTACACGCACCCACCCACGCATTGAAATGTAATGGAACCAATTCTAGTTGTCCCCACTTCTGTGGTCCCTGCGGAATCACAGAAGCAATTCATTTCACTGACTCACAGGCTGTGAATCAGTGAAATTAATTGCTTCTGTGACATTGCTTCTGTGACATTAATGCCTGTCAGCTGTGAGTCACAGCTGACGGGCATTAATGTTGTCAGATACTGTAGGCTAAAGAAAGTGGCTCATTGCCAATGTCATGAGTTTGATTAGAGGTTGACTGCTTAATTGCTACTGCCTTTGTTGTCTCCCGACAGGCACTGGAGGCTGTGAATACTCACCTGAGAGAACTGTACCCGGCGAGCGAAGAGTTATTCGATATTGTTCTGGTGACCTACAATCATGCACATGTTGGGATACGACTCATCAACACCATCAACCATCATAGTGAGTCTGACAAAACATATACATGCACATGCATTATGCAAGATTTGACCTGGTCACGATTGCCCACTTCCCAATGTAAACATAATCGGTCCCATTTACATACTACAGTATTCTTGTCTTTCAATATACTGACTCTGGGAGCGTGGAGGTAAAACAAGTTGGAGGTGTTTTTGATTGTTTTCTGGGACAGTCTGGAAAAAAACAACTTTACAGTAGTCAAGGTGAAATCACTAAAATAGGGGGAAACACCAAAAATAACCTTAAATGCACTGACACAAGCTCTAGTCTGTCGCAATACAAACAAGTGCATGAACAGCTGACTGTCAGATCCTTCCCATAAAACTTCCCACAAATGTCATCTTCATCACAGGCTATAGCACGGTCACGTACAGTGGAGGCTTCATTTGTCTTGTGGGACATCAGAATCGGTCAAAAGGCTTGAAGTCGGTTGTTATATTTAAAAAAAAGAAACGTGCCGTAGAGCAGGAATCAAAGTAACAGAAGAAGTCGCTCCAGATGCTGCTTCTGTGTCTGATCTCTCTAGTGGCTATTAACCCTGACCTTTCCTGCGGAACCTGACTAAACAAACTATGTTATTGGGATAGATAGGCCCTGCAGTGAAAGCAAACACTAGAACAACATGGGGGGTATAGAGGGTGTATCGCACAGAAAGAGACAAGAGATAACCTGAGATACGTTTAAATCTGCACGTGGGCAACATCTCTGATTTTATGTCTGAGCAATGATTTCACGAGAAGGCTGGCTTATCAAGGAGACAGAGACTGATAGGAGGAGTGTGCACATGCAGGTGTGGTGCGAACCCAAATCCAACACATAAGTCATAGTTAGTAATTGGGTTCCCTCATCAGTCCCCCCCGTGTCCCCCATATACTGTAGGTTTGTTTTTTTGTTTTTGTTTTTCGATTTATTCATTAAGTGTGATTTGTGAAGCTTGATAAGATGGTCACTAAATGGTAAATGGTGCATTTATATAGCGCCTTTATCCAAGGCACTTTACATAGATGGTGCATTACATTCACCCATTCACACACACATTCATACTGTACACCAATAGCGGCGGAAACCATGCAAGGCACCAACCTGCTCATCGGAAGCAATTAGGAGTTCAGTGTCTTGCTCAAGGACACTTCGACACTAACTCTGGGGGAGCCCGGGTTCGAACTGGGAACCTTGCAGTTGCCATCCGGCCACCGCGTAACTGTCACTCTTCCACCGCCACCCCACCACCGTCACTACAGTACAGTATACAGTAAACACTACTGTATAAAATGCAGTCATTTCATGATGCCTTAATTGCCACATGAATGCCTTGATTGACCTGTATCTGTCTCACTGACTGGCTTTAGTGTATCAATGTTGATGTGAGTTGAACGTGACTTCAGTCACGTTCAACTCCTGTATTATGGCATGGCAATTATGGCTCCTGTATTATGGCATGGCAATATACAGTAGGTTTGGCCTTGCCAATCAGCTGCAGGCGTGTGCATATAGACTTTGGTCGGGTGAGTAACATAACATAATCTAATAACGCGTGCTGGAGCAACAGGAGAGCTGGGGTGGAGTATACATGATTGGCCTTTAGGCATTAGGACATAAGTGTGTTAAAGGAGATTTGGACCCCCCCCCGCCCCCCCCGATCCACCTCGGTAACAAGATGTGCACATGCACACGCACTACAGTGGGGGGACACGCCAACAGCACACACACCACGTTTTTTGACCCCAGGGGTTAACTGGGGACAGGGAGGAACTCCTTATATGGTCAGCACACTCTATAGTAGGGAGGATTATCACAACAAAACAAAACAAAAAAAGAAGTGATATTTGAATTAAGTGAAATCACTGAATATACCTTTAAATAAAGAAAAATCATTGTCAAATCATCAATCATCTTCAGTCAATTTATATTCCAAGCTAGTTTTTACAAATGAGAAATTTCACGTGTGTTGGTGTACACAAAGAAAATAGAAAAAGGCCCAACATGAGGACAGGATGTCAGAACATAACATCAGATCAGGGCGTGAAATCTAATTACTGTAACTATGAGTCCAGATTAAGGTGTTACATTATTGCAAGACTCCTGTCTTCCTGATAGCTCCGGACTGAGTTGTCACTGTCACCAATTGCCAGACACCAATCTGCCATGTCAATAACGTGTGCGTGTGCGTGTGTGTGTGTGTGTTGATTAGTTTGCTTGTAAATGCGTGTTTGAGCTGTGCAGTCTCTTCCCTGACTGACAGTGCAGGCCAGGGATGATGTTACGTTACGTTACTCACACCCAGAGCAATGAGGCAGTGCTGTAACTGTAGAATATACAGTACAGTACACGTTGCTTTCGAGCAAGAAGCTCCTATTCTGAAATATGAAGCCAGTGCGGAGTGACCCTGAAGTAAACCTGCATTCTCTCCTAATGGCTAACAGGGGGCGACTCCCCTAGTTGTGAAATGAAGCCAAATTGAGGTCAAATTTTCCTATAGAGTTTAAAGTATTATAACAATCAGAACCATGAAATGGTATGTCTGAGTTATATTAAAGATGGAGTGCCGTGATTTTTGTTTGTTTTTTTCTCGAGTTTTTCATGTGTTTATGAGGTGTGGTTGTTATGCCCCTCATAATAAATGTAAATTTAAAAACAAATCAAAATTGAAACCTGCTACTGCAGTGATTCTCTCCTGTGTTCAATGCGTTTCTGCGTTCATGTGTGGACACAGATATCTTTGTCGTGTGGGCAGGGATTATTTTTTTTAAACAGAGGATGAAAATATCAGTTTTGAAAAAGACCCTAGGCCTGAGACCCCCTTTGAGAACCACTGGTCTAGAGATATGCTCACACCCGGAGCAACCATGGAGTCAGTCATTCTTTGATGTGACTATAGTGGTGGTGTTCCATGTGGATAGTTCCACCATAGTTCCATGTGACTGCACCGTGCCACGTCTCACTCCGTGTCAGCTTCCTGTTGCTGCTAGTGCTTCAGATCCTCTGTGTAAATAAATAAACGGAACTATAAGTGGATCGTGTAATGATAAATGACGAGAAAACATCAGCGGAGGGAAAAGATACAGACACCATGGTGGTTAGAGTCCACTCCCTATAGTCCACTCCCACGCTCCTGCACTCCAGTTTCAAGGAAAGGAAAACACTCAATCTTAAATGATTAGCTACAGAATGCCAGCACTCAAGCTCAGATCCACCACAACCAAACTCCAAAAATAAACATTAAACATTGAATTAAATTGAATCTTGACAGTTTCTCTTGAGATTGAGGGCTATTTCCGTCCTCTCTGTTCATACAGTATCAGTGAAGTAAAAATATCAATACTGCAATGTAGATGTCCTGTATTAAAAATGTACTTACAAGTAAAAGCACAAAAGTATCAGCAGCAAAATATACCAAGTACCAAAGGTAAAAGTGCTCATTGATTGATGCAGAATGTCCAATTTCACAAGTTCAAAATGTATAAAATAGAAAATAGCCAAAAATCTGCTATTTTCAAATGGCCAAAAATTACAATTATGACCTTTGATGTCTTCAATCACGTAGTAATCCATAATCAATTGCGGGCGCTGTTTTGGAGTTTGCCGACCCAGTAAAGGTGAAATCCTCAGGATACAATTAACTGCTGTAGCTCCTCCAGGGAATGCTGAACACATTCCAAAAGCTTTGCAATAAGACGTTTGGCATCGTGAGGCTCAGAAGGCTTCTCATTTTTATTCATTATTTAATCATATAAACAAACACGCGAGTTTCCGGGGGAAAGAGAAACAAATCTGCAGCATTCTAAAAGCAGCAAATAAACAACAGTCGGTGTCAGACATCAGGCCTGACCCATCAATCTACGCAGGCACAGAGGCTATGGAAAGCCAAATAGGAAAAGGCGAATCATACACACGATACATACCCACTGCCATATTTCGCTAAATTGAATGCAGTGATTGCATCCACATTATGTTATGTGTAGATGCTACTGTTATCAAAATCTGTTAATATGATATAAAGGGAAAAAAGGGTGGGCCCAGACCTATCTACAGTAGGCCACCTGTAACTATAGTTACTACAATTTTCAAATAATTGTAATGTAGAGTATAACATTTTCCTCTGAGATGTAGTGGGGTAGTAGTACAAGTATTGCCATTTGTAAATACTGAAGAAACAAGTAGCCTACAGTACGTAATTAAAAGCTACATAATTGGCCCTGCGGCCTCCCGTTTAGCTGTCACAACTCATTACTTTCTCTGCCAGTTAAAAGGTCTGTCCAATCTCTCCTGGGTGAGTGACTGCCATCCTCGCCTTCCTCTCACATTGTCACATCCACCTTCAATTACTTCCTTACTTGCAGAGAGCTGCTGTTAAATTGCACGAACACTCTGGATAGAAGGGTGTAACTGTGTTATTCAATTACTACAAATCAGTCTCATATGACTCTTATCTCATTTGCACCCTCCCTCAGGCCTCCCCTCCTAGTAAAATCCGAAATCATCTGTTAAAATCCTCAGGACAAAGTGGCATATTGCGACTGAGCCAAAATGCAACTGTACACTTTTCTACTGGTCATGGGATTCACAGCCATCAACACCAGGATAGGCACAAGGTTCAGCAAGTATTTGTTGACGAAAGAAGAGGAAGAGACATACGCCTTTGCAGAGTGCATTCTGTTCTGGAGTGTCCCAAGTGTCCCAAGCATAACAACCGATCTCTGAGTTTAACCCGCTATTATCTCCACCAGGCTGGGAGGCAGAGATGATATTTTCGCCCCTGTCCGTGTGTGTGTGTGCCACAAAAGATGCCTTGCGTTCTGACCCACGACTTACACAGCCCTGGCAGCCCAGCCTGGTGGAGATTTGCGCTCCGCCGAGCGCCGTTTTCTATAGTTCACCAATATCCAATAGCCTTAATGTGTTCCGAGTTCTGACTGTCATTGTATGTCACTTCAAGGAAATTACTTTCCGTTTAAAAGAAGGACTAAAATAACCCCACTGTGTTCTCAGACCTGTTCATCGAGAGGTTCTGCATGACCGGAGGGACCAGTCCTATTGGCTACCTGAAGGCATGGCGGACTGACCTCTACCTGTCCGCTGATGCTGAGAAGGTCAGGGAGGCACTGGCAGAAGGTAAGCATGCACTGTTAAATCCTCACTGTTGGTCCTTCCTTATACAGACCAGGAGCATTTAACACTAATGTTACGTGACAATAAAGACAATAAAGCGAGTGTACAACATGTTTTTATCAATGGATAGCCATCTATTATTGTACTACTTGCAGTAGACCAAAGGTTGCAAACATTGTATGCTGCACAGCGCTACAGCTGTGAAAAGTATTATTCATGGAGATTTTTCATTATCTCCATAGGATGCAAATATTTCTGTATTTCTACTTTTTGACAGGAATAATGTCTCCCTCTTCTTACAACTGTCTCCTGATACTTGGCACTAATGTCCATGTCAGGCGTCAGCATGTGTCATTATGTCTGGCATTCCCCCGCCTTGAACAGGCTGTGTATAAGATCTTTGCAATGCATAGTAATGCAGCAGCTAAATGGCAATTTGTCTTCAACCGATCATATACTGTAGTTGGAGGCAATTCTGTCTGTAGCAAGCATCAACTACCTCTCCCTAGAAGGTATATACCCAGCCTGTCAGTTTGTTTGTTTGTCCTTTAGCAGGATATCTCAAGCAGTTCTGAATTAATTTGTACAAGACAAAAAGGTTGTTCCTTCCTTGTGCAAGGAAGAACTGCTTATCGTTTAATGTTGATTTGCCAAGGGGTCCGATGATGTTGCCTATGGCCCACGTGATTGGCCATAGACAAGCTGCAACCTTGACAAAGGTAATTTTGTAGTCTTGTTTTAGGTCTTGCTTATAATGATTTTCCTGTGTCTCGCTCTCTCTTTGAATGAAGGCATTGCAGCAGCCACCATGTTCATGTCAAATAAATCGACAGAGGTATCAGAGACCCAGCTACGGGTGGCGTTTGATGGCGATGCCGTGCTCTTCTCTGATGAATCAGAACGCATCTTCAAGGCCCATGGCCTGGACAAGTTCTTTGAACATGAGAGGGAAAATGAGGACATCCTACTGGATCATGTATGTACTGTATACCTAATTATATATAATATCATAATGTGTTGCACTGTGACGCATTTTTAGCGTACATCTGCTATTTTCAGTGTCATGTCTATCGAGTGCTTATCAATAAATATTTAATTTCAAGCTTTTTTCACACTATGGTTTTTAGTTCAAATGTTCTCTTAAGTTTAATGTGTCAAGCGAGTGATGGGTTGGACTATAAAACCTTTGATTCTGTGAGAAAAAAGAAAAGAATGATAAATTATATCATATACTACATTTAATAAATACCCTTTGTTTAGCGGTTTTCATTTTCCTTTCTTCACAGAATCAAAGGTTTTATGGTCTTGATTCACCAGGATCCTGGATGGCTTGATTCTAGGCTTAAAATAATTGATATATAATATTTTTGCAAATCTCTATGGGAAAATGAATGGCAGACTTTTCAGTGGGTCCAGAAAACCACGGCCCACATGTTATGCTCCATTAGCAGAGGTGTGGTACTGAATCTGCATGGCCTTCATTTGCCATCTCTTGTGTTCTCCTATATGCCACTCTTGCACTGCAGGGTCCTCTGAAGGGCTTCCTGGCTTCACTGGGAAAGCTCCAGAAGAAGTTCTACGCGAAGGGACATCGTCTGGACTGCCCCATACGGACCTACTTGGTAACGGCCCGCAGTGCAGCCAGCTCTGGGATCCGGGCCCTGAAGACGCTGAGAGCCTGGGGCCTGGAGATCGACGAGGCCCTGTTCCTGGCCGGGGCTCCGAAGGGCCCCATGCTGGAGAAGATCAGACCCCACATCTATTTCGATGACCAGATGTTCCACGTGGAGGGAGCAGCGGAGATGGGCACCATTGCTGCCCATGTGCCCTATGGCATTGCCCAGAAATATCCACGCAAAACATAAGAAACCAGTAGCTCTATGCCAGCAATTTAGCCTGGGCTGAGATACCGAAAGGGTGTGGACGGACAGAATGTGAAAACGGATTCAGATTCACGCAAATATAGGAGAATTCGTGGAGTAAGTTGCGTGTGAGAAGATGACATATTGAACAATAAAACACTGTTGAAAAATACATCTAAATTAAACCAAAATGAATGTGTTGTTTTAGTAGCATCCGTGTTGCGTTGGATTATGTGCTCTTCAGATATTGTACTGTGAACTAAGCAGTGGTTCAAACGGTGTAGTGTGTCGGGGCATACTGGTGTGCTGAGAGACACGTGCAGGTGTGCCTTGGGATTTTGTGACAGCGACTTATTACCATTATTACATTATTATTGCAAAACATACATGTTATGAATAATTATTACTGATAGTATTATGTTTTTTTATTTACTATATCTATACTTTTTTCCAACACAGTTGCAAATCTATGCCCTAAAAACAAATTGAACCAAATTCAACTATTTTCATAAATAATACATGTTTACACACAGTGATAAGAGCGATAGCACATTTATATAGAGGCTATTTTGCACGGATATGAATACAGGTGTGCCTTGAGATTTTGATTTTGGCTATTGGTATACCGTGTACCTGGGGCACAACGTGTTTGAAAATCACTGCTGCAAAGTATGAGGGAATGTATCATTTCCACAATGTAACAATCCATTGTTTATTTTGTATCTTTAAGACATTATGTTAGAAATCATATGTGGATGAAGGTCTGGAACCTGAGACGATGTTGATGTTTGATCCTCAGAGTTACGTTACAGTATGTGTTCATCCAGTTACAGCTCCCAATCCCATTGAATTAACGGCTCTATGAAAACCCTGCTGTATATACAGTATACAGTACAGGTTCGATTACCGGGGGGGGGGGGGGGGGGGGGGGGGGGGGTAGCAGGATCCATGCCACTGCTTTTGATATTCCCTTCTGGTCATTCATTTTTATTGTCGTTGGGAGGATACGTTTTATCCTTGCTTCTGGTCAGACCGACTTAAATACATGCACTTCCTTATGGGAAGTGCAGACTGCAGACAGTACAGTATAGGTCTTTCATTTTCATTCAAGCCCCGCTTAATGTGACTCTGTCTTCAGCAGCACAAAAGACATTTCTAGATGAGCGCTTTGTTGTATGAGGAAAGACTGGCCGGAATTACTTTTACTATTGACTTGCATCTGAATGAATACACCATTAACCCAGAAGCACCCAGAGATTACAGTCAAATTGTATAGTTTAGCATTTTCAATCGCATGGCATTAGGCTAAAAAGCTCTGTTTAGCTATGGAGGGTCACAGTGAATAGAGGGTATGCGCGTGACATCATCATCAAACCAGGAAGTTATGCGGGAACGCCTACTGAGTGTCAAGAAACTACTTTCTGACCTTGACAGCCCATACATCCAAACAGAAAAGTCCTATCTGATTGCATGAAACAACGTTAAACAATGTTAAACTCACGTTGCATGTTGCTTTGCCACTCGATGTGCCATTCACTTTAAGCAATTAAAGGGAATTAGGGAAATATGTAATAAGTAGCCTATCAATCATTTTAAAGCGTGAAAAATGCTGAAAATATTGATAGTGTCTGTGTTTACCGTTTAGTGAGTTGAGTCACTCTCCAAAGCATAAGGGAAGCTATGGATTTCATTCGGTGTCTTAGTTCTAATAATTGTATCGAAAATCTATTTTTATGCTTTTGAAAAGTCACTGTCAGTGTCAGTATTGTCATTTGCAATGACTATTGCAAATTATATACAGGTGCTGGCCAGCAGCAACTTAAAATTCAATAAGCAGAACATATTATATTTTGTGTTACTGTACATGGCAGCAGCTGAGATTATGTAGATGACAGTATGGTATATGAACATTTTGGTTTCATATGGTTTTGGTTTTCAAATAAATATATTTAAAAAACATATTATAAAGTGTTGAGTAGTATTGTTCAAATATAGTTTAGTCAGATAACCCACAAATAGATTTAACCAATATTCATCATGGAATGGGAATGAGAGCTGACTGCCACATCAGCATATATGACATGTGGGTCTTGCAAACACTACACCCACATAGTAATGCAGCGTATCAACCCCTCGAGTATGTATGCGCCCTTGAGCATAGCATGAAGCCGCTCGAGTATATCTGACTGAACTAGAACTCTGGAAGCAACGTATCATCATGTCAAAAACCTAACACTTATATATTGTGTCAATTTGAAAGGCATGAGTATACAAGTTCCAATCCAAATGTGAAGATAGGAAACAAATGCAGCAAACAAGACCCAAAAAGAGTGGCTCTGTAAATGCATGCTCATGAACTGACACAGTGAACTGACACAGTGTGTGCGCACGCACAAGAACTATATCAACTCTATCAACAATTGTATCAACAATAATGGGCTCTATGCGCACATGGGCCCCTTCCCTATACTTTATGATACTAATGAAGGCTCCGGTCGATTCTGGTGCTGCTATTGTGCATGTTGGCTCACTGGAAACACTGCTACACCAGTGAGCCTCAAAGTGTCCTTGAGTGGGTTCCAAATGGCCCCGTCTGGGTCTACCTGTACACGGGGCCCCGTACGAGTCTGTATGGAACCAAATGGAGCCTTACGGGTATAGGGATGTCCTGATCAAGTTTTTTTTCTCCTGATCCGATTCCTGATTTTGAGTATCTGCCCATACAGATTTTTCCCGATCCAATAGACTGGGTATGCGCGTGACATCATCATCATACCCGGAAGTTATGCGGGAATGCCTATAGCGGCTAAATCTACTTTCTGGCCTTGACAGCCCAACATCCAAACAGAAAAGTCCTGTCTGATCGCATTAAACGACTTTAAACACATTCAATTAACTTTGCCACTCGATCTGCCATTCACTTTATGCATGCGCATAGTGCATATATACCCTCTATATATATTTGTTTTTAAAATTTATAGAACACTTATGCCATATCACAATAGTACAATATACAACATCACAAACATTATCCAATCTAATATCATGATATGGATATAATATTGATACTAGGGATGTCCCCGATCACGTTTTTGGCTCCCGCTCCGATTTCCGATAATTAGAAAATGACGTGATCAGCCTCGATTTCCAATCACGTGATCAGATCAGGACAACCCTACTTATATGGGTCCATTTGGCTCCATTTGTAAACTCTCAAAGTTATGGGGAGGTATGGGGAGAACCACTATACACTAAATGGAACAGAGCCTTAATTAGCAGGCTATCATCGGTAACATCTGTGAAGGAATTAAGTAGGGAAGGGGCCCGGAAGTAGGAAGAGTTATTCTGTGTGCATAGAGAGCCCATTGACTATAAGTCTATGATTGACTCTACCAACAACAGGCTCAACAGCTAGTGTTATTGTCTGTTGCTGCCCTCTGCTGAACACAGAGAGTACTTACTTACTTAATGCCCTGTAGATGTTGGTTGGATATATAGTCTAGTTGCCAGCCCATAGAGCCCCATTGTGAACCCAGACATGTTGAGTACACCAACGTTTTATGTTATAAATGTTTAGTATGGGTCCCCAGCATGTAGAAACTGCCGGATGTTAACTTGCATTATGTTGGGCAATTTTCATAATTGGCATAATATGTGACCATACCATTAACAACCTATAGAAGGCAACAAATTCAAAATTTCATCATGCTTTATGTAGCATGTGACATGTCAAACTAGGGGGTTTTCATGATGCTGAATCCATTCCAAGCATAGCCCTCATTGGGCTAAAAACGGCCATGCCCAATTGTCCTGACATCATCACATAATTTTGTGATGACGGCAATGGCCGTTTTTAGCCCAATGAGTGATTTTTTGCAAAACTAATGCTTGGAATGGATTCAGCATCATGAAAACCCCCCTAGTTTGACATGTCACATGCTACATAAAGCATGTTAATGGTATGGTCACAACCGTCACATATTATGCCAATTACGAAAATGCATGCTCAACATAATGCAAGTTAGCATCCGGCAGTTTCTACATGCTGGGGAGTCGGGGACCCATACTAAACATTTATAACATAAAACGTTGGTGTACTCAACATGTCCGGGTTCACCGGGCTACTAGACTAATAGGAAAGAATATTCTCAGTCTTTTCAGTTGTCTTTGTTGACTGCTTCACATTTGGCATTTGAAGTTGACATAGAAAATGTTTTGGAATCTTCGATGAGTATATTCTCCAAGCCGTCTCTGTGAATACTGTCGAAAGCCTTCTCCAAATCCACAAAGTTGATACAGTTGCCTCTAACACTCTCTACACTGCTCATTGATGTTACATGGTCAACACATCATTTCGGAACACTACTTGTTCCTTTCTTTGTTGTTTGTATCCCACTTCTGACACTACTTTTTTGATGAATTGAAAATGGTGGGCCCTATTGTAAACAAGTGTAATGCTTAGTTTATGGTGTGTCCAATTACAGTTAACAGTTTTTGTATTGAGTTGTACTTGAAATGTACTGTAATTCTGCAAACTGTTAATAAATCAATCAATCGGAATAGTCTTCCACTCCACATAAAGGCTAGCCCCACCCTGGAGATTTTCAAATCCAACCTGAAAACACACCTTTTTAGTCTGGCTTTTAATAGTTTAATGTTTATTGTTGTTATTTTGTTTGTTTTGGCCTGTTTTTTTAAATTGTATTACATGTTTTATTATTGCACTGCCTGTGATAGACTATACGGTCTACCTGTTCTGGAAAGCACTTTGGGTCAACTGCTGTTGTTTTTAAATGTGCTATATAAATACAATTGACTTGACTTGACTTGACTTGAATCAATCAATCAATCAATCAATGTAGTCGTTTGTCTATCGCATCTGATATTCCTTGTATGATGATTTTGTCTGGGGATTTAGCTGGGGATAGACAAAAGGGGTGATGCCACGGCAGTTGTTGCAGTTGCTGAGGGCACCTTTCTTTGGGATCTTCACAATGATGCCCTTTGTCCAGTCATCCTGTACTGTACCCTTTCCCCTGGCTGTTGAATATGTATACGCCTATCATAATCTCCATTGGAAATCTGTGATATGCTTTTCTTCTACAGGCCATGGGGTGGCAGCATTGTATTAACATGTGGCTTTCATAACAGCATGCTTTTATTATCACATCTCCTATATCTAATTCTGAGAAACTCAATACAAGTGATTCAGCCGGAAATTCCAAACGCATCAACTGCAGGGCCTTAACTGCTTTGGAATAACAGAAAATATGCCTTCGTTAGTAATTGTTTATCATGGATGTATTGGTAATTACCCACCCATTGACCTCTCACAGCTCACACATTTACTGATGTCTGACGGATAGTGCTAATAATATTCATTCAGGTTCACTGGGTCTTGCTGGAGTTTTTGAGTTTGGGGTGTGATGATAATAATAAAGAGCATCTGAGTGACTGCCAAGTGCCAACCGCTGGCCCCATATTGTTAACAACACCACAGGGACAGGAAGTGCAGCTAAATGTTGATAGATTGAGGAATTTAGATTTTATGACCTCAGTAGTGGCAGGCTGATTCTGTTGGTGTTTACTAAGCGTGAGATGATGCAACTGCTCATAATAAACACACACAGACACACACACACGCGCACGCGCACGCACACGCACGCACACGCACACGCACACGCAGGTTGCCAGCTGTACAACAGGCCTCCAATCAGTTTGAAAGGGGAACAACAATGAGAGCGATATGAGGAGAAGACCCCCCCGGGGACTGAAAGAGGACAGAATAATACAGTACTCCATCACTTCACACGATCATCAGGCGCTAAAATTCAACTGCAATGCGATCATATTCTGTAAGTGGTCGCTGAAGCTAAACGGAAACCATATAGCGGGGGTTGATCTTACACTACCATAGGATGTACTTAATAAAGGATCCATTCTGCAGACGCATTCATGAGCAAATGAGAAAGGAGTATAGGAGTTGCATAAAGAGACCATAAGCCAGAGTATACTGTAAACCAGGGGTAGGCAACCTTAGGCACGAGTGCCAACATTGGCACAGGGGAGGGTGATCACTGGCACACTGGTATAAGTGTGAGAGAGAGAAGTTTTTTCTTTTCATTCCAAAAAAGTTAAGTCTACTCACATCTTCAAATTACATCCTGCACATAATTGTACATTTAAAATCCTAACTCATGACTGGGGATGGGAGATAGGTGGGTTATTGCTCTGAGTTTAATGGTATTCATCCTGATGTGAAAGAAAGTATTTCTAAGGTGTATCCCATGGACAATCAAAATCAGTTGGGAATATTTAATTTTGATGTGGTGTCATAATTATATATGGCACACTGACTATCACGAAAATGAAAACATGGCACTTAATGTGAAAAAGGTTGCAGACCCATGCTGTAAACTGCATGTATTACTGTGACAATGGTGTTTTTACCGTGTTGGTTGACCAGATGTGGCCTTCTGCAGGTGAGACGAGGTTGGGGGTGGGTGTACTGTACAGTACAGTACAGTACAGTACGTACGCCGCAGGGGTTATTACTAGGCCTCCATGTAGTGTTAGGAAATGGCACAAGGTGTGAGAATGAGAGTCTGACAAGAACATAGCAAGGTGAGTAAAGAGAGAGAGGAGAGAGAGACGCAGACAGGGGCGAGGGGGAGGGCAGAGGGAGCTGGATATTAGTATTATTTTTTGCCCCAAAGACAGATCTGGTTCATCTAACTTAAGTGTGTGGTAGTGTGCTTTTAAACTAGTAGTAGTAGTAGCCTTTGAGAGGAAAAAGGTGGTTGAAGGACATTTGGATGATTTGGCAGACACTACATGCAGCAATCCCACGATGACAAGCCAATCAGTGTCCCAAAATATTGTGCCCTTCATCACCCAAAGTCTTTAATAAAGAAATATTAATAGGCCTTAACAATCTTTCCCTGTTCCTTTGTTTCCAACTTCATCTGATTGAGAGAATGCCAATGCAAATGCCATGCCGGCACTGTGATTGCGGACTAATAAGCTTGAACTTCTCATCAGACACTTTTAATGTGCTACACCTGTCCATCACTGCTGTCTCAAGAATTGTTTGTGTGTGTGTGTGGGGGGGGGGGGGGGATAGACAGACGGACACACAGTAAAGTTTGTGGGGATCGGGACTCGAACCCGCAACACACCGTCATGCTGATTTACCCAGGCCACCGTGAGCACACTTGATGATGTCGGAGCTGTGCATGGCAACCTGGCAACGGCCTGACAGGAATCCATGTGGCCAGCTGCACGTGACCGCGTGCAGGCCTGGTGTCAAGCTTGGCAGAAACTGTAATCCACAAACAGCATTCGTAACACAACACAACACAAGTCTCGTCCAGGTGAGAAAGGGTGGCGTGAAGCGCCATGGCAACCGCATCGTCAGTAGATCTATTTTGACAGTATATGCAAATTGCCATGGGGTCCAGCATGGCTGGCACGCATGGAACAAAGTCCCTCACCAACCTCGCAAAGCATTTAGCTGACAACTGAGAGGAGGGCCACAGGTCTCCAGTCGTTCAGACATGTTACCTCGGGGTGCTTGGGGACAGGCATAACGGTGGACATCTTGAAGCCGGTCGGAAAACAACAACAGACTCTGAGAGGGAGAGCTTGGCATTACAGAGACACTCTAATGGCTTGGCTGAGGCAGCCGATAGCTGCCTGCAGTTGACAGCAGGTGTAAGTCTGTATCAGGATAAGTGTGTGTGTGTGTGTGTGTGTGTGTGTGTGTGTGTGTGTGTGTGTGTGTGTGTGTGTGTGTGTGTGTGTGTGTGTGTGTCCTGTGCATAACTGAATAGGATGGGATAGGGCAACTCAGAGTGTATACTGTATTTTAACATCAGTTATAAGGTCTGATGTCATAAAGTCTGAGGTGGTAGCCTACTTGGTGTAAAAAAACGTTGAGAAACACTGCCTTAACTACAATGGTGCGTTCATCCTCTATGCAGATCTCTCTAACTTCAATGTGTCATCATCAGGCACTCAGCTCCATATATTGGCTGGACCCAAATTCACGGGACCGGCTCACGTAAATACGCTTGCGTTGTCACACTTCTCCAAGCAAAAACGCAGGTCTCATTGAAAGTGAACTATAGACGCGTTTTATCGCTCCCACATGTTTGCAAGGCCCTTAATGCAGCATTCACACTGGCCGATACAAAGCTTTAAGCTCTGTATCTTTGTAGCTGTTGTAGCAGCTACAAACGTTGGAAGTATCCTTGCATCTTCACATCGCTGCGTGGCTTCCATTGAAAATAAATGGTGGCCTGTAGCTTTGTAGCTGCCAGTGTGATTGATGCGAACACCTGTTGCCTTCTAGCTCCCCCCCCCCCCCCCCCCCCGCCCCCCTCTCTCGTTCTCTTGTGTGAATCTGCTACTTGATTGACACATAACAGGGAAAACGCAGAGACGAGGACACTAATGCATGATTAGAACGACAGCTGAATTGATCAGGGACTTTTTTTTTTCTTTCTTTTTATTTTAGAGAAGCTATTCATAAATCATTCATCATCATGTCCAGGACTACCAACATCAGTGTGAGAGGAGAACTGGGTTAGCATGAGATGCAGACCGCCATGTTGGAATCAGGTTACACAGAATAGGTACCGGTATATGTAATGTTTTATCATGATCACTGACATATTAAGTCTATAGGCCTATTGTTTAATAATCACTGATATGATCACTGAAAACATTAAGTACTGTATATATACTGTATATAAGTGGTTCTCAACCTTTTTACACAGAAACTATTTGGCTCTCCAAGGATGACTGATACAGTACCCTATCCTATTCAGATATGCACAGTTCACACAGGTGGTGATAATAATGATATATATATTTTTTCATCATTGTAAAATTGTGTTTATCGTATCATCTAGGGCCCTTAAGGCCCTTGGCTCAGGTCACCCCATGTAAATAACTTTTTCATCCAGGGCACCCCTGAATTACGTTGTTACTTTATAGCACCCTTTGTCACATGAATGTAAATATATAAATCTTTCCCCCAAAGATACAGTAATGTCACTATATGAAAACTGGAGAGAATATTTGTTTCCATTAGGACAGACTGCAAATACCTTTTAAACCCCAGAATTCTTATTCTCAGGAAACATTAATTTTACCAAAAATAGTCAATCTACAGTACAAGCTCCTAACGTGAACTTGCTGATCAGAGACTTCACGTGTACTATAGGCTGATAAAGTATAGAGAAGTGGTTAAACTGAAGTGACATAGATTAAATAAATTCCAAATAATATTATCAGTACTCTGAGTCTGAGGCACCCCTGGACTTGTGTCAAGTGCCACAGCGCCCACAATGAGAAGCCCTGCTCTAGTCAACAGTTTGTTTATAGCAGACAGAAACTGCATGTAGTTTGGACGTAGAATGGTTAATGGGAGAAACAGGTGTTAGACACCATAACAGACTGTGGAATATTTGGGCTGGACTTGTTGGTCTGCGAGCAGCTAAAAAACATGCATGATTTAAAAAAAATCTCCACAGGCCTGAATAAACATTGTTAAAGTATTTGTAGGAGCCATAGGAGGTTTGTATTGAAGTATATTTTGATGAACCACTCTGCTGTAATACTCCATTCAGGGTGACAATCTCTCTAAAGTGCCTGTAGGCTATGTCGGTGGTTGTAGGAGTTCCTTTAGATAGGAGGGAGTGAGGGAGTGAGTGAATCCTAGCAGCACTCTTCTGAATGTATACTGGTCGCTTCTGGATACGCTAGGGATCCCGATGAGAAGTGTGATGCAG
Organism: Protomyctophum bolini; assembly: GCF_963924005.1. Classification (NCBI taxonomy): domain Eukaryota; kingdom Metazoa; phylum Chordata; class Actinopteri; order Myctophiformes; family Myctophidae; genus Protomyctophum; species Protomyctophum bolini. The sequence continues at coordinate 10,212,034 of NC_137878.1, forward strand.
TAGTCAAGTTATTATTAATGTTCTTATTCTATTCCTTCATTCCAGACAAGTGTGTGTGGGAGGGAAGTGGAAGGGACACTGGTATGTTTCATGCTCTCTAAATGGTAAATTTATATAGCATCTTTATCCAAGGCGCTTTACATAGATTGTGCATCAATTCACCCACACACATTCATACACCGATGGCGGCGGAAACCATGCAAGGCACCAACCAGCACATCATGAGCAATTTGGGGTTCAGTGTCTTGCTCAAGGACACTTCGACACTAACTCTGGAGGAGCCCGGGTTCGAACAGGAAAAAGGTGTCTCTGCATCGTTTGCGACAGTCAATCACTCATATATGATACAGTCTGTTTCTAGCGAAAATGTAACTAATTCAGTAGCAGTAACATTAGCGTTTTCTAACAACAAACACAGTTCTTATATGAGGCGATCTAAAATACCCCTATGGGGATTACAATGCATCGGCTATCGTAATGCATACAATGCAATACAATACAATAAAAATACACTACAAAACATATTGCTCAGTAGAATCATAGGTTCACTTTAGGTATAGGTCAGTTTACAGAGAAAGGAGGGGAGGGGGCGGGGATCAGAGGATCATACTATCAAGATTGCGTTTTCCTTTCTTCAATGTGGTTACAAACTTACACACCAGCATTCCAAAGCTTATTCCGACTATTCCGATAATTAAATGCTATTCCGACACATCGCCATTCTGACTCACCACATTACTAAATCTGTCCCCATGGCTATAATCCTATAACCGCACGTGGAAGCCACGTACGGAATGCCAGTCTGTTCCTCTCTATAGAAAGGAATATATGTTTTCATAATAATGTTATAATGTTATAATAATAATAATTATAACTCTCCAACTCAAGCCATGGACAGAGAACAATATCAAAGGATCCTCCTGATGTTGGAAGAGGAATGCGATAAGGAAGAATTCCTAAGTAAGGAGGAGCAGGATACGATTATTATAAAGAAATATAGAGGGGGAAATCATCATACAGTATTTATCTTTAATTCATTTTTGAAAGGTCTTAAATATTATTGGAGATGCTGTCAGAATAATCATATGGAGGAACTTACACAGTATATGACAATTATGATGCGAGTTTTGCCAAGTCAAGCATTCAGACAACATTGGGGGAAGACAGGGGGGGGGGAATGTCTGATTAAATGAATATCAAATACCTAAATATTGAATGAAGGAACTTAAACTAAGTAAGTAGGTACTGTAGGTCGGAGAGGTTTATTGTTGGTATCAGCTGAGAACATGGGAGTCTATCCGTTACAATGCACTAGACCTCTGGGAGATGGAATGCTGAGGTGGAGTGCCACACCTGCCGTCAGCTCCCAGGACTTACCGCACGACTTGCCACACCCAAGCCGTGCTACTCATACGCTGAGTTGCCAGTGCTCTCTCGGCAAGAGCTCCACCGGAACACAAACTTAAACTGAAATACCCCTTTAACCACTTAAACCCCAGCATCTGTATTGTGGGGAAAACGTGCGCATAACATATTTAAAGGTATACTAGGCAAGTCTGTGTGTGTACAAACACACTCCTCCTCCTCCTCTCTCTGACAGACAGGCAACAGGTGCCTGTCTGTCATGCTTTGATTGCTTACAGAGAGCACTAACGAGCACAGAACAAGTTTGACATGTTTATGGCCCAATCAATAAATACAGTGCTGGAGAGAAGCCTTACAGTTGTGACCAATGTGGGAAGAGTTATATTCAATTAAGCACATTAAAGGCTCATCAGCTCATCCATACTGGAGAGAAGCCTTACAGTTGTGACCAATGTGGGAAGAGTTATATTCAATTAAGCACATTAAAGGCTCATCAGCTCATCCATACTGGAGAGAAGCCTTACAGTTGTGACCAATGTGGGAAGAGTTATATTCAATTAAGTACATTAAAGGCTCATCAGCTCATCCATACTGGAGAGAAGCCATAATGCTGTGAACAATGTGGGAAGAGTTTTACTGAATAAAAGAGATTGAAGTCTCATCAGCTCATCCATACTGGAGAGAAGCCCACTGTTGTGGACAGTGTTATGAAAGTTTTGCCTCAATGTCTAGTCTTAAAACACACCAGAAAAAACATGCCTTACTGCTGTGAAGAATGTGGGAAGAGTTTTACTTAATTAATGAGATTAAAGTCTCATCAGATCATCCATAGTGGAGCGAAGCCTTACAGCTGTAGCCTGTGTACTAAAAACTTCTCCCGAACGGGAGAGACATCAACTAAAACATACTGGAGAGAAACCTTACAGCTGTGAAGAATGTGGGAAGAGTTTTCATCGAGCACAATCATTAAAGATTCATCAGTGCATCCATACTGGAGAGAAACCCTATCATTGTGACCAGAGTGGGAAACGCTTCTCTACAATGTCTGGTATTAAGGCACACCAGAAAATTCACAAAAGTAATAATAATAATAATAACTTAATGCTGTGAACAATGTGGAAAGAAAATTAATCAATCAGCATTATTAAAGGCTCATTAGCTCATCCATACTGGGGGAAAAAAACATACAGGAAAAGTTGTAGTAAATTTGAATTAAAAAAAGAATCTAATTAGAGGCTTTGTAATTAATTTATCAAAATGAATCGCAATGTTTAATGGCATATAAATATCTGACCTGAAAAGCTATTTATTCTTTCAATTAAAATGACAATTAAATGAGTTTTTAAATCAAAATTTCTCATCCACTGGGCCTGATCGGTGGTCTGATCGGCACGCCTGAAACTAAACGTGATTAAAAAGCGTAATTGTTTTTAATCGCAATATTTTTTATATTAATCAGTTCAAAGTATATATATATATAGCTTCAACCAAATATATATACACATCATTTTTTTTACATGAACCAGTTAAAAGTGTGTGTGTATATATATATGTATATATATATATATATATATATATATATATATATATATATATATATATAGGTTCAACCAAATATATACACTTACTAGCTTGGCTATATTAGCTGCAACTTGTGGAAGTTGCAAGTAGCAAATGAAAGTGATTGGGGTGTGTTTTGCATAATTAGTTAGATAGCATAGTACACACAGTCCCTTTGGGTCTATTTTTACACAATGAAAAGCTTAAGATATAAAGACTGCAGAGTTATAGCTGCACACGGATGTCGTGCACCGAAAATAGAGTTGCTCCACAGCATTGCGCTGAAACTTATTCTGACTTTGTAGACGTGCCATTTCTGTTTAGCAGCGTTTAAATCAGGTGTTACCGTTCAGGGTATGTGAGTTGCCTCCGATAAAGATCACTTGTCTTAACTATGAATCCAATTTAGCCCAAATAACAAATACTCACCACCAGTCAGTCAGGCAGTCACCACCTGGCACTGTCTGCTGACGGTTATAACTCAAGTTAATTATTTTGTGAGTAGCTTCATGTCCCCTTTCACGGCATCATGTGTTTTGGAGCATTATGAATTCCACGGCCGTGTCTTAAATAAAATAATGAATAGATATTTTTACTCTAATGATACTGGAACGGTTCTGTTTCCCTCAAACGATCTAAAGTGCTCTGAATTTGATAGGTGCTACACAACAACGATGGTAGACCTATATGGACAGCACATAATCACTGTCAATAAATCATGTTTGTCCTTGTTTATCACAAGTCTGTGAGTACATGTATTTGAATAGGCTCTCTATCTGTGTATAGGTGCATGCGTGTGTATGTGTGTGCGTGCATGCGTGCGCGTGTCAGAGAGAGAGTGAGTGTTCACCACGTTAGACCGCCTCATTCTTCCCAGTATAACCTAACAATAAATGAGAATGGATTTCCTTTGTTCCAAAGACACCAAGCTCGCCTCTAAGCTATGCAGTTAAGCCCTGCCACAGTGGAACCCATATGTGTGCGTGCGCACACACACACACACACACACACACACACACACACACACACACACACACCCCCCCCCCCCCTGAGTTATGTTGATATACAACATGCAAATGTGTGTGGTTCAGGTGTCCCAAGATACATCATTTATTTAAAAGAAAGAAAATGTTCTGCTTTTGTTGCGTGACTCATGCACGCCTGGAGACAAATTAATGAATCACAAACTCCAAAAGACTTGGTGCGGACATGCTCTCTTCTTGGCACTTGTTAACATCATTTGGCAACACATCAGTAAAGTTCGAGACTGGGACATTAAATGAGGCTGATTTATGGTGAAAAAGTTTTTGCTGGATTTATATCTGCTCAGGCCAAGTAAGGACACATTCCATTCCGATAGGACTGACTGGGGAGGACAGGAAAGATTGAGAGACATATGTCTGTACATTAACACAAGCTGCCTTCGCCATCAACAAGCGATCAACAGACCCCAGACCCTGAATCAAATTCTAACTTCCAGGTGGCTAGCTTAACAGCGCCATGCATGGGATTCACCAGTGTTACTGCAGGTGTTCTCCTAAATGTCAGAGAAAAGGTCTCCCCTAATGAATGATCTAACTATGCTTGTTTAAGTTCCCCCTTTCTCCTGACTGGAGACCACCCACCTGTGTCTTTGGACCAAGACGGCCAGAGGCCTTTCAGAGTATGGTTTGGACCAAAAAACCCACCTCATCTCGATTAGAGAGAGTATGGTGAACACACATGATTTATGCTGCTTATACTCTCATCTTGTCATCCTACCCAGTATGGTAGATTTATTTCCTCTCATCAGCTGATTGTCACCTCTCGTCTCTCGACCTGATATCCCGACATAGTCAGGAGATGTCAGGCCAGGTCAGCTTGGTGTGTTTAGGCCAAGCCCCCATGCAGAACCGAGAAGGATAAGTGAAGTTCGGCCCAAAGGTGAAGTCCAACAGTAGCCTTGTCCAAGATTATAAAAATAAAAATGAAGCAAACCCAGAGTATTGTAATACTACATAAAAATGTAGGCTATGTATCCGCTCTTTCAAAAGATCAAATACATTATGTCCAACCCATCTGTCATGAGACTGAGAGACATAATTGAACATAATGGAACAGTCCAGCAACTGGTCCTTGTGAATAAGGTATATCATATTGGACAAAACTTTCAAGAGAACGTTATAATCACATGACATGGACTAACGCTAACCAGCTCACATGCACTAATGCATTAGGTTCACACGGGCAGATGAAACGATGCAAAGGCGCGTTGTGAGTTGATTTGGAGCAGCTATGCATCATTGTGTCATGTCGCTGGCTTCCATTGACAATGAATGCTAGACTGCATCGTTTCATCTGCCCATGTGAACGCAACATAACACTAACCAGCTCACATGCACTAACACAAACACGCTCACATGCACTAACCAGCTCACATGCACCAACACGAACACGCTCACATGCACTAACAAGAACCAGCTCACATGCACGGATCAATGAGCTGTCAGCCCCGTTGCCAAGGACACTCAATAGATACAATAAAGGTGGATCAACGCTCAGTGGATCAACAATAATACTAATTTCTCTCGCCCGCTCTCTTTCCCTCTCTGTGTCCGATGTGCATGCATAGGTGCGCTGTCACTCTGTATCCTCTCTCTCTCTCTCTCTCTCGTGAAACAGTGGCGTCGGAGCACGCACGCTCTCTCAATGGTAATAGATCAGATCCCATACCGTGGAGTGGATGACTGGACGTACAGCTGGATTTGCACTCCACAGCCCAGCAGACACATGTCCCATAGCATGGAGGGATGGTGAGATTACGAATTCAATCCCAAATTGGGAGCGTATACAAAATAAATATTAGTCTTGACCCTTCACTAGTATGAGATTAGCTGCTCTGTCTGGTGGACATAACCATGTAGTCAGCCTAACCCTAAGTTCTGTATGGAACTCCAATTTCTGCAGAGCCATGTCTCCCCATCTCTTACACTTACTATACTGTACTACTGGTGTGATCTCCGAATTACACTTCATGTGCCTGTACGTTCTCTCTCATTCTCTCTCTTTGTCAGTCCAGCTCCTGGGCCAGCCTATCCCGTGTCTCTCTCTCTCTCTCTCTCTTGCTGTCCATATTTCACTCACAAGCATCTTTGCCTCATAGTTTCCATCTGGCCTCCCTGTGGACCACCTTGCAGCGAGTAATCGCCTGAGACCCAGAATGGAGGTTCCATCATGACTGATGGCCTGTCGCACACATGACGACGCACGAGACAAATGAGAAGATGCATGGTTGCACCCCAACACACACACACACACACACACACACACACACAGACACACGCGCGCGCGCTGTCATTTTATCAAGGTGGACATGTGCTCCCCCACAGTGTCATCCTGGTCTGTATTGATAACTTGCATGGATTGATGAGGAGGTGGCCTCAAGGATTCCACAGAATCCCATGGATCCGTTTGGAAATATTATTCTACTGTGTTGATTTATGACTTGAGGTTCTTAGCAGGTTGTTAAAAAGAATAAGGCTAGTGGGCACGATGGTAGATTAAAAGTGTCTGCTAAATGTCTAAATTGTAGATGAATGGAGAGCGTGTTGAGCATGTTATCGCGATGTCCCAGGTTGTATTCTCTCTTTCTTGCGCATGATTTATGTCTGTCTGCGCTATAAAAAAATCACACTTGTGTGAAGTGAGTGGCGCTCATATTATCATACATCACATTCCGTGCTCAGCCAATCAAAACATCACAAATGTCATTCCGGCAAATCACTTTTCTGCCCTCACTTTTATCTTCAATATGTACTTTGCTCAGCCAATCAAATCATCGCTATGGGGTGATCAGCCAATCATCAGCCAATGTTTGTGTTACTTCACACACACCTGGAAAGCTGGGCATAGGATGTTTGTGTTCACACAAACCTGGAAAGCTGGGCATAGGAGGGGCTATAGCTCCCCTCAAAAACTGAAAGGTTAAAGGCTTGTGGATTGAGAATTAAGAGTAGCATAGCATTAGCATAGCGGGGTGGCAAGTGAATGAGTTGTTTTACGTTGTTTAAGCCTTAAACCAAAAGGCCAAAAAATGTAATGCCTTAAATTTTAAAGGCATTAAATTTTTTGTATTGGCCGAATTGAAAGATGCTGCGATTACACAGTCAGCTAAAATAAACTGGTCGAGCCAAGTGAGCTGCAGTACCCGCTGGTACTGAAATATTAAGAGCACAAACTCGGGATCAACAACACTCGGATCATTAAAATGCTTCGATCTTCACCACAGGGTCATTGAATACCTAGGCCTACATCATTACACCCAGACCTCCCGCGGGCGTGCATTGAGCTCACCAAAAATCCAGGAATGGGCGAGGTTTAGCCATTCCATGCCAATCATGGAAATACATTTAGAGCGTGATTAAGCATTCACATAACCGATGGTGCCACTAAAGATCGATATTACTCTGACTGGTTTGCCTTTCCATGCAAAAACCTCCCTGAATTTTTTTGAATAAAATCACACTCATGTGAAGTGAGGGGCGTTCTTATCATCATACATCATCACATTCCAACCAATCACATTTGGCGTCCTCACTTTTTCTTTTGTTCTAAATATTTTTTATCCCATGATTTTGTAACCCATTTTCACCCCTGTGTCAATCATCTAATGTGATCCTGGGCTCTACACACCCTCCGTCAACCTAGTCCCCATATATGGGGGACATGGGGAGAGCAACAGACTTGAACTCATGCTTCCTTCATGCCAAGTGTCCAAGTTGCTCCTTTACACCTGACAGGGGGGAGTTTCCCGGGTTGGACGTAGCTCGTGGAAGGAACACTTTATTCCAACCAGTTCCTTTCCCCTCCATCAGGCACCCCGGCTGGCCAGGGGGAGGCAGTTTAGAGACCAGGATTACTGCATGTTTTTTGTGAGGGGACACGGGGAGAACATGCAAACTCCACACAGAAAGGCCCTTTCGCCAACCCCGCCTCGGGAATGGGCACTGATGACGCAGAGGAGGAAACACGCCCCCCAGCGCCCACAGCGTCCCGAGCGGGAATCCAACCCAGGACCTTCTGTCTTTGAGGCGACAGCACTACCAACTGTGCCACCGTGCCCCCTGTCCTCACTTTTTATCGTCACTTTTTAGGCTCTCAGCCAATCAAAGAGATCGTTATGGGGTGCACACGTCACACGCACACAGAGCTGGGAGGATCAAACCCCACACGCCGGCGGGACGGTTCTAGTATTCTTGTGTTCGTTTTACGTGCCCCCGTGACAATAAGGTTAGAAACTAGAAAAGTAGTTAGTGCAGAAACTGTGTGGCTCACTGAAAACCTCCAATGTATTTGATGTACAGTAGAAAATTCCCTGATCTAGTACAGTCCAGGTTTGAATGCGTCGTTACAGTGTACATATATACGTTGTTATAGCAACCACAGATAGCACCTCTGTGTGAACCTAGAAAGATCTGACCCTTTGTCATGTAAAAACTTGTGTGGAAGTAGTTGGATGTAAAAAAAAAAAAAGACCAGAACTACAACTACACCACAATAAGTTGAAGTTCCCTTGAGCAAGGCATTGAACCCCTACCATGAAATGTTCTATGAGCAGGGCCTGGCTGTAAACAAGTTCTTGAGCTCAGTCCAGTTACCCTGGGTAAATATAGTAACTTTGCTTTTTGCTTTGCTTTGGCTATATGCCCGAGGCGACTGTGTTTTGAGGTGAGCGTTCTATGGTATTCACCTGTAGGGAGTCGCAAGCTTCATGTAGTATCGACCCCTTCTCCTGATCAGAAGCAGAATGCTGGAGAGGGCTTGACAAGATGACAAGACTTACCGCATGTGTAAAAGGGCTGAAGACTTTCAATCTTTTACGCAGGAAAGGTAAATCAATATGCAGAGAAAGAATGGTATTACATCAAAACACCTTTCTTGCTACCTGACGAAGAGCAGACAGGTAGAATCGTACAAATACAATTCATATCAAATGTCTCTTTACAATATTGTGTTTATCCTGCACACGTTGAAATTCACTTTTGGATGTAGGATGTACAAGCTCAACGTCACTCACTGCGACGCGTTTTGAGCTTGTAAAATGAATTTATGAATTTATTATGACTTGACACGAGTTGAAGGAGGTGAGTGGAGTGTTGCTCTTTAAAGACGGAGATTTCAAGAGCAACTTGGTAAGTCTTTATTCCTTTTCTTTTCAAGTCATGACACTCATTCATTCCTCAAAGCCCTGGCACTGTTTCATCCTATTAGACTCGAGCGCGTTAGAATGTGTATCTGGGGAGTTGGACTCCGTCTCTCTCTCTCTCTCTCTCCGTCTCAGTTTTGTCTTTACACACACCATTGCTTCTGCCATGGAAACTGAAGTCTTGATCCTGCTTGTCCATCAACAAAATGCTTTGTGGCGGTTGTATAACTTAGTGGTTAGAGTTACTGTAGTCGTGTCAAAGTGTCCCTGTCAAGATAAAGATATACTTAAAGGGACACTTCACCCTTTTTGCAAAAAAATATATGTTAATGACGTTTAGAAGCTTTAGATCACTTTCCTGGGGGTATTTATGCGTGTAATATGTGGTTTTAGCTATTTTAGATTGTAGCAGTGAGCCTGTTGTCTCTGATGTCATGGACACTGGTCTCACTACCTTCCTGGACTACATGTTGTCTCAGTAAGACAGCTCTCCCCCCTATCCACAAGGAGGAGCAGTGCACCAAAGAATTATGGGAATTGTAGTCCAGGAAGGTAGTGAGACCAGTGTCCATGACATCAGAGACAACAGGCTCACTGCTACAATCTAAAATAGCTAAAACCACATATTACACACATAAATACCCCCAGGAAAGTGATCTAAAGCTTCTAAACGTCATTAACATATATTTTTTTGCAAAAAGGGTGAAGTGTCCCTTTAACCACTAACTTCCCCCCCCCCCCCCCCCCCCCAGACGCCCATCATGACCATCTGAGCAGCCATCAGCTTGGTGATGCTGAAACTCCCCTTACTTCCCCTTTACGCTTCGGTATAGAAGTCACACACTGGTTTAGGAGCACAGGGTTGGAATCAGAATCAGTTTCTAATACCGAGAGCATGATTGAGTATAGATTTTGGCTTTTGATAGAATCAAGATTAGTACAGTAGTATACAATGCCTTGGAAAATGTAGTATTTTCGTACAGAAATATTTTTAAAGCGTGAAAGAGGTGATATAATGGCAATAGACATTTCCTCCCAGATATCATTCAGAACAGCTCAGAGTCAGAACTGAGAACAGAGCGACAGACAGATTGAAAAAAAAAAAAAACATACAAAGAGACACACCACACTTTTCACAATGTGGCGTTATAGCTTTGCATGCTTATTTTGTTTAACGAATTCACCTTAATGGCTATACTGTACATTATGTTTACGAAATTAGCCAGAAATCCAAGAGCACATCATTTATGGGGCGGCCATGGCTGAATGCTTAGTGAGCCTGCCTATAGGCAGAGCCAGAGGCCCTGGTTGTTGCAGGTTTGATTCCAGGCCTACAGTGTGTCGATGTGTGTCCCTGAGCAACGCTAGTCTTAACCCCTAATTGCTCCCCGAGTGCCATAGAAGCTGCTCACTGTGATATATAGTGATTATACGATGGGGAGGATGAATTTCACATATGTGCATATACAGTGACAGATAATACCCTAAGGGGTGGAGACTACTGTACATAATATATATGAGAACAGCTACAAAGCATTATTAACATTTCTCCTAACAGTACATTTCATTTTAATAAGCTCACACAGGAATACAGCCGCGATGACATCAATCTTATTTAAGCCTCAGCACAACGTAATGTAACCGGTATGACTCAAGAGTCAATACAGATATTTTTAGTCTGTTAATGGACCTGCATGCTCCTGCGTGTGGAATCCATCAATATTCCACCTTGGCTTTACCTACGCTCTACAAACCACAGAGGGAGGAAAACTATAGTTATCGCAGAGAAGAGAATCCAATCATGTGGCTCTCAGGATCCACATCGATCCACAATGGTTGTCAGTCAATCATCTATGATTGTCAGTCATCACTTGTGTCTGTGACATATCTATGATATTCAAAGTCAGGGGGAAAGTCTCCGCCCCAATCAGACCCAGATTGACTTCCATTATAAAATTGTGTATTAAAGATTTCAAAGAGTCTCTAAAACATGCAGCAGCAATCCACTCTTAAATCCCTAGACTCTGTTTATCACTCATCGATTAGATTTATTACGGGTGAGTATATGGTACTCACCATTGTATCTTATATAACAAGGTTGGATGGTCCTCCCTGACAGAGAGACGATAGCTGCATTGGCACCTGTCCTTGTATAAAGCCATGCTTGGAGATTCTCCTAAATAAATCTCATATTTTCTGAAGTGGGACTCTGAGCACTGCCACACCCGGTCAAGTGGTTTCCCCAAAGTCAAGGTACCAAAAGTTAGCTCTGAACTTGGTAGATCTGCATTTGGCTTCTGTGGCCCTAATACATGGAATGACCTGCAAACGACATTGAAAACTGACCACGTTTGGTAACGTTGAGTCATTGTAAAACCTTCAGGGCTTTACATTAAGGCTTGTCCGGGACAAGTAATAAATCTTTCCGGAAGTGCATCAAAAATGTGACTCTTGGTTTCACTTTCTCTGTGATGCTCCTAGCAGCCAACAATATTGTCTGGCATTATTGTCTGGCTTTCCTAATAATCACCTTTCCAATATTGGTAATAGCCCTAGAATGTCTGTGATCTTACATAGATTTCATTTATTCCAAATACACAGCAATAGATTGGTCCTATCTACGCACGTTTAGCAGAACTGATTTAAACTTGTAGCAATGCGTTTGTACTAACTGCGTTTGTACCCACCCATGTAATTAATTCCTAAGATTTGGAGTCAGATATTGTGCTCTAGTCTCATATCCATTTGAAAGTTCTGGCAGAAAACGTGTTTTAAGTAAAATATCGCCACTTTTACACGAGGAAAACCTGGACTGAAAATATGAAAACCTCCTTTGGGAACAGTTGATGTTTGGGAAGCACAAACGTATGGGGCACACCATTGACAGGTGGTAATTGATCACACGACCTCTTGTTATGTGGCCCATACATTTGTGCTTCCCAAAGGAAGTTTTGATATGTTCAGTCCTGACTCCTGCGCTCATTCCGGGCCACTCACTGGAGAGAATGCCGTCCGTGTGCAGCTCGTGGAAAAGTAGAGATATTTTACTAAATTCTGTTTTATTCCAGAACTTTTAAATGAATATGAAACTAGTCCCCAAACGACTCCAAGCCTTAGGAATTAATTATTGGGTGAGTGCACACACAGTGCTACAAGTTTAAATGCCTACAAGGTCAGTCTGCCAACCGTGAGCAGAAAGAAACAATGTATGTTAGATCACAGACATTCTAGGGCTACTGTAAACTGAGAATATTCAACAAATATTCAAACATGTATTCACCAAAACCAACCACTTTTATGCCCAGACAAGTGAATGGGAAATTTACACTGTAGCCTCAAAAAAAAGTTAATGTCAAGCCCTGACCTTGGTGAGCATACAGACCCCCACAATATGAAACTGTTTTTAGATCGTTTTGAAATTTGTAAACCTATGTAATTCACATGTATATCTTTTGTTTTTCTTTTCCTGATCTTCTGCTGTATTTTCTATTATGATTGTATGTATTACTCGACAACACTGAAAATGAGTTTGATTACTCAGTTTAATTTCGAGAAACAAAACTTGAATGAATGTAAAAAAAAGCAACTGTAGTGTGGAGGTACTTGTAGCCTACTGGCAATGACGCACGCACACACACACACACACGCACACGCACACACACACTTATAGATGGCTAGATGCCGTATAAGAAATACTACAAGAGGAATTTCCCCAAGTCATTGCCCCATTAAAACTTACTCTAATATCGGAAGAAGAATACTAATGAGATGTGAACCGCTGTCTCTCCTGCTGCTTATAATCAATGATGCTAATGTGTCCAGTGTAGGTCCTCCCTGGCGCTATATAGTGATATAGTGATGCTATATTTAGGTCCCAGGCCCTGCGTATACAGTAGCCAAGTCATCACCCCATCCTGTGTGACTGATGAATAGTTTTCAGCCTCTCCCCTCCAGTCCGTGCTGCCTGTGGGCTGATGCAGTGCACCATGTTCAAATGCGTCAAGCGTGGCATCATCAAGCATGGCATTAAGCATGGCATCCAGCGTGGCATCAATCATCATGGCATGAACATGGCAATTTGTATGCCCCCCCCCCCCACCCCCCCCGAGTATGGCATAAAGCATAGCATGTAGTAAACATGGTAGACATGTAGTTGGGGCAGCGGTGGCCGAATGGTTTGCAGAGTGGTCTTGATATCGGAAGGTCGCTAGTTTGTGACGTTAAAATTACCACCGCTGAAGTGCCCTTGATCAAGGCATTGAACCCCTACCACCATGAAATGTTCTATGAGCACTGGCAGGGCCTGGCTGTAAACAAGTTCTTGAGCTTAGTCCAGTTACCCTGGGTAAACATAGTTGCTTTGCTTTGCTTTAGACACCTTTTGGTGTGAGACGCACAGAAGTGCATTACTGTACATGCACAGGTGTGAACCAAAGCATGTGCGCGGGGCCGCACGCACACACACACACGCACACACACACACACACACACGCACACACACACACACCCCGTTAAGAACCATTAAGAGCCATAAGAACTCAATCTGCTCACTAAGTTTCCATGGGAACAGCCCCCTCCTCCTCTCTCCGTTTCTCGGGTCCGTTTCTGTGCCCATCACCAATCTATTTTAATTAAAGCTTGCGAGATGCCAAAGGCTAAGCCATCAAGTCTAGTCAATGGCTTCCTGTCTGTGGCCTGTCATTATTTGCTTTGACATTAGACCTTCAGCACTCATCTACTATACACCGCGGCCGGCTCTGTCCACTTATCCTTCTTTATCTAATGCTTCATTTTTCCCCACTCCGTCGTACAATGGTGTCACTCGCTGAAAGTATAGCCGGTCAACAAACTCGCAACGTCATGCTTGTAGATCAGCAATTTTCGACAAATCAGGATTAGATCACCCCTTTTCCACCACTCTCTCTCTCCCTCTCTCTCTCTCTCTCTCTCTCTACAAGCCTTGTAAGACATCAGCCTTTAACCCCTTCCCCATCGACCTCTCGTGCAGTTAGCCCCGTTCACTCAGCCATCGTAGGATCAAATCAATGAGATGAAATGCTAAGCCTGTCAAGGAGGAAGCACAGAAAAAAGAACCGCCCATAGTAATTGACAACAAAAGCAACAGCGATAAGCTGATTATTACAAGTTGGAGCAAACTGTGCTTCATAAACACCCGCAACCACCCACGCACTCACGCACTGCAGATCCTGAAGGTGGAGATACACTGTAGGAGGAATTAAATATCACGTTGCTAATTTCATTCTTCACGCGCGTTAATTCCAGCTAATTAGTGTGCAGGGAAACGAATCTGAAACGTTTGACCTCTTGGCATAAAAATAAGTCCCACAATCCTCTGGGTTGTCATGCGGTGTGCATTTGGGACATCCCGGGTTCTCAATGCAACAAGATTTGATTGATGCACGAGTGCGTGCGGCGCGTGTCTGCGTATGCAGCGTGTGTGCGCACAGGGCGTTGCGCGCCGTTATAATTGCCGCGGTGCAGGGACTAATTGGGACGGCGCATAATTCATTAAAAAATGTTTCCCCTTCTGGTTTGGCGTCTCAAATCTAGGCCTCCTCTGTGGACACATGGGTGTCCTAAAAAGTTCCTGAAAGAAATAGCCTAAAGAGAAATTATTCTCAGTTTGTTTGCCTGCGGGGTGCGAATTATTCACAGCAGCTGTCTCCAACTTCCTCCAGCTCTTTAAAGCATTTCCCTTCTGCTTAATTTAACCACTTAATTCCTATAAACTTTGTCACGTTTGTTTGAAAGTGTTCCCCTGTGATGGCATGCCCAAAATACCAGACACCAGATTGAAAGTGCTTTCAAGAACGGATCTTCAAGCTAACAAATCGCCGTTGCACAATGATGCTCTGAATATCGGTTCTTTGTCAGCAAGCGCCAAGCGATACTGCTGTGTGATGCAGAATAAATCTAAATTTCCTCTGATACGGAGGAGTGTCCCCAAAGTCTTCCGTGTCTCGTCTTTATGCTAAAGTATATCCTTGTCCTTGAAAGTCAATGTCCACATGTCATATAGCACCCTTGAGCTTGTGATCTGTGTGTGTGTGTGTGTGTGTGTGTGTGTGTGTGTGTGTGTGTGTGTGTGTGTGTGTGTGTGTGTGTGTGTGTGTGTGTGTGTGTGTGTGTGTGTGTGTGTGTGTGTGTGTGCGTGCCTGTATCTGTATGTACATGGGGCCCACAGGCCCTGCTGCCGGGGGCCTGGACTGAGAACGGTTGCCATAGCAAACTGCTTAGTATTGACTTCTGGCAAAGAGCGAGCTCCTCTGGTTTTCGTCCTATCGTGTGTGTGTGTGTGTGTGTCTGCGTACGTGCGTGTGTGTACATGGGTGAGTGAGTGTGGGAAACTGTGTGTGTGTGTGTGTGTGTGTGTGTGTGTGTGTGTGTGTGTGTGTGTGTGTGTGTGTGTGTGTGTGTGTGTGTGTGTGTGTGTGTGTGCGTGCGTGTGCATGTGTGTACATGTGTACGTGTGTGTGTGTGTGTATATGAACATGTGTGCTTGCATGTGTGCGTTTAGGCCGTCAGTCTGAGAAAGGCTTTCGTTACAGTTAAATGAAACAAGCAGATAGCAATCAGCTAAAGGGCACAATGAACGTTGTGCAGAGCCACCGAACACAATAGCACCAGACTGTGACCTCCAGCCACTGTGTGTGTGTGTGTGTGTGTGTGTGTGTGTGTGTGTGTGTGTGTGTGTGTGTGTGTGTGTGTGCGCTCGTGTTGTATCCCTCTTGTGGGGACCAAATGTCCTCACAGGTGTAGTAGAATTTGATTGTTTTTTCGTGAAAAAAGGATTTGGGGACCAGGGTGAGAAAAAAAAAGAGTCTGGGGCCGAGTCCCTCAGTCCTCTGCTGATTTCTGATCGTCTGCACCATTGTTAAATTGACGTAGACACACACACACACGCACACTCCTCCTCTCTCTCTCAAATTAATTAGTCTCATGTCCTGCAGCTGCGTGTAGTTTCTCCCGGCGGATCCTGCCGGGAGCTGCCTATATGCCCTAGAAAGCATAGGTGAGTTCCAGTCTAGTGTGCGTGACACCTGAGGGCATATGCCTTCTGTACAACAAAACATGGCCGCCGTTCATTGCCTTTGAAAACGGACAGGTGTTTCAGCATAACAGCTATAGCATCAACGCACTCCGACAATGACAATAATAATCCCGGCCCAGTGTCCTCCTGTGACAGACAGAACATCGCCGGTTCTCCTCGGAAGAAGGCAGAGCCGAGGCCTGAAAGGTGGAGGTGGCTATTAGGAATGTGAGAGATAAGAGAGAGAGAGAGAGAGAGAGAGAGAGAGAGAGAGAGAGTGAGTGAGTGAGAGAGAGAGAGCGCAAATGGGAAACCGTCTAAATGAGTGGTTTGTGATGGCGGGAGGAAGAGGACAACAATGAAGGGATGAGAGACACAGTGGGGGGGGGGGAGAGAGAGAGAGAGAGTCGGGGGATATTAATACAATCTGGGAATACATTTCTTTCCAAGAACTTTCTTCACCAATGTGTTTGTAAAGGTGTCTACTATCATATCCCACATTGGTTTCTATTCAACCACCCTAGGGGGATTTTTGACAGCTGCTGACAGGGTACCATACAACCTCTATAAAGCTAAATGTTCTGAATTTCATTATGCTTTAAGTAGCATGTCACGTGTTTCCATGATTCTGAATCCATTCCAAGCATTAGTTTTGCACGAAAAACACTCCCTGGGCTTAAAAAGGCCATAGCCCTCATCACAAATGTGATGAGGTCAGCACATTTGGGTACATTAGGTCACATTTGGGAAAGTGTCTATATTTAGAACATTTAGCTTTATGCATGCTGTCAAAGATTCATAGGGTGGTTGAATAGAAACCAATGTTGGATATGTTAGTAGACACCTTTACAAACACATTGGTGAAGAAAATTCTTGGTAAGAAATGTATTCCCAGATTTGACATTATACTGACAAGTAAGACGCGCTTACGCTGGAAGCGAACGCAGCTCGTAAATTGCAATAACAACAATTAGAATAAATTACGTACTTTAAGGGTTTTTTATTTATTTTTTTAATAATGTGTGTGTGTGTGTGTGAACAGCAATGTCCGTGTTCACCTATGTGTGGTTAACCTATGTGACGTTAATGAGCACCAGTATGAGTACCAGTAGGGGCGCTGTTGTGCCATGCAGAAACAGAGAGAGAGAGAGAGACAGTGCTGCACTGTTGCCTGCTAATGAGAGAGAGAGATAGAGGAGGAGGAGGGGCGGGGGAGAGGGGAGTTGCACCACTCGGTTCACACGGGTGTGATTTAGTTTTTTTTAAGTTACGTTTTTTTTTAAGTGTGTGTTTTTGTGTGTGTGTGTTTTTTGTGTGTGATACAGCTGCGCCCTGGGGTGGTGGGCCAGTGGTGTTACAGCATGACACACACACACACACACACACACACACACACACACACACACACACACACACACACACACACACACACACACACACACACACACACACACACACACACACACACACACACACACACACACACACACACACACACACACACACACACACACACACACACACACACACACACACACACACACAGTTTAGGCCAGCTTCTATAGTTAGTGCTCACTGCATTCGCAATCACTGCGTTCGCAATAATATTCCCTGACTAAGAATGGGGGAGGAAGAGTGAGTGGTGGGCTGGTGGCAGTGGCATCAGGGGGTGACAGGGGACATAGTTGTTGAGTGGCACAGTCAAGCAAACCCCAAAATAGCATCTCCCGTGCTTATAATAATTCATGATCATGAAAGAGAGAGAGAACGAGAGAGAGAGAGACAGAGAGAGACAGAGACAGAGACAGAGACAGAGAGAGAGAGAGAGAGAGAGAGAGAGAGAGAGAGAGCGCGAGAGAGAGCATGGTCCATTAGTCCACCACCATGTGGTCCAAATGGATGGTTACAGGTCTGTAGCAATGAGAGTGTACTTATGGAATCAATTGTTCCCATGTGTACACTATCAGAGTTAAATTATCACATTTTAGAGTGTAGATTAATTGGGGTCCCAAATATTATATAAATATTTCCATTTGACACACTCACAGTTAAAGCCAGAGCTAACGCTAATGTTCTGGAGCCAATCTACATGCTGCTATAGTGATGATTCTCTCTGACCAATCTGGTACAGTACAACGAAAAGAGACCACATCACACCCTCCACTGGCTCCCGCATACTGTACATAACAGACTTTCTATCACCATACGCTCCATCCAGAACACTAAGATCCTCCACAGCAGGCTTACTTGACACAAAAAGGAAAAAGAAACCACTAAAGAAAACGGGAGAGGCCGCATTCGCCTTCCATGCACCAAAACTATGGAATACAATTCCTCAGGAAATCAGAGAGGCCAACTCCATCAACATCTTTAAACAAAAATTGAAAACACACCTCTTTAGATTGGCCTTCTCAATCCTCCCATAGCACTTTATAGAAGGTTTCCCGGTACCGTGCTTATTCTCTCAAATGCCTTAGACCTAAATTAATGAATGTTATTTTCATGATCTTATAATTATGTATGTCTTTTTTAACTCTATTGTCTTTTTTAACTCTATGCCTGACCTTTTATTCCCCTCTTATGTTGATGATTATATGCATACTATGTGATTGTGTCTGATATGTTATGACCTAACTGTAAAGTACCTGATTTGTGTCCTGCCTGTGAAGCACTTTGAACTGCAACTCTGTATTAAAAGTGCTATACAAATAAAGTTTATTATTATTATTACAGTAGTCTGCAATGTTTTCAAGTCAAGTTTCAGATACCAAGCAGGCCACTAAAAAAGGCGAGGAGATTTTGAACAAACAAACGTGCACAGTACCCCTCGCTGGAAGATTCTGTGCAACAAAGCAATGTGGAGAATGATTGAAAAATATATTAACAAGTAATGCCTAATTGCATATCATGCAATCATCTGATCATCACTATTCAAGCTGGGATTCTTAACATTTTTTGGTCTTTCCACCACATCCCTCGACCGCACAGCGGGAAGCCAGTAGGCCTAGTGCGTCCGTCCGACTTCAGAGGATAACTTTGTCAGGAGCAACAACCCATGAGCATTCTGAACATTCTGGGATCACATTCCCGAACAACATTCCTCAGCTCTGCGGGGTGTTGGGACCGGGGTGTGTGTTTGTGTGTACGTGGCGTGGCTCTTAAACTTTGGGCTGAGTTACAAGCAGCCAGTTGAGGAAGAGCTGAGCAGTAATTAATTGATGTCCCACTGAGTGGTGCAGATAGAGTGAGTGTTTTTTCATCGCTAATAGTGCCACTCTGTGGCGCACTAGCCTGGGCGACGGCTGCATTACTGCCCATCCATTATTGATGCATCACAGCACAGCTCTAGGCTTGCAGTCCCAGAGAAAAAAAAAGATACTGTGTGTATTGGGACGCAAGTTCACTTTTCCAAAATGTAAAAAAAAATTGCAGAAATTCCATGTATACAGTACAAGTTCAAAATGTGTTTATAGCTTAGCTTTTTTTTTGCATGACACTATTGTATGATGAAGTAGTAGAGAGCATCGATTTATGAAATGTCTAGGGTTTGACTACAATCTTGCACCTTGTAAATCTCCCTCGATACATTTTAAATTGTAATTGTGCATACACTGATAAGACACACACATTCACACGCTATCTTTCTTTGCTATTTTAATAACAATTCCCTGAGTTTATTCAGACTATTTGTATCTTTTTATCTCAGTCCTCCACACGGTCGATTGAAGTTAGAAGTACAAGAATTTCACTGCCTGCAATGTTGGCTATAGCAGCAGTATCGGACGTGCATGTGACAATAAACAGCCTTGGACCACGACGCGCGCACGCACACAGTAACAGAATAATGCACTGTTGGTTCTCAATCTGAATCTCATTATGTTTTTCCCAGCTTAGAATAGCTTTAAAGATACCATCACAATTTGATCACAGGAACTGATCTAGAATAATAAAGATATACTGTAATATTCGGCAGAGGAAGGAAGATAAAGTATGGCTACCAGCTGCAAATAAACAAAATGTGAGGGTTTCAGCACATGACACCAACGTAGAACAACACAAAACCCCCAAATTATTCTGTGTCCTCATGTGGAACAGCAGCATGGTGGCCTCGATTAAAGGCTAGGGACACTTTTAAAGACTGAAGTCTAAGGAGCAGCAGTGTCTTGCTGGTGTGCCTGTAGGCTGTATTCTATTCAAGTCATAGAGAGGTCATTCAGCTAGATCTCATAATAGCAACTCATTAGCACCATACTGATCACTGTGGACAGATGATCACACATCACACTCTACTGGGGTGCCAGAGTGAGTGTGTGTGTGTGTGTGCGTGTGTGCGTGTGTGTGTGTGTGTGTGTGTGTGTGTGTGTGTGTGTGTGTGTGTGTGTGTGTGTGTGTGTGTGTGTGTGTGTGTGTGTGTCTGTGCGTGCGCATGCGTGCGTGCGTACGTGCGTGCGTACATGCGTGCGCACGTGTGTATCTGTATGTACAGTAGTCAGACAAAGCCTGCAGGCATGTGACTGAATGTCCACCTCAACACTGGTTTTGAAGTTTGGGTAAATCCTGTATAACCGACAACATTCTAGATAGCTTGACGACAGAAGAAGCAGAAGAGTCCTGAACTGCTTTGAGCATAATCTGTGAAAACTTGAGTCGTGTATGTGCGTCACGAAGGGAACGAACGTCCCCAAGATCGCTTTGGATTTGATGACCGTTTATGCAAAAGAGCAAAAGAGCTCTCTTGATGCACGGCAGTGACGCTTGCATCAGTGACGTTGTCAGTGTGTTAGGGTAAGGGTCAGTGTTGTTAATAATGAGTGACCAAAAATATATGTCAATTGTTGAAAATACTTGTGTAATATAAAGAAAATGAATAAACATATGTTTAAAAAAATAAAAATAATAATAATAATGAGTGACCAATGGTCTATTTGAATAAGCCGCCGACGGACCATTGCCACGGGCACCGTCCGCTTGTATAAAATGTGGCTTGATTTTGAACGACTGAATTTGCTACATCAACAGCTGCGTTAAGATCAGGGATCATCGTGGTGGACATTCATGTCAAAATTGAATCTTTGCCACGGACATACAAATGTGCGGACAATAATATTACCAACACTGTTAGCCCTGAATCACCATAACAGGTCTGTAACTCTTGAGTGTTCAAATGGACCCTTACGGGTCAATTTGGTTCCATTTGTACACTCAGAGTGAGAGTTAAGGGGGTCTGTGCAAATAAAACCACAAATAGTATGTTGGACTCTAAATAGGTGTATTCTAAAGAAAACCTGGAGACTTCACACTCACTAATTGGGTCTTCTATAAGAACATTAATGGTGTGTAAAAAGAGAAAATCTAAGATTTCCCACAGACAAGACCAAGTCTGAGCGGTGCCCTGTAGGCAATCAACGCTGCCATGTCAAGTGCACTTAATGTGACACCGCAAGCTATTATTGCGCCCATTTGTCTATATAGGAGGACAGAAAGATTGGAAGATTTCAGTGATAGAAATAGTTGGCAGAAATAGTTGACGGGTGATGTGTCCGCCGTGCTTCAGTTCAAACAGGTCATTCCGTCTGTCAGTCTTGTGCTCGCGTGAACCAATGAATGCATTTCAACGATACACCTGTCATTGGTAACTACACATCCGTCACTGTCAGTGACGTGCCACCTCCGCCCACCTGCACCAGGGGCCAGGACCTTCGCTGGCTCCGCACTGCAGTATAGGGGATATTTTACATCTAATCATATATATTAAATACTGTATAGGGTAGAGAGATATTCTTGATGCGTACTGTAAGATGTACGTATATGAAGATGGATCCCCATGTCAGTCGGTGCCAAGGTTTACGCCAGTCTCGTATGCATCCACTCGTCTCTGAATAAAATTGCATTCAATCTTTCCTCTAGTCTCCCCTGGCTGAATTAGCTTGATTCTTCGAAACCGTCCCAACATTGCAATTGCATTAAAACGCAAATGGTCTGGTCTTGTCCTAAAATTCAGGAATACTGGCAGGATATTCACTCCACCTTGGAGACCATTCTGTGTTTTGAGATACCTCCGTCTGTTTCTTTTCTACTGTTGGGAAACATCCCTGAAGAGTTTCTAACACACGATACATATTTAATCAAGATCCTCTTAGCATCAAGTAAAAAAAGCAATCACACGACGCTGGTACCAACAGGACCCACCAACGAAAGATCAATGGATGGACATTATTGAGGAACTGTATTCTATGGAAAAACTAACATTCATACTGAGACTACAAGAGGATAAATTCTATAAAAAGTGGGAAAAGTGGAATCTCTTCTCTCAGCCTATAGCGATATATTGCAATAGGATTTCATTGAATGTTTGTTGTAATATGAAAAAGGCAGCCTTTTTTTTCTTTTACTTTTTGTCCTTTTCTTTTCTTTTTCTTTCCCGTATTGTCTTGTTAGTTGAGTTTTTTTTTGTCTGTTCTTCCTTCAATAAAAGTTAAGTGAAGAAAAAAAACGCAAATGGTGTGGATATACAAGTAGTGAGCCAGTGCAAACTATTTGTGATTATGCATGTAGATAAGAGAGTCACAGTGTGGACATTCTATAACTGTTTCAAAGTCTTTTAGCCTGGGGATAGAAACCGTCCCCGAGTGTGCTGCTGCATCGATCCCCGTTCCGATGCTCTGGTGCCGTTTGCCAGACGGCACCAGGGTGAACTATAGTCCACCACTGAGGTGACTATAGGAATGTTGGACATACAAGGTTTCCACCCGACGGCAGCAATTATCTCGTTTAACCCATTTTGATTCAGATTCTAAAAATGTCTTCTACATCTTGACAGTTCTCTGAAAAAGCTATATGTTTCTATGTCAGTCGTTCTTCGATTTTTCTAAAATAGCAGACCTACAAGCTACAGTATGAGCTCGTAGATCTGCTATTTTTCAATAGCTAAAGCATATAACATAATGCTAACACCAAAAGGGGTTCACGCCCAAAATGGGTTAATTAATTGTATCTTGTATCTTGTTTTTCTGAATGTTGAGATGGAGGTTGTTATCTTGACAAACAATGCATGGGCGGCTCTCGTTACTTCCAGTGGATTCCCTGAGAATCAATCAATCACGGTATGCTTCAGGAAATGATCAGCCGTAATGTCAAGTGCACCATGAGTCACGAGTCAGTGGGTTGAACATGCCAAATAAAAGCTGAGAGCGACGACTGAATGGGTAAGAGTGGATGTCTGTGTCGAGAGGTATATCAGGAATGTCGGATCTGGACGACAGATGGCAGATAACAGCAATGCCGCTACAGATCATACTAGACATATCAAAGAGTCAGATATATCAAAAATACAGTACGAGCAAAATACTAGAGATATCAAAGATATACGGTATACCAACTAGATATCAATTACGTCAGCTACTGTAGATACTATACCAAATCCAATAACAATGATAAAACTAGTAACGATATAAAAGATACCAGCTGTGCAACAGAAATACAAAATACAACCAGATAGATATATTCAAGATACCAGTTACAGTAGATCCCAGAAATCCCAGATATACTAGCAATATAGTTACTGTAACAGCGTGCTTCCTCTCCCCAGGCCTATCTTCATGGTGTACTGTATAGTAATACAGTCAATTATGTTTCTACACGGCTACAGCAGACTGTACAACCGGCAGAGCTACAGAGTCACACTAATGCCACTTACTTACTGTGCATAACAGAAGCGATGCTATGCTCGTTTATTATGATGGAGTGCCATTAGCGGGTACAGCCATTAAGAGCTAATGGCTGTATGGAAGAGAGATAATTGGAGCATCGGTATGGTTGTGTTTCCGTCTACACCAATGTGTCCATGTGCGTGCGTGCGTGGCGTGCGTGCGTGCGTGCGTGTGTGCGTGGCGTGCGTGCGTGCGTGCGTATAATTTTGCATGCCTACTGTTAAGTGATCCATCTCCATTTTGATGAGAACGACTGGAGTTTTAATTTATTTGCACTTTCTGGAATTTACCAATATATGTAATTATGTGTTATCTGAGTGCCTGGAAAGTGGAAGTGTTTGATTGTGAGTACAATATGACAAAAAGAAGACACACATTTGCATGAATTATTATGCACGTTTTGCAAGCATTCATGCCTGGCAGTTTCTAAAAAGCATAATATACAGCGCAAAGTACAAAAAAGCAATATAAAACAAAACAAAACCCCTGTGGTGGAACAGCAGAGTTGTTAGGATGATGATGACCATCACAGACACAGCGTGCGCTTCTATACGGAGGGGCTTCTATTCATCACTGCGGTGCTCCTGTTGGTTTCCATGCTGTAGCAGAGCTACAGACAGCCGCTGTGGCATACTAATGAGGTGGGAATCCAATATTTGGGGATCTATAGCAGGGGCCTTGGGAGGTTACTGCTCCTTATGAAAACCAGGAGAAAATGTGCTAAATGAACCCTTCATTTATATTCAACAGCACAATGAGGGGTGTTGGGTAAGAGCTGATCTACAAGCTATACTCTACTCAGTCTACTGTAACAACGCATAACAAGTTCGCAACACTGCATGTTGTTGGCTTGTAGACCTGTTCTTTTAGGCAAGTGACTCTATGGAGTATAAACTACAAGTGACTCTATGGAGTATAAATTAGACTTAGACCCACCCAGTGTAAGGATCAAATCCATTGCAGTGCTGCCGGCTTGACCGAACGTCTAACAAACACAATTGGCCATATTCGGGGATGACAACAGGAACGACAACCTTTGTCGTGATTTTTTATTTATTGGTGGAACGGTCACTATTTTAATAATGTCGCACGGCAAGCGCGTTTGTGCACATTTTATTTTGCCTTATGTTTCAGCTGAAACTAAAAGTTTGCTTTGAACAAAGTATCTTTATGTTCTTTGGCGGGATAACTGGCCGTTTTTCCTCCCGGGATTTTCCCCAGTGAGGGGGATAACTTTGTAATAATATGCTATTGGCTGTTTGTATTCTATTCGGAAAAATATAAAAAGATACTCCTGTGGAAAGGCTATATTATTTTACTTATATTGACCCTATAAACAATTTAGTATTATTTAGTATATGTAAGGTTTTGCCCACTCAAATGGTACCTCTTCAGATAATCCCCACATAGCCTACAACAACTTCTGTGAACAGACTTCACTGTAGTAGCTTTTCATAAATTATATTTATACTGCAGGCTGTCATGAAAGTTTATAGTTAGAGAAATTCAAAGTCCAGCCATCTGCCGTCCAGCCTCTCCCACCCGTCACTGGGGGAAACTCCGGGAGGAAAACGGAAAAGGGGTGAGTTGTCTTGTTACCCTTTGGCGGTGGCTATTAAAAGGCATTGTTGCGTGCAGATAGGATACTGGCATCGGCGGCTATACTGAACCCAAAACCGACGTGTTGCTTACCGTGTATGCGAGCAGTGAGGACACTCACTTTGAATTTAACCTGTTATGCAAAGTAACCATTTGGGTATACTTGGCTCATGAATTGAGGGGGGTTTTAACGTGGACGTGAAAATACAGAGAAAAGATATATACTGCAGTGTCGCGAAGTGAAGTGACCAAAACACTCCTACCTAAAGCTAAGGTGGTGCCTGTCACTGTCAGCGGTAGGTGTTGAACAGGAGGAGTAGGATGGATGGAGGTGCTACGTCCTCCCGGTGGGGGCTTCTCATTGACAGGTGAGCCAGTGGGATACAATTGCAGCGGAAACACATAAAACAACACAACTACTAAATTGAGGGGTAAAGGTATACAAATAATTGGATACTCAAAATAAATGAGTCTTAAGCAATTCCACGAAGACACACAGAGAGACACATTCTAGAACCATAATACACTTACATTTGCAGGTAAGATATTCATTCAGTTAGGGTTAGGCAAAGAACCACACCAAACCTCTGAAGACAAGTGAGACTGCAACCACTGATCTATAATCAATTTGGGATTGATGATGCTGTAATAATGTGTGAGGCTACGGCAATGGCATATTGGTATTCCCCACTGATCTTTAATAGATTTTAACATTATTTAAACAAGCTCTATACACTTTAAATCTACAACCCCATTATCTAAATGTGATGTTTTAATTCATCTTGTATTTTTTATTCCGATAACTCAACTGGATGACTTCATGGTGATGATGTCAGAAAGGAGAAGGTCACTTGTCAGTTAGGAAGCTCACTGGGAATCGCATGGCAACGTCAAAAACAGGACGCACGCACGCACACACACACACACACACACACACACACACACACACACACACACACACACACACACACACACACACACACACACACACACACACACACACACACACACACACACACACAGTAGTGTACGATGGGGAGTCATTAATTAGTCAGCTAAAATATGAAAAGTATCAATCAATGACCTATAATTAACCCAATGAAAATGATGACAGAATAGAATGTCACCACAGCATCAGGAAATGAAAGGGCAACAGAAAGAGTGAGGAGGAGGAGAGGGAAGTAAGAAGAAGCAAAACCAATGGCATGAGACTATAGAGTGAATTGTGCTACACAATACATAGGCTACTATAGCTTAGTACAGGTTTTGTCCAGGGCCTGGAATTGTCTGAAGGCAACCCTTCAGCAAAGAGTCAAAGGCACAGTGAACCATATAGCAGCCTAATAGCCTTTTATATCACAACATCGATATGACCTCACAGAGCTTGTGGACACACTTGGGGATTCCCCTATAAGGATGGAAGATATCCATGTGTTCCTAATTGGGGGGAAAAGATGGATAGAGGATCATGGTAAACCAAGCAAAAAGCTCGAGGGTATCTCCGATTGCAGAGCAAGCGGTTTCCAATTCAACCGCCTGATAGTTTACTGTGTTTCTGTGATTATGAAGATATCATTGAGGACTTAAAACCTCTATAGTAAAACGGCCCTAAGTTACAAACGTACATGGACAGTGCTTCTCTTCTGTCTACATCTAGCCCTGCCAGAAATATTCAATCTACAGCGTACGCTGTGAGCATGTAGATCAGCTATCTTTTGTCAATGTTCCATTCGGCAAACTGGGGTTCAAGTGTTTGTCCCTGGCTTCGAAAATGGACCAGATCATATGGGCCTGCAGGACCATTTCCTGTGCTCCAGCATACTTGCAGAGGGGGGGGGGTCAGCATCATTATTGTCTGACGTCAATATTGGTAGAGGGTGCCAAGTCCACAGGTTTGTGTACTTTTTTATTTGCATTGTAGTCCCCATTGGGGGATTTAGATCGCCTCATATAAGAACTGTGTTTGGAAAATAAACAAATCATCCAGTTGAACAATAGTAAAAAAAATAAAATAAATAAAAATAAAGGACAAATACGTTTAGGGATAAGGGCTTTAGCAAATAGGGCCCTATGGGTATCTCTGGTGGTGCACAGAAAAATAATCTCTTTTGTATTTTTTAGACAGTGCTGGTGCAGTCCAGGAACTAGAATGATCAAAAATCATCAGAATATATAGCTACTTTAAAATATATTTGTCTGGTGTGCCAGTGCGACATTCAGACAGACATTCCTCAGTACGAAGAGTGAAAAGTAAAGCTAAGCTTACACAACCCTGAGGAGCACCAACAACATTAGTAGTTTACTCCGTTAGTGAGAAAGTACGCATACCAATGAATTAAATATGGATTCAGTTCAACTTCTTTGCCACCAGAATATCAGACTGTATTGTATTGGAAGCTGATGAGAAATATAAAAAGAGCACTCTTGTGTGATTCCCGTTATATACTTGTTCAGGTGTTTTATAATTAAAAGTGTGAAAACCACAGCCCTCATAGGTAAACTGACAGTATTCTTTGACCCGTATTCTTCATAATGTCATAATTTCATAATCACTATGGGTCTGAAATCCTTATTCTCGAGAACCGTTCGCCCCACTGACTTCAAATTCGACACACGCGTTTCACACGGCCACCGAGAGTGCAGTGCCCGGTTGTCCAAACCCGCCACAAAAGGCCTCCACTGCCCGGGCTCTGGACAGGGTCCCTTGCCCAGGGTCCATATATGGAGCTGGCCTGTTCGTACATCACGACACTCCATATTTGGGCATGCGTGACACAGAACTCCATATATAGGAATAAAGGTAGACAGAGAGACAGATCCAGAAATCTCCATATATGGGCATAAAAGGAAAACAGACAGATGGGTGGAACGGGTACTTGACACGGGTACAACGGGTATTGCATAGCTGGGTGCATGCAGGGCATGGATCTCCAAATCCCATCGTCACCGACTCGGTGCTCTATACAGCCGGGCACCGGTCTAGTTCTTTTAATTTTAACGTGGAGTTTTAAAACTATAACAAAAGGACAATCGTGTCTGCGCCATTGCATTGGCCTACCATTGTACACCGCTGCAGCAGCCTCTTCAATGGCCTCAAGCATTACTGGTCCATTAAAGTGAATAGAGCTGTCGCCAACGTCTTTACACCACCACTCTAGGGTTGACCCTTACTATTGCTTCTCCATCTGTCAAGCTTTTCCCCCCCCCTAACCCCTGCCTGAACCATCTCATTAACCAGAGAACGAGAACCAGCTGAGGAAAGGATTTGAAATATGTGTGAGAGCAAAATTACAAGCTTGAAAATATCAAAACAAATGAGAGTGACGTGAATTGTATTTAATGTGGAGGCCATTAAAATGGTAAAAAAGAAGCAATCTAAGTCTCTCAGCTCTCTCTCTACAAAGTGAAAGCTGTATCTAACGACTGGATTTATATCTGGGATAACAAGTCAAAGGGAGACAGACCAAAGACACCAGAGATGATGAACGGGAGTTCTTATCCTCATTATACACCAGTTACGACTAGTGGACGTGTCACACAACAATCATTCATTTTATGAAAAATTGGCTAAATTGGCTTATAACCAAATAAAAGGTTATGCAACCGCTCTAGGCTCTACTGTAGGTCCTCTAATGTTGCCGTCTCAAATGTTTCATGAAATCCTTTTCCCATAACCAGTCAGTTTGAGTTTGTTGTTTCAGGTCTACAAATATGTAGGACTGAAACAGTTGCAATAATGTAATCAATTTAATCCATCCCTATTTTGGGCTTATACATTAGGTGGAAAACATAATTCATTTTCCAACAGTACAGTACAGTACAGCACAGCACAGTACAGTACCATATGGTACAGTACAGTACGGTACGGTCAGAGCCATCTAATAGTTGCGATATTGAGGGGTGAGAAAACAGAACAGTCACATGGTTCATGTCCACGCACGAGCCCATAGACACGGTACGGTACGGTACAGCACCGCACCCAAATAGTATGACTGAACAAGTGGCCACCCTGGACAAGTGGAACTAGAATTAGTTACTTCTAGTAGTTAAAATTGCTGACGGCAAGTGCAAGAGGTTGTGGGTGTTCTGTTCTGTTATGAGAATTTGTATTATTTTGCCAGTTGTATTAAGTTACCTAGACAGTCAAGCGTCAGTGGCGTGCAAAGATCCCCCTGCAGTGTACAGTGTACAGTATGTGGACCATGGTGACATTGATCAATTCTTGATAAAAAGCTTCTAATGTATTATTTATGCCCCAAAATCTATAAATCTCACACTATTAAGGCAACCGGACGGTTCCACGCACTGCACAAGGTGCCCTTTTTTCACTTGATCACCTGCCCCTCTAAATGTCTGTGCACGCCACAGTCAAGCGTGATTATGAATCCCACCACAGCTCTAGGATATAGAACCGTCTGATTGGCTCCCAGGCAAGCATAGTTTTACTGAGGTTAGGTTTACGGCTAGGGTTAAGCTTAGGCATAGTTTTACTGAGGTTAGGTTTACGGCTAGGGTTAGGTTTAGGCATAGTTTTACTGAGGTTAGGGTCAAGCATAGCAGTCCTTAGGCCGGGTGAGATATCGTTGCCCTAAAAAGGGACAAGACATACAGTATGTGGTATCATTTTGTTCGTCTGACATCCAGGAGTGCTCAATTGTGTGATAGCAGTTTCAGAAGGGCAGCTGAATATAATTTTAGGGGTATAATCTGATTATGCAAAACCATATAATTCATTGTTATCTAAACTCCAAAATGATTCACTTTTATGCACATTTCTGATGTTTGAACCATGGATGGGCATGACCAACATCATAATAGAACAACAGACATGCTGAATTATACTTCTTGTCGCCATACCGGGCAAATCCACAATACCTGCCACTCTGAAATAGGGTACATCTTACATTTCTGAATGAAACATCATAGAATCATGAGTGATACGTCTTTTTATGAGTTTATGAGTATGTATAAACCATTTAGACATTACTTTGAAGAGTCAGGAATTATCAAACTCAAGGTTGTACCCCAGCACACAACGCAACTCAGGAAAACGTAGTAAATGAACACACACACACACACACACACACACACACACACACACACACACACACACACACACACACACACACACACACACAGTATTATGTTACTTCTGGAGATACTGAAATGGTTCTCTGTTTAGCATTCCAAAAACACATCCCTTGTCCTATCTATCAGAAGTGTGGTACACAAAACCGCACACGGTTTGTGGCCTTGATTTGGGAGAGTACCTCTGTGAGAGTCTGTCACATATTTACAGGATGTGACATAATTGTGAGTGCCTTTGCTGGTCATGGAAATCTGAATGCACTGAGGTTATTGAAGAAAGACGTTTTCAAGAGACATTCAAATAACTTGG
This sequence comes from Protomyctophum bolini, assembly GCF_963924005.1. NCBI lineage: Eukaryota > Metazoa > Chordata > Actinopteri > Myctophiformes > Myctophidae > Protomyctophum > Protomyctophum bolini. The sequence goes on from NC_137878.1 coordinate 10,242,900, forward strand.
CCAGACTTGGGATGTTTCAACAGAGCTCTTTGACCGACTGCAGCAGTTCACTTGTAGCTGCATGGTACCTGTCTGGGACCACCTCCAATGATGTGAACGAGATCCGCTACCATCTTTTCTGTGCCAGGAGAGGGGAGGCTGATTCCAGTCAACTCCCACCATGTAGAGAATGTCTATTTCTCCATGCCCTCCATGCCAATTACCAGACTAGAATATGGAGATGCTCTCTGCAGACCATCTGTACCAGATCCCATACAGAGTGGATGGACAACTGTTGATGGTGGAGAGTTAACAATTCAGATGTAGTCCTTGAGTTTTCGGCCTGTAAATGTGCACAAGTATGCAAGCTTCCTAACTGCAGTTGTCTCAGCAGCAATGGTTTGAGATGTACAGACCTCTGCAAACTCCAGACCTGTACAAACCAAGCACCTGAGGAAGATTCCATGCCTACAGTTGAACAGGACACATGGTGTAAGAGGTATGGTGTAGCACATGCTCAGATGCCCTCTAGGCCGCACACAGAAGCCTGCATGTGAACATAGACAGTCCGTGCATAGATGTGCCTGGTATGGTAGGCCTCAGGTCTACCATTCTGAAATGTAATTGAATAATATTTGGACTGACTGCTGGACAGCTGACAGTAGGCTCTCTCTCTCTGTGTGTGTGTGTGTGTGTGTGTGTGTGTGTGTGTGTGTGTGTGTGTGTGTGTGTGTGTGTGTGTGTGTGTGTGTGTGTGCGTGCGTGTATGTGTGTGTGTATATATATATATTTAAAGAGTAAAGAGAGCCTACTGTCAGCTGGCCAGCAGTCCAAATATTATTAAATTAAATTTCAGAATGGTAGACCGGTGGCCTACCATACCAGGCCTGAGGCCTACCATTGCGTGTCACATCTATGCACGAAATGTCTATGTTCAAAGGCTTCTGTGTGCGGCCTAGAGGGCATCTGAGCATGTGCTACACCATACCTCTCACACCATGTGTCCTTTGGGAAACCGGGCCAATGACATCTATAGAGGTAATTTGGTGTTTTCAGTGTTTACGATAGAGGGCGCTCTTCCACAACCTGTGCAACGTTAGTATTATAGGACATTTTGGATCCAAAATGACCTTGACATTGACCTTTGACACATGACCCTGAACTTGAATTGCTTCAGTCACCTCTTAAATCAACAAAATGTATACTTTGATGTCAGAATCATCCAATATATCAGATATAAGGGCCAAAAACAAGTAATCAGCTGCCATTTTGACATTGCCATCACATCATTTCATAAACTACAGACATGTAGCAATAGAAAAATCACATTGTCACTTTGTCCCTTTTTATGGCAACGATATCCGATAATAATTAAGGCCTCTGGCCTAAGGACTATAGTTGTGAAGTGTCAATCACAGCGTAGTGTGGCCAATCACAGCAGGGTTTGCCTATAGCTACGGTGGGATCCATAATAACGCGACAGCCAAATAGCTGTGACCTGCCCTGACACCCAGATAAAGCCATACACACATTGAGCACTCTTAGTATAGTAGGCTATAAATATGCCTGCAGAAAGCCACCGAGAAACGAACACGAACGCGTACACAGGCACAAAACACCCGCTAAACAGGCTGCATTAGCCTGTGCTTTTGTTATTTGCAGATAAATTATATACCGTAAATTTTGTTTTACCACATTTCCGCTTCATAAGACACGACACAATGGAGAGTGATGGGACCGAAGAGGACGCTGCACAAACAAAACTTAATGAGCCACATCCAAAAGCCAGCCCATGGCCTTGTATAAAATGTTCTGTATTCAGCCCCAGCGCAAACCTGACTAATATTATTTTCATGATTGCCATTGTGTCGCTGCAAACGGCGCCTCTGCAGAGCGTGAACACTGGGATTGTGTTTGTCAAATGTATCTTTTCCCCCGGACTCGGTTTCACAGTATAAGTCGAGTAAAACACGACAGCCCTACAGCAGATTGAGAATATGACTCAGTGACTCACTTATCGTTACTTTATGTATTAACTATGCTGTGTGTGTGTGTGTGTGATATGCACAGTCAGCCGCGTGGGTGGAGCTTAATTTCCATCCACCAGCTGTCTAAAAAAAGGGAAAAGAAGCTGGCCGACAGAGAAAACGTCCGCGGCTCTCTGGTAGATGTGGCGACAGCTATACACGTCTCGGGTGTTGTGCATGAACGTAGAGGTGGCGGTTGGTAGGCTACTGTAGCACGCTGGTTCTCAAAGTGGAGTCCGGGTACACGTTGAGGGGGTTCCAGCTGGGCAAAATGATGAACAATTAAATACTTTTTATTATATAAAAAATCTGTGAACTGAGTGGTGCAACCCCCCCCCCCCCCCCTCTCTCTCTCTCATTAGCAGGCAACAGTGCAGCACACTCTCTCTCTCTCTCTCTTGCACAACAGCGCCCCTACTGGTACTAATAGTTATACTCGTGCTCATTAACGTCACACGGACACATAGGTGATGGGCCGGCATAGGTGAACACGGACATTGCTGTTCCTTGGAGTGGTTGCACCACTCAAAAAAAAAGGCCAATCAAAAAGCTATCAAGTGAGCTTGTAAATCTGCTGTTTTTGAGAAATCTTTTCAAATGGGGGTCTGCGGCCAAATACATGCTGTAGCAGAGGCTGAGTGGGTGGGTGGGAGTCTGAGTGATGGGTTGGACTGTTTAGATGCTCAGTCTGCCTACATTTGCATAAGGAGGCCTCAAACATGCTTGATCATCAGCAAACGAGATTTAGGTATTGACTGCAGTTTGAATGATCACAAACTGTCCCTCAGGGAGTGCTGAAAGAAACATTTGAATACAATGATTTAAAAGGAATTAGTTTCCCCCATGAATCAGCAAAGATCCGCACAAATTGGAGGGTAGTAAACCGTCGGGGGTCACGCTCAAGGCAGTGCTATTATGTTGACTAAGACTAAAGACTAAGTCGACTAAGGTTAAGACTAAATAGGAGTCAGGACCAAGACTAAATGGTGTGTTATTCAAAAGACAAAGACTAAATATTTTCTGGCAAAAATTAACATTGCATTTAGACCAAGACTAAGACTAAACACTAAAGGCTCATTCATAGTCTGGATTTTCTGTGGTGGGGTGACCACCGGAGTTGAAATAACGCTGAGCGGTGGTGAGTAAAAACAGAGAGAAGGGCTGCATGGTGTGGTGGTTTGCTCTTCACCGCGGCTCGTGACGTCATGTTGTAGTCCGGTGCAGGGTCACCTCGCCACCGAAAATCCAGACTATGAATAACGCTTAAGCCGATTATTCCAAAAACTATCTTTTGAAAATATTTTCAAAATATTGTGGAAAAAATTAACACTGTCTCAAGGATGTTGAGTTTCACTTTCATTCCATCGCCTTATATGTCAAAATGTAAAATGTATGTGATTGCTGGTAGATGTGCGGAGGAGTTTCATTTTGTCCGTATCTAAAAGCATCATGTATCTCTCTGCTATAGGGGAATGCCAGCACAAATCAATGCGTCGTATTATAAACTAGAGCTTAATAACTCTAAAATAAGGATTGCTGTAACTTAAGCAGTAGGTGATGATTTGGTGGGGTTGAGGGGGGATGCCACCCACCTTGTTAGCAGAATGACCAAAATGCATTCCCCTTATTAGATATAGATAGACCTTTATTATTGAAGATGGGGGGGGGGGGGGGGGGGGAGTCATTGATGTCAAATCAATATCAAATACATACAGTGCCTACAATTTTCAATGTATTAGACAACTACAATAACGAAAAAAACAACATGGGTACTGCTGGAAATGAAACCTGCTACTGTATACAACTCAACTAATTTATGGCTATAGGTCCAGCTGCTATTCAAGCAAGCTCTTTATGTGCTGTGTTTCAAGCAGTATGTACCATGACAACCTGTGGGGATCAATAAGGGTCTATCTATTTAACGAGGTGGGCGCATTTTGGTCATTTTGCTAACAAGGGGGATGGCCCCGTTAGCAATCCTTACTTTTATAGTTAATAACCATTATGCCCTATTAGTTACTTCAGCTATTAGAAATAGCTGATCCACAATCACTTTAATTTCTTTTCCCTATTCTGGGCATGTCATACTATAGGTGCACATTCAGCAAAAGTAGTTGAACATTTGGCTAAAATAGCAGATTGTTGTGAGCTTGCAGATACAATATTTTCAAATAGCAGATCTTATCAAACTAACCAGAGCTTGTAGCTTGGCTTGTATAGATCATTCCTTGTAGAGCTTTTTGATCGTCACATTTTCGGTGAAGACGGGGGAAAAGGACCTACAGCATAGACCCCTGGGGGACCCTGGTCAACAAGAGTGCAAGTGGTTAATGTGGTTTATCATGTCTAACCGTATAATGTAGTTTATAGAGCGCCGAAGTCCTGACGTCACTCACTCATCCCCTGGTTCTGCCTGGTTCACGGAAGTAATTTCTCTATGGAGAATATGGATTTTTCGCCCTCTATCGATATTGACGTCAGACTTCGGTGCTCTATGGTTAGGTCAGGTGCATTGGTGGCAATGCCCTTGGACAAGGCATTGAACCCCTACCATGAAATGTTCTATATGAGCAGGGCCTGGCTGTAAACAAGTTCTTGAGCTTAGTCCAGTTACCCTGGGTAAACATAGTACCTTTCCTTTCCTTTTTACCTCTGGGGTCTCCACGGCCAACATTGAGAATCACTGCCTTACAGTAGCATAACCAGGCGTGGCCCGGGCATCTTTTTTGCGGTTTCATAAAGCTGCTGTCGTCAGTATATATACTTATTATCATCACTGCTGCATTGTCTGGAGGAAGCCGAACAATACCTACAAAGATGTATAACCTTGAAGTTTCATTACATTTATTAAAAGGGCCTCTTCACCCCTTTTGCAAACAGATCATATTTTAATGATGTTTAGGACACAAGAAACACGTTAATCATCGGGGGGGGATAACATCGTTATCATAGGTCAGAGATAAGACCTGTAGATTTCTATTACAGTACATTGACACTTTGTGCCTCCTGCCCTGCATGAGTCATCCCCTCCTGCTCTCTACTCTTCAATATTAAATCACCTGCCTCCTGCTCCGAGCAGCCTCGGACCACATTAATCATTTAAGTTTCATTTTTGTTTTTCTTGCACTGCGTCTCGCTGTATGAATGGAAGAGTGTGTGGAAAACAGAGCTGATTCATACAACCCTGAGAGGTGTGGGTGACCACAGCCTTGAAGTAAATAAAGCCTTATACACTGCGTGCGCGTGCTTGGTGAAAATACTAATTATAGACCATGTTGTTAAATTAACCACATGAACCCTATCGTCGGCGGAAAAGGCCAAACTAAAAGCTCACAACGCATCATGTTGTGAGCTTGTAGAATGAGAAGACATTTAAACTAAATGCTCCGCTCAACTTTCAAAGAAATCACAACTGCATAGCTAGATCATCTCAAATCTACTACAGGCTTGAAGAAAATCAAATTTGATTAGATTTTTTTTGACATACAGTAATTAAACATATTCTTCATGGCTAATCATGAGAAGCATAAAACTAAATCAATGACGTATTCAATCATCACATGTTACACCGTGTATCCTCCTTGACCACGATATTGATCATGCCATATTGATCGTGTTTGTGATTGGCCTCTTTTTATGGTATACAGTAGGCTCAAAATGATTTATTATCTATTGATCTAACAGGACATATCCTTGGGTATAGTTGAGAGGTCAGCATTGCTGAAAAAAAAAGTACATTTGCTTAAGTACTATACTTACTGTAAGTACACACAAACACACACTCGCACGTGTGCGTGCGTGTGTAGTCAGAGACTCTGTCCTACTGAACCGCTATGCACTGTGCATGTGAAATTTGTCCGAACTATTAGAAGAAGGATATGGCATTGGGGGGGGGAACAGTTAGGGGTTCGGTCTCTTGCTAAGAGACACTTTGACACATATAGACTGGGTGGATCGGCAGAGGAACAAACCTGCAACCTTCCAATTTCCAGATGGTCTCACTATACCCACTCAGCTACAGCCCGGAATGTAAAAAAATCACACCCGTGTGAACTGAGTGTTGCAACTCCCCTCCCCCCCCTCCCCCTCTCCTCTCTCTCTCATTAGCAGGCAACAGTGCAGCACTAATACTATCTCTCTCTCTGTTTCTGGCACAACAGCGCCCCTACTGGTATTCATAGTCATATACTGGTGCTCATGGCCACATAGGTGAACACATACTGTAGGTGAACACGGACATTGCTGTTCCTTGGAGTGGTTGCACCACTCAAAAACAATCACATGGAAAGTATTGTGTATCTCAAAAGAAAATGTATTTCTGTGACTGAGCTTGTCTTGCTCCATCACTCACGCTATAATGAACACTCTACACTACACACACTTTCTGACTCGCCTTCATCATCCCAAGGAGTCTTTATCTCAAACAATCCTCTCCTCCTCCCTTTCATTAGTGGAAAGGAAAACAGCAAGCAAGGCTTCTCACCTTGGTCGTGAAGACCTTGGCCAAGCTGCCAATTTCATGATTTGATTATGATCCAGAGACGTGAGTCACTCTCCAGAGACTCTTCTTGATGATAGTCAGTAAGGGAGGAGACTGTCACACTTTAGGAATTGTACATAATGCACAATTTCATTCGGTACGCATAATATGACACGAAATCTGACTTCAAAGATTTGTTAATCCCACTTAGCTATAGCCTACATATAAATCACTAGCCGGAGTAACAACAAACATTCAAAGGTGATAGCCAGGGCATGCACATCGACTTGATGGCGCTATAACATGTGAAAAGGGTGCGATATATTCCTCAGCCTAGTAGGAAAGCATTTGAAAGATTTCCCATAAATTGCACGCTGCGTTCATGATTTGAGGGTTTTTGTTAAAAACGGGCCAATCCTGCAAACTTTGAAAGCCAATGTTAGCCAATTTGGATGGAATATGAAATATCGGACAGATCCGTCTTGAACACATGACTGTGTGTGTAACGATTTGCGGGACTTTTGGACAGAATCTGGAGGAGTAATATCCAAAAATTTGTTTTTCAAAAGTCGGCCTCTTGGTGGTGCTATAGCAGGCTGTTCTGGAAAATGTGGTTCATCGTTGGCATCTAGGGAGTGTGTGTGCAACATTTGGCATCGACCACGTTAACGGTGCCGGAGATTAGCTGGTAACAGACGGACGGACGCACACACACACACACACACACACGGACGGACGGACTCAAAAACACGGACGGAGTGCAAAACATACTCTCTCCCCATGCCTTCGGCCTGGTGGAGACACAAATGTGTAGGCAAGGGGGGTGGCCAGTAAAGTCTATGGACTTTGAGGATAGTACAATGTTTGTTTCGAGCACTTATGACAATCACATAAATCGTTTGCGAGCCAAGTCTTTGGACTTTGAGGTTTTTACAATGTTTAGAGTACTTATGATGTAAATTGTTTGCTAGCTCTGGACTTCAATGTTTGTTTAGGGCACTAAGTATGAAGTAAGACGTCATGTGGCAGCCACCTGCAAGTGCTCTTTGAGAGCGGTGTTGAAGGAGAGTAGGGGTCTCAGCTCAAATACACTCATTAAGTCCCTCTGTGCAGATCGTTTAGAGAACATCCTCTCCTCATAGCCAAAGGAGATTAACGGCATTGCAGTAACACCGTCAAAGTAATAACCTATAAGCCCAGATATGTGTTAAAACTAGCCTTCTCCGTCTGGCTTGACTGGAGAGTGCAGACAGGGCTTAACAGATTAGGATATCAGTGGAAATGGGTACTGGCAGAATGTCGCTAACTGGACTGGATGGTGACTGGACTCGACTGACATGGTGACTGTATAGGCTGTGTTGTGATGTCGATATCGGTGTGGTGGTGGGGTACTTACAATGGCTGCGTTTCTCAAAGAAATGTGTATAGCTTCCTTGAACAGGAGTGCAGCGCATGCCCTCTAGGCCGCACACAGAAGCCTGTGTGCGATGAGAGTATGATGCTCATCATACTCGCATCAGTTTGCAAACTGAGGTAGCCTATACTGTAACAGGTATACTATGCCCAATAGGGGGCCATACCAGCCCTGCTGTGTGTATGTTTGAACTATAGTTGTGGCAATTCAGTTCTGAAATATACAGCATACAGTATAAAAGTATTTTACACCGGAACAAACAGTTGAATGGTAATGACAAAGAATGACTCCACATCTACGGAATATTAATGGACCATTCCGTTTTGTCTCTCAGATAGGAACCATCATATTTTTCAATCAATAACGCGGCCATAAGAGAAAATGGGCACGCTGCGCCGTCTCTGCATAAATCTAGTTTGACATGATAATAGCCACCTGTTAGATATCATCTCTGTCACCCAGAAACCTTGAATCTCTATGTCTCGACTTGTATTTGTTTATACATTTTTTTAAAAAAACCATGGATATTGATGACCTACTTCGTACTACACGAGGTCACAAAAAGTAGAGAAAATAGCTGTTCAACAAACTAATCAAATCTCCTTACAGTATGTAACATCATGGATTACTAATAATCAAAATCGTGACACTTACGTATAGGCTGTTTTCAAATAGGTTCAAGGTTTAAGGTTCTTTATCATCTGTCTACCGAGGAAGAAATTTGTCAGACGGCCAAGCTACACCAGGCTTTTCTCGCAAAAAGAGGTTTCATTCCACACACCTGGTCACCACCATCACTATACCAGCACCTTATTCTGTCCATAAACACGCGGTGAACCACATTACAGATTCATTTCTGCAGGCGTGTCAACATTTTTATCCGGCAAGCCAGCATTTCTTCTTGGCAAGCTAAAACTACAGTCACTACAGGGGAGGATTACAGTATCTGAATCACGGTAATCACCTCCGCCATGATGCACAGACCGTCCAGAGGACTTGTACGTATAAATGGGACCTCACCCAAGTCAGCCTGACATTCACCCAGCGTTTTCCAGTGGAGACATACAGTCTACCTCGGGTTGGAGAGGTCAGGTCAAGCAGCAGCATGGCAGCACAATGGCTTGCCAAATTACAACACTCCGCCGGGGAGGGAGGGGGGGAGAGAGAGAGAGAGAGAGAGAGAGAGAGAGAGAGAGAGAGAGAGAGAGAGACGTGTGCGCACGCTCACCCACACATACCCACACAGACAGAGATAGAGATATAGTTTCAGAAATTAATTTGACCTAGCAGGCAGCACCATAGTAAGGATCAAAGACACAGGTTTTGGGGAGAGAACAAGCTACAGAATAAGTTGCGTAACGATTATTACAATACAGGATAACATTATAAGAGAGTGTATAAAGATGACATTATAACATCCGACCTGGCCCCTGTGCCTGAGCTGGTCAGATGGTGTGCATAATGTATAAGCCTCAGATATAAATAGAGGCATACTGTATAGGTATTGTGTGCATTCTATCACCAATGCATATTAGATGTTGATGCAGTGACATGATGGTGGCACCCTGCTGCTCAAAAGGTATGGGGGCCTTTATGGAATACTCATTTGTCCGTGGCTGAGCCCCCCTGCGGTGTTATAGTGTTGCCGTATACTATAGGACAGGCAATCCAGGTGGGGTTCAGTGCCACTCTGTTCCTATTGTGCTTCCTGAAAAGGCAAATATCCTATTACCTGTCCAGCTCTATTCATCGATTTGCATGTCATGGTGCATATAGGTCAGATGAAGTAGTGGGGGGAAAAGAATGCTTTAACCCATTCTGACCTGAGATCAGATTCATACGAGGTTTCCACCGGACACACACGGGTCTGATGAACCCATTCTGACCTGAGATCAGATTCTAAAAAATGTCAGTCGTTCTTCGATTTTTCAAAAATAGCAGACCTACAAGCTCGTAGCGCGCCACTCGGTGGCGCGCTATGAGCTTGTAGATCTGCTATTTTTCAATAGCTAAAGCATAACATAGTGCTAACACCAAAATGGGTGCCCGCCCAGAATGGGTTAAAAGCTTCCATCCATTCGTTTTTTTTATTTGAAGTATCTTCTCCTGTAAGAAGTGTATAGCGCTGGAGGAAAAGCTATCGTCCAGTCGAGCAAGGCAGCAGTTAGTTAATGGGCTGGAGGCAGGACAGAGGTTGTTCACTGCACCACTTTTTTGCCCGCAGAGCGTCCACAGCAGTGTCCTGGGAAATGAACGGCAGTCCCCCAGCAAGCACAGCAGTGCAGAAGTTTGCAAGGTAGAAAATGTTAGCTCTGATAATGATGCCTGTGAAGTCAAAGTCTGTGGTGTCCAATATAAGAACAGCTTGAGACAGAACCACAGCCGGCGTCTGGCTGTGAGCCTTGAGCAGTGGGTTTTATTCTAGTCTAGACTAGTGGATCAGGGCCCATTTTGAACATCTCGAAAAGCTTTCACATGAGCCCAGCCATCTGACCAACCTTTAAGTGGTCAGATGGATGGGTCCCGGATGGGTGGTATACTTTATAGATGTTGTGCCATTTTTCTGTTTTGTACAGTATGTGTCTATGTTGTTAACATTACTCTAATAGTTTTTTCCTGGCGTCTGCCCAGCTGCAGCACAGTCGGAAAACGAGGAAGCGAGTTGATCAAACAGAATCCATTTCCGGGTACTGGTTTGTCTATTTCTCGCTCAAATGTTTTCAAAAACATTTATGAGAGAAACGTTTAGCTGTGATTGACACTGTGTGTGTGTGTGTGTGTGTGTGTGTGTGTGTGTGTGTGTGTGTGTTTACATGGCTGTCATGTTGGAAATAGCAGGTGCTCCGAGGGTTTGATCAGGCATCAGTCCGTTATAGAGCAGAGCCATCATTATCCAGAAATAACAGACCGGTGAATGTGGCAATTGACCAATCAAAGTCAAGCATTCAACCAAGCTGTGTATTGTAATAACTACAGTATAAACTATGACCACTCAGCCATACAGTATCCCTTACGCACAACACATAGACACAAATAGCGGGCGGTTAACTATGATGTGCACACACGTGTTGTACGACTGTACGCAACTGTATGCGTGTACGTGCGTACGCGCAGTTCCGACACGCTGCAGCACCCTAACGCCTCGTTGTATTTGAGACGAGGTCAAATCGATCGGGTGACACGTTATATCCTTCCTTAGAGTACGTGCAAAAGCCTTCCTTCGAGGAGGAGGAGGCTGTGTGGGAAGGAAAGGAGGGGAGGAACTAGAATGCTGAAATGGAGGTCAGCTTTCTGGGCCACCGTTTCCCACGGGCCGGCCGCGTCGGTGACCACCGGCGCGCCTGGGGAAGAACGGAAGAAGGAGAAGAAGAAGAAGAAGAAGAAGATGCAGCGGCGCAGCAACGCCACCGACCGCTGCGCGGTTATGCAAGCCCGGAGAAAAGTGCAACACCAGCATTGCATTGAACCCTAAGCTTGGAGGAGCGAAAGTGTCAGCAGTACACAAATGCATGGGAGGGAGGGAGGGAGGGAGGGGGGGGGAGCGTGAGAGAGAGAGATGGGGAGAAAATGGAGGGAAAAGGCGAGGAGGGGGTAATTCAATCACATCAGTGTCCTCGTTCACAGGACACAGAGAGAGAGTTATAAACAACTAATGAAATAAGCAAAAGCTGAGTCATATAGTTGTCCCCATCTCTCTCTCTCCGTGCAACAACAAGAGATAGAGAGGGGTGGGGGAAAGGGGGAGGGACTAACCAGTAAAAACGAAATGCAGGCACTGAGAGAGAGAGAGAGAGAGAGAGAGGAGTGTGTGTGTGTGTGTGTGTGTGTGTGTGTGTGTGTGTGTGTGTGTGTGCGTGCGTGCGTGCAGTGGAGGCCAGGGGACGTGGCGAGAATTCCTCTGTTCCTGTGGCTAGGAAGGATCAAGAGGTCACGTTCAAATACAACAGAGAGAAAAACTAAAACCCTCTCCCATGCAACTTCTCACGCGTCCAAAATAATCCCCCCCCTAAGCTGAAGACTGCAGTGCACGCGTGCTCTCCAAAAACGTGCGTGCATATTGTGCACTGAAGTCTCGAGACCATGCAATACCATCCTATATATACAGCAGTGGTTCACAAACATTTTCATGACATATTCACTTCATCTGAAAAGAGGTTTTTGCCAATGACCCCATTAGAGAATATTTTCTATTGTGAGCTTGTAGATCGGTTATTTAGCCGACATTTTTAATAGGACTCGTGTGTTGTGTTTTTGAGATCAGGATACAGTTAAACCCAGCGAACTTGGTACTGGGCTTAGATTCAGATTATGACTTAAGGTATAGATACATTTTACGAATAGCCCTATATGCCGCACGGCTTACAATTTTACAAAAATGGTTAGATGAGGATCCCCCTGACAAAATTATGGTATGAAAAATGTGGATACTGAGAGATTATCATATGTATTAAGAGGCACTCTTGCTGACTTCGTTAGAGACTGGTCACATATTGCAAGATATTTAAAAGAAGAATGTAAAAGAGTAATATGGGTGTGACAACTGTATGAGAATAAGTTAAACTGTATGATGGGAGTATATATACGTGACTGCTACTTTTTCTGTATTACTATTTGCTGGCATGTTTGTACATCTTTGTAATGTAATGCATGTTTATAATTTTGTGAAAAAAAAACAATACAAATATTGAAAGAGGACTCGCGTGTTTAAACTAGTCCCTCATTTCCCCAGTCCCAAACTTTTTAGAACCAAAAATTAAAGAAGTTTGCCCGGGACACAAACTAGTGAAGAAAACAGATCTACAAGCTCACAATACGTCGCTTCGCGTCACATTGCAAGCTTGTAGATCGGCTATTTTAACTACTTCTTAAACATTTGTTTTCTCATTTGTGGAATTTCTTAGATTTTTCTTTGATTTCTTCATGAAATTACTGAAAACAATCATTGAATGATTTTTTTTCCGAATGTTTAAAAAAAGAAAAATAATTAAAAACAAAATGAAGGAAACAAAAGAAAAGTATAAAGGGACCCATAAAAATGTGTCCGTGACCCACAAATGGGTACTAGTGCTCTACAGTGGTTGTGTGTAGACTAGAGTCTATAGGCACAGCACTAACTATGTTTTCTTCATCGTCCACACAGCACCATACCCGTCGTTCTCCCTCTGGGGATGAGGCTTTTATCTCTCCTCTTTGATCTTGCCTCTTTTGCTCGAGTCAAGAGGCAGCAAAACGCCTCCAGCCAACATCATCGGGTCACCAGGCGAATTAGCAATTAGAGAGAGCTGAACTTAACAGAGAGCTATAGCTTACACGGGGTAACAAAACGTAAGAGTAGAGGGGTCGCATGCAGCAGCCTTCCACTGTGAGGCCTCAGGGTTCCATAGTGTATCACTGCACACAGCCACGGTCAACAGCAATAATTAACTATTAAATAATGTTACATAACTTTTACTGTATGTCCTATAGGATTTTAACTCTAAATGTTTGCCACTCATCCCAGACTCCACTGATCAGGGGGAGATATTGGGCTTCAGGTTCAAGGTTGTGCTCTATCGTTACATCTTGTGTACAGTTTTAGAAGAGTAAACTTTGTTTGGCTTCCTTCAGAGAGTGCGGACGATGGGGAAGAAGCTTTGTAGCAGTCTGTTGCCAGCTGGCTCTGAGACTGGGGAGCCATTTTCCATGCGGCATCATCTGAAACAGGGGAGGCAGTATTTGTCACCAACTAGGTGTCCTATACTCGACCCCAGGGTTTCATTGATTGATTGAAGTATATGTATTAACAGTTTGCAGAATTACAGTACATTTCAAGCATAACTCTACAAAAACTGTCAACTGTGAGTGGACGACCCAATAAAGCATTACTCGTTTACAAGAGGGGGTGAATAATAGAGGGGGTAAATAATGGGGGAAAAACTGGTTGGTGGGGGGTTCAGATTTTATGGGGGCCAGTTTCGAATTGCAGACGTCCGTAGGTGCACTTTGACAGCGGTTTTGAAGGAGTCAAGGGGTCCGCATGTCTTAATAACTGTTGGTAGGGTGTTCCACATTTTGATGGTATAGGAGATAAAAAATAATTTTGTCCCTTCTTTGTGCCGAATCTGGGTTGTACATGGTTTGTTGAACTCGCTCTGGTGTTGTGGGTGAACTTCGTTGACATTAAGGAAGTATTTAGACAGGTACATGGGTATCTTGGTGGTGTATCGAATCTTGTGGACCAGACCCATTGCAAGATGCTGTACTCTGTCGCCAACCCTAAGCCAAGTAGTAGTCTGGAGCCTTGTTTTAAGGGCCTTTGAGGTGCTGTGGTACCAAGAGGTGCATGCGTAGTCGAAGAAACCTTGTAGGCTACGAGGGTTCCTGCTAGGGTCTTTAAGGTGTTTTTGTTGACCAGTGAGGAGATCCAGTATAGGAATCTTGTTCTTTGGTTGAATTTTTTGATTACGTTGGTGACCAATGGTCTAGTGGAAGAGAAGGGAAAGGGAGACCACGTCCAACCACTGCAGATGTGCTACTGCATAAATAAGTACTGGATTGCAGCTCTAGCCCAGAGTGTTAACCCAGACAGAGTGTACAAATGTATCCAACTAGAATGTTGTGTGCCTTTATGGCGTGCTCGCGTCTAACGCCACGTGGTCCGTGTTGTTGTTTCTCTGTGAATATCATGTGTCCGAGTGAGAAACACACACACAAAATATATATGTATACAAAGCATAATACAATTCCATGTTGTTGTTCTTTCCCTGTGAATGTCGCGTGTCCGCTGTCCGTGTATATTTTCGGGCTATATCGCATCACGGAAAGGTATAGGTATAGGGCCGGTGACGTCTTGCGGCCGCGGAGCATGGGGGCGTAGGCGGCGCTTCCGTATGCGTCGCGGACATGGTCTATGACTTGGCGAACTGAACTTGCGGACAAAGTGTGCGCTCACGACTTGTTTCCGGCCCAGAATAGATGCTATAGTGCATTTGGTTCCATCAGAGTTAAATTGCCACTGATGATTTGACTGTGAAGGAAGTGAAAGGTCACACACAGATCCATTTGTGTATTTTAAATGCCTATCCATCAAAATGCATCTCACTGCGGCAAATGCTCTGCTGTAATGTCACAAATCGTTCCACTCTGTACACTGACAGCTTGTTGTCGTGTCTGTGGATCCATGTGTAAATGTACAACATGCATGACATACACTGTATAAATACATACATGTAGTTATGTCATTACTCATTAGTGAAGCGTGTATTGCATAGACAATGTAAATGATTTTCTTCTAGAAGGACAATAAAGATTCTATCCATCCATCCATCTATAGTACCCTTGCAATGGTGTCTTTACAGTGAAGAGTCACACGTGACATTAATCAGCCTTTAAAGAGCATGGACCATGCTCCTTATTTACAGAGACACAACAATTCCCCATGAGCAAGCACTTGGCAACAGCAGCAAGGAAAAACGCCCCTTTAACGGGAAGAAACAACACTAAAACAACACTGGCTCAAGGTGGGCAGCCATCTGCCTCAGCCGGCTGGGTGTCAAGTGTCACGCTGTGGACAAACAACTACAAAGTTATTTTAACCCTAGAACACTGAACCCAACTTTTGTCAAACCGATGTAATGTATTCCATACATTTTATTTCTCATCAAAAGATATTAAAGTACAGCAATATTTGGCAATTTGAGGTACTCTTCTTTAATATTTCAAGATGAAACCGGTGAAAAATGTGGGTATTAATTTAAAAAGATATTCCTAAAATAGAAAAAGATATTCTTTTGGGAAATGCTCGTTTAGTCCACCCATTCCTGGGATGTGATAATGGTCCAGTAAAAAGCATCATGAAGCTACCCAAGGACCCACCTCAGACATCAGCAACAGTATGAAAATCACAAACATTATTGTCCAGGTTTATTGTTCTACGATTAAAAAAAGTTACTCTGGAAGGTATACATTTGAACTGTGCTTCACTTCTGTGATGTTATTGCTGTTGGTTGGAAACCTGTTTCCTGAAGTGAAAAGTGTTTCTTTTCAGGAAATTTAAAATAGAACTTTATTATTCGTTATAATAAACGTTATTCAGTCATAAGCTGCATTAGGAAGATGTGCCTGATGAAGGCCTAAAAGGATTGAAACATATTGCGCCAATAATATAGTTACATTGTTTTTGGAGCTTAAATACAGTGTGTGGATGTTTTATCCTCTCCTTGATTCTCACCTTGATGTCCAGAACCTTGACCTAAATACAGGCATAATAAGAGCTGCACATAAATAATCTTCTTCTGTGTGAAATGTTCGGCTATTTTCACAGATGTTGTGTGACACTCTTCTACGAGTATACAGCAAAGTACAGCATGTATGAAAAAAACATAAAAGGTTGGAGAGACAAGGTTTCTGCCCGTCAGCACCGATATGGACCCATGCTGTGGAGGGAGTTTTCCTTTCACTTGAGCCGTACGTGCCATTCGCATTTTGATACTGCATTGTATTAATTCATTATAAGCCTACTGAAGCAAACCTCCTTCCATGAAGGTACCGCTTATGTGTCTAAGACTTGTTCCATCCCATCAGAGCCAATTTTCACCAATTCTCTGATGATTGCCTCAAGATCTTTCTGTTCAAAAGGGACTTCACACACAAGACTCTCATCCATGCCTCTTTCTGCCGTCAGTGGGATATTTCAGGCAGAATTAAATACGTGGATTTCCTTTTGGAAAATGGAGACTATGATGTGATTCATAATATCACAGCTTAACAAAGTTGGGTTTAAAATGTATGTTAACCATATACATATGTATACCATAATGACCAAAATGATGTATATGTTGACCACCTATTTTGGACAAATTTGTCAAAATCTCTCAATATTTTTCTATTCGAAATTTAGCAGATCTATAAAGCTCGCATTGTGAGCATGTAGATCAGCTATTTTCACTACGCAAGTGGTTACGAAAAATGCCTGGCCTTCTTACAAATCAAAACCCTTCCTAAATGGCATTTGCCAAGAATTGATTTCTATATACCGGTAATCAGTGCCCAACATGGGGGCCATCACCCCCTGCTAATGTCACACACTTGGACTAATTGGCAGCTTGAACATCAGTATGTCCTTGTTGGATACCTCCACAAAATGTTTGTTCCCAACAGCAGAATGGAATCACAGGTACTATGATCAAAGGAAGTGGTTCCAAAGCTATTTTCCTTGGAGCCCTATATGACACCAACATGAATGCATTGGCAAACACACGTGTAGGACACACACACACACACACACACACACACACACACACACACACACATACACACACACTATTTTCGGGGCGAAACCCAGCACTCTTTAGCTAGTGGAGATGCGGCGCACAACATGGATTTAAAAAGCAACAGTCGCAGGTATATGGACTATAGTGTTTACAACTGATCTAATGCCTACATTGGTCATGACAACAGAACAGATAAGAGTATAGGCTAATTGTGGCTTAAATGACCGAAATGATGGGAGACCATCAATGACCCCCAGGGGTCATTTTGGTCTGGCTGTAGCCTTGTCGATTTCAGGTTATTCAAAGTGCAAACTTTTACATTCTTCTAAGTTTGGACAGGATCGAGACCACTGTGTTGATCGGTGAGTCATCCTCAACCTTTTCAGAACTGATTTAAGAGCATTTCCCACAGGACTCCAGTCAGGTTCTGTCTGGTGTGACGAACTATCGTCTGTCTGACTGACTTCCACGTATGTGTGACGTGTGTGTGTGTGTGTGTGTGTGTGTGTGTGTGTGTGTGTGTGTGTGTGTGTACACTCAAGTATGTGTGTGTGTAAGACTTGTTCCATCCCATCAGAGCCAATTCTCTGATGATTGCCTCAAGATCTTTTCTTCTGTTCAACAGGGACTTCCACACAAGACTCTCATCCCATTATCACCAAGTGAAAAAGGGGGAAGTTGTGCTGCGGTATATTTCAGAATAAAGAGATAATGGACTTGCTCATATATATTTTCCTCTCCCATTATATTTAATGAGAGTGGACATTGCCTCTTGCCTGAGGACAGCGAGAGAGAGAGAGAGAGAGAGAGAGAGAGAGAGAGAGAGAGAGAGAGAGAGAGAGAGAGAGAGAGAGAGAGAGAAATAGAAATAGAAAGGGGGGGGCATGGTTGTGTGCCAATAGGCGACTCGCTATCTGGTCCCGGTGACAACGATCACACCCCCTCCCCCTTTAAACCCGCTCTGCCAGCAGCAGCCTCGGTGCGCCTGTTAAAACACAGCACACTCTCTCGCCTCTCCTCCCAGCCCCTGCAGTTCCATTATCTCCTCGTTGTTGTGTGTAGTAGGCTATACTTCGTGTGCGGGCCGGGGCGCGTGTGTCAGACTGCATGGTAGTAGGCGATCATGGTTTTCGGGGTTTTTCAGTAAGAAGCCCATTTCTAGGCCAGCAGCAAGTCGGACGGACGGACGCGCGGTCGGTGTGTCTATAAAAAAAAATCCAGTCGGACTGTCTCCTATAGGCCAACAACGGGGGACGCAACGCAGGCAGCCAGAACACACAGTCGAGCATCTCTCCCATCTCTCTGTCCTCCCCGACACCCAACAGGACTGCACCTCGCCCCGGGTGGTTCGCAGCGGACCCTCTTCCCTTGGATCGGGTAAGATTCGAAAACCAATCTGTCAACAACAGATACCTTAAATATTTAGCAGGGCAGGCAGCGCTGAATTGTTAATAATATAGATGGGCTAGTAGTCGAGACCTCTATGGTCGAGACGAGCGGAGCGGATGGCTTTGACAGCGACGCAGCCCGGACTGGGGCATGCACGTTGCTGCCTGATCTGCTGCTGCTGTAGTGGTGCTATTGTTTATCAGGACACTAGTGTTTCCACGGCAATGTGGGGGAGAAGCGACTACCGTAAATAGGCTACGCCGGTCGGTCAGTAGTAGAGGTGACACCGTGTACAACCTGCTGTCCTCAGTCTTGTTCCTGCACCAATTCCTCGGCAGGTAGCCGAGGTAGGCTACTATAATATAGGACAGTGAGTGTCCGACAGTCTGTGTAAATAGTACATCATTTACTAAATAGACCATCAGCTGTTTTGGTGACTTTAATAGAGCATGCCAGCATGCACAATTGCCCCGTGGACCGTGTCATTCTTGCACAAAATGGACGATCGTTAAAATGCATTGATTTGATTATAAAGTAAATAATTTGCCTATCGCAGATGTTAACGTCATAGTCTGACAGCTTTTGTTTTTATGAATGAAGTGGACGTTGGTGCGTCTCTCTCTCTATGTGGGACATGAGGCGAGGATGCGCTTTGGTGCGATCGTGCTTCATACAACTCTGCTGACTGACTGTTCCTTCTTTCCGCACGAATCGATGCTTGAAAGAAGCCAGAAAGAAAGCACACCGCACACGGTTTGATCATTTGTTATTGTCCGCCAGAGAGTATTAAGTGAAACGATGTCCCTGTTTCACTAGTAGGCTACGAGTGTGTGTAGTAGGGCAGGCTGTATGACGTGACACTGTTCAGAGCGCGTCACTGTGATGGTACTGTACTGCTGCACGCCTGCACCAGAAAGATCTGTCCTTGTCCCTCGTTAATAGCGTCTCTATTTCTCGTGTCAAATCACTCAAATGTATCATTTATCATTCCATGTAGATGTAGCCTACTACTGGAGATAAAGGAAGTGGGGTACGAGACGACCCGTTATTTATTGAGCCAGTAGGCGGCGTCACGGCAGCACTGTATTTTCAACCATCACTGTTTCAAAGGGATCATATACCTTGTCCTTGTGGCCACAGTGACGACAAGGGTATGCTATATTAATTATAAGACGTCGCCATTAAGACCTTACACAAATTAAGACACAGGCCTACTTTATTTATATAAAGGAACTCTAGGGAATTTGTATTCTCCCATACAGTGAAAATGCATTTGATTTTTCAATTTTCAGCAGTCACACAGTCTGCAGATTTTTGGCTAACTTGTATAGCTTTAAGATCATCACAATTCAGGTGTCTTAGCAGCAACATCAGTAATGGTGAAACACATGAGGGGTATAGGCCTACAGGTATAAGAACAAACATAAGAATAAAGATATATAATTAAATAAACAGATTATTGTCTATAGCACTGGGTCTGGTGATCTAACATGTGCAGCTGCACATTCTATCAGTAAATTAAGGATTTATCACCAGTGAGAACATGCCTGCAGCCTGAATATGGATCTATCACCAGTATGCATGGATACAAATTCCCTATGGTGTCGCTACAAACAATGAAACGAGCCAGTTTCCGACGACTGACAGTGGTTCATAATGAGTGTATGCTACTGTAACCGAGAGCTCCAAGAAGCTCCAGTGCAAGCCAGATGTTTGCCATTGTTGGGGATGCTCTGCTGTGATACGCAATCTTATAGAATTGTATAGATTCATGTGTAGGGCATCCCGGGTCATTAACTAATCCCATATGTAGTTCTGCCAGGTTCTCCTCTAGACCGTGGAACCATTGGCACACTTGTTTGGATGCTCTAATCTAAACTGAACACGGTGGAACTCTTTATTGTATATTTATTTTTCTATTATTTTTTATTTATGATGTGTTTTTATTGTGATATGGAATGGATTCCCCCGAGTCTGAAATACAGATTGAATTGATATACTGTATATGGACAGGTTATCAACAGTGAATACTGGTACATAACAGTGATAACAGTGATATAGGATACAGGTACAGTGTCAATCAGTATAGCAGTGATATACTGTACCTGGATAATGTCGGCTCAACAGTGAATATGAATATAATGAGTAGCGACCTAGTCTATCAACAATGATGCGTGATTATAATACTCACAACTGTTATCCTTAACTGTGATCAATCACAGTCCTCCTGTAGTGTATACATGTCACCCCCGTAGGTCACATCTTTGTTTTTATATAGTTTTATTTACATTACATAAGCTACATTCACGTGCGCACATGCCACACACACACACACACACACACACACACACACACACACACTCCCGGTAGTTCCATTACTTTCCATGCCAGCCTCGGTATTAGCCACTGAGACCTATTGATTTAGTCAAATTCCTAAGTAATTATATTCGGAAGCTGAATAGCAGTTATAGGTCTAAAGCCACTATACGGCCCGGGCATTCTCTGATTGTCATTTAATTTCCCAATAATGAACATAATGATGAGCCGAGCGCGGCAGTGTTGTGGTCATTAATAATGACTCATTATTGGTCCTGCCCTACGGTTAATGCAGGGTGCCTGAGGAAATATTCATTGATGAATATTCCGTGATGAATATTTCATGATGATTATTTTGTCTACGGCAGAAAAACGCTCTCTCTGCTTGAGTCATTTGTGGCATGTGGTTTCGGAATAAGTAGTTTGTGATGTTTAGTTCCCGTTGCCAGTGTTTACTCTTGCTAATGCTAGCCAGGTTGTTACGTAAGAAGATAAACGGATGGTGTGACGGCACCATTACTGTGTCAGTAACTCAGACACAACATACACTCACGTGCCTTAATTGTGCATAACATGCATAGACACACAGTTGTGGAACGTGTGGGTTGTGTAGTGTGTACAAACACACACACACACACACACACACACACACACACACACACACACACGCGCACACACACACACTTATAAGCAGTAGTATTCAGTGACATATGCCATTCAGTTCAACTAAGGGCTGAGAGAGACAGAGAGAGAGAGAGATTTGAAGACTCTTGATATTTTACAACTAAGCCTTTAATGCCAACAATGCAGTCCTACTCTACGCTGTAGTTGCTATGGGGTGATGAGCAACTTGACAATGTCCTCTCTGTTAAATAATGACAGATGTCATGAAGGAACTGTCCCTCCAGTCCAGGTCAAGTCAACCATCCCTTCCAGTCCTAGGATCTTGACTCAACGTTTGGCAACACTTAACCTGATCTACAAGCTCACACAGACGGCATGGCGATGCAGCCGATCGGCTAGTGTCCGCCATTTGTCCTACTCTGAAGTGTATAGGGCTTAAGTGGTTAAGTGCACAAAATGAGTTCGGGCAGACGAAAGTGCATGTGAGAGAGCATGCCGCCAACGCGAGGTACAGCGTGACTCACTCAGGAAAGCGATTAAGTAGGCTACAATTTGACCTGTCAGGTTAAAAATGACATCAGTCCTAACATAGGTCTGTTCATCATTGGTGATTTATAAACAAGATTTCTTTCTTTTTTTTTAATATTCCGTTACAACAATCCTTCATGAAATCATTTGATTTTACAACCTCTAGGAAAGGGCCTCTGGGTAGACAAAATATAAAAAGAGATTTTGATTAACTGTCCAGATTTGACCGTGTACTGCAGTATTTTGTCAATATAGAATGCACATGCAGTAGCAGTGACCCTTTTCTGTTGTGATGCTGTGATGTCTGTCCTGACAGCATGTATGGACGGAATACATTAGCCATGCAAATGGTCTTCACGTCACTTTGAATTAGGGCTTCTGACCATTAACACGGATGCAGGAGAGCGATAGGTGTGGGAAGCCGAATTAGACTTGCAAACACACACACACACACACACACACACACACACACACACACAATGACTCATCATCATTCAGCTTCTCTAAGACAGTGGTTCTCAACCTGAAAAATCACACCCGCGTGAAGTGAGGGGCGCTCTTATCATCGTACATCATCATTTGTTTGTATTTGCTCAGACAATATGACGTAAAATTCTCCATTCATTGTCAACGGGCATTTAATGTTTGTGGAGGACAAAGTTTGTGGACAGACACCAAAGCTGGATATAGGAGGCACACTTAAGCTCTGGCTATGTGAAAGTAGTTGGATCTTCTACGTCCTCATATCGCAACACAATAATGTGTCGTGAGGTTGTAATGTCAGTGAGAAGTTTGAACACAAATCTTCTCTTATGGGGGCCTGGGGGCAGAAGAGCTTTTCAGATGGGGGTCCGCAGCGCAACATACATAACCTTGACATGAAAATGTATGAGAACCACTGCGTTATCATCATAGACCTCCTCCTAGGGAGACAGGTGTGACCTTTGGGGCCCTTGGTGGGCTGAAGTGACAGGCAAGCAGGGCCACACCAGGGCAGGATGACACGCCTCCCTCTACAGCGGTGGCCTGCTGTTCGTAAATCTTTAATGGCATGATGGATGTGGAGGGTCGTTTACAGAAGGACAAACTCTGACGAGTTTATGGAAAAAGGAAAAGTCATCAAGCGGACAGCATCAGACTTAGCTATAAACATTAGCCTTTCTTTTCAGTGGCTTTGTGGTATAATGGTAATGTAAAGGAAAGGTTGCTGGTTTGTAGAGGAAATGGTGCTGGTTATGCTTATAATATTATGGCTTTAGTGTGCCTTTGGCAGCCAGATACCATATTGTAGCAGAAACCTTGTATATCCATGCACATTTCAACTTAATTTAAAAAATTAAAAATCCCACTGCACTGTCACGCAAAAGTAGCAATATTAGCTACGTACGCGTCACGTTGTGAGCATCTGGTATTTTTAAGTGAAAGCGTGTATGGTGTGTCTGTGGCTTGTGACTAAATAATAACTACATTGGACCCATTGAAACACAGGTTAATTATTTTTCTATTTCCTGAAATATAACAGTTTGACAGAGGTTCCCACCCAACATGATATGCAGCTGCATAGCCATTATTTCATTGCATTTACAACAGATGTGAGATCCGTGTCTACCTATCCAATGTATTTCTTAATTGTATTTCCCTGTTATGGGCTAGATCAATATAAAACACCTGTATAATTCCTAAACAATAGCTTTGGTCAGACCGGAAGCTGTATGCAAAACAAAAAAAAGCCGACAGGGTGAGCTTTTAAATAGCACTTGAAGCTGGAATAAAAGTCAACCTTCTTGTGTGTGGCAAACTCTGCACCAAGATGAAATAAGGGCTAGCGCTGTGCAACCGGGCATCAATTTGCTGAATGAGTCTAAAAGTGTGTCCGATTTTGTGATCCATAATGCAAGATGGAGTGTGCTGTGCATATCATGGAGCGTGGGGTGTGTATTTCTCATGATGCATGTTGCTGATGAGGCCTTATTCTACTGTGAGGGACATCTGTTAGTCAGCAAACTTTGTGTATGCACATACATACACACACAAACATAACAATACTCTACAGTCTACAGTAGACTACATGGATAACCCATGTAAAGACACATTTAGCTACAGGCGTAAATAAACATTATTTATCACCCAGGAAACTATAGTTGTTCTACTTTACAATACATGCACTGATGTTAAGGGCTTCCTAACCATGTTGTTGTACTGCTGATCAGTACTAAACATCTCTGCTTTAATGAATCAAAATACCGGTAGACATTGGGCTCGTTTGTTTTTGTTTGGCTACTCGGCGGCCCCCCTCATGACGAGGCAAAACGCCAACCGATACATTTGCTCGCAGATCATTACGGACAAATCAGACAAAGACGGAGGGAAATGAAAAATCTAAATATTAATAAAAGCGTCATCATTATGGGAACCTTCGGTGTAACCACTGTAGACCATGTCATATAGGCAAATGTTGAAAAAAGAAATCAAGAGCTTCAAAAACGTGCAATCGTTTGTGTATCTAGTTCTTTCACTATTTGTCATATGACATGTGGTTAAGAGGCGTGTTTTCTTGTGATCAAGGAAAACAATACTAGTGTGGGTCTCCTCTCCTCTGCCCTCCCCGCCAAGCTGAAAGGGAAGTCAATTACTCTCAGAACCCAGTGAGTTGTTGGGATATAATGAACCCGGGGGGAACAAAAGCTTGTATGTGCATGTGTGCGTGCGCACGCACACGTACAAGACTTGTTGTTTCAGTACTATAAAGGACCAACAACATCTCTCTACAGTCAAAGCTGGGGGAGCATGGGGGTGCACTTCACTAATTAGCTCACTGTACGTCATATCTCCTTTCCCCCCCCCCTTTTCATTGTGTCTGTTTGGCGTCTGTCTCTTTTGAAATAGAGGCCTCTCTCCTCGGTGCACCCTCCATGCCGTCGTGCTCCTTTGCTCCATTAGTCTCACTCGGCCATTAGATCTCCCCGGGCGTCCCTCCTCGATTCGTGCGGCACACACACTTCACCGTGTTTCCATCTTTCTTCATGCCATTTTACCACCACACTCTCTCGCATTCTTTCAATTGCCTCTTCCAACATAGAAAGCTGGTCGAAGGAGAGAAAAGTGGCCATAATAAACCACAACACCACCAAGCCCTTCACTCTAATTGTCTTGTATTATACCTATACAAGGAATTTCTCAATTGAGGTGCCTCTGTTATTGCATGAAAAAGAATGCAGGGTTGTTCACGGAGGAATGGCTGCAGATATGTTCGGTGATGTAAAAGTAGTTTAGCGGTGGGGTTTATTTTTGGCTACTTTTTTCTAAGGATAGCCGTGCCAATCGCTGCTCCATCGCTTATTCTGTCCCAAACAACATTTCTGGTTGGATTGGACAGAATTGGATTGGACTGCTGTTGAAGTTGCTGTACACATTGATTCAACTCTAGCCATTTGAGTGACCCCATAACATTTCCTCTAGTGCATACTGCCAAGGGATCAGTTCGATTAAAAAAAAAACTTTCAGTGCCGTGTCCAATAGTGTTTTTCACAATAACATCGATTTTATTTTATCATTATGTTTTTGTCGCAACCATCCAAAATATATACTACTGTGAATGCCAATTGATTTATTGTTCACATCACAGGCTGTTGAATAGTTTAATTTAAAGTTTGAGTGAAGAATGTGTCATGCATACAAAAATTGACTTTGGTCAGTTATGCACAAATGGCCCCTTATGGTAAGTAACCCTAACGGGCAGATAGCATTTTGACCTTTACAGTGTTTTGTGACCCATGGTCTTTCCTCTAGCACGATACTTTGTAGCCGTTTAATTAATATAGTTGTCTATTTTATTTAACTTTAAAACTCATGCTGCTGTTTACAATATGTGGCACTCCTTCGGGTGAATATACAATATACTCCCCATGCCAGTTCTGGCACCGATAACAATCTAAAAGGTTTTCCCACTTTTAGCCTCATTAGTGAGAGCACAGGGCTCAGTTCAAACCACTCTGGTCCAGCCGTTTGTAAGGAGCAGCACTGCCTCTAAGGGGTGCTAGCGAGGCTTTTAGACTCTTGGTCTCGTTCTTTTCTTGTCTCTTTCTGAAAGAGAAGAACTGCTGCGAGAACGGCAATGCCCCCGATAGCAGAGGCCCCATCAGAAATAGAACAGTCGCGGCTTGGGTGCGTTTACAAGCAACCGTGACAACTGCAGCCCTCGTTTCCCCTGCTACTGCTGGAATCACTCAGCAGCCTCTGGAGCAGCAATACACCACGGTCTTCAATCAAATGTGCCATCTGACTCTCCAGGGAAGGACATGATGTTGGTACGGCGAGAACCACTGTGGGTCTGGTGTGTTCCGTTTGATGCAGACTGTTGTGTTATTAGAGTATATATATATATACACATTTAGATATGAACCCTCCTTCAGTCCATATTTTCCCAGGGAAAGAGTACACTGAACATAATTTAGATTATGTTGTGTGCATATTAAAAGCATTCTGCTTGTATGCACAGTTTGCACACAGTCCCCTGAGGCCTTGAGGGTTCTCTCTCGGTACTGGCCATTGAGCAGCTTTGCTGGATCATTGTTGGTGAGGTTCCTAGCTCAAGGGCACACTGAGGGAAGGATGGGGGGGGGGGGTTCTCATTCATCTTCCCCACTTACCCCAGCGATGAAGTAGCTTTAGTAGTATGTATGCTTTCCTCACTCACATAATCATTGGCTACGATGTCCTACCTCCGGCTTGTTGTAAGTGACGCGCGCCCGCATGCATGTTTAGCTAGCTAGCTCGCCGCCCACAACAACAACAACTTGCCAACTCAGACAAGGGTCGATGCACAAGGCCATCGGGCAGATCGGTGTAGGCACTCGCTCGCCTGGGGACATGCACCTGCACGCTCTGCAGGCGTGCCTGAAGGCCTCTCTGTTTGTGTGCCTGCCTTGTTGTCAAGTGATCACAGCGAAAGTCACAGCGACGGGGCCTGGTTTGCTGCATCTGTCAGTGTCAAAAGCACTGACGGATGCTTGAGTATATTTGGTGCTTTACATGGCTCTAGTAGTGTTTCGATTGAATGAAGGCTAAGTATGTGAATGAGTTGCCTCGGAAATCACCAGTGACAGCAAATATCTTTTCTGTTAATTAATCTGCCAGTGTTACTGCTCAACTTCCAGTAGTTCCTTTTTTTGCCTCGCGCATTATGCAGTATGAATGACGGAGAACACAAAAGCCAAGACATAACCCAAGAGAGAGGGAGTGAGGAACTAAAGGAATTTTGGTGAGGAGGTGCGAGTCAGGAAACCCAAGAGAGAGAGAGAAAAGAGAGGTTGAGAGATAGTAGAAAGTAAGACAGTTGTTGGTGGCAATGGAAAAAAGCCGGAAGCAAAGTGAGTGGGCCCGGGGAAGGTAATGATCAGAGAGGATGTGTGATTCTCGCACCAGGTTGATGTGTGAACTTTTACATGTGCGCCTGCAGGATGCGAGGGGGAGGATGAGGCGGAGTGGGAGGAAGAGAAGTGAAAAGAGAATCGTCTGAAACGTGTGATGTGATCCAACTTGGAGGTAAACCTGCCTACCAGCATGCACCGCACGAGCTACAGCGTTGCATTGTGGGATTGAATCTCTCCCGACTGGCAGGTGGGAGGGGGTGTGACACGATCCGTATTAGTGAGTGAAGGGGAAATTCTTGCTGAGCTGGCCGCTGGCCTTCCTGACAGAAGTGGGGGTGCGCGTGTATTTTTAGACCCTTCCTCTCCCCTTTCGTCATCGGCACAGGAAATGGGGAAAGCGAGACGTCTATAATGTGGCGAGCCGGCATGGCATACTTTTCCAATCATCCCTCTCGTTTTTACCCCCCCATTTCCTGAGCCTTCAGAGCTAGACTCATTCCCAAGCTTTTCCCTGCCTCCCACAATGCTGCTGGGTGGATGCCTCGGCCTTATTTGGGAATTTGGGGAGTTGTGAATGTATGCTTTAGACATAATAATGTCCCTCGCACACGCGCATGCATGCACACAGTCTGTGGGTCTGTGGTTAACTGCTGGATTGATCAGAGACACATTCAGTGTTCATGTTGCCACTTGTATGCCAAGGAAGTTCATCCATGCATTTCAACAGTTTTATACTTTTACTTGAAATGTCAATGGCGGTCGGATCAAGCTGAAGCCTTGCCCAAATACACAGTCTTGCCTCATAGATAAGTCATATAGGTGACTGATGTGATGTCATAGCATGGCCACAGGAAGTCTGAGATCATTGGCTGCATCTTTATTCGGTCTCTCCCTTGAGCCGAATGCAGAGAGAAGTGACCATGACACTAGAGAAGCAAAGAGTTAGATTATGGTTTTCAAAACGGTTCCGCAAAGCGAAGGCACACATCCTTGTTGTGTAATTGCATTTTCACTCACGAACGGTTTTGTGCCGTTGGGTTTGGAGCGTTTCAAACTGTGCCCATGGCACCTGGAACTGGGGTTTATGCTAACAGTTAGCCGCAAGAAATGAGTTAATACAAAATATATTGAATTGATGTTGAGCACAGCCAAACCAATCCGGTGGGTGGCTTAATGACATATGGTTAGGTATTCACTTATCGATTTTAGTCCCAGTGGGAAAGCGACACAAAAGAAAAGAAAATTATCGAATGAATATTTACTACTGCCGGATGATTGAGGAGAGGCAACAACAATTGATGAATCCACAACTATAGAGGTCTGCAGTCGCTATTACCTACAATTATTATCACATAGTCGATTACAGACTATTCAGGTAAATACCTCAGGTTTTCACCGGCCAAATGGTCTCAGAAGAAGGCAGTTGCATGATTGCATCTGCCGAAACGTTGTTTTATTTATTCTCTGCGTCCTATTCTAATAAAGTATCAGCACTTTGGCTACGAGTCTTTTCAAGACTTCACATTTCCATGTAAAATACAGACCTGAATCGGAACTCAGCAAAGCACCTTAATACCGATGCGAAACAAGGTTTCTACGGGACATTGATCTACTGTTGTGCAGTGGAATACACAAAACGATAATCGTTCATACAACTATGTTGTAAACACGTTTGGCTTCAGAACTGTCATGGAACAGAGGCATTACAGACCATTGTCCTTTGTCTTATATTAATGTGAGGACCTTTCACCACTGCATCCATCCCCCCACCTCTCTCTCTCTCTCTCTCTCTCTCTCTGCAGAATGAACCGCAGCATCTTAATTTATTTATTTTCCTTTATACTCTCACCTTTGCCTTCTCTGTGTTTCAAACTTGTGCAGAGCTGTCTGCAATGAGACTTGAATTTCCCTCCAGGGAGCGAAGTGCTGAGTTTCAGCATACTTTAAAAGAGTGGTTCTCAAACATTTTCATGTCAAGGAGCCTCAAATTGATATGCATTAGGTGGCAGACCCCATTTGAAAAGCCTTTTTCCTTCCCACACGAAAAGATTTGCAAAGATCTTTCAAAATAGCACATCTAAGCTGTGGGCTTTATAGGCTACTTTTGAATAGCCATAATATAAAATAGGGCTTGCCGCTTGAACTTATATGAGCTCTTAGGCTAGCACGACTACTTTTGATTGAATAGCCTCAATATAAAATAGGGCTTGAAGTTACTGTTGCTCATTTTACTGGGGACCCCCTGGAATCATCTAAGGACCCCTGGTGGACCACGAATAACAGGAGCTCACATGAAGTGTAAAGGGGAAACTGCATTCCCATAGACAGCATAAGTCAGCGGGTACTGTATTTTCGTAGTTCTTTTTCAGTGCACCGCAACCGGAGTGTTACGAGCGCGTACAGAACACAGTTGTGAACCATAATTGATATTAAAAAAAGGTGTCACAAGGCGAACTCTGCGCAGAGGGCGTTTGGACCAGGATGCGTCAAAACCTCCCAGGGAAAGAGTTTATATTGCGACGGGACATAAAATTGTAGGTAGGCGTATTATATTGTGACCATGGACACCGTGATGTGACAAGCTATACGCACAGGTTGTAGCGTGAGAGAGAGAGAAACAGAGAGAGAGAGAGAGAGAGAGACTCCACTTGCGATGTCTAGCAGAGTAGGGGAAATTACGCTCTCCTCTGACATATTCATACAAAAGTGTATAAGCTCTGTATAAGATCTGGTTAATTTGTGGGAGGATGCAGGATTTTGCGGGTTTTTATCTTGACCGCCTGTTACCGGCCACAGATATTTAAATTCCGCCCACAACCTTTGCGTTACCACAGGATCCTGCTCCCGATGCAGGGCTCTACTACCCACCCATCACAGTGCACAGCACACTCTCAACCTTCACTATATAATCACTGTCGAGTGTAACTTTGTATGTCCAAAACTGTAGGCGTAGGCCCGTAGGGGCATTCATTTATGAAGAAATATTGGAAAAAAAAGCTGAAAAACTGTATGGAATTACGAGGTTTCTGCCCGACGGCGACGATATGATGCAGTTCCATGCCCATGGCACACTCACTGACACAAACACACACACACACACACACACACACACACAATTATAAATGGCATAATAATTCCTCCTCCACCTCCATCCCGGCCCCACACTCAGTCATATTACTTTCAAAGCTCCGTTCTAGCTTCACAACCACCAAAGAAAAGTGTGTGAGTCTGTGTGAGTGATATGTGAGGGGGGGGGGGGGGGGATGTGCGGCGGATCGGCAGACGTACAGACATTCTCCCGTTGCACGCGGCGGTCGGAACGCGGTCTCGTCTCTTAGCCAGAGCACAGGTGGGAAAACGGAGATGGCCGACCACGAGAGAAGAGTGGAGATAGACCATGAAATAGGGGGAAAAAGCGAAAAAGGAAACGGAGAGAGATGAGGTGTGAGAGAGAGCCAGAGGGGTCGTACTGTAACCTTGTCATGAATGCGTGTGCCAGCAAGCAGCTGGAACAGACCAAACCGCTCTCACAAGTGCCCACCGCTAACATCTCGCCTCCCGCGTCGCCCATCTGCCCTTCAATCCACCACCACCTCTCCTTCACCTGATAAGACCTCTCTCTCTCTCTCTCTCTCTTGCCTGTCCGTCCAGTGCACCATGGCTTACGCAAGTGTATATTGTGATAATGAGACTAGATATCGTCAGAGATTTTGGCTTTAGTTTTTTGTGACAACTTATTATACTTTCACAAATTGACAATATTTTCTGAAAATATCCGATCTACATAGAATCAGCTTCTCATATCTTGTTTGAACATATACAACAATTTTTTTTGACACTATCGATATTGAGGCATTTGGTCAAAATAATACGATATTAATATCACAACATTGAGGTATTTGGTCAGAAATTGCAATATAAAATTGTGACCATATCACCAGCCCCAATTTCCGCTCCGTTTCTCTCTCTCTCGGATCATTTTTTGTTTGTTTGGATGTGTTTGTTTCTCTCCCCCCGCTTGTTGCCAAGTCCAGTCTCCCTCATCAGTGTTCTGTTCTGTTCTGTTCTGTTCTGTCCTAGCTGTCCGTCCGACATGCTGGTGACGGTGCTTCTGTATCTCTGCAACTACTCTCATCTCTCCGCCACTCAAGTTCTCCTTGACCTCAATAACTTCCATCGCTGCTGGCGGTGTGGGAAGGAAGTCGATGCTGTGAGAATAATTGCAAACTTCATCTGGGGAGGGATTTGTGTGTGCGCGTGTGTGTGTGTGTGTGTGTGTGTGTGTGCGCGCACACCTAACAATGCACACATGTGGGTTCTTTTAGGTTGTTGCCACTGTGCTAGTGCGGTGCGATGCTCTGGGACATGAGCTAAAATAATACACTCTAATGCCTCGAAAGCCCTTCACCCAAGAGGCCACTCACAATAAGGGATGTCCCGTTTTTAGAGTCCTCACAGACCTCCAAAAGCGGCACAATAACCCTTTCAGCGCTCCACTCGTGTGCGATCCAGTTCAATGGCAACCGGATACTGTGGGCCAACTTGAAAGCTGAGAGTTTCTTTTTTGATTGGGTGTCCTGTTTAACTTGTTCCTTTACACTATTGTTTTACTGACGCGTGGCGTTCAAACTGCAGTACGGGATGGAGACACCGAGAAGTGCAGAATGCAACAGTTTGAATTCTAAACATGAACTTCCTTGTGGATAGCTGGATAAGTGCATAATGCAAAACAGCATGTGTTGACATTATACCCTGTACTTGACCTTATTCCCAAAGGCTTTATACTAGGTCCCCTCCTGTTGGCCCCCTCCTTCTCTAAACAGAAATATTGAAAATGGTCGACGTGTTGTGAGCTTGTGGATCTGCTATTTTCTCAGAATGTTATCCCCAGAGTAGAGATGCTAAAGCCTGCATTCATGCCAGAACTTGAGCACATCACAGAGACTCAAACACACTTGCACCAAGCAGTAATTGGCTCGTTCCTTCAAACGAGAGCGCCAGGGGTTTGTTCAAGAGTTGAACCTTGACCTGTCCTGCACCGCGGTGACATACTTTCCTTTTATCAAGCGGATCAGACAGGCAGTGAAACCAGGACACCAGGAGAGGAGAGGAATCGCAGTGTCAGGGCGAACACAACGTGGGAACCTGAACCCACTTGTGGTAGTGTGCTGTGATGAGGAACAGAGAGAGGGGGGCGAGTTAAGAAGAGAGGTAGAGAGAGAGAGAGAGTGTGCAGAGGGAGAGAGTCCAGAGGGAGATTGAGTGAGAGCTTGATGGACAGTATATTCACTTAGAGAATTCCACGCCCTACAATGCAAATAAGCACAATGCAAATGTTATCGCAGTGAATGTTATCATTCACAGAGAAAAAACATCTTCACGGAACAACACGGTCAGTGGCCAGAGACACATCGCTGTCTTGCCTTTGGTCAAAATGTACAGTTGTGTGTGTGTGTGTGTGAGTCTCACTCGGACACACAATATTCTAGTACATTTACTTGAGGACTTGAAGACATTTTTGGAGTATCTGTACTTGCTCTTCACTTTCTCCCCAATTTAGTAGTTATGACAATTTATTTCTCCCCACACACATTTCTGTGTGTTGTCACTGACTGCTGTTGTATCCTACTGACCCACCAACACTCCCTGACAGGTTAGCCCGTAGGAATACATGCAGTAACAATTATCTCCCTTATTCCTGCCTGGCTTTCCTCCCCAGAACACGAACCTCCAGCGCCTTGGTCTCCATTACATTTCTAGGATGGGACCCTGGGACCCAAACATACACAAATTATGAGTTATGAATTAACCTCTTCAGCCACTCCATCTCACTGATCTACAACCTCACAACACGCTGCAATGTGCAGAGCTTGTAGATCTGCTAATTTTGAATACCGGTAACCAAAGTATAAAGCAGGCCAATGTATGTTTTGCAATAACAATCTAAATCTGCAAATTAACTATAGTAACCAAAGTTTTCACATAATTGGAGTCGAGTCAAAAGTCAATATGTGCTCAGCTCACAGCTCAGCATCTAAATTCAAAGTACCTCAACATTGTAGTTACTGTAAGTACAACACTTGAGTAAATGTAGAGAGAGAGAGAGAGGGGGGAGAGAGAGAGAGGGGGAGAGAGAGAGAGAGAGATAGAGAATGTAGTGGGAGAGAGGGGGGGGGGGACTGTCTGGCATGGTTTTGTGCCAATAGGCGACTCACTATCTATAGTCCCGGTGATGACGATCAAACATCTCCCCCCCTTTTTAAACCCGCTCCACCAGCCGAGAGAGAGAGAGAGAAAGAAAGAGAGCTCGGTGTTGCCAGAGGGCCATTCAACTATACAAGCCCAGCGTCGCCAGTGTGTGCGTTGGCAGGTGCCGCGGCAGAGATCTGGAGCAGCGATACCAAGGGAGAGCAGGGGGACAAAAAAGATGCAGCAGACAGGGCCCACGGCCGTTTAGCAAAAGATCACAACGGCCGTTTAAAAAAAAAAAAAAAAAAAGGGAAAACGACGAGCCCCGACACCGGAGACCTAGAGGCCGGGAGCAGGAACAGAAAGTGATGGAAGGAGCAGGAGAGCTGAACAGAGAGGATAGGTTAAGAAGATGGGCATTGCATGTCAGCGGATCGATTGCAGGCTAAGGATAGAACAATATCAGGACTCTCCTCCTCCATCTTGGAATAACCATGCCCCCAACCAGCCCTGGGGAGAGTCTGTGGATGATATGGATTTACGGGTCACTTTCAATGACATGGACTCAATTCATTGTTGTTTTTGTTTTAGGCCTATATATATACACACGTATACAATAGAGACCTCAATCGAAAAAAATCATTTCAGTCCAGAAATAGTTGCAAATCTATGTCTCCCGAGAGACAAGATCTATAGCGAAGAAAAACACATGTCAAATATTATGATTAACGGCATATGTGGTACCGATTTGCCACAATACTAATGTGAATATGCACAAACAATGCTACTCGTGAGCACCAAGTTGCGTCCCAAATCTGGGGCTAACATATGGTTGCGACAGAGATTGTAGATATGTAGTCCGATTATGAGTTGGTTTGGGTTAAAGATGGATGTCTCTACTGCGGTGTATTGATGGATAGTTATTAATTCATGTACCAGATTGTTTTTGCAATGCTCTCTCTCTCTCTCTCACACATTAGGCACATTATTAGTTAAAACCACAATGTAATGCAAAACTATCCTGAGGATTGTTTGCTTGATGTCATTCTGTCTGCAAATCTGTCCACCAGAGGGTGTTGTAGCAGCTCAACTGTGCACACCTAGCTTGCCTTGTTTTCATTAGTAATGAGTAGTAATATAATACCAGTTTTACACAACATCAGTCTACATACAATTAATTCCTTACCTATACCCTACCGGTCTGCCATGTTTAGCTTATTGACTATGACTTAAAGTATACTCGACATTTGGCTGGCCATTTTCCAATGCAAACGTCAGCTGGCATGAATTGAAACGACAAATGATTGTTTTCGGTTTGTTTTTTCTTTGCTATATTTCGGGCGTAGTGATATGGACACAAAAAACATAGTTCCGTGTGATAGAGGGGTAAAAAATGAACGAAAGTTGCACTAATACTTTTGAAATAGGTCAACAATACAAATGTAGTTTTGTGGATTAATTTACTTTTAATGTGTGGCCCCCTGTGCCCCCCACAAAATGACCGGAACTACTTATTATTTCACATAAACCAGAGCAGAACTCCCACCACGGGACCCGGTCAATGAATGAATACAAGTATTTCGTACAGCTTAAGTTAAAAAAATCTGAACTATCCCTTTAAGATGTAGATTGATTTGGAAAATCTAGCTGAAAACAGTGAAAATAGTGCCTGGATTGTAAACAAAATTGAAATGTTTGCACTCATGAATCATGAATGTTTGCACTCATGAATAAATTCAGGATGTATAAACAAACTGATGACAACTGTGATGTGAAACAAACTGTAGAACCTCTAACGAGGAAACACTTAATAAAGACAAATGGTCTATGTTTATGCACAACACGTGGTTGAGCTTGAGTCATATGGTTGAGCTTGAGTAAACAGTGACGTGTTTAGACTGGTATGGGCCTATAAGGACATGCAAATGAGAGGAACGTTGCACGTTTCAATTTGAGTTTTCTTAACAGTCATAAGTACCCGACGTCTTATCTGCTCAAGGGGATAATACGCCCCCTGATTGAAGTTTCATGCGAGCGAGGCAGACGAACATCATCGTCTGTTGCAGCGTCGTGACTGTGGGTCGGGTGCTGCACTTGAATGTGAAGGAGTGGGAGTAGAACATGACAAGCTCTGGGTGGAAAGGATGTTCAGATTAAAGGAATCTTTTCTCTTAGGCTGTGTCTCGCTCAGCGTCAGAGGTCAAGTTGCCTCTATGAGAGAGAGAAGTTAACTCGCCTCCCGAGGGAAAGCTGGTTGGCTCACTGCTACTGGTAATGATAAGCCGTCGAGTGCGAGGGCCCTGATTTGGCTTGTCAGCAGGCGAGAGCCCCGTGTCTTACTGTGTGCTCGGAATGGAGAAAACGGTATGGATTTTCATACATTATGTGCCTCAGAACTGTGCTAGGATTACAGACTCACTAAAGGTCACTGCACTAACAGACAGCAGATACTGGAACTAAATGGATGGCGGGTGGGAAAGGATAGAGAGAGAGAGAGAGAGAGAGAGAGAGAGAGAGAGAGAGAGAGAGGGGAGAAGGGACATTAATTATCCATAACAGTGTCCCTTGTTATTTTCGTTCCTTTTGCTTTTTCAGTTGAGCTGATCTACTGGATTCTTTCGGGCTTTCTCTTTCGCTTTTTATATATACTTTTTTTTGAAAAATTATTCAGGGTTTACAATTTATGCATTCACATGAAAATTATATACAGTACAAAAATATAATAAGGGATTTCGATACAAAAGTTCCTTAAGTCAATAAGTCAACCGAACACAAAGGTAGGAGCGCACACCAGTAGTGGGGAGGTGCTGACCGCAGGAGATAAAACTTTGACTGAAAAAGGAAAAAGGAAAGAGCTCGTAGTCACGATGCCATCACATTTTTGTTTTTCCAACCTTTCGGCAACAAGTTGCCTTCTTCAGGGAATGTATCGTAGTTATCCCTGAAGAAGGCAACTTGTTGCCGAAACGTTGGAAAAATAAAAAATTGATGGCATCGTGACTACGAGCTCTTTCCTTTTTCAGAATAAGTGCCATGGTTTTAGGGTTTTTTTTGTCTCGAGTCCAGAGCGCTCTCTGTCTTTTCAGTTCAGTTATTTGTTTAAAGATCTCTGTTCTCTGTGTCCTCATGAACAAATAAAAAAACCCTCATCCCTGCGTTACACAACCTGCTGCGTACCACAACCAACATTTTGAAACCAGCACCTCTACCTCAGTGTCTCATACTTTGCAATCAGCAAATGGCTCTCCTGTTAATGCTGCAACTGCCAACGCAACTGCACCCCCTCCTTAAAACTCTACCCCCCCTCCCCCCCACACACACACCACACCAGCAGATACATTCTTAATGGCATTGGTAGATGTAGTTCACATTTGAAGTCTATGCCTCTCCAAGTCACTGTTCCACACGGCCTCAAAACAGAGGACTAAATATGTTTCCTGGGCTCATCGATTGAGTATTATTCTGGGCCTGGCCCCTAATTACATTTTTGACTTATTATTACTTTTATACGAGCCTGTGTGCAGCCTGAGGCCCTCAGGCTCAGGAGCCTGCTGGTTGTTCATGAGCAATGATGTACAGTAACTAAGTACAATTACTCAAGCACTGTACTTAAGTAACATTTTTAGTTTATTTACTTTACTCGAGTATTTGAATAGGCTACTGAGTACTGACACTCAGACCTGAATAAACATATTGGCCTCGGTTCGTCCCATTTGCATTGCCTTTGTACAGTATGTACTGTAATCGCGCTGCTCTAACCATCCAAGTCTGAACGCACCTTTACTCTAACTCCACTACATCTCATGCGCAAATATTGTACAATTATTCCAGAACCTTTGTTACTAGTTATTTTGTAGATTTTTATTATTATAAATTATATATTATATATATATATTACAAAACATAAATTAGCCAATTCAGCTCGAGATACAGTTCGGTCATTTGGTAATAGAGGGTATGCGTGCGACATCATCATCAAACCCGGAAGTTATGCAGGAATACCCACTGAGTGGCAAAAAACTACTTTCTGACCTTGACAGCCCATGCATCCAATCAGAAAAGTCCAATTTGATTGCATTAAACAACGTTAAACAATGTTAAACTCACTTTGCATGTTGCTTTGCCACTCGATTTGCCACTCGATGTGCCATTCACTTTAAGCATGCGCATACCCTCTATTGCCGATTTACAAGCTACATTTTATACTTTTGAAAACTTGTGAAATGGGGACATTCTCCATAATGAGTCATTTTACTTTTGGCCTTTAGTACATTTAGATTTTGATACCAATACTTTCTACAATTTCTACATGATTTGTTAAGTGGGAAATTTGGTATAGTCTTTTGCTGACCGGCTGTCGGTATTGAGCAATTTTTCATAGGGTTTTTTTTGTGACCCTACCTAGACTACCGGTATATACGCTACCCCATTAACATCCTATGCAAGGCAAAAATGTCAAATGTAATTTGGCCACTTGCCCAAATGTGCTGACCTCATCACATTTGTGCTGATCTCATCACATTCGTCATGACGGCTATGGCCATTTTTAGCCCAAGGAGTGTTTCTTGTGCAAAACTAATGCTTGGAAGTTGGAATGGATTCAGAATCATGAAAACCCCCTAGTTTTGTCACACTGTTAACAAGAAACTCCTATAAAAAAAGCCACAATATGGACAGCCGGTCAAGCAAGTGGATTCATTAATGTATGAATATAGACAATATTTTAGGCCAATAAAAAAAAGACTATATACCAAATTTCCCACCCCACAAGCCCGGCTGACTATATTGATAGTTTTACTTAACTAACAAATCATGTGAGTACATTTCCCCCACCACCCTTCCATCCTGAGTGGAGGCTGAACAACAAAAGGGTGACTGTGCCTTTGCATGGCTCCTCGACTCCAGAACCACCTGCCTGAGGAGCTCAGGCGTCTGCTTTTAACTAACTACTTGGAATGTACCGTTATCGAAAGGTGTCTCCATCGCTTAAAAGCTGCACCGTTTCCTTTCTAATTGCACTTTAGATTTTATACGGTATCATACTTTCGTTAATTCGGTTTCTAATTTCATTTTAATTCTTCCGTTTTATGTAAAGCACTTTGTCAGGATAAGTGCTTTATAATTAACACATTAATCTGCTGCCTGTCTAAGCTATTAAACAAAATTAAGGGGACATAGGCAATAAAATCACGATAGCTACAGCAGCATCACTCATACATATTCTTAAATGCACCCCCGCCCACAATCTCTCACCTTGGTATAGATTCTACCCTCACTGTGAAACAAAGAGTGTGTATGCAAATGTCTGTGTCCTTGTATGTGTGTATGTGTGTGTGTGTTTGTTTGTTTGTGTGTTTGCGCTCACAGCTCAGCCACATGGCCTTGCTCCAAATTCAGGGACGTGGGCTTAGCTTTCAACCTGTGGGGGACTATTTTCCACCAGCCCAGCCCACATGCATGCACGTTCTGGTCCAGGTTTATAGCAATTTTCCGCGGGTCTATGCAGTTAATTTATTATTTAATTAGTGGGAACACTGGTGCGGTACTGTAACTATGAGAAGAGTCTGGGTTCAAAGTTAATTAGCCATACATTTACAAGCAAATGTCCAGCGTGATTTGCCATATCAATGCAATTATTGTTTCCGACATGCGAAGGGGAAGCGAGCTGCTTGATGAAAAAGGGGTTCCATGCTAGACATTGAATTTCATATTCCGACTGTGAAGATGAGCAATCCTGTGTAAATATTTCATGAGGTACAGCTCTGAACGCCCTCTAGTCTAGAAGTACGCCTGCATGAAAACCATGATCAAAATGAAATCGCATATTTTTCGTCATGGAATTACACTGTCAAGCACAGTATACATTTGCCCTCTGAAAGGAATATGAAAATACGTGTGTGTGTGTGTGTGTGTGTGTGTGTGTGTGTGTGTGTGTGTGTGTACTTTTATTTTGGATTTAAGTATAGCCAAAAAGGAAAAGGACATTTTCAGTTCAGACAAACTGAAGAACTGCACAGAATGAATGAATATATTCTAAAGAACATCTTTTTACATCTTTGCCAAGAGAATAAAATTCAGAGGGCTCCATGACCACTAGGTTCTGACAGTCTTCAGAAATGATAGTCCTGCTCTTTGCCAAGAAGGCCATTAGCTGTACCAACACTCTGCAGGTGGTGCATTAGCTGTACTTCAAATTCAATTTTGTCACATCACAAATTATTGAAATCATTTTCTGCCACAATATATAGTCATAAGGCTATAAAGAGACATGGGAAAAGTAAGATAACAGGACGTTTATGAGATGCATGCAAAGAAATTACTGTCAAGTAAGAGAGGCTCTGTGTATTGGTCCATTATCTTTACCCTTGTGTTCTGTGCTGCTGAATTATCTTTACCTGCATGGCAGTGTATTATCTTACCTCACACGCTGTGGCATAACTCCACCTTGAGCTCTGTGTCTGTGCAGTCTGTCTGTCTGTCTAGAGTTTACCCTCCATGCTGGTGCATTAGCTTTATCTTATGCTCCGTGGTGGCGCATTATCTGATACAAAATGTAAACAAGTCTCTTCACTGTATTTGGGCTGTAATAGCTTTGTTTAAGTTGGCAATAAAAAAAGATAATTTCATTGACGTCGTCAATAAATGTATATTTTGGAGCATATGAGTGTGCGGGTTCCCTTCTCTTTTCCTATGTCAATTTTTGAACCCAGCACCTCCACTAAGTGATGTGCATATTTTTACTATAGATTGTGAATATAACCTTATTCATAATGTTAAAAATAAAAACGATCCCATATTGGTCCTTTAAAGACAAATCAGAACAATTAAGTGACTACAAATGGTGTACTAATACATAGACATGACATAGCTCAACAGACACGAGACTAAACTGAAGTCCATCTTTGTTGTTGACCGTCAGGTATAGCTGTATGTGTATAAGGCAGTGACGTGTGACCTGTACATGAGTACAGACGTCCAAAGTAGTCATGCAGGCTACTTTATATAAGATATGATCTCATGTGCACCTTCTCCATACCTGGGAGTATCCATCAATCCATCTAAAAAAAAATCACACCTGTGTGAACTGAGTGGTGCAACTCCCCTCTCTCTACCCCCCCCCCCCCCCCCCCTCCTCTCTCTCTCTCTCTCTCTCTCTCATTAGCAGGCAACAGGCATCACTAATACTCTCTCCCTCTCTCTCTCTCTGTTTCTGGCAAACAGCGCCCCCTACTGGTAATAATAGTCATATACTCGTGCTCATGGCCACATAGGTACTACATAGGCGGACACAGACATTGCTGTTCCTTGGAGTGGTTGCACCACTCAAAAAGAAAAGAAAGAGAAAAACAATATGCAATTCACAGAGGCTGCAATTGTGTACCGCCCCCCCCACCCCCCACCCATAGAATGGAATAAGAATCGATTTTCATTTATTGTTCCGTCCTACTTGAGAACTCATGACACCTGGTGTCAGGCTAAGAGACACTGACGATGCGATGGCACATGTGTGACAGCCAGCATCATGGCTTTGATCTTCCAGTCACGCTCGCCCAATGATTGCTTTCAGCCTAGGAGGACGGTATTCCCCGTTTGCGTGACCCAGATGAGAATAGCATGATGTTCCTAAAATGAGGTCGCTGTTCTGCGACCCGACCCCCCAGCCGTCCTAAATGGAGGGCTTGGCCTGGGTCCTTGGGGGGTATGTGTGTGTGTGTGTGTGTGCACACACACCATTTGATTGGGCCCCCACAAGATAAATGGTTGTTTTATGGTTAAACATTTGGAAATCAGGAAAAAGGTTCAGTTTGGGATTAGACATTTAGGGCTCCATCTCGCGCCACCCCTTACCCCTTTATCCCTAAACTTATTTGCCATTTTTTACTATTTTAAAACATTTAAAAATAGTTCTAGCCAATCTACATCGAACACGTTGTTAGCTTGTAGATCACATTGCATGCCAGTGCTGTGCAACATGTCACGGTGCAACACGCTGTGAGCTTGTACATCTGCTATTTCGAACTTTTCAGTTGGGGTTAAAAACGGCTTAGAAAAAGGGGGGAGGGGCTACATAAGAAAATCTGATGTTTCAGGTAGTACAGCATGAATGAGGTTAGATATAGGGTGCGAGGTGGCGACACATTCAGTAGGTCCACACCAGCAGCAGCTGTATGATTTAGACAATGTGAAAAACGAGTAATGACACATTGCCAGGTTCACAACGATGGTAGACCACGTTGGTTGATAACTTGTAGTTGATCCACACTTGGCATCCTAAAATGCTAATCTGCGTGTGTGTGTGTGTGTGTGTGCGTTGAGTGTGTGTGGCCGTGATTATTCAATGTTAAGTATAAGGTCAGTGCAGGGATATCCTTTTACAAATACCAACCATACTGACAATCTCTCCCAATACCTAATTTACTCCCATTCATTGAATTACAGTATTTGCGCAACCACAGGCTGTGTATGCACACTGCACGGTCACACACACACTTGTGTATATATCCGTGGATAAGCACATACACATCTGTCTCTGTGTGTGTGTGTGTGTGTGTGTGTGTGTGTGTGTGTGAGAGAGAGAGAGAGAGAGTCAGCCCTATTAGCAGGTGTGTGGGATATTTCACATAATATTTGTATATACATAGGTGCAAGTGCGCTCATCCCTTTTCGTTTAGTTTTTGTTCTCGTGACAGAGAGCCGAGCTCTATATGACGCACTGTTACGCTTCTGGCTCCTGCAGGGAGGGTTGCGGCCACACCAAGGACCAGACCTCATTCTTTATTTTTAAACGCTCCTCCACAATCCTTCCTTTCCTACACTACTCGTCTCCTCCTCTCGCGAGCTATATACACGCCCTCCTCCTCAGTCATGCCACCGTCACCGCTACCGCCTCTGTGCTTCATCACCGTCTCGCTCTCTTTCTCTCGCTCATATCATGTTTTGCTGGTCA
Source organism: Protomyctophum bolini (assembly GCF_963924005.1). Lineage (NCBI taxonomy): Eukaryota > Metazoa > Chordata > Actinopteri > Myctophiformes > Myctophidae > Protomyctophum > Protomyctophum bolini. Next base: position 10,285,416 of record NC_137878.1, read on the forward strand.
GGATAAAAGGTCAGTAGGAAAATAGAGAAAGCACGGGAAGGGTAGAACAGCCACTCGGTGGTGGTGGGGCAGAGGGAGAGACAGTGTTTGACAGCTCTCGTTTTGCATATAGGTATACCGTGTAGGTGAAAGAAAAAAAGCTACCGGTAGTTGCTGATCAGTGGTGCACAGTAACAAAGTACATTTACTTGAGTACTGTACTTTTTAGGTAATTCACGTGATTTGTGTTTATTTGGATACTTTCACTCCACAACAAGACACATATTTTTACTACATTATGAATTACCAGACGAAAGCTATATATATTCCAATAGTGATAATGGCAAATAATGGCAGCACTACAGCTCACTAACACGTGTCACTATGATTCTTTTATATCCTAACGAATTTGACAACTTTATTATGACATCATCAATGCAACGTAGCCCCACCACCACCACCAATGAATGCATTTGCCCCCCAGCAAATCCAGGAGCAGAGTGGAACAATGAGAAACTGTATGCAAGGTGTGTGAGAGCCAGGCGAGCTGTCGCAGGTGGCCATCCGTCACAGATTGCAGCTCTTCCGTAAACAGCCGGGGGGGGGGGGGGGGGGGGAGGGGGGGGGGGGGGGGGAGGAGTGGAGCACGACGACACCACAGTGACGAGGCCAAATCAATACCGCCTGTCAGCTGCTTGATACACTTTTCTTGAATCCTCAGTGTTCACTTAACTCCTGCGAATGTAGAGACTAGGGATGGGAACTATCCATTCATTCATTCATTCATTGATCAATTTTGATAACCTTATCGATGGATTAACCGGTTAGTTGATAAGCAGCGTTTTTGTAAAAAATAATAATCTGAGAATCTTAATTTGCCTCAATGTCTTAAGTCTAACATAAAAATCTACATGTTGCCGATATGCAGAAAGAATACAAAAGGCATATTTATATTCCTTGATCAAATATTTATTAGACTATTTACACCAGGCAATGGCATGAAATGAAAAGTGCACTGTCTGTCACATCAGTTTTTTTTAAACGGCCCACATGTGTGTTGCTCTGCCACTCGCACGCACATGCAGCATTACATTCACAGAAAATCACTTAATTTGATAGAACCGCAGAATTTAATTCATTATTAACTGTTAAGTTGAATTGAATATTTTTTTTTAATGTTTTTTTTGTGGCTTTCGCCTTTTATTTTTTACATTTTTTTATGGAGGGACAGACAGTAGGCTGACAGGAAATGGGGAGAGAGATGGGGGGGGAAGACATGCAGTAAAGGGATCGGTTGGGATCGGGAGTCGAACCCGCGGCACACTGCCAGACTGGATTACCAGCCAAGGTGCCTGGACCATTGAGCCATGGCCCAGGCCGACTTGAATAATTTCTTAACAGCGATTAATCGATTAACTATTAACATCCCTAGTCGAAACGCACCCATAGGGGTCCATTTGGGTTCCTTTCTACACTCACACCAGTCAAACACGTATTACTTTACGTATTACATTTGCTTTTTACCCCTTTTCTCCCTGTCCCTCGCTCTTTGGTTCTCCGTTATGATGCCATAACTCTGAGACCACTGAGGACGATGCCGTCTCTAAAGACTTCCGCTCTATAGTCTTCATCTCCTGTCCTCTGTCAGCTTGTCTGTCAGCCTCCTCCAGGACTTCCTTCTGCTCTTTTCTACTCCTCTCATCCTCTCTTATCATTACAGTGTCCTCGTCATCTCCCCCAGCTTTCATCTTATGTCACTGACTTGTGTCCACCCACATGTGGGATGATTAGAAGCCCAGATGTTGGTGGCTGCAACAGATGTTCAAAGGGCAGCGTGTTTTGGTAGCAAGAGAGAGAGAGAGAGAGAGAGAGTGTGTGTCACACACATTCATGTGTGTGAATGGATGGACCATTGTAAGCTTTGAGTAAGCACTTTATTCATCCATTATTATTATTATTATTATTAGAGCTGGACATGAACCAACAACCATGTTTTCAAAGTGATGGCCACCAGGGGTATTGTTTTATGAAATGTATTTATACATTTTCATTTCAAATTGAAATCGTAACATTATTGTGCAAGTTTAACCAGTCAACCCGGTTAAACAAAATCTTGCAAACTATATTTTGTTACGTGCTCATAACGTGCAATGCAGCCAGAAGCGGTGGCTATTTAAGGGTCGTTGACATGGTACCCCTGGATTTAACGATACATGTCCAGGGATGGACATGTAGCGCTATATACAATACATAAGCAGCAATGGAATGAAGTAATTTGAAGTGTGGATATAAAATGAAGACGGGCTATAATAGCGCCATTGCTTCGCTGTGGATCTCTGATTTAATGTGTAATCATGTCAGTCTTGCCCACACTGTATATGGAGGGAAGGTTGGATCTCAGATTATGAATTCACAAAATGTGAATAATATTCACACACACACAGTCACACACACACACACACACACACACACAACACACACACACTATATATAGACTGCTCCTGGGACTAAGTGGAGTGAGCGCTCACCGGTCACCGGCTCGGGCAAATAAAACACAGCGAACGTTCGTTGAAAAGGTCATGCTGTCGGATCTTGACAAAGTGGGCATTTGGGTTGAAGCCGGAGAGTATTGTGACGTGGTCAGTTCCGTCCCCATGGCTGTGACACTCGGTTGGTATTTTGGGCTCTCAATCTTTGCTTTTGTCTATAGCTGTAGTGTTCCTTTTTAACAATGGATATGTGTTGATTTTCAATGATATCAATAACATCAAATAAAAAAAAACAATGACAAATCAATAGTGTCCAAATAACTCAATCTAGTACAACAGATGTGCTGGCAATACATTAGCACAAGCATGCACACACACACACCAACCCAGTACTACCCACCACCTCCAACACTGCAGTATTCCTGGCAAACACCGCGCATGCTTATCGACTCATTTTCATCCTCAAGCACACGTGAGATGCGCACAAGAAGTGAACAAACATGCTGTGTTTATTCAGTGTGCGTGAGAAGAGATTAGAGGTCGGACGGGTCGGGCCAACTCTCATCAGGGAACGATCGTGGCTGCACTGAAGCTGTAACTCATAACTCAGACGGAAACGCACAACAACACCCAAGGACTGTGACCGAGAAAATGCCAATTAGTGGTATACACAAGCAAATTGTACCAAGGGGAAAAAAACATGTTTCTCTTTCTCTTCCATCCAGCGTGCTCAAAACGTTCAATCTGTTGCCTGATTAAAATGCATTACTACAGCGGTTCTCAACCTGTGGGCCGGGGACCACTGTTGGGCTGCAAGGGTATTGCAATTATTATTGCAATTATTGGCAAAACTAATATTTCATGATTTCATACAGTGTGGGAGGGGAAAGAAATACTATAATAATAGATCTGCAAACATTGCAGATCTACAAAAGCGTGCTTGCAGATGTATCTAGCTTTTAATTCCATTAATGTTAAATATTAATTTACATTTTTACGTTATATCTTCTCGTATAATAAATATACACAATATACTGTTGTGGGGAGCTGGAGAAGGGAGGATTGCACAATATAATGCTAGTGTGCAGTGTTCATAAAAGGTTGAGAAACACTGCCAGTTATACTTTCTTCATTGTTATATCTTTACACTAATTATATGTGACCAGCATTTACCATGTTGTTTGTTGACTCGGGTTCATGATCTGAAGTCACTCCGGATAAGAGCGTCTGAATGAATAGTTAAATTGTAAATTGGCTTCTCTCCATCGTTGCATTACATACTGCGGGGCGAATGGAAGAACTTGTGTTTTATCCGTTCAGACGGGTCCGATGAGATGGAAGATTAGGGAATCTGGGTACTTGCAACCAGCCAACCGATCTGAACACAGCTGGCCAGATAAAACTCTAAATACGATCAGTGGGTCAACATTTGACGTCACAGAGGACGCGTTCGAGATTATTCATTCATGTTTTCTTTTTTTTCTGCACGGTTGCTTAATGTGCTGATGCTGAACGTTGGCGACTCGCCGTGTTGTATAACCCGCCGTGTCACTGGGCTTGAACACAGAGCCGTGGCAAGGATTCTGATTGGATTCATAATAATAAAAAAAGGCAGAACGTTGGATTTCTCTTTAAATTTCACTTGTCCTCGGCTCACCATGTGTTATTTGGTCACGACGTACCGTGCGATTCTTATGAAAACCGAATTCTCTCACACTTTCCTCTTCTCTTGATTGGCAGGTTTGAAAAGCGCCCTGGCTGGTGCCGTCACTGCTGTCGCTGCCGCCGTTGAGGAGACTGAGCCTCCTGTCCTGTCGTCGCCATGGGGAAACAGAACAGCAAGCTGCGGCCAGAGATGCTTCAAGATCTCCGGGAGAACACAGAGTTCTCTGACCACGAGCTGCAGGAGTGGTATAAGGTACGGCATATACTGTATACGGTTACCGCGCGCACGCACGCACACACAGCTCTTTAGTTGAAAATCTGTTATTTTCTTTGCTAGTGACAATAATGAATGAGGCCAGGGGTTAGTTTGTTTGCCAAATCTGCCATGATTATCCAGTGAAAACCACCATTGCTTTTACATCCGAGTAGTGCAACACCTCTCTCTCTCTCTCTGTACATGTGTCAGTGTGTACATGTGTCAGTGTGTACATGTGTCAGTGTTTATCTCTCTCCAATGCAGCGTTCCGTTCAATCCAAGTCTGTTCACTCTAAGCTTGAGAGTGACACTGTGCCATATCGTTGTCATTCACTTGGACACAGTTTGTTTTGCTATGGAGACTTTTCTGGACCAAATGTTGCCGTGATTAGGTGGAGTCTGACTTATTTTGACCTATAAGTCATTATAGGTGAAAATAGTCTAGTATAAAATAGGGCTTAACTACATGAACCCTAGCATATATATTCTTGGCATGTCATAATAGGCAAGGATTCTGCGAAACCCAGAGAACATTCAGCTGTTCAGATGTACAAGCTCACAATGCTTGTGAGCTAGCAAGTTAGTAAGTAGCCTTGGGAAGTTGGGAACCAACAGTTCCTGAGCCATGTGGCCCCCCCCTGGACATAATACTAGTATGTCACAGGGACTTAACCCCAATCCAACCCTTGATGCTGAGTGCCAAGCAGGGAGGCAGTGGGAACCAGTGTTGGGCATGACCTTCCAGTCTCAGAGCGGAGTCAGACACTCAAACCACGTGGCCAAAGAGCTGGTGTTGTAAGCTTATTTTCTGAGAATAAAAAGCATAGTATGTAGACCCCTGAGGGACCCTAGTTAACAAAGTTTATAGTGACATGAAAATGTTTTGTGTGTGTGTGTGTGTGCGCGCGACGTGTGCATGTGTGTGTAGGCTACTACTGTATATGCCTGTCTGTAGAGTAGGATATATGCGTGTGTGTTTATGGATTTACTGTACATGCATGCATTTGTGTGCATGTGTATGTGTGCGAGAGTGTGTGTGTGTAATGCTTATAGGGCTTTATGAATGGATTAGAATTATAGAACAGCTGGAGTTTCCGCATGTTGAACCACCACCGCTCTGACCTTTTACACTTAAGCTCTATAGCTAGCTACTGGGTTGCAGGGTACAGTTCTTATCACACCGACAGCAATAACAGCCCTAACGTAGGTAACCTGGATCAAATGTTTGTAGACACTATAGGTTTCCGTACAGTACGCGGTATAAAAATGTACCTAACTTATGTTGTTCAATTTTCTTTTCGGAAGTGACGATGCCATATATAAATTAATCTTCATCCAGAGCGATTTATGCAAGTGTCATGGACATTTGTCAAAACAACATCTGTTGTCTGAGTGTTCAAGGAATTACAATGCTAGGAAACAAGGATATTCTGTAAAGTAACTCTGTATCTCTCTATGTAAGCACGTACAATGATTGAGGGACGATTGAATACGGTTGTGGTCAGACTTCAGAGATGCCGCTAGACTTGAAATGAGTGGTGACTCTGAGTCTGAAGTGGGGCTAAAGGGTGTGCCACAAAATGGGTGTTTTGAATTCAATTGGTTGTCCACAAAATAGTCCTGCACACTGCCGTAACTTCCAAACTTCTAGAATGTTTGTCATAGACCTTCATCAAGAATACAAAGTTCTGGCCCTAAGCCTACTGTATATCTATATATTTTTCCTCTACAAGTCAGCACAAATGTTGACCCATAACAACCTCTCCTGCAAGAGTCATCGTTAGGAATATCTAAATGTAAATTTCTGCCGAAGATATTGATATCTTTGACCTCCCTGCACCTCAAGTCTTTGTAAATAATGAAGCCTTTAGAGGTACTGATATCAGGTCAAAAACTGATTCTCCTCTGGCACATTGGCACTTAATGGAAGTCTGCTTTGAAAAGAGGCTAGAACCGCTTAGAACCACTTTTGTGAAAGAAAACAGAAAGACAATTCGCAACCATGCCTTCAAAGTTCAAACATATAATTTTTTTCCTTTTGAAGAAACTACCTCTGAGTTTTTAAATTCTATCCTCAATGTTGAATGACATTCTATCCTTAATGTTGAATGAATTAAACTTGAATGAATGAATGAATCTCAAGTGAGGTGAAACTGAGTGATCTCTGATGACAAGTGAGAATTATGTGGCCAGTTGTGTGCATGCGTGCGCACGTTTGACTGTCTGTGTGTGTGTGTGTGTGTGTGTGTGTGTGTGTGTGTGTGTGTGTGTGTGTGTGTGTGTGTGTGTGTGTGTGTGTGTGTGTGTGTGTGTGTGTGTGATGCTTATAGGACTTTATGAATGGATTAGTGTTATTAGAACAGCTGGAGTTACCACATGTTGAACCACCTTTCTGAACTAGGATTGAACTAGGATTATATACACACACACACACACACACACACACACACACACACACACACACACAGGTATATATAAATATATGTATGTATATATATTATATGCATTATATATATATTATATATATATATATTACTCATTCCGTGAAGCTTTGGATTCTAATAATTTTATGGATGAAGAATCCAAAAACAAAGAACAGCTAATGAATGGCCCAGGATTAGTTGCTTTAGTTGGATGTGCTACTGAAGGAAAGAGGGATAGCAGTGAGGTTTATTAACTATACTGGTCTACTTACAGTACAAGTAAGACGCGCAAACGCGGGAAGCGAACGCAGATCGTAAATTGCACTAACAATTAGAATAAATTACGAATTAGTGAGAAGTGTGTAGTACTCATGTCACCATGACCATAACCATATAAGGAGTCCCCAAAGCAGCTATACGTCCAAATATGGAGTGTGTTGCATCAATCACAAACAAATCACTCAGCTCCATATATGGGCACAAAAGCGGGACAGACAGACACACAGACACACAGACAGACATGATCTGCTAGGTCTCATAGTTAGTGCTCACTGCGTTCGCAATCACTGCGTTCGCAATTAGTGACAATGGAAGAGCAGGGAATGTGTGTGTGTGTGCGTGCATGCATGCATACATGCATGTGTTTTGCTGCTGTTAATAGTGGACACCTAATTTTCTGCAATTCATCAAGTATTGGATGCTTCATTCACCGTGAAGGAATGTGACACAAACAGAACTTCTCTCAATCAATTCAATGTTTCACAGGGTAAGTGGCGTAATTGATTGAAAAAAGTCATTTTGTGGTTGAAATATTCCTTAGAAACGTCTTTGAACAGAATGCTGTGGCCGACTGCCGTGCTGAAGTATATTTTCAAAAGGTTCTTCTGATTTTCTTGGGTTAAACATTTTGTCATGAAATTGAGAAATATAGGTTTAATAAGGTTTCTGCTCTGCAGTCATAATGTGCTTGTCAATACTTTTTGTCCTCCACCCGAGAAATTGGCAGAGGCCTGGGCCTTCAGCCATAACGTTGATTGGGGCTAAGCATTATGGAAAATAATATGAATGTTGTTATTATCTTTGAAAGGTTCAGTCAAAGAAAATTTGTGTTTGTTGTTGAAGGGCTATATACAGTGCAGCTATGCTGTTCAACATGAATAAACTAGCAGAATATTTCACCCATAAAAATGCCAGAACAAAATAACAGGGGATTATTAGTGCATCAGAGCATATTTACAGGGGATACTAGAAACTCCAACAAAAGTGAGTGCTTTTTCAGGCAGACACAAATTGCTGAGCTGCAGGCTAGACAGGCTTATTTACTCTCAAAGGCTGTTCACATTTAAGAGCATGTTCTGCATCAGGAGTGTTTTATAATGAATATTCTTTTGTGGGCCTATACAGCAAATATATTTCTACATCGAGCGAGCTTGCCTTTTGATAACCATTAATTCTTTAAAATGGTACATTTTACTTCATTTGAATTAGTTGAGAAATAACACAGTTAATAAGCAACAAAGTGAACAGTTTGATAGGCCCTACTAGATGGCCATTAAAGCTCAATTAGATTAAAGGATAACTACAGTATTTGACATTATTGGCAGCACACTAATCCAAAACTCATTCTTGTCAGCTTGTGGTTACATGAGCCAATTTATTTCATTCTAAATGAAATTAATCCAATCGATGATTCATGTTAGTGGAGTTAAGATGTACGTTTACTCGTCCAAATGATACACTGTTTCTGATATGTACAAACACAGCAACAGCTTTATCAGAATATACAGTAATACTATACAGTAATACTCCTGCAGTTATGTTATAAAATGCATTGGAGAAGGCCCAGGATGAACTTGATTGCAGGTACCAGATCAAAAACAATACCGAAACTGCCCAGGCAACTAGAGGCATATCTTGCTTTAACAAACATAGCTGCAAGCTAATGGAATCTTAGCCCTACCTGACATAGCCCTATATCTTAGCCCTTAGTCACAGAAGGTAATATTGTAAACAAAAGCATCAAAGCCGGAGACCCCCCCCCCCCCCCCCCTTTTTTTATGGCGTGCTGCAGGATAGAGCACCTTCCCCCCCCCGAGGATGCATACAGAGCGGTAGTACAGACTCTTTCATGCCAACTGCCATCAGACTCTGCTCTCTCTAATGCAGAAGAACAGTCTCCCCCAATGCATACTGTCCTATGATGGCCCTGGCCGTGTGTGTTTTTGTACCACCTGTGTCTGTTGTTTTTTTCCGTTTGTCCATTAGTTTCAGTTTTATTTATGTGTCACATTACGGTATGCTGCAGTAACGTCTCAATTTCCCTTTGGGTATTAATAAAGTATATCTCATCTCATACGCTACAGTTAAGAGAGAAGCCTCCCATACACTACTACAAGATTTATTTTTACAAGATTTTGGAGAGATTACATTAGACTAGAATGTAGTCTTTTTAAAAAATCTTGTCAAAAATCTTTATGGAGTTAACCCATTCTGGACGGGAACCCCCCTCTTGTTGTTTTAAAGATGGAGTGCCACAATGTTTGTATTTTCATGCGTCTATGAGGTGACAAATTGCAATAGCAAACATAGAGAACTAGTAATTAACCCATTCTGACCGGGCACCCATTTTGGTGTTAGCATCATGTTATGCTTTACCTATTGAAAAATAGCAGATCTACAAGCTCATAGCGCGCCACCGAGTGGCGCGATACGAGCTTGTAGGTCTGCTATTTTTGAAAAATTCGAAGAACGACTGACATTTTTCGAATCTGATCTCAGGTCAGAATGGGTTCATCAGACCAGTGTGTGTCCAGTGGAAACCTCGTATGAATCTGATCTCAGGTCAGAATGGGTTAAAGCTTTTTCCCCCCCTCTACCAGACACCACCAATTGAGCATCTCATCCTCCTTTGCAAGCGTCTTTGTTAGCATAATCAAAATGCAATTTCAAGCTTCAAAGCTCTCTGTACCTCAAGTGTTTAACCCATTCTGACCTGAGATCAGATTCATACGAGGTTTCCACTGGACACACACTGGTCTGATTAACCCATTCTGACCTGAGATCAGATTCTAAAAATGTCAGTCGTTCTTCGAATTTTTCAAAAATAGCAGACCTACAAGCTCGTATCGCGCCACTCGGTGGCGCGATATGAGCTTGTAGATCTGCTATTTTTCAATAGCTAAAGCATAACATGATGCCAACACCAAAATGGGTGCCCGGTCAGAATGGGTTAAAAAAAATAGAAAATAATGAAGGTACTGAAATCAGGTTAAAGACGGATGTGACTTTGTACCTTTCTTTTTCCTTTTCTCCTCGAGCACAATGGCACTTTATACATTTCTCGAAATGCTTTCAAAATAGGCATAGATAGGACTGCGTCTGGACTGAAATTGTGCCCATGACTAAGTGCATCCTCAAAAGGTTCTTCAATATTCTTGGGTTCATGTTCATTGGTGGCATGCTGTATGTATAATCATGCAAATATTCACTGGCGCTAGATTGCACACCGACAGAATATACCTATCATTGCTGTTGGGCAGAAACCTGATGTTATTTTTCAGTAAATGGAAGAAAGAACCTGTGTTCCAATGGATACATAGGATTTGCATCATGTGAGCTTGTAGATCGGCTATTTTTTTTTACTTGTGTGACACTGGTATGAGGAAGTAGGTCATTAACGATAAAGAAAAGATGAAATATGTACATACAAGGTGTCTGCCTGACAGCAACGATATGTTAACTCATTCAGACATCTAGTGTCAGTCAATTTATTCTTCTTATGTCTCTCAACTCTTATCTACACCTCTGTTTAATTGCCGTTGCTGCTACAAGACATGAATCCCCCCCATCAGGATCATTAAAAAGGTTGATCATCTTAACATTAGCCTTTTCTACCAAAAAGGGGTCGCCATGCATTATCATGGAAATGGAGGTTTTGATTCTTAATGATTTGGAAAGGCTTTACTCAAGGTCGATCCTAATAAGGTTCTGTTCTGGAATCAGTTTGTGACTTTTCAATTTTCTTTGTCCCCCACCCGCAGAAGTTGGTGAATGAAAAATATCATTATTCTTTTTAAATCCGGTCCAAGAAAATGTCACTTTGTTGTTGAAGGGATACAGGAGTGACCCTGTTCAATAGAAAGGAATAAAGTACTGTAGCATCTGGGAATATTTCACCCAGAATGTGTCAGACAAGAAGCCATTATTTCCAATGGAAGGGCACAGTGTCTGGTGGAAAGAGATGAGAATACATCAGTGGGTCGGGCTCTTCATAATGCTTTCTCATGTATCACAACCATTCCCAATATGAAGCCCTGAACTGAACTTGAAAAGAAAATGGAGGAAAAACCTGTAATTGCAGACAAAGTCAAAGTCCTACTTGTCACACACTTTACTGCAGTGAAAGTTGTACTCTGCATTTGACCCATCTCTCGGAGCGGTGAGCCACAGCCGTGGAAACACTCCAGGAAACATAATGTAGTTGATCTGACCCCCCAATACAATCCAATCCTCTTGATGCCGAGTGTCAAGCAGGGAGGCATTGGGTCCCATTTTTACAGCCTTCGGTATGACCCAGCCAGAGATCGAACCCCCGACCTCCCAGTTTCAGGGCGGACACTCTAACACAAGGCCACTGTCTGGTGTTATTACGAGCATCAGGGTAGTCGTAAATAAATAAATAAAATACATATACACAAAACTTTCCATGACGAGAACACCTCAGTCAGTGGCTGTCTTGGAATAAGAAGGTTTCTGGTTCAATCCCCAGCGCCTTGTTATGCGTCGAAATGTCCTTGTGCAAGACATTTAACCACTTAAACCCTATATACACCGTACTTTGATCGGAATCCCCCAGGGGTCTAAACTAGGCTATCTACATTTTTCCCTTTACACCAAATCTCTTCAGCAAAAAATAGCAGATGGAATTTCATTGAATATTTTCTCCAGAATAGGAATGCTAGAATTCATGTGGTTAAACCCTAACTGCTCCTGATGAGCAGGTTGGTGCCTTGCATGGTCTCCTCCGCCGTCAATGTGTGAAATGTGTGTGTGAATGGGACGGAATGCACTTTGTAAAGCACTTTGCAGAAAGGTAAATGCAATTGCACCATTTACAAGCTATATGGCAAGAAAGCAACTACCCTAAGTGTAATTACTGGGAAGATATCACTTCCCTTCTTAGTGAAAGTTCCCCATATCACCTCTCAAACTAGCTGACCAGGCAGAATGAGACAGATTAGTGGAGAGTTTCTTTGCCAGAGCCGAGGATTTGAGTCACCTGGTTCCGATTTGAGTCAGACACAAATCACAATTCTAGTATCTTCCTATCAGACTGTATACATTACTTGAGACTTGGCTTAGACTTGCATGTATTTGACTTTAGGTGGATGACTCAAGAAATATACCACAAACACACACATACACAACTATCAAGCGTTACTCAAAATTCCCTGCTCTAATGTGAGATTATTCTGCGTTTTTCACGCATTCCACTGGCACAGGCCTCACGATCCCGCCTATGGTAACGGGAGAGAATGTGCTAATGATCCCAAAAATGTTGATAAAACGAAGAATGCCGTCTGCAAAACATGTGCAACAAATATATCAGATGGAGTAAGAGGGAGGGGTGGTCTAGGGCCCGCCGCCCACAGACATCAAGATTGGGCCCTATTAACAGCAAAAGGAACATGGCAGTGTGTTCATAAACGTTCTCTTTATTTCACAACGGGCTATGCATTTTCCTCATCTCGAGTCATACAGTATTTGATCTGCAATGCCAATATGAAACGTTACTTTATTTACAGCAACTAGCCCTAACCACAGCTATGATCTAGACCTAGCTCACAGTACTGTATGTTTGCTATCATGGATAGTTAGCAAGCAAGCCATTCCTTTATCTCAACATCAGGGATCATAGACAGTCGTACACAGTCCCCTTTGTTTTTGGAAAATACTTGCTTAGAAGCTATAATGTGCTTTCAGAAATATCCTTGAATTCACACGTTTACAATGGGCTTGTTTTAGAGAGTAACTAACTAAACACGGTCCAACAATGGTGTGTCTTCCCTGTGAATTTCTGATCCTAAATATGGATTTTGGTTTTGGCCGATGAAACCTTGCATGCATACAGCATCTATCTTTGCCTGCAAATCGGCATCCACAGCAAAAGTGTTAAGTCAACTGGTTGAATGGCTCTTGAGATGTGCGGAGGACAGACACACAGATTTGTGGGATTTATCAGTAAAGGACTGATCTATTGATTATTTTATTTGCGATTATTCTATCAATGACTTTTTTTAAACAAATCAATAAACCACTTACCGGTAAATCAAATCAACTATTTTGCGTGTTCATTTTGAATAAGAGTATCGACTAGTTTGATTGTTGCACATGACTGATCTTAACTTTCTGTCCTCAAATATGCCCTCCTCTCCCGTCCTCCCCTCCTCCTCTCTCTCCAGGGCTTCCTAAAGGACTGTCCGAGTGGAAACCTCAACGTGGAGGAGTTCAAAAAGATCTACGCCAACTTCTTCCCCTACGGCGACGCCTCCAAGTTCGCGGAGCACGTCTTCCGCACGTTCGACACCAACGGCGACGGCACGATAGACTTCCGGGAGTTCATCATCGCTCTGAGCGTGACGTCGCGGGGGAAGCTGGAGCAGAAGTTGAAATGGGCCTTCAGCATGTACGACCTGGACGGCAATGGTTACATCAGCCGCGACGAGATGCTGGAAATTGTGCAGGTGAGAAGGCGTCTGATGGATTAATTAAGGATTAATAATTAACTTGTGTAGGACAATGGTCTGTTTGGGAACGCGGCCCTCTCTGGTCATGCAGTAGTACCTACTGTCAAGAGTACTGACCGTGAAGTACCGAGTCTACCGACAGGCCCAGACTGAAGCCAATCGGTCGGAAAGGTGCCAGATTCAGGCATTCACACACATACACACAGACACACAGGTTTATATATATATTCCGGTCAAACTCTTATCTGACACACTCATACCCAGACACACAGAGTTTGCGAGCTTTAATTAATAGATTTTGGCCATGTCATTATTAAACAATAATAAATAAAGAAATCAGAACTTCCAGAAATAGTGAAAATAGCTTAACTACAAGGTCAAATTCATCACATTGCAATGAGTTGTGAGCATGTGGATCAGCTATGTTTGCTGTTCGGGAATCGAACCCATAACTTGCCGTCAGGCCGCATTAGAGCGTATGTGTGGTATGCAGCTTAAGCACTATAGGCCTTTGCCGCCCACATAAAGGGGTCAAGTTTGATAACATAGTGCCCACATGAAAAGCCACATGATTGCCTTGCATGTTGATTTGTTATGTCACAAGAACACAATCTGCATTGTAGGCTATGCACATTTAACACATGCAAATACATAGCCTGGCATGGCCAGAATATCACTGTGTAGATAGTGTGTAGTTATAATTGTCTACACATTTCCAGATAGATACTACTGTACATACAGCAGATACGACAGACATAGATATAGACAGCAGGGGCTGGCTTCCTTGACATTGACAGATTGGATTTCTCTTCATGTTGATTGACACAAAGCCCGGGTCACAGGCTACAATTTCAAATAGTTATTTCTAGGAAGTCCAAATAATGGAGATGAGGATTTTTACCATGCCATATGTCCAGGACAGAAGACCAAAACCATAGTGCACATTTCACCAGATTGTATTTCGCAAAGATGCAGTCTACAACCCCTTTTGCACAGATTTAGGTTTACAGGTTAAGGTTTGGAAGTCTAAATATGTCATTAACCTAAGGTCACAGCGTGCTTATACGGTCATTTGGCTACACAGCGCCGTTTGATTTGCTGAACCAGCCTACTAAAAATGAACTTCAGCTGGACGCGGTAAGGCCAGCTAGCCAATAAAAAATGTGAATGTCCTCCATCCAGCACAGGGAAAACAGTGGCCATCTGGACATCAGCTCATGATTCATTTTCACTTTATTTCTGTGATCAGATGATAGATGTGATTATTAAAATGAATGGATATCTGCATGGAGGCTAAGCTGCTGGCATACAAAGGCATTGACTCATGGGTTGACACCAAGCCCCCAGTAAGGCTATCCAACGTTGAAGATGCCACTACCTACTGGCGAAATGTGGAATTGCAGCACTTTAATGGAAGTGGACGGACGTCACGTGCGTAAGTCCGGACCTCAAAATTGAGGTCCGGGGCTTGGCTAGGCTAAACTTCCGCTCGCTCGAGCCATTGAGTTATATTTATACTTTCGGAAGGGGGGGGGGGGGGGGGAACGCTCCAGTTCGGTCTCCATCCTTCTTTATACTATATGGTTGACACTAACCACAGTAACCACAATCAATGGGCTAGTATATACACGTAGAATAACTCTTCCTATGCCCGGGCCGCTTCCATACTTCCTTCACAGGTGTTACTGATGATACTAATTAAGGCTCTGTTCCATTTAGTGTGCAGTGGTTTTTAATTTCAAGGACCCCCATGAGTTACACACCCGTACGGGGCCATTTGGAATCAGCGGTAACACCTGTGAAGTACGGAAGGGGCCCACATTCTTTCCAAAATGGTGCGCATAGAGCCCATTGTTGAGCATGCGAAAGCAACAGAGCACATTGCAAGTCTCTCGCCATCACCAAGCCATTAATGAAACAAAATGTAAAGAGACCAGTATACAAATCATTTGAATAGATTAGATATGCAACAGACTCTCTGTCTGGGCCTATGAATGTGTATTCTCTTGGATTAGTCAGTGAGTTAAATTTAACCAGTTTATCCCCGAGTGTGCAGAATACTGGGATTATCCTCAAACTCGTTGAGGTTACGCACCACTGGATGAAAGTAAAGGAAGCTATTGTATTATTGCATAGAAATGTGTGTGTGTGGGGGGGGGGTGAGAGAGCACAAAAGCAAGGTCTCCAATTTACTTCAATGATATTAGGCAGTGTGCAGACTTCTAGGGTAACGAGTGGCACTTTCACATTCACCAATATCCCCACAAACGAGAGCTATTCATTGCGATCAGAGGAGAAGCAAATTGCTTTCAAGGGCTGAAAACCATTTGAAATCATACCGCCTTGGCATGCAATCACCCGCTGCCAGTGATTTAGTCATAGCGGTGGAGCGATGGCGCAGAGGCCTCGTTTTATGCGAGCTAAGTTTCCCTCTGAGGAAGATGCTGTGAGAGTCTTAGACAATGATCTACAGTCAGCTTCACATCTCTCCTCAACTCCTTCCTGAGAGGATTGAGTGGGCGCATAAACTGCGTCTAAGCCCGGCGAAGACTTCTTCTTCTCCGTTCACTCACAGAGGTTAATTTAGTACTATCAGGAGACAGAAGGAGGTCTTATCGGTCATAGATGAAGATATCCGCAATCAATACGGTAAGCTCTGCTCGTAAACCCCCACCCCCCGCCACTCTGATCTCTGTCTGAGGCCAACTTCTGCTCGCTAGGAATTGTCCCAGCGCCCTATGTGGACACGATTCCTTGATGACTTGCCCAGGGAGTGGCTTATGGCACAGGGAACACAAATTAACTGTCATGTTAAAATCTGCATCCTATAAGCAAATATAGTTTAGCTATTTTCTTTTGTTTTTCTGTCATTTGCATGCCACTGCCTGGCCAGAATTCGGCTACCCCCCTGAGTGCGTAGCGTTAGTCCGACTGACGTCCCAATAATCCAACATTACTAACCCTAACCTAACGCCGAAGCCACGGGTGAGTCACGTATGTCAGAATATTGGTACGTCGGACTAACGTATGCCCTTCCTCTATCTACTCTCTCTCTCTCAGGCCATCTACAAGATGGTGTCATCCGTGATGAAGATGCCAGAGGATGAGTCCACACCAGAGAAGAGGACGGATAAGATATTCAGACAGATGGACCTCAACAACGATGGTGGGAGGAAGAGGAAATGCGTTAAAATTTAACTGAAATTCAATGTTGGATGAGAATTTCGGACTAGAAGGCTTTCGTACCTTTATTTGTAGTTGTTACGTCCCCACCAAAGAGGTCCAGGTGTTATTTTGTGCAAAAGTGCATTATTGGCTATTTCCCGTACCATAAGCCCTCAATGGGGGTTGTGTTTTTGTGCCAATTCGCTTATTTCCATCGAAATAAGTAGTAAAGTGTGCCACTTGGGATACTATTTACAGTATGAAGAGAGGATATATACAAAAACAATTGAGTTTTGAGCGATGGAAATAAGCGAATTAGCACAAAAACCCAATGCCCCATTCAATTTAATGCAATTCAGTTCAATTCATTGAGGGCTTATGGTAAGAGAAATAGCCAAAAGACGACGATCTGCCCCCAACACCACGCCGATGTGTACCGTGTAGCTAGCTAGGGTAGACGTCGGTCCGCCCCCCTCCTACACCTCCTCCCTCACTCACTGAGGCAGCATCAGTCAACAGAGTCACACGGAGAAGACTTCTCCCCGACACGGTGCATAATACTACAGTTAGTTATTTGCAAAGTTAATGTGATAAAATGAACAGCAGGATCAAATCGGAACGATTATCCGTCTATATCAGCAACACACGGATGCGTTGTGTCTTGCAACTACGGGTCGCGGATGCCACACGGACACGGGGAAGACACGGGTCGCGCATGTGTGTGACAGAGACTATTTATGCGAGTCCCAGGAATACACAGAGCCCATCCCAACTTAACTTCCCAATCTTATCAGTTACCAATTCCCTCCCAATCAATAATGTGATCTATTAAGCCCAACACACACCGTCTGTGAAGCAGGTGCGCAGCCTGGAAAATAGAACAGTGGCGTATCGGAGCGTCAGGCGAGGCGTGAACGCGCGCCGCTGTGGCATAGGTTCATTGAAAATAATGGAGGCTGTTTTGACGCACGGCGTTTGCAGACGGTGTGTGTTGGGCTTAACATTGCATTACCAACACTGTACATCATTTGCCGTTCATATATATATATTAGAATGGGTAAGGACTAGCATGTATATAAAGAAGGAATATTTTCTTGTGACCCATACAAATGTGATACTTAAGTAATTTACTTAAGTTGCCTCTCCATCCTCCATTCCCTTTCAGGTAAACTGTCTCTGGAAGAGTTCATCAAAGGTGCCAAAAGCGACCCTTCCATTGTGCGGCTACTCCAGTGCGACCCAAGCTCCGCCTCCCAGTTCTGAGGCTATACCAACGACTACCAACCCCAGCACACCCTGGCCCCGCCCCCGCCCCCCGTTGCTATGGAAAACAGTCACTCAAATCAATGCATGATAGTTCTCGTCTCTCTTATATTATTATCTTCCCTTTTTTTGGCGTACAAAAATTCTGAGGGGGGGGGGGGGGGGGGAGGAAAAAAAAAGAAAAGAAACTCACATGTTGTATACACATAAAAATTGTACGTTTTTGAAAAAGGGGGATGGCGCATATAACGTAAGGGTCAACTGAGATACAAACGTGCAGTTGCCATGGCGTCCACCACGTCCTCCCCCCCCCATACCCGGGGTTTCTGTCGCCGCGTGGCTGCCGGGATCCATGCAGCGAGTGCCGTGTCAGGCCATTTGGACACAAGTCCACTCCGGAGTTTTCTTTTCTCTCTCTCTCTCTCTCTTTTATTATCATTATTTTTGTGGGACGGGAACGTTTTCATCTTGAAAACCATGCATGGCTCCCGTTAAGTGTTCGGCACACAGTCTCGTTCCAGTCTTCTCTTCCAAGGCACAGCTCCTCTACCACTTTTATATTCATATATTTATGTGTATGATATATATATATACACACACACACTCACACACACACTGTATATATATATATATCATAAGATAAAAATAGACAAGTATGTTTGTTTTCATATAAAGATTACACACACTCTTGCGTTTGAAAGGCAGTATTATGTAGCGTAGTTCTGAGATGGTGTGAATTCAGGATGGGGACACACAGGGCGATCTAGTCGAGGTTGTGAGTGTATGGTTGGGGGGGGAGGGGGGGGATTTCACAAAGGGAACGAAGGTTGGTGATCCTGTAGGGTTTTTATTGATGTCGATACTTTTCATTTTTAATATTTTTTATTTTGGTCTTTTCTTTTTCTTCTTTTGTACATGGTATCGTTTTCCTCTTGATATTGCTTTATTTATACATTTTTATTTTCATTTTATTTTGTGGTTTTTAGTTAATATTAAATGTGTTAATTGAACAGTGGGAAAGATACACTATTGAGACGGACCTCACTGGGATTTCAGAAAGTGTCGATATGAGGAGAATCGTCACCTTTCAGTATTGCAGGGGAAATTATTGATGAGGGTAAATGTGTACCAGGTGAATCCATAATGCATTTGATCAATGACATCAGTAGTACATATCATTTGAGCCACCGTGTGTGTGCGTTGTGTGTGTGTGTGTGTGGTGTGTGTGTGTGTGTGTGTGTGTGTGTGTGTGTGTGTGTGTGTTGTGTGTGCGTGTGTGTGTGTGTGTGTGTGTGTAAAGGCTGCGTATTTGGTCTGAATGAATGCACAGTGACAGTTTTGTGGGCATGTGAATATGCTGTGTCTGAGGCTACCTTTTACAGTATTATTATCATGATGTGTTGTTTCTTAATTTGTAAGTATTTTAAAGTTCTCTCATTGAGGAACAGTAAAGTTCAAGGCTCGTGTTGTTTTATCTCTCAGTGCGCTGCATGCTCCTGCAAAGACCACATAACCAAACCCAACAAATTAATAATAAATGCGCAGCAGCTGCTGTTCCATTTCGTAGCTCTGCATTTCCTCAGCATTGTACCAGACCTACACACTGAAATAATAAAATATTGTCATGCTTTGGGATAAAACTGCCCCCCTTTCTCTCCCCCTCCCTCTCTCCCTCTCTTCTTTGGCAGACAGAGAACTCACTAAGGGCTCGTTCATCACTCTCTAGTCAAAATGCTTTTATAACCTCTTCAGTTTGTCTGCTTACCCAGCAGTTAAGATACATGGATTTCCTTTAAGAGATGGAAACAAGTTACCACTAGTCAACGATTCCTGATCAGTGGCGTTTTTAGCTTTCTGGGAAATACTAACCTGGTCAGAGATCAGTGGCTTTTAGGTCAACTTCCACCAAACTAATAATGCAGGTAGCTTCCTAACCAGCTGCAACCTCTGCTTCGGGGACCTTATTATAGTGTCACTGCCATCTGCTGGTAGGATATGGAACTTGCTACCGCACTGCTCATCTATATAACAATCCTTTTCTAATGTCACTGCCTCTGTTGGAACTGGTACAGTGCGTTGTATAAATTACTTCCTTTCTTTCTTCTTAACCTCACTTCCTTCTTTTCTGTTGCATGAAAACCTCGTGTGAGGATGTCATGTTTGTTAAGTTGGACCGGAAATCGATGACAAAAATATACCTTATGTGTTTCAAACGCTGCACGTGTGGTGCCTTTTCTTAAACAACTAGTCGTATCATGACCGCTGAAGGATGTGGAATTGGAGACAATGTTCAGTGTTCACACAGTGTTCAAGAACTAGCAGTACTTTTACAGTCTATTGTCTGTGGGATGACAGCATCACGTTACAGGAAAAAATACAAGTCTGTAATGTAATGTATCTTGTTAAGGTATGCCTCAGCTATTCATCAAGCCTGATTTATACTGATATCGCTGGTACCGTATCGCTCACCAAGATCATCTACAAGCTCACAATGCATCGCCAGCTAGTACATCTGCTATTTTATATTGATTTAATTATTAATTCAATGAAACATTCCAAGTTACTCTGAATTGATCAAATACATATTTCACTTCAATGCCAAACACTGGGATAATAAATGTAGTATCATCAATGTGATTTTTATTTAGAAATAAAATAAATATGCTCGAGCCAAGGCCACATCAAAGCACTGGTTCTAACTCAAAAGTTTCTCTTGAGCTTTTATCAGAAACAAAACACGCGAAACATGTCAAACCAGAAAAAATGACAGACAGACAGGCTGGCTGAACCAGTTGAGAAGCAGGTACACCGACTACACACACACAATATTTATGTGACTGGAATCCTGTGTACAATCTTGGCATTTAAGCTCCATAAAACATGGATTACCTCAAGTACTAGTAGTTAAGTTGTGCGAGTTAGCAAAAAACTGATAATTCAATTTGTAATACCAGTTTAGAGGCCACAGTTGAAATAGAAATGGAAATCGGTATAACGGATGTGGAGTGGGGTTGTAGGTGCTAACCAGGCTCAATATTGAATTCATCGCACAACGGTGTTGCTTGCTGGCAAGACCGGGTTTTCGAGCTAACGACGTCGCATCAGTTCTTGTCGGCAAGAGGCACTATCATACTACGGAGAATAAATGTGCCTTTACTGTACAATGTATCGTTAGCCCAATACACAATACTAACGTATGAGACAGACATGTGATCATAAAGTCTGCTTTATACTTAGTTGTGCGCCAGTGTTGCATGTAAAACCAGTACAAATCAGGCATTACTCTTCGTAATGTACAAGACACATGTGTGATTCTAATGTTATCTACTGTATATCCAGAAGGCACACAGATGTGTGATCTTAACGTTATCTACACCCAGAGGCTGGACCTCCCCGTGGTACCTCTCTCCAGTAGTTGGTGGTGCTCGGTGATGGTGGGTAAGGGCAAGGTGTTGCTTCCTCTGTGGGGCTGATTGAGAGGCTGCCTCTCGGACTGAGGACTCTCCTGATGCTGCCGTGTTGGAGGTGGAGCATAGCGAGAGGTCTCCGTCGGCTGCACTACGTTTACCTAGCGAGAGGGGGGACGGGACGAGACGAGACACGCATTGGAACAAGTTCACGTTTCACAATCAAAATGAAGCATCCAAGTTACAATGTGGGACTTCTTAAATGAATAAAACCTGATTGTATCTGCCTAGCAGAGCATGCAGTGGTTGGACGTGGTCTGCCTACTCTTCCATTGAGCCAATTAGACTCTGGGGTCAGGTGCGTGCTTATGGACCCCGCCGCTTTTCTGGAGAGACCCGCTGTGATTGGCCAGTACTAGTCACTGTGATCGACAGTTCTTCCTTCCTACCAATACCTAACCTTAACATCATTAAAGCTATGCATAAACCTAACCTCAGTCAAACCAGAGCAATATAGTAAGAGAGTGGCAGCACTAGCGTTGACTCTCATTCTGCGGAAGTGCTCATACTATCTCAATGGGATATAGTTCCAGCCATAGAAGCAATGTTTGAAACTATAGCCCATAGGCACCTAGCCTGGGAAAACCCCTCCCCCCCTCGCCAGATTTGCATTCTGCCTGAGGCAGAATGAAATGTTGTCCAGCAGGGGGAGTGGGTTTACCCAGGCCAATAGGCACGTGTCGCTACTCTCCTACTCTACACTCTGAGTAAAACTAGGCGGAACTATCCGATAACGTCAGTCGTTCTTCTCGATTTTTCAAAAATAGCAGACCTACAAGTTCATAGCGTGCCACTCGGTGGCGCGCTATGAGCTTGTAGATCTGCTATTTTTCAATAGCTAAAGCATAACACCAAAAGGGGTTCCCGCGCCCAAAATGGGTTAACACGTGTCAGGTAGGACACATACTGGTTGACAATGTCAATAAAGTTATTTTAAGCAGACAGAGCACAGGATTGGAGACTAGATGCATCACCATCTTTATTGGACTTCAGATATCGCCGCAATTCCCTTCCGGAAATTATACGTGTGTATTGATCAGGACAGAGAGAGATACATCACTGAAAAATGTCAAATTATTTCACATTGCATTTGCAACCTAATGATTAAAGATTTGTTTTAATGTCTGCCGTCTATGTCTCTGTCTCTCTCTCCAGTAGGTGGCGTCCTGACATAGGGAAGCCACCTCCAACCAAATACAGATTGGTTAAAGTCAAAGTAGGTCGAGTTTGAAAGGACACGGTACTTGCTGTTGCATAGTCAGTCAAAAAACTTTTTTAGATTATTAATGTAAAACAAATATACAATTTTGCACCTAAACCCCATTTCAAAAAATAGTAAATATAGCAGATATACTGTACAAGCTTGTAGATCGTCTATTTGTGAATACATTTGATACGTTTTTAAAACACTTTTCGCCTTATTGGCATGTCTAAAATAGGGACATCACGCTAGGGTAAAAGCAGTTAATTACTCTGTGCATAGGAGTCAACACCAGTGTTGTTTTCGTCGACTAAAACTAAGACGAAAAATGTTCGTCGACTACCCTTTTTCACTGACGAAAACTAAATGAAAACTAAGCTATGATGACTAAAACTGAGACTAAATGTATTGACAATTTCGTCAACAGGTAGAAACTAGACTAAAATGTTAGGAAGGGACTAGTGGACAAGAGATCCAGTATAAGTCATTTTACACTTGGTTGCATGCTGAAAATAGCAGATCTACAAGCTCACAACGCGCCGCGTGAGCTTGTAGATCTGCTATTTTCAGCTAGTGTAAAATCAGTCATTACGACGGCATCAAGGCCCGCCAATCGACTAAAATCTTGTGATATTTAGTCGACTAAAACAAGACTAACACTAAGACATTCCTGGTGACTAAAATGTGCCTAAAACTAAAGGAGAACTATTCAAAAGACTATGACTAAAACTAAAATCTAAAATTGCTGCCAAAAACAACACTGGTCAACACCTACCACTGGCCTCCGGCTTCTGAGCGCCTCCTTGTGGCGATGACAGCAAGGCAGACCCAGGAATGTGAGACATACGGCGAAGC
Organism: Protomyctophum bolini; assembly: GCF_963924005.1. NCBI lineage: Eukaryota > Metazoa > Chordata > Actinopteri > Myctophiformes > Myctophidae > Protomyctophum > Protomyctophum bolini. The sequence continues at coordinate 10,308,925 of NC_137878.1, forward strand.
ATCGCGTGGAAAACACCAGCTGGACGATGGATGTGGCGATCAGAGGCACCCACAGGATCAGGGTGGTACTCTGGGGGGGGGAAGAGATGGAACAGAAGTGTGAGCGAGTAGCCGACACTACCTGGACTGTGCAGAAACGCCATTACAGGCCAGCAACACCCATGGGCATTGACAGCAACCGGAGACAAAGCACGTCTGTGCCCGTGTAATGACACACGAGTTTCAATTTTGGAGAGTGCTGTGGAGTGTGAACAAAATGCATGCAAAGAAATCAAGTGTGTTTTCATTTCCGGCTGGGGAGCGGTCCCAATGTCGCAGAGAAAATCAAGGGGCAGAAAAAACTATTTAGGAAACCCAAAGCAATTTCACAAGCAGGCTCTTTGGTTAGAAGATTGACTTCACGCAGGCCTCATGTGGAACGGAAAGTGATTCGAGATGAAATACCCGAGGCTAAATCTCACACTGTGTTGCATTTTTATGTACTGAAAGATGTTGCTGCAGTGTATGCCTCTGTGTTTCTGTACACTGACCTGGATCGTCACCTAGATATATACCTGCATATATAGATTTGGCCAGCAACTCTACATCTGACCTCAAACCCTTAGATAAAAAAACCCATAAAAAAAAAACCCTGTACACTCAAGACACGCTCCATATATGGCCAGACCTTATCAAACCAAACCATACACTCAAGACACTGCCCCTGCTGCCACCCTTAGATCTCCATATCTGACATTCCCATTATGTTGATCTGACCTCATCAAACCCTGTACACTCAATCTGATCTGACCCCCATGCCAAAGCGCCAGCGCTCGCACCGCAGTCCACCGCCACCCTGGCGGATGCGTGCACGCGACGTCGCCCTTTTAGGGCGAGGTTGCTCCTCTCCCTCAGGGCGTCTTACTGGTATATGTAATTATATAGAAGTGACATTAAACACTTCTTTCAAACAGAGTAATACAAATGGGATACCTTTCAATTGGAAACCATTGAGGCAGAGCAGGCTTGACCGGCCACCTGTGGTAACACACCTCTAACAGGACATACCCATTACCCATACAATTACCCATACAGTGTGACGGGGCAGCGGTGGCCTAAGGGTTAGAGGAGAGGCCTTGTTTTGCCGAAAGGTTGCCGGTTCGATTCCCCAGACGGGCAGGAAAAATCTGGGTGGGGAAGTGATTGTTCATCACTCACCCAACACCGCTGAAGTGCCCTTGAGCAAGGCACTGAACCCCCAACTGCTCCCCCTGGAGCTGCTTAGTGGCCTGTGGTTGACTGTGGTTGTACTGGTCAGCTCCCAGGTTTTAATGTGTGTCTGTCTGTGTGTTTCTATGTGCAGGGCGTTGCTGAAAATGAGCATGTGTGCCTGGGTAAATAAATAATACTAAAAAATGTAAAAGAAATCCAAGAGGTATTGTGCTTCTGCACATCTGGTAGTACTACTAGTCCAAACAGTACCGCGTGTCCTACCTCAATGGCAGAGTAGGGAGACCCCTAGATATATATAAGAAAGCTAGATGGCTCACCCGCACTCTGGCCAATGGAGAGCGACGTTGCTACGTGGCGGCCATTTTACAGAGGGGCAGCATAACATTGTGTCTATGGGGCATGTACTTTCAAATAACCATCAGTCAGAGACGTTCGCATACTTATATGCTTTTATACGACGTTCATATAAAAAACTAAATTAAGCAGACAAGCGTCCTGAATCATAGCCACGTTGACGTTTGTATTAAACCAACCCGTTTGGAAATCCGTCAAGATTTGAGGGAGTTATGACTGTTTTTGTTTGAGCTGCCATTGAGACATACTGTACTGTAGCCCCTCAGCAAGATGGCCGCCGGGTGAACCACGTCAGAGACTCCGCCTCGAGTCATCTAGCCTTTATATGTCTGTGAGACCGCATCCACCGCAGCAACATGTCCTACCATATAGATGGATTAACATAAATTTCTATTCAGTAAAACAAAATGCAGCTTTAAGCTGTTTTACACACTTACATAGATGCGTGTAGGGTCGAATGGGCACTCATTGGTGATGCTGGAATAGCCAATGGCGTCGGGGAAACGACAGAGGGCAAGAAGACTGCGTCCGCCGTGCAAGATGGCCCTCGACACGGCAACCAGCAGACCAACGGCAGAGGCCGTGGATATCAGTCCAGACACCAGGCTGACCAGGAAGAATGACCACGTCTGGTGAACAAACACACGTTAACGCAGTCAAATCGGGAAAGCATCTGGGTCATTTTAGCGTTGGCCATTCAAAAATAACAGTACATCTCCACGCACACAATGTTGGACAATTTTGTAAAACAATACAAATTTGTATAATATATATTATAATATTTGTCATTTGTATATTGTAACACAAATCTACTTTTCTGGGGGTCCCTGGCACAAAACATTTTCAGATGGGGGTCTGTGGCCAGATATATACATTTGGGGGTGCTATGAAAAAGTTTGATAACTACAGATTAAAAAATGTGTAGAAGCGGCCTCAGGTCTTATACGTAGTTGACTGGAGTCCCCCAGGGTTCTATACTAGGTCTGCTATTATTTCCCTCTGCACAGTCTCTTGGCTGAGAATAGCTCACGTGTTTGCAGGCACTCTATTCACCGGATGTTCCCCCTCAGAATAGGGACGCTAGGGTTCAAGTACTTTAAAGAACTTGAACATGATTAATAAATCAGGAGTTTAGATTACCTCGTTAAATCAACTCCTGATTAGAACACCGATACTCTGTATTGTATGCAGCCAAAAGGAGTGCGATAACAAAATGTGTCAGGGTTTCATAAGGTGTGGTTCTCACTACTTTTTAGGGTGGTATCAAATGATTCACTCCCACTGACGTTTATACGGTTACAACACTTACTTATTCATGCAAAAGTGCATGCAATTAACCACTTCAGCCCTACATACTTAGTGACTTACTACTTAGTCACTTAGTGAATAGTGAAAAATGCAGATCAGCAAGCTCACATGTCGCACCGCAACACGTTGTGAGCTTGTAGATCGGCCATTTCTGCTATTTCTGGTTTCACATTTTATTATTATTAAAAAATGTTTTAACCTTTGCCTACCATATAATGACATTCCCTGAATTGGGATGCCAAGTTTAAAGTGATTAGACTACTTCTTGTCCATTCAGCCCTGCCTTTATAGTTCTGTGGTCAGTCACAGACAAAGGCAATGGGAGTGGTGCTGCTGTCCCCAGAAGGTACGGGAAGTAAAAACTCTGTGCAGCTCATTGACTCGCCGGTCTCGTCTGAGCAGCCCGACAGCTGATTAAATAAACAGAGGGGAGCAGTGGTACGTGACCAGGGGCGATAAAAACAACAAGAGGGAAGATAGAAAGCTCGCACTCCAAGCGGAGCTCAGATGGGACTCAAACTGTGACTGATGTGTTTCGGGGAGTGTGCCCTCAGCCAGAACAGAAGTATAGGACTTCAAAAAGGCTTCTGTCGAGTTCTGACTCTTGAGGCAGACACAGAACCGAGAATAAAGATCTGTAGTACACATACATACAACTTTGAGTGCGAGCGGAGCACAACCTGAACCGAATGAGAGTGTAGAGAGAGAAAATAGACTTGAGATGCTACCAGAAGCGCGCACACAGTGCCGTTGCCTGTCACTTCATCAAGAGACTGACATTAACCCATTTTGACCTGAGATCAGATTCTAAAAATGTCTTCTACATCCTGACAGTTTCCTGAAAAAGCTATGTTTCTATGTCAGTCGTTCTTCGATTTTTCAAAAATAGCAGACCTACAAGCTTGTAGATCTGCTATTTTTCAATAGCTAAAGCACAACATAATGCTAACACCAAAAAGGTCAACACTCAAAATGGGTTAAAGGAGAAAAGGAAAAAAATAATAAATAAATAACAGAGGGGAGGAACTAGTTCCGATATCTGTGCTTTCTGGCCCCAGAACTTTTCATATTAAAAATGCAACACTCACCAGAGCTCTGTTTCGCTTGTTTTTAGACAGGACAATTGCTAGAATTCCAGCAACAACACCCTGCAATAACAACACAAAGGACAAGTTGAAAATATACATAGATACATTTTTAGTATTTTAATCAATCTATTCTGTATGTAATTGATTTATTATCCGGGACAGTGCACATTAATGAACATTTCAATCAATAAATACCGGTAATCATGTAAATATGCTGGATTTTGCTATATAAGCTCATTACCAGCCATAAATACAACATGGTATCACGTAATATGCCAGATTTAAGCTATAGTTTTGGCTAGTATAAACTCATTTCCACTAGGCTGTGGA